>NC_133663.1:54173200-54811533 GCF_037893015.1 Macrotis lagotis | reverse complement strand
CCAAAAGACAAAAGTCAAGTCCTGGTTCTGCGTTCTTACTAGATGTCTGTGATAACTGGCAAGTCACTTAACCATCAGTTTTCTCATCCATTCCAACTCTAATTCCTTATGGAATAGATAATATTCTTAAGTGACAACCAAAAATTATCAAAAATTTTGACTTTTTTAATAGAAAATTAAACATGCCATTCACCTAATTCATAGTTCATCAGTTAAATATCTTTTAAGTATTGTGCTGAGAGTCTCTGCTCTCCTTGAGCTTTCACTCTTCTGGAAAGATAAATTAGTACTCGATAATTTTGGGGAGGGGGGGGAATAGAAAGGCTTCAAGAAGGAGGTGGCACCTGAATTGAGCTCTGAGGGAAAATGAAATGGTTATTAGAAGCCAGTGGAGGGAATAGTTCCAAGCACAGGGGCTGCCTCCAGCAAATGAATGGGAGATTATAATAAATGTCCAGTTTGGCTAAAACTTAGAAGGCATGAAAGGGAATAATGTGAAATAAATCTGCAAAGTTGTGTTGGAGCCAGACTAGAAACCTTCCATGAAGAGATGAATACTGTGTATTTTATCTTGGAAACAACAGGGAACCACTGATGCTTTTAGAGCAGAGGAGTGGCATCCTTCCCATAGAAACCATCAAGGGTATATATATATCTTTTCCAGGTCCCTTTGTTTTGAACATTGCATATTTGTATACTATTTTGAAGTTAGGAATATGCACAATCATAATTTAAAGCTCATTTTTTCTCATAAGAAAAGATCCATAGGATGTAAATTTTTATTTCCTTGCCAGAGAATTAGTTACAGCATAATAAGCAATCCTTTCTGCTTTTTGCTACCAATTAAAGTTAATGATCTAGAACTGTGTTTTCTTTTATAATTAAATGGCATGAGTGAGTTTCAGCTCTTTCTTGACTCAGTATTTTAAACCTCTGTATTTTATGGTTCTGGATTCTAATGTAAAGTTTATGAACACAATGAATGAATTACACTGAGTGCATATAGGAGGCCAAACTTTTTCACACACACCCTCCCCACCTCTCCCCACAATCTCAACCCAAAGTCACAGGATCAGGAGGAGTTGTTTGGATCACATTTCTCATTTTTAGAACATTACTGAAAAATGGCCAAGTCTGGAAAGCAGGAATTCATGTCATCTGTCTCCAGTATAAAATGCGGTCTTTGAAGTTAAGGGATTTAATTGTAATTTTTAAAAGAGCTGAAATGAGGGCAGCTAGGTGGCACAGTGGATAGAGCACCAGCTCTGGAGTCAGGAGGACCTGAGTTCAAATCCAGACTCAAACACTTAATAATTACCTAGCTGTGTGGCCTTAGAAAAGCCACTTAACCCCATTGCCTTGCAAAACAAAAAGCTGAAATAATACTTTTTAATGTAACCCCATTTTCCTTGCAAAAAACTAAAAATAATAATAAAAATAAAAACTAGGTGAGGTGGGGAGGACCCAAATATTGTAGACAGCAAGACTTTTTCTAACCTTATAAGTTTATTTAGTCAACATAAACATTGCCTTAAAAAAAATACTGCTTTGCTGAAAATTGGCAGCAAATGGACATATAACTCCATAAAGAAATGACATTTTACTCTGCGCTACATTTTGTTGTCCCTACATTTTTTTGTTTGACTATTTTTGTCAACAGGTAGTTTAGGACTCCGAGGGGATTCTTCTTAACTCAATGACACCTAGTCCCAGCCAATTTTTTCCCCCCTAGGAGGCTTGTCTTTTTGTGTCTGGAAAAACTTCATTAGGAGAGGTTGAATGATTAATGTACTTTCACTGATGCATCAGTGCAATGCATTTTTAAATAGTGAGGCTCAAGCCATCTGTAGCATTCTTCCATTTCCTTAAAAAAAATCTTTTATCATATTGCAATATAATCATCACAACTGTAGTGAAAGACTCTTAACAGGGAAGAGACATCTAGATTTAAGTCAGCACCTTGATTCTCCCTGAAGATGGTATTCCCAGGCTAAGAACTGTCCATCTTTGCTGTCCTGATTTCTGATCTACAACCCTGAACAAAATATATATAAAAGAGAAAGCAAAGATACAGAAGATGTATGTTCCAAAAGATAATATAAGAAATTCTTGAAGCTCCATTGTAGAGCTCTCATCTGTGAAGTAAGACTGATTTGTCTTTTCCAACAAAAGAGTAAGAAGCAACCATCACTGTATAACACTATCTGATAGAGACCAAGCACTATTTATCTTTTTTTTAGTTTATTTAAAGCATTGAGATTGAGTGACTTGCCCAAGGTCATACTGCTAGGCAATTATTAAGTGTCTGAGGTCATCCACTGCGCCATCTAGCTGCCCCACTATTTCCTATTTTGAGGGATTGATCTGATGTCAGTTTGATGATCTGTGGCCAAATTACTATCTTGACATTTTGATTAAATGTACACTTTTGTTTTGGAAGAGTTTAACAACATTTGGGTTTTTTATTTTTTGGTTTACTTTTTAATTACCCAACCAGCATAAAATTATTGCCTCTGTTTTAAAGGGGAGATATTTGGGGGGACAAACAGGGACCATTTACTTGGTAAATAAGGATTGACATTTTTGGAATGACAGTGCTCAGTCTGAGCTTTGTCTAAGCCTATTTCTGTTCCATAAATGGTAGCAGTGGGTGACAGTAGAGAGTATTGCTCTCCTAAGAGAGTGTTTTTAGTTAGAAACAAGAAGGGATGGAGAATGTGAAATGTCTATTGGACTTAGTTTAAATGCCCACTGTGTAAAAGGTTCGCAAATGCAGCTTTATCATAACTCAAAATAGTACTGTCCTCTTCCTCCTTCCTTAGATGTATATAAAATCAAATCTTGTTCCTAGAGACTACGGCACCAGATGTCATGGACTACCTCGTGTCCTTGGGCCTCTGTTTCTTCCTCTATAAGATGTAGGCTTCAGTCACTAGATATGATCGCTTAAGCTCACTTCCAGCTCTATGAACTTGTGTTTATAAGGGGACTAAAACATGATTAATAGCATAGACTATAAAATTACCTTGAGGTAACAGGTCTATAAAAAGGGTTGTATTCAGGGAATATATTTCCCTTCACTTCTATATTTTAGAATTTATTTCTTCATTTGTCATCTTTCCTGTTTCCATAGGTATTCTTTTAATATTCTTTTAATTTTTCCAATTACATGCAAAGATAGTTTTCAGCATTCATCTTTTTGTAAACTTTTGAGTTTTCTACCTCCCTTCCTTGCCCCTCCCCATGACAGTAACATGTTTAACACATTTCCATATTAGTCATCTTGTGAAAGAAGAATCAGAACTAAAGGGGGGAAACCTGGGAAAGAAAAAAAAAGTTTAAAAACTTGCATTCAGATTCCATAGTTTTTTCCCTCTGGATGTGGGTGACCTTTTCCAATTCTTTTAGAATTAACCTTGATCACTGAATGACTGAGAGGAGCTGCATCCATCATAATTGATCATCTCACAATGTTGTTGTTAATATGGATAATGTTCTCCTGTTCTTTTCACTTCACTCAGTATCAGTCCATGCAAGTATTTCTATGCTCCTCTAAAGTCTGATTGCTCAAGGTTTCTTAAAGAATAATAATATTCTACACATTCATTTACCATAATTTGCTCAACCATTCCCCAATTTTGAGGAGCATCCCCTCAAATTCCAATTTCTTTGTCACCACAAAAAGAGCTTCCATAAATATTTTTGTACATGTGGGTCTATTTCTTTTCCCTTTTTTCCCCCATAGGTATTTTTAAGTAGTATATATTTTGGTTCAGTTCGACAGACATTAAACACTTGCTGTATGCAAGACATTGGAGATACAAGGATGAAACCTAGATCCTGACTTCAAGAAACTTAAAATCCAATACAGATAAGGGGCGATTGAATGGGGAAACAAAGGGGAGATGCAGACAAAGTGCTCTAGGAAAATTTGAGAGAGATCCTGTGAAGTTGAGGGAAGGAGCAAGCACCTAAATAAGCCTTTGAAGGCAGTGATGAAGAGGTAATGAACAGAGTTTGTCCATGCAAACATGTAGAGCAGGGTAGGGAACCTGTTTTTCTGACAAGGACCAAAACTTAAAAATTAGCCTGCTATATTTTATCAAACATTTAACTTATCCCTAAAATGTTCCTAGATTTATTGAATTTCAAGTCCTGTCTGTGGTTACCTTGGCACACCAGACCAAACAACTCACAGGCCTTATATGACCCATGGGCTAAACGTTCATCACCCTGGTAGAGAGGCAGGAGAATGGGTCAAGACCGGGGAGAAGTCTTAAGTTGTAAGAAACGTCACCAAAGATACAAAGAAAGGCAGAAAATGGTCCCTTCTCTCCTCAAGGAGTCTCCAGTCAGGCAGGGGAGACAGCAATGCAAACATGATACATACAGGATAGATTGGGACAGTTTCAGGGAGAAGGCATTAAAAAGGAGGACTGGACTTCAATTGGGGAATGACTTAGCAAACTGTGGTATATGTATGTCATGGAACACTATTATTGTATTAGAAACCAGGAGGGACGGGATTTCAGGGATGCCTGGAGGGATTTGCATGAACTGATGCTGAATGAGATGAGCAGAACCAGAAAAACACTGTACACCCTAACAGCAACAAGGAGGGTGATGATCAACCTCGATGGACTTGCTCATGCCATCAGTGCAAGGACAATTTGTGGCTCTCTGCAATGGAGAATACCATCTGTATCCAGATAACGAACTGTGGAGTTTGAACAAAGACCAAGGACTATGAACTTTAATTTAGGGAAAAACCTGATATCTTATTGTCTGATCTTGCTATCCCTTATACTTCATGTTTCTTCCTTAAGGATATGATTTCTTTTTCATCACATTCAATTTGGAGCAATGTACAACATGGAAACAATGTAAAGACTGGAAAATTGCTTTCTGTGGGGGGTGGGGAGGGAGTAGGATTAGGGGGGAAATTGTAAAACTCAAAATGAATATGTAAATATAAAAGATAAACAAACAAACAAATAAATAAAAAGGACTGGGGAAGACCCCTCGTAGAAGGTAGGAATCCTTAGGAAAGGTAGGTTGGGGTGAAATTGTGGAGCCTCAGAAATTCTGGGCTGATTATTTGTATTTTATCCTGTAAGCAACAGGGAAGCTATTAAAAATTTTTCTACCAATGTATGCTAAATATATTTTAGCAACTATGTGAAAAAAGATTGTGATTAGAGCAGGGGAACACAAGACGGGTAATGAATCAAGAATCTTTAGACCAGGATGATGAGCTAAATGCATGAGAGCAATTGTGGAGATTCATTGAATTTGATTGGATGTGTGAGGAAAGGCTGAAGATGATGTCTTGTCCCCATCTTAATGGACTGGAAGGATTCTGAGTTAAGCAGCAGAAATAGGGAAGAAGTTTGGTGTGAGAAAAGGCTTAGGACAAGAAATGATAAATTCACCTATGGATATGTCGCATTTGAGGTATTTCTGGGATGTTTAAGTGAAAATTCTCAGCAGACAGTTGGAGGTACAGGACTGGAGTTCAAAGAAGAGATTGAGACTAGATATCGATATAGCAACTCTATTAGAATTATTAAAGCTTATAGGAGTGAGAGATATGCAATGGAAAAGTGTCAGAAGAGAAGAGGGGCAGGATGGAACCTTTGGGGGCACTTAAAATTCAGAAGAAAGATGATAAGTTTTGAAGAAAATATACCAATACTGTACTTTTCATTTTAGGCACAAATCTGGCAGAAACAATCTTTACTGATTTAATATTATTATCTAAACTTTTCTAACCTAAAGAGTGAGCAATGTTCAAACAGTCACAGTTTTCTCATGCTCTGTTACCTAATTCACTAACCCAATATGATGTGAAAACATTTGCAGGAATCCTGAACAATTAAAACAGAGCTGTTCAAAATGAGACAAAGAATCTGAGCTACCACAGAGCTCTCACTAAAATGGCAAATTAAAATATATAGTCTATTGTTTCAATAAAAACTTTTAAAAGTAAGGTTGGACAAGCCTTGAATTAGAAGATCACATGTTAAATACATTTTTGTGATAATATTCCAAAATGTTCATCACTAATCAGACTCTTGGTTGACCACTTTTATTCCAATATTCTCCTGGAGTAAACAAATGAGCCTCTCCCATGCAGATCGGTATTATCTTTAGATAGATCAGATTATCTTTAGATAGGTCAATACAATAGGGAAAGCAGTGAGCCAAAAAACTGAGGGTTAATTTTGATGTCACTCAATCCATTTCCCTAAGAAAAGACTTTTTGTTTTACTACTTGCCCTGAAGGGGAAAAAAATCTAGAAAAGAATTTAGACTGGAAAAAAAATATTTTCAGTTGGACTAAAAATGGCTCTTAATATACTTCCACATGAGACAGCAAAGGAAATGGAGAAAGGTCAAGAGGAAAAAAGGGATTGAAGCATCAAATGCCAATTATATGTATGTATGTACATAGCCATATAGACATATGCATATCAGAGAATAAGGTTGAGAAATTGGATTTGGAAGCTAAGAGGCTTGGAATAGCTATAAGTTAAAGATTGATATTTTTTCCTATCATAATTACTTTTGCCACAGAATCCTCAAAACCAGGATGCCATTGGATAGGAGATATTGCTGGAAAATGTGTAAGGTTCTGTTGCCTTATGAGATGGCAACTATAACAATAATAATAAAAGCCAAAATGTATACTGAATTTTAAAGTTTGTAAAGCACTTTCCTCCCCAAATCCCCATTAAGTAAGCTTTAGTGTCCATAATGTACAGATGAAGATGCTGAGAGATTAAGGGACTTAGCCAAGGGTCCTTATGTGTCTGGGGCAGGCTTCAAACCCAGGTCTCCTGACTCTTAGAGCTCCCCGAGAGGGGGGCATGTCTGCCCTAAGGATTCAGGTAGACTTCTGAAGAGGTCACCTTCATCTGAGGGAACGAGGAAGGTTTCACAGAGGAGGAACCCCTAAACTGGCCTCAAGACAGAGATGAGGAGGTGATGCCTTTAGAGGAAGAGGGGCTTTCCCTGCAGGTGCATGGAGCCAGGAGAATATGAGATAGGATGCCTGCCGTGCCTTGGAGTAATGCTAAGATACCACAGACAAGGAGAAAGCTTTCCTCCCTCTTCTCTTTAATCCCATGACTGATGGTTAGGATTGTTTATAATTTGAGTTTTTTTCAGGGAATACAGTTTCTGCTACAGGAGGGAATAGAGGGGTTGTCTGAAAGGCCATCTTTTCTCTTCAGCTATAGATAGTCAGACCAAAGCTCCTTACTTGAAAAACCTCAGACTTTACATAAAGACTTCTCCTTCCCCCTCCCTCTCCAAGAGATTTAGTACAAATCCCCCAAGAGGTTACTTAACACTAGCAACCCCCTGCTTCCCCCCAAGCCTGCCATCGGGCATAGCTGCCGGCCTTGTGCTCATCCTTGGACACCTTCCTTCCTTTCTGTGGGGCACAGCATAGTCCTGGAGCCATGGTGGACATGGGGGGTCTAGACAACCTGATTGCAAACACAACCTACCTCCAAGCTCGTGATGGAGACACCAAGGAGATGCAGAAGCGACGACGCAGCCTGGCCCTGCCCGCCCCAGAGCACTGTGCAGAACTGCGTCAAACCTTGCCCTCCCACTTTGAGAGCTTGTGTGAGCAGCAGCCCATCGGCCGCCGTCTCTTCCACGACTTTCTGGCCACCGTGCCTGCCTACAAAGAGGCCATGGACTTCCTTGCTCAGGTGTCTACCTGGAAGCTAACTGAAGAGGACAGTACCAAGGCCAGCACACTGAAGAGGCTGGTGAATGCCTGTGCCAGCTCCCCCATGGGCCAGCTCCCCTTCCTCAGCCCAGCCCTGGCCTCCAAGTGCCAAGCTGCCTCTGAGGAGGAGCACGTGGCCTTAGTGGAGCAGGCCAAGGCAGAGACGATGGCCTTCCTACAGGATCAACCCTTCAGGGACTTCCAAACTAGCCCCTTCTTTGACAGGCTCTTGCAGTGGAAAGCCTTTGAACAGCAGCCGGTAACAGAAAAATATTTCGATGAGTTCCGAGTGCTGGGGAAGGGGGGTTTTGGAGAGGTAAGTGTTTCAGAAAGGTCAGAGTGAGAAGGGGCTTGCAAAGCATGAAGAAGAAATTTACTGTGAATAAAAAGGAAGACTAATTTCCATCCCTCACTTGGAAAAATTTCATGCCAGCCTCCAACTGTCTAGTTAACGTTCTCCAGTGTCATAGGATGAATAAATTCAACTAGATAATTGAATCACAGTCCTCACCATGCAATCTATTTTTTTTGACTTCAGTTTAAATATATCTGTAGGGTTTAGCAAAGGAGGCTTATAGCATGTATTTCAAAGCATTCCCCCACCCCTACCCCATTTGGGATGGAAGCAGAGATCCTTAATCGACATAGAACAACTTTTTAAAGAGGAGAAATGGGGCTAGCTAGGTGGAATAGTAGATGAAGCTCTGACCCTAGAGGCAGGAGGATCTGAGATCAAATCCTGTCTCAAACACTTGATACTTCCTAGCTTTGTGACCTCGGGCACATCACTTAACCTCATTGTCTCATTGAAAAGAAAAGATGAGAAATTAATCTTATTTTATGGTTATATGGCTTGTTCCTGTTAGCCCTTTCTTTCATTCATATTCCCTTTCTCCATTCACTCTTCATCTATTTAATACTTTTTATAAATTTATTTTATTGCAATATATACAACTAAATATTACATACTAAATGTACCAAAAAACTATAGAGATACAAATTTATTTTTAAATGATTAAAGTAAATAGATAATAAATTTATGAAAAATAAAACTTGCTCTTTATCCCTCACCTCTACTTTTTATCTCTTCCTTTCCTTTTTCTTTCCCTCCCACCATATATATATATATATATATATATATATATATATATATATATATATATATGGACCCAATCATACTCCATCTCCTTCTTTTAAGGTGTGTGCCATCCAAGTGAAAAATACTGGCAAGATGTATGCCTGTAAGAAGTTGGACAAGAAGCGACTAAAGAAGAAAAAGGGAGAGCAGATGGCTCTTGTAGAGAAGGAAATCCTGGAGAAAGTCAACAGCCCTTTCATTGTGACCCTGGCTTATGCCTATGAGAGTAAAAGCCACCTGTGCCTGGCCATGAGCCTGATGAACGGTGGGGACCTCAAGTACCACATCTATCACGTGGGCGAGCGGGGCTTGGAGATCAACAGGATCATCTTCTACTCTGCACAGATCACTTGTGGAATATTGCACCTGCACTCCATTGGCATTGTCTACCGGGACATGAAACCTGAGAATGTTCTTCTGGATGACCACGGCAACTGTAGGCTGTCCGACCTGGGACTGGCTGTCCAGATCAAAGAGGGCAAGCCCATCACCCAGAGGGTGAGTCAGGGATAGGCAGGGGCAAATGGGAGGGAGGAGTCGGAGAGCAGAAGGAACAGAGCCATGGCTATTTCCAGTGCAAACTGAGCCTAGGTCGTAATTCCTCCAATTTGCTAAAGCCTTTATGTGGTCATTTCATCCTAAGTGACAAGGGGTAGTAAGAGGATTTGGTTCATTGACTCTGATGATTAATTACATTGTACCGATCTCTCAGAAAGCAAAGAGTGTGTGTATGTGTGGGGGGGGTTGCATGTATGTATGTGTGCACATACATCTGTGCATGTGTGTGCATGATTTTCATGAGTGTTAAATTATTTCATGAGTGTTAAACTATTTGGCCCTGAAGGGGACAGTATATAATTGAGATCGATGAGGCCAATTCTGACTTCCAAAGACAGATGGTGAAATGTGCTTCTGAGATGGAACTTACTGTTCCATATTCCAAGGCTCCAAGGGTCATTCATCGGGCCAGGGCTCACCATCAGCTAATAACAGCTGAGCTGTATATTGTGCTTTAAGTAAGGTTGGCAGGGCCCTTTACATGCCTTTATCTCATTTGAGCTTCACTACAGCCCTAAGAGGTGAATGCTATTATTTCTATTTTGTAGATGATGAGATGTAAAATAAGGAAAGAAGATGCTCTTATTCATCTTTAAATTAGAATTGGGTTAATTTCCTAGATCAGGACTCTTAAACTTCCTAAATAAGAATTTGGAGGAAAAAAAGGCAGGAGTTAAAAAAAAAAAATGTTCCCACCGACACCACCAGTAGAGAAATAGTGGTAAGACTCAATTTGGGTTTTTGTTTTTTTGCCAGTGATGTTGAAGGACTTCTTGAACCAAACCTGAACTCTAGAGCAGACATGACAAGCACAACCACACCTACATGGAGAATGGCATTGTATTTATATTTATGTTGACTTTGTATTTTTATCCCCCATAAAGTCATTTTGTTTGTTTGTTTTTTGCAGAGTAATGAGATTAAGTGATTTGCCCAAGGTCACACAACTACGTAATTATTAAGTGTCTGAGGTCATATATGAACTCAGGTCCTCCAGTCTCCAGGACTGGTGCTTTATCCACTGTGCCACCTAGCTGCCCCCACCCCATAAAGTCTTGCATCAAGTGCTCCATAAATATCAGTTAAGTGAATAACAGATCTCAAAGTGAGATCTCTCAAAGATAAATGTGAGCTGGAATATCCTTTACAAGATCCCAAAAAGTTGTTATCAAGCCTTTCATTGAAGACCTGCAGTTGTGAGGAGCTCAAGGTAACCCATTTCATTTTTCAAATAGCACTACTCATAAGTAATTTTCCTAATGTTGAGTCAGAAATCTCTCTATTGCTTCTGCCCATTGCTCCTAGTTCTGTCCCCACATAACTCTTACCCCCTCCACATGATAATCCCCTCAAATATTTGAAGATCTTTCATGTCCCCAGTGTATTTTCAAATTTCCAGGCTAAATGTCCCAAAGTCCATCACTCAATCCTCTTTTTTCATGCTTTTAAGTCCTTGTTACCTTCCTTATGGCAACTGCAGTGGAAAACAAGAGTCCAGATATTTGACCAGGGCAGATTCCTTGAGGACTCATACCCTTTATTATATATTTTAGATGTCTGTTATTGTTATTGCTATTGTTAATAAGGTTATTAGTTCTTAAAAGAACTGTTGGCTCATCTTGAACTTGTAGTTAGTTTCCTTAAAACCTCAACTCTTCTTCTTACCAACTTTTCCTAATACCCTCCTACCCTGGAAAAATTGGTTTTTGAACCCAAGTAGGGGACTGTAATCCCATTTGATTTCATCTTGCTGGTTTCAGTCATTCTGCCTGTCAAGATATTTTTGGATGGGGGCAGCTAGGTGGCACAGTGGATAGAGCGCTGGCCCTGGAGTCAGGAATACCTGGGTTCAAATCTGGTCTCAGACACTTAAGAATTACCTAGCTGTGTGGCCTTGGGCAAGCCACTTAACCCCATTTGCCTTGCAAAAATCCTTAAAAAAAAAAAAGATATTTTTGAATCCTAATTCTAGACTATTCACCTAAGCTTTGGCTCATCTGTAAATGTGATAAGCATGCCATATACACTTTTATTTTAATCATTTACAAAAAAAAATGTTGAAAATTAGAACCAAGGACAGAAAGTTATTCCAGCAGACTTCTTCCAAAGATCCATCCGTCAGCCCTTAGTGTGTCTGATTATGAACTAGAATCCCCAAATATTAAAACTGGGAAGAACTTAGAAACCATCCATTGCAAGCCTCTCCTTTCAGAAGTAATGAATTGAAACCCAGAGAGTCTGAGGAATTTCCTCATGGTCACAATGATTGTTGGCTAAGGTAGAATTGTATCTCTAGTTCAAACTATCCTTTCATGATAAAACTGAGATTTTTTTATGATCCCTTATAAATTCATTTTAGTTTTTCCTTAAGGATAGATAGTAGCCAACACCTCTGACGCACATATAGTCATTTTTAAGTCTCTATTAAATCCTATTAGGTTATAACTTAGTAGCTGTCTTTAAAGTGAGAGATAGTTCATAATAAGCTTATAATTTGTGCTTCTAACAAATTTGCTGGAATTCTTCTTATTTTTTGAAACTTGCAAAATATTAACTGCATGAATTGAATTTGTTATTTAAGAAAGTAGCTCAAGGAAATCATTTTTCCCTTCAAAAATTGTTTTATCATCCACTTATTTAAATTTATTTTAAATGCAGTAGCAGAGTGCTTTGACTTTAGTGGTGGTAAACAGTGAAATTTGAACCATATTGATTAAGAAATAAGAAAAGTCAAAAGCAATTAAAACCTATTCACTGCACACAGCAGGACGGGTTTTTCCCTAAATATGTACACCCCAGGACTTAGTAGAGAGCTGTGTTCCTGTGGATCTACATTAATACTTGTCGACTGTGTGACTGACAGATGGACCCACGTTAAGTTATGCAGCTTGCTTGAAAGTGAATCTTCATCTGAAAGTTCACATGCTGCTATAATTGAATGTGTTTTTTAATGTACTTAAGTTTTCACACATTTGTCTAAATGTTTAATTGTTCACTGAAACGAGTGATTTATTTTCTTTTAAGAACTAATAATAAGTAACATTCCCTTATCTGAGGACAGACAGGATTTGTCATTTTTTAGGTCAGGAGAAATTTGATTCCATAGATCACAGGCTGTTTCTAATGCTTGGGCGGGGGGAGTAAAAATCTATACATTGACTGATGTCATGGGGTCATTTTTAAAATTGGAAAGGAAGTTGTTTGTTAGTTTATGAGTGCCGATAAAGGCACTCTTAAGACTTTTGAGCCAAACCAAACTTGATTCCATAAGCTTAACCACAGATTGTAATTTATCAGTGGGATGCTTCCTTTTCTAATTCAGTGGGCCAACAGTGACTGGCACAAGTGAATTTTGGTACTTGCTTACTCTAGAACTATGGCTTTCTAACATCACTGTTGTCATCTTCTTTTTACTCTGTGACAAGATAAAAATTAAATGATGAATAAATAAAATTTATTAAGCTTTGACTCTGTGGCAGGCACTTGAGATACAAACACAGAAGCAGGACGGTGCCTTCCCTCAAATAACTTACATGCTTTTGGGAGAGACAATACATATTGGAATGTGATGGCCAAAAATTGAAGTTATAGTCTGGACAGAACAATAGGGAAGTCAATTAACATGCTCTTTCCAGGTCAATGGTAGTTTTCATTTCTCAGAGCAAAAGGTAGAAAAGCCAAAGCAGTGCAAATCAAATACTAGCCCATCATTAGAGGTGCCCATCACCTAATCCAGAGGCCAGGATTTGTCATTTTTTAGGTCAGGAGAGATTTGATTCCATAGACCACAGACTGTTTCTAGTGCTTGGGGGGAAGTAAAAGTCTAATATATTGACTGGTGTCATGGGTCATTTTTAAAATGGAGAGGAAGCTTTCTGGTGATAGACAGCAGTGACTTAAGCTAGAAAGACTGGCAGGAACAGTGAGATGCTGGTGAACTGAGCCCTGGCAAGGTCACTGACTGGGTTAGCACCAGTGGCCAGTGTGAGGCAACCGCTCCCAAGAGTTATAGAGAAAGAAGAACTTGGAGCTGGAGGCTGGACTTAGTCAAAGTGTCTCGATGAGTAGCTTGACCCTCAGGGTAATGGCACAAATGCTGCTCCTTCATATTCTGGTAGCCTGGATGTACCATAATATACCAGACCCCCCACAAATGCCAAGAAACGGACTGAAGAGAGGAATGCCTTTCTTTTGTGCCAGGTCTATTATTATAAGAAAATTGGAAATGGGTCCTACTAATTATAGGCAAGAGCTTCATATTGCCCTTTGTCAGTGGCACCCTCAGATCCAACTCATACAAACATGTTGCAGACCAATGTGGGACAATCATAAAGCATATCTTGGCCCCTAAACCCAAAGGAAAACTAAAGAGTTGAAATTGAAGAGCTCTTACAAGCTGACAAAGACAGAAAATGAGATCCTGAGGTCAAGGAAAATCTTCATTTCATAAAAACTCCAGAAATTAATTCTATCTAATGACAGAATATATGACAAAAATAACACAAATGTCTCTAGTGATTTTCAAGAAGGGATGGGTGTGTTTTTATTGAATTTTAAGTAATTCCTTTTTAGTTTGATGGCCCAAATTCAATTAACATACCAGCTCTACTAAAACAGAACTAAACTAAATGAAACAAAACTAAACTAAAAGTTGACTATTACAACCATACTGAATGAACACATTCTCCCACACTATTTGACAAAAAGTATGAACATTTCAATTGTACCTGCAAACAATATTATATAAGGCAGCTTTTCCTACAGTAAAAACCACAGGAGCAAAGGTGGAATTGTTAAAAATATTCTTCAGGGGCGGCTAGGTGGCGCAGTGGATAAAGCACTGGCCCTGGAGTCGGGAGTACCTGGGTTCAGATCCAGTCTCAGCTGTGTGGCCTTGGGCAAGTCACTTAACCCCATTCGCCTTGCAAGAACCTAAAAAAAAAAAGAAAAATATTCTTCAAGCCAGATGCATTAACCATGGCAGAAGCAATTTGAGAAAATTATTGAATGTTGAAGATGTGTGGAAAGGCATTTGAAGCTTATATCACTATTTCTGTGCAAGAGAAAAACTTGAGCCATCATGTTGATTGCTTAGAAATAACTACCAAAAAACCCCCAGCAAAACATTGATAATGAGCATAATGTATGCCTAGGTTTGTTCGGGCTGAGCAGTTTCTAGGCTTTGCTTCTTATAGCAAATGATTCATATCAGCAGCAACATGGTACAATGATAGAAATCAGGAAGCTCTTGGTACTGATTCTATCTTTACAACATCTGTGTCCTTCTTTCTACTCATACAGCTATAATCTTAGTCCAGTCCTTCCTCAGTTCTCACCCAGATTATTTTAATAACCTTCTAATTAGTCTTCCTGCCTCAAGAATCTCAACACTCCAGACCATTATCCCTTCAGTTGTCAACTCAAAAATAGGTCACAGCAGTCAACTCATGCTCAGTAAACTCTAATGCAGGGGTTCTTGACCTTTTTTTTCTCTTAATTATCAAGCATTTTTCTTCTCCTTTCCCCTACTAGGAGGGGGGAAAAAAGAAACAAAAACCTTTATATAAGCAGAGTCAATCAAATTCCCACATTGGTCATATCCAAAAATGTGTTTCTTATTCTGCATATTAGACCATTGACCTTTTTTGCGGTCTGGTGAAGTCATGAACCTCTTAGACAAAAGTTTTTCAATGCATAAAATTAATTGCACAGTAATATAAAGAAAATCAATTATATTGAAACACGGTTATCAAATTATCTTTTTAAAAACTTTATCGATCCAAAGCTAAGAACCCCTGCTCTAATGATTTCCCTTTGCCTCCAGCATCAAATAGAAGATGCTCTGCCATTGAAAACTCTTTAGAATTTGGTCATTTTCTACCTTCCATGTTTTCTTGTTTTGTTTTGTTTTTTTGTTTTTTAGGTTTTTGCAAGGCAAATAAGGTTAAGTGGCTTGCCCAAGGCCACACAGCTAGGTAATTATTAAGTGTCTGAGGTCGCATTTGAACTCAGGTCCTCCTGACTCCAGGGCCAGTGCTCTATCCACTGCACCACCTAGCTGCCCCCTGTGCCACCTAGCCGCCCCCTGTGCCACCTAGCAGCCCCCTCTTCCATGTTTTCTTATATTTTATTCCTCTCCCTATCCTCAGGGATATTGCAGACCTGGCCCATTGGTTCCTCCCAAGAGACAGTCCTTTTCCCATATCTTTTCATTCACCACCTTCCATGCCTAGAATACTCTTCCTCCTCATCTTCACCTATTTCACTAGTTTCTTCAAATGTCAGCACAAATTCTATCTTCTTTGAAAGGCCTTTATTAGCACCCCTCAGCTTCCAATGCCTTCCCCTGCCCCTGATGTGCTCTGTGTAGAAGCTGTATATACCAGTTATTTTCATGTTGTTTCCCTATTATGATGTGAACTGCTTAAAGGTTGGGATTATTTTCTCCTTTCTTTGTATGCCCTTTTGCTTGGCAAGTAGTAAGTGCTTAGTAATTGGTTAATTGTTCTGACTCTACACAGGAACCTGGTTCAGAAATGGCAATATCAGTAATGGGTCAGTTCTTACCAATTTCATTTTTTTATGATATTTAGAGTTCACCATGATCAGAACCTATCAGATTTTTTTCTCTATTTAAAAAAAAACAGATTAGCTAATGATTGAATTGATTTCTCCTCCCTTCAACGAACAAACACAAACAGTCCTTGGTTTGTTTTTTTTTTAATTAATGCAATAGTGGTACCTTGAACGGAAGTAGAAAAGTCTGAGTGGAACAGTAAAGTTAGAAAGACAAGACAATTCCATTTTGGACATACTGAACTACAATCACCTTGTGGAGATATAGACCCTGCTGGGACTGGAGTCCAAGAGAAAGAGAAGAGCCATACATTTATAGCTTTGGGAATCAGGAGATGATCTATAGTACTTGAATCTTTTTGTAGATTCTGAATTTGAATAACCAAGAATTTTCTCTAGGGTCTTTGTCATCAAAATGAATTAGATTTTTGACCTTATCTGTACTTTTATTCTTTTTAAATCTTATTCTTTTCTTGTGTTTTTTGTTTGTTTTTTTAGGTTTTATTTTTTTTTTTTGCAAGGCAAATGGGGTTAAGTGGCTTGCCCAAGGCCACACAGCTAGGTCATTATTAAGTGTCTGAGACCAGATTTGAACCCAGGTACTCCAGGGCTGGTGCTTTATCCACTGCGCCACCTAGCCGCCCCTATTCTTTTCTTAAAAACCTCTGATCTTTGGCATGTTTTGACCTTTAGAGGACTTTGATAAGGGGATAATATTGTCATTCAATGTAGGCAAGTAGTAATGGAGAAGAAAACTAATATTATTTTAAGATTGGGGGGCTGCTAGGTGGTGCAGTGGATAGAGCACTGGGAGTACCTGAGTTTAAATCCGGCCTCAGACACTTAATAATGACCTAGCTGGGTGACCTTGGGCAAGCCAGTTAACCCCATTTGCCTTACAAAAACCTAAAAAAAAAAACAGATTGGAAAGGATTTCTTTGATTTCTGGATAAGTTTTCTGAATCTTTGGGATGATGGGGGAGATCTAGAGCCAGGAATTATGAACTCAGACATCTCCACATGACTGAGAAGGCAGCATAAACTCCCTCATGTAAATGGACCTTCATGAACTTTGAATATGTTTGAAGGATTGGCATCTCCCCAGGTATTTCAGTAATCTCCAAGAAAACCTTCTGGAAAGAAAAAAGCAAAAAACTTTCTCACCAGAATCTTACTCAAAACATACAAAATGAATCAGTCTTCTTTCTCATTAATGTGCATGTTTCTCCAAAGATGCCATTCCTATGTCCAGCCCACCTGGGTCTCCCCAACTTTTGTGACTTCTATCCATATTTACCAATGAGTTCTCTCCCCCCACCCCGAGATTCACAACACCGTAGGGGCCATTCTTGCTTTCTCTGGACATTGATAAGAAGGCCAAAGCAGTGGGATCAGGCCTGTGGGTGACCACTGCCCTTTCATCCTGGGCAAATTAGGGAGACCCAATATCAATCAATCAATTAATCAGTAAACAGAATAAGCATAAAAGAGTAGAGGGAAGTTCAGAAGGGGACACAAACAAGTCAGACAATTTAGAAATTAGCATATTACAGTTGAACTACCCACATACACACAAATAGCAATATATAATAGAGATTCATAGTTTTTTGTACAGTCCTCTTGTTCAGTTTTGAGTGATGTTTTGTTTGTTTTTTTGGCAGAAGGAAATGTTTTCTTGTTGTCATAATACAATGAAACAATTTTTTAAAAGAATGCTTTATAAACAGCTACACACCTATAGCTCCCATTCATTGGTTCTTGGCCACAAATGGATTTTGAGACCATAATTATTTTACTCATTAACAGTTGGAAAGCAATATACAAAATTAACAGGACTCCTTTATTCAACAACATCAAAATATCAAAATGTATAGACTACATAATAATTCCTGCAAGTTTAAGCAGAAGTGACACAGTTAAATCCTGTAGTCTGCTAATTCCTTCCAGAATTTCACAGATCTCCCAGGGCTTCTCTTCTGTCAATTAGGTCTCAGAGGTGGTTTCATCTTTTTGTCTTCACTGCACCCATAAGAACAGAGGGTTTGCTATCAGGGAATTCTGTTCTCTCTCTGACTAATACAAACAATAGGCAATTAGGCAAAAGCTAAATATGGAGGTGGAGGTCTTGAAGTGTCTTTGGTGATGAAGCCAGGCTTTGACTCTGAATCTCCCCAGAAACGCATCCATCCCTCCTCTCCAGCTACTGAGGATGTTGGGTGACAAGAGAGACAGGCTTGGGAAGATGCTCAGAAGAAAGATACTCTTGAAAACCAGTGGCATGGAATGATAGCAATACATTAAGCTGGTACTAACTCGGGAGATTCAAAAGTAATTCTTGCAGCTTCTTCATTGTGGGCTCAGGCCTGGAATTTGATTTGGCTTGTTAGATGCTCTACTCCGTAACAAAGATCTGTTTTAAAGCAGATCTTGTATCCCAACCCTGTGTGACTTCTTTGTCACAAACCACAATCCTTGCAAAAGTGCTGACAAAAAGGTATGTGGTGGTAGGCGTAGGGGAAATTTGTAGACATTGTCATCACACTGATTCAGAGCTGAGAGAGACTTTAAGGCACCATTTTGTCCAACCCCCTCATTTTACAGCGAAAAAAAATAAGGGAAAGAAGTACCTGAGGGGAACATAATGTATGTGCTGATGTCTTTGACTGCCTTGTCCCACTACCTTTCATGCACGCATACACATGGTTATTAAATAGAATCTGAACCACTCTTTGGGTTGATTTATTTTCAAGCTCCATAAAAGATGGTCTAGACTTTTCTCTTTAGCTCATAGGGGAAACTATTGGTTCTTCTAGTGACAAAATAAGCTGAATACTTTTTTAAAAAACTAAAGAATGGGGCAGCTAGGTGGCATAATGGATAAAGCACCGGCCCTGGAGTCAGAAGTACCTGGGTTCAAATCCGACCTCAGACACTTAATAATTACCTAGCTGTGTGACCTTGGGCAAGCCACTTTAACCCCATTTGCCTTGCAAAAAAACCTAAAAAAAAAAAAACTAAAGAATGGTCCTTGTCCTTGGACAAAGGCAGAAGGGAGGGGAACCCAAGACATCAGTAACACAGGCAGTGAGGGGCTGGTAGAGCCAGCTTTGAAACCCATCACTTTTGATTCCTGCAGCCCTCTCTGCTGTACCTATAGGCACTGCCTCAGTAATAATGGGTAAGCCTCATCAGAGCTTACATTCTCTCTCTCTCTCTCTCTCTCTCTCTCTCTCTCTCTCTCTCTCTCCTTGATATTTCCAGGATCCAGCTAGGATATGCCTGCCACTCTTCCCCATAGCATGACTCCTACATCATGTTGGGTTTGCTTTAGTGGACCCCTCCCCACTAGGCCTTGTATAGGAAAGCTGGCCATGGTGGGTAGAAGTTGACCACTATTGAGGATGTTTTAAAAAATAGTGCTCTCGTCTCTGAAGGCAATTTCAAAAGAGTTCATTCAAAAAATAATAATATTGGCAAAATTGGCACTAGGTACCTAGCAAGATTACTTTACAGGAATAAGTGTATACTTCTGGAGATCCCTCTTTAAAGAGGACAGTTTGAATATATACATTTATTTTTATTTGAATGTATACACTTTTATGGGTAATTTTGTAATCCTTTAGAGTACCACAGTACCTGGCACACTTCCTGTGTGTATATTGACTGGCACAATAAATGACCTGAATGAGTGAAGGCAAAGTGCCAGTACTTGAAGTCAAGGATCTAGAAGGGAGCCTGAGGGCCCGGGAGAATAAGGACTTGCCCAGAGTCACACAGGCAGGAAATAATAGAGACTGGATTTGATTGCTGAGTTTTCCAAATCAGTGTTCTTTGGTTTCTCTCCCCTTTCAGTAAAGGTCCATGTTGCAGGTGTTATTCAATATAGATGTTCTCTCTGCGGTACATAGGGATTTTTCCATGATATAGAAGAAGGTTCAATTCTGGGACCAGGAGAACAGAAACAGATATATCCAGAAGTGACTGATGCAAAAACAAAAACAAGACCACACTGATTAAAAAAAAAATCAAGATCATAGGATTGATTGATTGACTTTATGAAGCAATCTGGGTTAAGTGACTTGCCCAGGGTTGCACAGCTAGTAAGTGCCCAATCATAGGATTTAGAGCTTAGAAATCCTAGGAATAATCTTGTCTAAGCTTCTTATTTTATAGCTGAGAAACCTTTGGCCCAACCTCACCTCACTAATCACATAAGATGCCTGGAAAGAACAGGCCTTTAGCAGACAGTAACATGGACTTCAAGGCCACTTCTGATCCAAAACACTTGTGGGTGTTCTTTTCACTGATAATAATTGACATTTATCAACTTTAAAGTTTCACAGAGAGCTTTACCTACTTGTGTCTTGGGAGTCACATAACAACCTTGTGAAGTAGGGATTAAGTGTTTTCTTTATTTGATTCAGGAATCAGGTAACAAGAAGAGGTATATTCAGGAATGACAGTATCATAGTCCCCCCATTTTACAGCTGAGGAAATGAGACCAGGAGTTGGGGTTGCTAAGTCTCCAACAGCATCCTTCTCATGCAAGGCTGCCTCTGACTACACCAACCTGTCTCAGGTATTTTGGTAAACAGTAACCATTCTTTTTTTAAAAAAAATTATTTATTTAAGGCAATGGGATTAAATGACTTGCCCATGGTCACACAGCTAGGTAATTATTAAGTGTCTGAACTCAGAATTGAACTCAGGTGCTCCTGATCCCAGGGCTGGTGCTCTATCAACTGTGCCATGTAGTTGCCTCAAGTTGTAACCATTCTTTTTTTTTCTTAATTTTTTTTAAGTTGTAACCATTCTTTGTTTGTTTTTGTTTTTTTGTTTTTTTAGTTTTTTTTGCAAGGCAAATGGGGTTAAGTGGCTTGCCCAAGACCACACAGCTAGGTAATTATTAAGTGTCTGAGACCAGATTTGAACCCAGGTACTCCTGACTCCAGGGCCGGTGCTTTATCCACTGGGCAACCTAGCCACCCCAGTTGTAACCATTCTTAAAAAACCTTTGGTTATCTCTAGTTATTTATTATGACTGGGGGAAAGGTGGGGGTGGTACAATGGAAAGAAGAAGGCGGCAATGAGGCAAGGTTGGCATATAGTCACAGTTTGCCCTCAAATGACTACCTCAAAACCCATGAAGGGACAGTAGAGGTCAGTAGGAATAATAGGGAACCACAGAGACCTTTGAGTATAATTAGCCACAGAAGCTCTGGACCAGAGTTGTCAGACTTTCAACCACAGCCCAAGTGCTGCCTAAACCCGAATGAAATGCAATTGAGAAATGTTTAACAGAATAAGTAAAACTACAACATAGATAATGTGAACTTGTGATTTTCAAAATCAATTTGAGTCTGACACCTCTGCTCTAGACCACTTTGGGATTTCACATATGGGAAAAAGGGAGGGGAACCCCAGGACATCATCAGCAACTTCCTCTCTGCTGTGAGGGGTCTGTCCACTGAGGAGGAGCAAGAAGGCAGTGAGGGGTTGGTGGGGCCAACTTTGAAGCCCTCTCTGTTGTACCCACTGTTTCAGTGGGTTGGTACCCTTTTCATTTTCATCAACAAACATTAATTAAGCACCTGTTATATTCAGACCACTGTGCTAAGTACAAATAACATAGCAAACTATAAGGCCTTGCTCTCAAAGAGTTTACAATTTAATTGGGGAAAGAGGCCAGGAGTACCTGGAGAATCTCACCATCTACAGAGCATCCCTCTTCAATTTTTACTCTGCCTCTTCAATTTTACTACTTCAGTTTTACTCTTCCATGGTAGGATTGAATACCTTTGGTGAATGAAAATATCCCAAGGGTGGAGCCAAGATGGCAGAGAAGTATCCCAACCCTAACCTCTCTCTTGACTTCCAGTGTCCCATCTCCAACTCCGTACTCCCTATTGAACATGTTCAATTAGGTTTAATCTCGATATGTGCAAAACTGAACTTTCTTTATTTTCCCTCAAAAATAAAATAAAATAAAAACTCAACCCTCTCCTCTTCCTAACTTTCCTATTACTGTCCTCCCAGGCATCCAAACTCACCCCTAAGTGTGTGTCTTGACTCCTCATATCCAATCATCTATCAAGTCCTTTCTTTTCCATATTGGTAGCATCTCTAGCATATAGATGCCCTTCTCTCCTCTGAAAACAGCACCACCTTGGGGTAAGTCTTCATCTCATTATCCTTGGACTAGTGCAATCATCATGAAGTCTTTCCCCATTCTAGTAATCTCAGATGTCAAATTAATCTTTAAGAAAGTTCTGATGGGGCAGCTAGTGGATAGTGGATAGAGCTCTGGTCCTGGAGTCAGGAATTCAAATCCGACCTTAGACACTTAATAATTACTTAGATATGTGGCCTTGGGCAAGTCATTTAAACCCATTGCCTTGCAAAAAAAAAAAAATTAGAAAGAAAGAAAGGTCTGACTATGTTACCCTCCCTATTCAGTGAACTGCAGGGGCTCCCTATTGGCTCTAGGATCAAATACAGAGTCCTGGTTTTCTTTTAAAACCAGAACCTTTTCCATCTTCTTACATCTCACTTGACATTGGTCTCCTTATTGTTCCTCAAAGAAGCCAGCCTCTCTGGCTATACCTGCCATGCCTGGAATACTTTCCCTCCCTCTGGCTTCCCTGACTTCCTTCAGATCTCAGATAAAATCTCACTGTCTACAAGAAGTTTAATCCAGTCCTCCTTCATCTTAGTGCCTCTCCTCTGAAATTAGAGGTCAGGGTGGTCGTAGGGCTTAGGGAAAGATGAAATGGCATTGGTTCTGATCAGATAAAAGGCAATTCAGTGTTCATGATAGAAAGGAACAGTTTTGGGTGATGGCAGGGATTGTTGCCTTTGTCTTTGCTCCCTCAATGTCAATACAATACATATTTCCTATTTAATAAATGCCTGTTGAATAGCCTCAAATATAGTTCCAACTCTGCTACCTCTATACCTTTTCTATAAAATGAAGTTAAAATAGATGGTCCCTAAGGTTCCTTTCTAGCTCTGAATCCTGCAGTATCCATATAGGGAACAATTATAGGAAATAAATTTGTAGAAAGAGACTAGATTGTTTTGCATGACAAAAGCATTCATTCCTCTAATAGCCATTCCTTGGTTCCTACCATGGCTGAATCATTGCTTTAAAATCCTGTGAGAAAGCCTGGATTTTGTTCTTTGAGATCACTGAAGACTTTGAATAGGAGGGAGAAAGAACGTGTGGTTTCTGACTGTCCCTGAACTTTGTGTGCTGGAAGCATGTTATAGAATTGTTTGTTGAGATGGGCCATAAGCAGTGTCAGCTACCTTGGCGGCACCCAAGTCTGATGCTTTTCACTAGTAAATCATGGTCCATTAGAATTGCTTGTAAGCAATTACAGAGCTACATAGAGCTTGACAGAAAGATTCTAGTGCATTATTTTAAGAAATTCTTTTTTTAAGCTGGGGGAGGAATGATATAGACTCCTAACCCTTGATGTTATCATTGGGGTGGGGAATTCCCTTAAGGAAACCACCAATAAGCTTCAGCATTGCAAATTATAATCTTGACCTACCAAAAAAATCACACAACCAGTATGAGTCAGAAGCAGGATATAAACCCAGGTTTTCTTGAACCTGAGGCCAGTTCTCTGACCAGTCCACCTACCTGCCTCTCTTGTAGCATTGTAAAATGTTCATGTAGCATGAATGGCTCTTTCTAAAAATGCTCTGAAGGATCTATGGCTTAATCGGCATGGGTACTCACTCCATTTATGCAAATACCCCACACTCCACTAGGGCCTCCTTAGGATATGGAGATGACCCTGAGGTGAGGAAGGCTGTGCTAGCAGAGCTTCTACCAAGTTGAAAAAGTTTTAACTCATGTGGAAGCCAAAACCAGCTCATGAGTCTAGCCAAACATGGAGATTCTTATTAGCATCTAAGGATGACTCCTGTGTGTGTGTGTGTGTGTGATGAAGCCCGTCGCTGCTTCCCAACAAAACACAGGCAGGTCAGGTTTCCAAGCAACCACTATGAACTCAGCTTTACACAAGTACCCGTTGTCTAACTTGCCTTTTTCACAAGCTCCCTCTTCTGTCTTATTTCCCAACTCAATGTTCCTCAACCCTATCACCTGTTGTTTTAGTCTCTATGGGGAAAGTGGTCCCCTTTGACAAGGTCAGTTCTCTGACTGCTCTATAGATTTGAACGCTGCTGATCACCATGTTTGATCACCTTCATCCTGGACTTTTTTTTCCTAGTGGTATTTGTTATTCTCCCACTCATTCTGACTGCTCCTGCTCAGTCTCCTTTGCTAGTTCAACATTGATTTTTCTGCTTTGTTGGTATCCCCTTCTCTGATCTGTTGACATTCTCTCTCTTGTTCATCTCATTTTATCATCTCCCCCTGAATTCAGTTATCTTCTCTTTTTCAGGTGGCTATAGATTCAGCCTTGATCACTTCTGAACCCATTGACCCATTACGTCCCAAATGGGACACATGATCTTCCCCCTTAAACCTCATTCACCCCCCCCCAACTTCTCTATTTCTGCCAAGGCCACCACCATCTTTCTTGTCATGTAGATTTGCAGCCTTCGAGTCCCTGATTCATCCTTATTCTCACATCCAACATCTGATCAGCTACCTCCCTCCACCTCTTTATCCATCCATTTTTCTCCACTCCCACAGCCAGACCTCACTTCAAACTCTCTTGTCTTCTTGCCTGAGCTACCACAATAGCCTAATTGGGTTCCTCTGCTTCTGCTCTCCCTCCTCTCCCATCTGCCAGTCACGCAGCTGCCAAGTTAATCATATTCCTAAGTCACAGGTCTGACCATGTCCCTCTGCCACTCAAAAATCTTTGGTGGCTAGCCAGTGCTTCAAGGATAAAACACAGATTCTTCTACTTGCTATTGAAAGCCCCCCGCATGTTGGTGCGCCAAACTGACTGCCCTTTAGCCACCCTGCTTTCTAGCCAAAGTGGCCCCTGAACCCTGGGTGCCCCATATTATCTCCCCTCCCAGGCATTCTCTCACGCCTGAATTCACCCCCCTTCTCTCTGCTCCTTCGATCTTTGTTGTTTCAAGGCTTCCCTCAGGTACCCCCTCCAACAGGGACCCTTTAGGACTAGAGGGAGACATCTGATCCAAAGGGACTCTAGAATCCGGGTTCAGATGCTGTCAGGGACCCTGCTTTGTGGTCTTGATATTTCATCTTCTTGAACCCCAGTTTCCTCAGCTGTAAAATAAGAGTTAGATGATCTCAGATATTTCTTGTAGCTCAATCTCTGCTTCTTGGTCATCCATCCCTAGAGGATGTGTGTTCCATCTCCCTGGCTACCCCCTGTTGTATCCATATATGTAATAGGTGTAATCCATTTTCTGTGTCTCCTATATGTGTGTACATACTTACACATATGGAACATGTATGTGTACATATCCACTGATCTCCTTCAATAGAATGTGAATGTCTCAGAGTTAGAAACCAATGAGGGTTTTTTTTTTTTCCAAGCCCCAGCTCCTAGCAGAGCGCCTTGCATGTTCTGGTGGCTTCATTGATGTTTATTGAATTGAACTAAGTTTTGTGCTTAGTCTGATTTGTCCTGGACATCCTGGGGGATGCAGTTAGAAAACATGTTTTCGTCAGCTGGCCACACCACATAGCAATCAGACAAACCCACTGACCCGAAAGGCTGTCGGACCTGGGGAGAGCCAAGCAGTAACCACAGTCACACCAAATTTGTCTCTGTTTGCAAGATCAACACAGCACGGGGAAAACTTGGAGTCATTAAAGGGTCTTCGCCCCACCCCACCCCACGCATAGGCGATTTCTGATGGAGCCTGGGCCCTGGGGCATCACAGTGGGGACTTGGGAGAGGGGCTCTCACAGAGGTCACAAGACCCTGGGAAGCAGCAGCAGCCCCAGGCCCAGCCCCTCCTCCCGGGTAACAAATGAGCAGGCAACCAAAACAGGGCAAGATGCGGGGACAAAGAGCCTGCCATCTGTCCCCTAGGTTAGAGCCCAGGGCCAAGAGAAAAGGGCAAAACCCCCAACCCCTAAGCATGGGAAGCGCCGTCCAGGGCCCTGGGGTCTGATCGCAGCATTCCTCCAAGGGCCGCAGAGGCCACTGCTTAAAGGGCCAGAAGGACAGCTGGGAAAGAGAACAAAGCGGGCAGGGGCACCCCGAGGAGGAAGGACGGCCGGAGCCCCAGGAAACAGCTGAGAGAGCTCGACTCAGCGGGCTGTTTTCCTCTGTTCAACAGTTCTTGTGCCACGGCAAACAAAAGATGTTCACTCTGATTCCCTGGGCTGTTTGGATTGGGATGCCGGATGGTCTGTGGGGGGGGGAGCGGGGAGCCGGGGAGAAGGTGGAGGGGGGCAGAGAGCGGGGGGGGAGACAGAGAGAGAGAGAGAGAGAGAGAGAGAGAGAGACAGAGAGAGAGACAGACAGACAGACAGAGAGAGAAGGAAAGGAGGAAGGCAGCATAGAGAAGGGAAGGAGGAGGAAGAGAGAGAGAGAAGAACAGAGGGATAGGAGAGGAAGGGAGGAAAAGAGAGAGATGGAGGCAGTGAGGAGAGAAAAGGAAAAGAGGAGGGGAAGAGAGGAGAGAGGGACAGAGGAGGAAGGGGAGGAAACAAGGAGAATGAGGAAAGGGGGAAAGAAAGGAAGGGGAAGGGGAAAGGAGAGAGGGGAATGGGGAAAAGAGAGAGTAAGGGAGGAAAAGAGGGAGACAGGGAGGCAAGAGAAAAGGAAAGAAAGGAAGGGGAGAGGACACAAAAGGGGGAAGAGGGAGGAAGGGAGAAAAGAAGGGAAGAAAATAGGGAGACAGGAGACATTGAGGGAAAAGAGGGGGAAAGAGAAAAGGAGAGAGGAAGGGAGACAGGGAGATAGTGAGGAGACAGAAAAGGAAAGGAGGGGAAGAGAAAGGAGAGGAATGGAGGGGGAAAGAGAGGAAGAAAGGAGGGAAGAGAGGAAGGGAAGGGAAGAGGACACACAGAGGGAGTCAGGAGAGATAAAAGGAAGGGGGGAAGGGAGAGAGGAAGGGGGAAAAGCAGAGGGGGGTTGGAGAGAAAGACAGAGAAAGGCAGACAGACAGGAGAGAAGGAGACAGCCTGGCATGGAGGGGGGCAGAAAGAGCAGAGCAGGGAGCTAGAGGCACTTTCTCTCCGGTTTGCCAGTTTGTGCTAAAGGTGAGGCAGAGGCTTTATCATTTGGTTGTTTGACCCCTGCTCACCAAGGACCAACAAAGTGAATCAAGGCAGCTACAGCCACGACTGGCTGTTGTAGCTCAGTGCTAACATTAGAAATGGATAAGCATTCCATAAGCGGATGGTCCATTTGGACCTTGAGGTCTTTGTCCTGAGTTCTGATGTGGACTTCTGGCAGAGAGTATAAATCAGATTTTCCATGAATATCATATGCACCAAGTATATCTTTGAATTGCCTCTCTCCCTTCCCCCAATGCCAATGCCCCGGTCTCTTTATTGTTACTGTCCACTTTGCTTGGGTCCATACCCCAAATTAGGAATGCCAAGAGAACAGGATTCTGACTTAGTCCTCTCTCACCCCTCCATGGCAGCTATAATACCAGCAATCACATTTCTGTGGCAAATAAAGTGCTACCAAGCTCTTTCCTCTGTCTTCCTCTGAAGTAGGTAGGTATAGATGCGGGGCAAACAGAGGAAGTCTATGGGAGTTAACAATCCCCATCTGGGATCTATGGCTAATTCATGGGACCTATCAAAGTTTCAATCCCCCCCCACACACATCCCCACATACACCAAACATCCAAATAAAGCCCCCCAAAATGCCTTATGAGTAACAAGGATGAGAAAGATAAAAGAAAAACTTGCATAAGTGACTTGACCCCTCCTATGACTGCTCATTAAGACTTATCAGAAGCTTCTGGAGTCTCTGGGAGGAGATTAGCTAAAATGGGTAGAGATCTATATACTGTGTGAGCAGCCCAGACCCATCAAAACATAGGGTCAGACTAGTGACCAGACCACTGCCCAGTCAGCCTTACCTGAGTTTTGATATTGAGCAAAGGAGACCAGGACTGAGCCAAACCCTAGGAATCCCCTAGAAGAGTCCAAACAGTTTTTGGCCATAACATCCAGGTCCAAACTGGACTCATCTCCAAGAATTTGAAAAGGAGCAGAGTCCAATGTTGATGCACATCCCCAATACCTGAAGCTGGAGATCATGAGTAAACAGAAGAAAACATCAGACACCCAAGAGGTGATCCCAGGAGAAGAGTAGGGAGGCTTCACAAGTCCTGGTGGACATCCAGAGAAAAGGATGACTGGGCCATGAGGACTTTAAGAGACCCTGGGAGAAATTATACAATATGTATTGTTAAATGAATTGAGAGCAAGGGGGGGAAAGATTAGATAGGAGAAAATAGCTTACACTAGAAGAATTAGTGAAATTGTAAAGAATCAGATTTTAGAAAAGACACAAAGTGACTCAGAGACAAAAAATTAAAACCCAACATATAGATATGAAACCTATATTTATACAGACTCTACTATATGGAGCCAGCACTTACACTAAGCAGTTCACAAATATCATCTCAACTGATCTTCACAACCACCTTGGGAGGTTATTACATTTTATTATTACATTATATTACATTTTACAAAGAGGAAACTGAGGCAAAAGAAGTGACGTGACTTGCTCAAGGTCACACAGCTAGTAAGAATCTGGGATCTGTTTCCTGATTCTAGTCCTCTTTCCACTAATCCTTTCACTTTACACATCTAGAAATCCTTGGAGAGGCCCCTGGTGGATCAGCTTCAGACCCAACCTAGCTGACGGTGCGGACCCATGCTTCTGCCTCTCCCGCAGCTCTTCGCCTAGAAACTCACAGGTCCTCCTCTTATCAGGTGCCCATGGCAGCGGCAGCCTGTGTGTGTGGTGGCAAGGTGGAATTGAGCACAAGAATGGGAGAACTATCAAAAGACTAGCTCAAGTTACAAAATTTCCTTCCACCCTCCCTCCCCAGTCCCCTCCCCTCAGCAGGCTAACATTGTACATAGATATTTTTGATAAACATGTTTACAGATTAGTCATTGTCAGTACAAGGAATTAGGATTAAGGGAAAGAGAGACATAAGAAATAATTTTTATAAAATGTTCAACAGATTCTAAAAGATTTTATTTTGTTTTGCTTTGCTTTTCTTCCCCTGGATGGGGATAGCATTGTCCACAGCCAGTCTAATAGGGTTTGTCCTAGCTCTCTGAATGGCTAAGAGGAGCTGCTTCCATCAAGGTTGTTCATCCCATAATGTTGTTGCTGATGTGTACATTGTTCTCTTGGTTCTTACCTTTATTTTACAGATGAAAAAACTTCCATTCCAAGGGATTATTTAGCTAGATAAATGGTAGAACTAGTCCTAAAAACCGTTTTTTTCTCTACCATGTCAGTCATGAAGGAACCTTGGACACCAACCCAAACATGCATGAGAACCCCACTGATACCCAGCAAGTGGTCACCTAGCCTTCAGTAAGGCCTTCCAGGTCCCTGGTCATACATGGATGGGTCCTCATTAATTAATAGACCTTAATTAAATCTCTGAGTGATGGGAGTAGGAAGGAACCCTGTAGCCAGAAACTTGAACTCACCTCAGCAACAGATCCTGTAACTCATTCCATGCTTCTCTAAACCATAGCTTATTCAGCCATTCCTCAGTTGATGGGCATCCCCTCAATTTCCAATTCTTTGCCACTCCAAAAAAAGAGCTGCGATGACTGTTTTGGAACATGTGGAACTTTTCCCATTTTTTTATGATTTCTTCTGGATATAGGCCTAGATTGGAATTGCTACAAAGGGAATGAACAGTTTTAATGCTCTTTGGGCATAGTCGCCCTTTACTTTGCAGAAGAGTGGACTGTTCAGAGACGTTCTGTTCTAGGCCACAGATAAGCAGTAGCTGGCATTCAGAGCCAGGGCCCCCCCCCCCTCCAAAATCCAACATTCCTTTTGCACCACCTGGGTCGTCTGTGTGATCTGGAAGAAGTCACTTAGTTCATCTACAAAGTGGGCTGAACTCCAGTGATTTCTAAGATCCCTATGGTTCTAAGTTGCTGCTTTAAATAGTGTGAAGGCATAAGGGGCACAATCACCACGTTCCCCCTACTCCTACCCCCCCCCCCCCCAGTGCAGAAGCTGGAATTTTAAATGAGTTTTAAATGAACTTTAATTTTATTCTTCTTAATCATATTATACATCCTGAGTCCTGTCCAATGCCAGGGGGTACCCTGGAGTACCCTAAACAACCAGCAGCCGATCACTGCCAAACTCCACCCCATTGGGGCTGGTGCCTGAATCTAGGGCTGTGTTGGTGGGTAAGAGAGTATCCTCCAATTAAATCTTTTGCCCCCCCCCAGATGTTTATGGATTTCTTCTTTCCCTTCACAGCTGTCAAAGACGTTTACAGGAAGCATTACTGAGGAAAATGTTTCATGAAAAGCAATTGTTCTCAAAACTGTGGTTCAGGACCCTTGGCAATCCTTGAGACCCTTTCCTGGAGACCATAAAGTCAAAATCATTTTCATAATAATAGTAAGATGGTATTTGCCATCTAAAATCATCTTATCTTCCCCTTCTTTGGGAGGCTGGATTTTCTTCGTATCTTCAACAAAGAAACAATATCACAATACAGAAACAAGAGAATTCAGCTGTCTTCTATTAAGGCAGACATTAAAGAGATTTGCAAAAATAATATCACTCTTTTACTAGTTTTTTTGTTTAGGAAAATATTTTTTCATAAAATTTTTATTTATATTAGCACATAATTGTATCTTAAATAAGAATTATTTTAAAATATTAAGTTTTAATTTCTAATAAAAATTCTTGGTACCATCAATAATTTTTAAGAATATATAGGATTGGGGTGGCTAGGTGGCGCAGTGGATAAAGCACTGGTCCTGGAGTCAGGAGTACCCGAGTTCAAATCCAGCCTCAGTCACTTAATAATTACCTAGCTGTGTGGCCTTGGGCAAGCCACTTAACCCCATTTGCCTTGCAAAATAAAAAATAAAAAAAAAGAATATATAGGATTTTGGGAAAGCTAGGTGGCACAGTGGATAGAGCACCAGCCCTTGGAGTCAGGAGGACCTGAATTCAAATGCAGCCTCAGACATTTAATAATTATCTAACTATATGACCTTGGGCAAGTCACTTAACCTCATTGCCTAGCAAAAATAAACAAAAAGAATATATAGGATTCTTCATTTTATTTTTTTGGTTTGTGTGACAAAGAGGTGATTTACCCAAGGTCTTAAAGCTAGTAAGTATCAAGACTCTGAAGTTAGGTTTGAACTCAGGTTCTCACCACCTAGTAGTCCCAGGAGTCCTCAATTTTTTTTAGTATGTTGGGGTTCTGAATCCAAAAAGTTGAGAACTACTGGTCAAAAGAATGAATTTTTTTATTGTGTTTTTATATGAATCTGTGACTTCAATAATGGAGGCAACTTCAAGTGAAAAAACTCCTGCTATCAATGTAAATCAATAGCTATTCTGTAACTTAAGAATATTGGCATAGAAAACCCAGGGTCAACTCCCAATTTAGCTGTGTGATTTGGGGCAAGTCATTTAATATTACTCAAATTCATTTTTCTTAATTGTCATTAGCCTAATCCCTGTTGTCAGCCCTACATCTGTATTTTCTAGTTAATCCTGACTCATCTTCCTGAGTTGACTCTTTACTAGCTATGTGAATCTGGGTAAATCACTTCACCCTGTTTACCTTGGAATCCTCATTTGAAAAATGAACTGGAGAAGGAAATGGCCAACCACTCCAGTATCTTTGCTAAGAAAACTCCAAATAGTGGAACACAACTGGAACAAATAAACAACAATGGCCAACTATAGACTAAAATTTGGGGGATACTGTTGTCATTTTAATTCTTCATCTTATATCTATTGATGTCTTTTATTTTTACATCATCTTCATTTCTAAACAGATCCTCCCCACTCCTCTATACAGCAAGTCCTCTTTGGATTTTTTGGTTTTTTTGCAAGGCAAACGGGGTAAGTGGATTGCCCAGGCCACACAGCTGGGTAATTATTAAGTGTCTGAGGTCAGATTTGAACTCAGGTACTCCTGACTCCAGGGCCGGTGCTCTATCCACTGAGCCACCTAGCCACCCCAGCAAGTCCTTTTTCAAGAAAGATTTCTAAAGAAAGGGAAAAACCTCGGTTCAATACGAACAGCCAACACATCGTCAATGTCTGAAATATTCTATACCTATAGCTTCCCCAGCTTTTCAGGGATGGAGGCCTATTTTCTCAGCTCTTCTCTGAAACCAAACTTGGTCATTAAGACCACATTCCACTTCTTCAGATTCTTTTTTTTTTTTTTTGGTTAGGTTTTTGCAAGGCAAACGGGGTTAAGTGGCTTGCCCAAGGCCACACAGCTAGGTAATTATTAAGTGACTGAGGCTGGATTTGAACTCAGGTACTCCTGACTCCAGGGCCAGTGCTTTATCCACTACACCACCTAGCCGCCCCCAGATTCTTTTTTTATCAACATTATTCGAGCTATTATGTATCTTACCATGCTCATCAAAGTCTTCCCATGCTTCCCTGAATTTTTCATATTTATCATTTCTTACAGTGAAAATAATATTCTATTACATTTAAGCACCACCAGTTTACTTGGCAATTCTCCAATTAATGGGCATTTACTTTTATCTCCTCCCAGTTCTTTCCTCTCACAAAGAGCATTGCAGTGGTCATAGGAGATCTTTCCATCTTTGATTTCCTCGGGGTATACACTTCACAGTAGGATCTCTGGGACAAAGGGCATATTCATTTTATTTTCTTTTTTAGCATAACTGCAGATTGTTTTCCAGAATGGTGGGGCCAGTGAAAACTTCCACCAACAGTACATTGGGGTGACTAGCTTTCCACATTCCCTCCAACATTGACTATTTCCATATTTTTATCATCCAATTTAATCATTTCCAATTTACTGGATATGAGGTTAAACATAAAATTGTGGGGTTTTTTGCATGAGAATACTCTGCTCAATATCTGGATTCCAACTTTTTTTTCTAAAGTCTCTATATCTCATTTTAAGCTTATCACCAGTTTCCCTCAAAATATCCATATTGGGGTGACTAGGTGGCACAGTGGATAGAGCACTGGCCTTGGAGTCAGGAGTACCTGGGTTCAAATCCAGCCTCAGATATTTAATAGTTACTTAGCTGTGTGGCCTTGGGCAAGTCACTTAACCCCATTGCCTAGCAAAAACTAAAAAAAAAAATCCATATGAAAATTTACTTCTACACATCCATGCTCTGCTCCTCTCTTCAAATCCTCTCCTAATAAATAGGGATGGTTGCAAAATAGCAATGAAATGCTACACTTTTAAAATAATGAAGGGATAGTCTCTTCCTGGTGTTTTTTTCCTTGAATGTATCTCTGAGTCTAAAGTTATACTCTGATCCTTTAGTGTGGAAGTGACTAAGTTTTCAAAAGCTCTACCGAACTCTAAATAATAATAATAATAAAAAAAAGGCAAGAAACAAACCACAAATAATGTTGTCTGAGACACTGCAAGGCTAAGTTTGCAGAAGTCATCCCAAATAGCCACAGTGATGCTGGCAAATGTTTTAACAACTGACTCTCGATGATAATAATAATAATAAGCTTGACACTTTAAAAGTTAATCTTGTCTGTGTTACTAACATTTCCCCCCTTCATTTTCTTAAGCCTAGAAATCATAAAATGATTCATCAAGCCCTGGTTTCTATCATTTACCTATTTCTGAAATGTAAATGCTCACACTGAAAATTTAACAATCAGCTCTTAAACTTGCTCCAGCATACTCTAGCATATAGTTGGTCATATTTATATTATTTATATTTTATATTTATCTTATACTAAATGCATGTTTATATAAAATAAAAGGTAGTGGTTGTGTTGTCCCAATATGTTGCAGCTTTCTTTAGGATCTAGAAAGGTCAGAGAATGCCCCTCTCTCATAATTCCATGTTCACCACATTCAATATATTTTATAATTAAAATGTGATGCAGCTATCCTAATGCAAACAGTTTATCTAAAAAAAAAACCAACAAAAATCAAACACAACCAGAAAAAAAACCTCAAGATGTAACCATTCAATCTCTCTTTACATGAACCAAGTTTAGTCTTAAGGGTCAGCCCCAATAAAACAGATCTTTTTAATTCTGGAAAATCTCAGCATAGAGTTCAAGTTGGTAGGATTGGATCCAAATCCTGCCCCTGCCAATAGAGAGTAGGCAAGTTATGCAATATTTCTGATCCTACATTTCCTCCTCTCTAAAATGAGGGGGTTAAATTATATAGCTTCTGAGCTATGGTCCCATGTAGTGAGGTCAAAGGATAACAGATGGGCAGCTGTTCATACTTCCCCACCATATGCAAAATATTAAAATATGCAAAATGCTCAATAGGGCTGCCCAAGCCTTCCCTGAAGAGGCATCTTGGTCCATGGAAAAGAGATTGGACTGGACGACTTGAGAACCCTTTCAGTTCTGGGTCCAGGACCCTACGATCCTTTGATTTATGTAAGGGAACAAAATTTGTAGAGGTATAAGAGCATTTTATGTTGAAAAATACATGTTTCCTGTAAGTTTTATTTGTTATTCAGTTGTTCATGTATAGAGCAGTTAGGGAGAAACTAACATAAACTGCAACTATAATTTACCCCTTGTGAAATCTGTATTTTGGGCCAAGTTGGAATAAAATATTCAGCACTGGAATGAAAGGAAAAAAAAATTTCAACATCAAAAGAGTTATGTTTCATCTCTTCTTAAGGAATATAATAAATCAGGAACTGTCTCAAATTTGGGCAACAAAAGGGGAACAGTGACAAGTTCTGGGAGACTCCACCAATTGGATGGTTATTCCTTGAATAATCAAGAGTTGATTATAATCATAATTTTCAAAAATTAACCAATTGTAAAACTCCCCTCCTTTCATTACAGGCTGGAACCAATGGTTACATGGCTCCAGAAATCTTGATGGAAGAAGAAAGTTATTCCTATCCTGTGGACTGGTTTGCAATGGGGTGTAGTATTTATGAAATGGTAGCTGGAAGAACACCATTCAAAGATTATAAGGAAAAGGTCAGCAAAGAAGATTTAAAGCAGAGAACCTTGAAGGAGGAGGTCAAATTCCAACACCCAGGCTTCACAGAAGAAGCCAAGGACATTTGTCGTCTCTTCCTGGCCAAAAAAGCAGAGCAACGCTTAGGAAGCAGGTAAACATGGGTAGGCTGTTGTAAGGGACTGTTGTGTGGGGGAGTACTGTAAAATTTCATCACCTGGTGTTCTCTAGCACCAGAATGTTATTTACGGGTTGATTGTAAAGTCCCACAGGAGTGGGAGTGGATATTTAAGCACTTCTATTTGGTTTAATAAACAGAGAACTTGGAGAACTTTAAGGAGAACTTGTCCCCCTCGTCCCCCACCCCTTCAATGCTTGCCTCAGTAAGGGTAAGCTAGCCAGCAAGAACCTAACACTTCCTGAGCCTAGTCAACAGTAACATAACAGGCTGTGTAACTAGGGTGAGCATTATTAACAGCCTATTTTAGATTGATGAAAATGCCTTGTCATTGACCAGTGATGCATTTTATCTAGGTCTCTGGTCCAAGTTAGTATAGCTAGGTGTAAAAGAGGCTGGCCAAATGATCTTTCCCATCAGAAACTTTTAAAAGCAGTCCAGTGAGTCAATGAAGGATTGCTATCGACCCTAGTGAAGGGAATACCTACCCTGATGACACATAAATCCTTAAAAACCTAAGGGTTTTCAGTGCCAACAGAGTTCTGGTCCCCTCCTCACCACCACTCCATGTCTTGTCCTCTAAAGTTACCTTCCATCTACTCTGTGTATATCTCATGTAGGTATATGTCTTATGATGATGTAGATCTATTTTTTAAACATGAATGAATATATGAACAAATTGTTATTAAGCTCTTATATGTACCAGTAAGCCCTGGGGATACAATTAGGATTATGTCAGTCTTCCATCTCAAGAAATTCATATTCTAATGAGAGAGACAACCCCTATGGGAAGTTTTAGTTGCGAATCAGAAGGAAAGATCCTGTGGTCCTTAGGGTATAGCAGCAAAGATAAAAATCTGTTTCTGATGTTGAACCTTATTTGGTGGCAAGACTTTTCTTTTTTGGGCCTTCAGCATCTGTGGCCATAACCACCATAAGAATAGTTGCTGGCTTCATCTCCAAAGAGATTGCTCCCCAAGATGATGACTTGAGGACATCACAGAAGCATTGCTACCCCCAAAGCTTTTGGGCTCAGGATGCTGGGTTGTCTTCTTCAGGGTCTGAAGGAAGATGGTTGTCAAGGTGATGGTGGTGATTTGACTCATCAAGTACAGGCTGCTTCCTGTCCCTCCCTCTGGTGCCATGATGTTATCTCCCTCATTAGAATATAAGCTTCTTCTGTTTCCAGCTCTAAACATAATGTGTGAATCTTACTAGTAATTGCTTATTGCTTGGTTTGATTGATGCTTGTCATTCAAACCATCTGTATCCTGTTTGGAAACCAAACTATATTGTCAATCAAATAACAAATATGGGTGGGGTGTAGAGAATTGGTTCATTTTATTGCTTCTCAAAATGAAAGAGGAAACTCAAATTCCTGCAGAAAAAGAAAGTAAAATTTAAAATACATAAAATTGGGTAGCATATTTCAGGTTATCTATTACAAAAGGAGGGTTTGATTAAATTCTTGTTAGGATTGGGTTTTAGACTCTTGAAAAATCTATATGAATATATATTATAATAGATTTAGACTTGGGAGGGCTCCTAGAGGACAATCTCATCTCATTTATTCAATTTATAGATGAAGAAACTGGAAGCTAGAGGGATTCAGTGATTCAACCAATGTCACATAGATTCAAATTCAGATCCTTTGTTTCCAAATCCAATGCTTTTTACACTCTACATCCTATTTCCTTAGTTTTGCTGGGTTGTAATTTTTTCTGCTAACTGTATTTTTGTGTTCCAACCAACCCTTTTATTCCTCAGTCCACTTCTCAATTAAAATTTTTCTCCAGATTTTATAAGCTTTCAAGGTTTATGTTCATCTTTTGGGGGTTCTTTGAATGCTTTTATGGGTTTAACTCATTTGAGTCATGTGATAGATTATTTTTTTTAACATAGTAGTGCTTTCACTCCCAAGTCAGTATAGTTCTCTTTGGAGTTGGGAGACATTCCTTATTCCACTCAAGCTGCTGTTGCTCAAAATGTTAGATACTTCTTATTTGGATTTGCCTCCCTAGGCTTCCCTATAGTCTCCTAGATTTCCTTAATAAATTCCCTCTGCCCTTTGAATATGGACTTTAGAAATAGGAAAATAATCTAGAAGTGAGTCAAATGGGTGACCCACGCTGGGTGATACTGGTTTGGGTCAAAAAACAAGGTATGATCAGACCAGTTTCCTCATTACAGATGTTAATATTTGTCTAACTTGGTCCTGAAGGCAATTCCAAACTTAGAACTTTGGTGTGAAGCAGGTAAAGGAAGCAGGTAAAAAGGTGTTGAAGATAGTGCTTGATTGTCCTCCCTAAATCTTGCTTTTCTTAAAACCTATCTAATGAGAGAGTTGAACTGAATGATGACCAAAGCCCCTTCCAACTATAAAATCTCATAATTCTTAATTATGTGTATAAATTCTCCATGGTTTAAAGACTTGTGGTATGTTTTTTAAAAATAGAAAATGGACAAAGTACTCAAGGAAAATGCTATCCTAAAGCATGCCCCAAACTTTGTACTACAAAGCATCTGTTATCATGACTCTCTTGAATAATTGTTTGTGAAGTTAGGGAGCACAGCATATAAATAACAGCTGCTCAATAATACAACCTCCAAATTTCATTCCAACTCCTCATTGATTCTTTTTTTTTGTTTTGTTTTATTTTTTAGGTTTTTGCAAGGCAAATGGGGTTAAGTGGCTTGCCCAAGGCCACACAGCTAGGTAATTATTAAGTGTCTGAGACCCGATTTGAACCCAGGTACTCCTGACTCCAGGGCCAGTGCTTAATCCACTGCCACCTAGCTGCCCCTCACTGATTCTTTAAAAAAAAAAAAAAGATTTAATTCAAATGACAAAACCCAAGCAAGTGTTTTCCTAAAACCTGAACCCATTCCAAAACTGCAGATGGCTTGGTCCAGGGTCCAAGTGTCCTCTGGGTTGTGTTTGGACATTTAAAGTAAAGTTAAAAACCTAGGTCCTTGAAGAGGCTTTCTGTAAAGCTGGTCTTCCCTTGGTCCTCCTTCCTACTTTGTCTTCTGTCTGTGATTCTTCCAGAGAAGCCAGGAATCTTTCCCAACACGTTGCTCAGCTGCCTCATGGGGTTAAATGAGGTGTGTTCTGTCTAATCAAAGAAAAGATGGCGAGTCTTTAAACTTGGAGCCGGGCTTACCCTGGCATTCGTGTGTATCTTTTTATCACGTGGCTCCTCAGTGCAGCAGGACAAGGACAACAACAAGCCCTGAGGTTTCTGATAGAAGTCCTTCCAAGAGACACAGCCTCCCAGATGATCCTGACATCTGGGCTGGGCTTAACTGACCACACATTATCCTCAAGTGGACACTTCATACATAAGCAGGTGCTTTCTGGCCTCAGTTAATATAAAGGGACCAATTCTCATCGCAGCGTGATTTTCCGAAATGGGGAGAGAGTGCCAGTCACTTCCCTGAAACCTATTCCTCTCTATTAATGAGGAAGAGAAGTCTTCTCTCCGGCTCTCTAGATGATGATCAAGATGCGGCCTCTCTTGAGAGCTTCTCCTAGTTGTGCCAAACCAAACTTCAGGGTGATGGGTAAAAAAAACAATCACCACATAGCTGCTAGGGACCAGTCCAAAAGTAACAATATCCTGAGTACTACCTAATAACAGAACTGGGGTGAGCTCCTCTAAGGCAGAGCCTTCATGTTCCTCGTTTGACTGTGATTGGGAGATTGGGGGGGGGGGGTAAACGAATAAGGTAGAATTCTCTGCCTTGGTCCTCAACTCGAATAAGCAAAGACCAGACAGGGGCCAGACACTGTCTAGAGGCTGGAAAGAGGGAGAGGTATGAAAGACAGACCTGCCCTCAGGAGGCATGCAATCCAGTCGAACATCCTGGATAGGTAATGGAAACTCAAAGAGGCTTGTGATTTCCCATTTTGGTGGAAATATGGTTTTCTAAGAGGCTACAACTTGCCATATCAGAAGGTTAGGGTCGGTCCATCAGTGCCTCATTTTGCTATTAAAAACCCACTATTCCTGATGTTAAGATTTGTCTTGTAAGGCTTTCCAGGACATTAGGCCTCTCAGCTTTCTCTAATTGCATCAGTTAAAAGTTCCTCAGAGCTAGTTTTCAACCATACTTTTGATCTCTGGAAGAATGTGTTCCTTCCTGCAGCCTGGAAGCAGTGGGGGTCTCCAGCACCCCCAGAATGGCATTGTTGGTCTTCCCTGGCCGGAGTCCAGAGGACCTACCATTGTCAGAATGAATTACTCTCTTGTGGTTCATAGCCTGACTTGATGTCCATGGGATTCAAAACCCTTCAGTTTAATTGCAGCAAAGCAAAAATCATCTGATAGATCAACCCTGAGCCATACAGGGAAGGTCTCGGAATAGGGCCCCCAAGCTAACTAAAGGAGCTTCATTTTAGAAGGTTCCAGTAGATGGCAACCCTGCTGCTCTCTTGGTTCAGTCAATCTTAAAAAGGTTTGGTTTAAGAGGCAGCTAGGTGGCGTAGTGGATAAAGCACCAGCCCTGGAGTCAGGAGTACCTGGGTTCAAATCCGGTCTCAGACATTTATTAATTACCTAGCTGTGTGGCCTTGGGCAAGCCACTTAACCCCGTTTGCCTTGCAAAAGCAAAAAAAACAAAACAAAAAAAACCTAAAAAAAAAACAACACAAAAAACTAGGGTTGGTTTTAGAAGAAAATATGCAAAATATTAGAGCATTGCATTCTGGAGCTCCAGATTTGGGATCATCCCCACAGTGGAAGTGTTGGAATAGACCCTGAAAGAGCCCTTTCAGAAGACTCTAAGCAAAAATCCAAGGGGAAACAGTCTGATGATTGGCCACTAGAACAAATAGCTCATGACTTGGAGCTCTTATATTCTATAATATGATCCAGTTATACCCTTTCCTTTAAGTGTGTGTGTGTGTGTGTGTTTGTGTATTTGGGTGTTTGACTGGGACCTGAGATTTCATTAGTGAACATATTAGAAACTCCCTCCACTGAGGTATGTATATCACAGAATGTCGCCTGGGGCACTGAGAGAGGGAGGGAGGAAGGAAAAAGAGGGAGGAAAGAAGAAAGTAAATAAGCATTTACTATGTCATAGTCACTGTGCTGAGAACTTTATAGTTTTCCACTCACAACAGTACTGGGAGGGACAGTATCCTCATTTTACAGATAAGGAAACTGAGATAGACAGAGACTCAGTGACTTGCCAGGCAAGGTCACACAACTAGTAAGTATCTAAAATTGAAATTGAACTCAAGTCTTCCTGACTTTTTCTAGTGATCCAGTTAACTACCAAACCCAGCTCAAGGTACTTGTCCAGCTAGCATGTATCATAGGGAGCAGTCTTGAACCCAAGTCTGCCTCCCTCTAGGATTACAGCTTGATTACAGCATGCTTCCTTTCTACTACTGTAAAGATTTGGATATATATGAGAACTTTCTGTCTCTGATTGAGTTTCTGGAAGTATATGTCCAGAAGTGGCATTATTGAGTCAGAGTGGTAAAAATAGTTTAATCATTTTCCTCACATAGTTTCAAATTATTTTCCAAAACAATTGAATCCATTTAGAGGCCTGTCAACAGTGTATTAGTGTACCTGCCTTACCACAGCCCCTCCAGCATTGACTTTATACTTTATCATCTTTGCTAATATGCTTGATATAAGGTTTTTTTTTTTTAAATGTTAGTTTCTTTATAAGATTTTGAGTTCCAAACTTTTCTCCCACCCTTCCTAAGATAGCAAGCAATCTGACATAGGTCATACATGTGCAATCATGTTAAACATATTTCCACAGCTCAGTTGTTTTAACCTTTATTTCTCATGTTAATAATTGGAAATTTTGGGGCAGAGCCAAGATGGAGGCAGAAAGGCAGCATTTCCTGGGAGCTCCTTCTTCCCCAAACTCCAAAAGCATACAAATTATGACTCTAGCCAAAATTTAGAGGGGCAGAATCCACAGAAAGACTGAGTGATACATTTCCCCAGTCCAAGATTACTTAGAAATTCTGTGGGAAAGGTATGTTTCACCAAGACCGGGGACTGGGAAAAAGCCACAGCCACAGCCCCAGTGCAACCCAGCCCAGCCCAGCCCAGAGATCACTGGCAACAGCTTGAGGAGGCAGTGAAAGAACTCTGCTCTACCAGAATGAGTGGAGTGAGGAGCATTGACCGCAGAATCTGCAGCAAAAATCTGGAGAAAGCAGCCTGCACCCCCAGAGACAGTAAGGGAAGTCTTCAGAGATTTCTCTGCTCTTCCTCAGGGTAGGACTCTGATAGTAACCTACACTCAGATCCAGGTTGCAGTTTGGGCTTCCATACTAAGTAGCTAAGCTGGATCCCTCATTATAGCTCCAAGGCAGAGGGAAGTATGGGGGGCATCTACATATCAAAGCACAGGCAAGAGAGCATAAGACATTGGAGGAATAAAGGTCCCAGTGGGGTGTCCCCCCCCAAAAAAAAATCAAAGCCTTGGACTGAGGAAATGAGTAAACAACAGAAAAACAAGAATCTGATCATAGAAAATTACTTTAGTCCCATGGAAAATCAAAACACACACTCAGATGATAACAAAATCAAATTTTCTATATCCAAAACCTCCAAGAGAAATAGAAAATGGGTTCAAACTATGGATGAGCTCAAAAAAGACTTTGAAAAGCAATTAAGGGAGGTGGAGGAAAAATTGGGAGGAGAAATGAGAGCAATTCAGATAAATCATGAAAACCAAATCAACAGCTTCGTGAAAGATATATAAAAAAAATACTGAAGAAAATTATACATTAAAAATCAGTTTAGGACTAATGGAAAAAGCAAAACAAAAGGCAAATGAGGAGAAGAATGCTAAAAAGCAGAACTGGCCAGTTGGAAAAGGAGATAAAAAAACTCTCTGAAGAAAATAACTACTTCAAATGAAGAATGGAACTAAAGGAAGCTGATAACTTTGCAAGAAATCAGGAAGAAATAAAACTCTTCCAAAAATTAGAAGAAAATGTGAAATATCTCTTTGGAAAAACAACTAATCTCGAAAACAGATCCAGAAGAAATAATCTGAAAATTATTGGGCTACCTGAAAGCCACACTCAGGAGAAGAGACTAGACTTCATCTTTCAAGAAATAATACAGCAAAATTTCCCTGAGATCCTAGAAGAAGAGGGTAAAATAGAAATTGAGAGAATTCACCAGTCACCTCCTGAAAGAGATTGCAAAAGAAAAACTTCCAGGAATAATATAGTCAAATTTCATAACTCCCACATCAAAGAAAAAATTTCTAAAAGCTGCCAGAAACAAACAATCTACCGAGGCTCCATAGTCAGGATTACACAGGATCTGGCAGCATCTACATTAAGGGCTCATCAGGATTAGAATATGATATTCTAGAAGGCAAAAGATCTTGGTTTACAACCAAGAATCAACTACCCAGCAAAACTGAACATCCTCTTTCAGGGAAAAAAGATGGACTTTCAATGAAACAGGGGACTTTCAAACTTTCCTATGGAAACAACCAGAGCTGAATAGAAAGTTTGATCTCCAATTACAGGACTCTGGTGAACCATAGAGGGAGTGGAAGAAAGGAACTAACTATGAGGAACTTAATGATATTGAACTGTTTGTATTCCTGCACAGGAAGAAGAAGATATTGATAACTCATATGGACTTTCTCATTTATAAGAGCTGTTAGAAGGAGCATATACATATATATATATATATATATATATATATATATATATATATATATGCAGGACATAGGAAGGAGTAAACAATAATGGTATAATATAGGGAAAAGATGGTGATAAAGGAAAGTACTGGGAGGAAGGAAAAGGAGATGAAGAAGAAGCTAAGAAATTTCACAGAGTGGAACAGAGGAAAGCAAGGGGGTATGAGTGAGACTTCGTTCTCATCAGAAATGGTTCAGAGAGGAAATAACATACACACTTAATAGGGTGAGAAAAATCTATCTTACCCCTAGAGAAAAATGAGAAGAAAGGGATGGGATAAGGGGGAATGGGGGGGTGGGGAATAGGTGATAGAAGAGAAGGAAGATTGAGGGAGAGGGTACTCAGATACAACACACTTTTGGACAGGGCCAGGATGAAGGAGAGAGAGAATAGGATAAATGAGAGTGGGGAGAAATAGAGTGGAGGTGCAATTAGTAATAGCAACTGTGGAAAAAATATTGAAGCAACTTCTTTGGTGGATTTATGATAAAGAAAGCAACTCCCCCAGAGACAGAGCCACTGGAATCTGAACTCAGACTGAAGTACATTTTTTTTCTCTAATTCTTGAGGTTTCTCATCTTCATGGGGGGGGGTATGTTTACTCTTATAACACATTCCATTTACATCAATGTATAGCATGGAAACAATAGAGACTATCAGACTGCCTTCTGTGGGGGGGGGGGGGCGGGAATTGTAAAATTCAAAACCTTACCAAAAATGATAGGTACATACTACTATTGTATATAATTGGAAAACAAATAAAATGTTGACAAATACAAAAGTAATCATTGGAAATTTTCTTTAGCATGGTTGTCAGTCATTTATGTCTTTTGAAAACTCTCCATGTCTTTGAACCACTGATCTATTGGGGAATGACTCTTGGTCTTATATATTTAAATCAATTCCCTAAACATCTTGAACAGAAGTATATTTGATTCAAAAAAATTTCCCCAGTCCCCAATTTCTCTTTTTAATCTAATTATATTGGTTTTGTTGGTACAAACTTTAAATATATATATATATTATATATTATATATATATATAAATATAATTATTTTACTTTTTAAAATTCTTTATCCCTTTTTGATCATGAATTTTCCTCAAAATTAAGGGCCAGAAATCCTTCTATTCACTTCTAGTTGTTTTAGTGATGTTTCTTTTTTACATGAAAGTGATTTTTACATTTGGTGCTTGTTTTGATGTATAGTATAAGATATTGGCCCAATGTATTATCTTGTGCTAAAAAGAATGAAAATGGGGCAGCTAGGTGGTGCAGTAGATAGAGCATTGGCCCTGGAGTCAGTAGTACCTGAGTTCAAATCCAGCCTCAGACACTTAATAATTACCTAGCTGTGTGGCCTTGGGCAAGCCACTTAATCCAATTGCCTTGCAAAAAATAATAAAATAAAATACTATCAGGATATATGGTAAATTTTAATGAAAGCAGAATTAATTACAGACAGGCTTGTTTTCTTTTCATTTTGACTTGGTCAGACTAGAAGCTCTTGCTACAAAGAAGGAACTTGTCTTAAAAAGAGTCCTAATTTCACATCCCAATCCCCTGTTTATTTCATAGAAGCTCAGAGCTGAGCAGACCATCAAGAGGTTATGGGGTCATCTTATTATGGAATTTTGCTGTCTCTTATACTTTTATGTTTCTTCCTTAAGAATATGATTTCTCTCTTATCACATTCAACTTAGATCAGTGTATACCATGAACTAACAGATTGCCTTCTGTGGGAGGTAGGGGGAAGGAAGCAAGATTAGAGGGAAAATTGTAAAATTCAAAATAAATAAAATCTTTTTTTTATTAAAAAAAAAAAGAGGTTATGGGGTCTGGCTTCTCCTTGGTCTCCTGGCCTAGGGCAGGCCCCTGGAGCTGCTGGCAGGGTGAGTGGGGGAGACATGCAGACGGAGTCAGGACCCTAGCACTATTAAAGCCATTTTTCTGTATGTATCTTCAAATTCTTCTAGGAAATGAGGCTAGAGCACATATAGAGTGAAGAAGACCTATCTAGGTTTGAATCCCATCTCTGATAATGGAGTTGGAATAAACCATCTGAGACCCCATCCTTTTGCTGAGCCTTAGTTTTCCCATCTATAAAATGGGGATATTATCTGAGGTCACCTGAGTTCAAATGAGATAATGGAGGAAAAGAGCTTTGCAAACCTAAAGTGATGTATAAGTGTTTACTCCTGGAAATCACAGGATGTTTTTAGGTCAGAGGGATTCCTAGCAATGATCAACCAGGTTTGTGAGAAGAAATGGTTGAAAAAATGCGCACATTTACTCCATAGACAACATTAAGCACAGGCCAGTAGCTGTGTTTAAGGGTAGTGACGTAGAAGAGAGAGGATTGTGTTGTGTATCTCTGCAGGAAAGAACCAGTGACCAGGAGGGAAGGTGGCAAGAAAGCAGATTTGGGTGGTCAGGATGTGAACATTTTAGAATAGGCCATGTAGGAGAGCAGAAAATTGTAAGAGATTCAAGTAGAATCTTGTCATACCTAGTAGGTGAGAGAGAGTGGACTGGATAATCTCTGAAGAGTCTATATTGCTTGAATCTTTGCCATCCCATTCCCTATAGTTTAAGTGTGGGAGAAAGGGATCCATGACCAACAATATCATCATCATCATCATCATCATTATCAAGATAGATGGAGGGAGGGATGGATGAACAGAGAGAGAGATAATATGGTAGATAGTAGATAGACATAGACACAGATAGATGATAGAAATTTTTTAGTATGAGTGGCATGGTGAATGGAGGGCATCTTGAAGTCAAGACAGTCTAGAGTCAAATCCTGCTTCTGAAACATCAGGTTTGTGATCCTGGATAAGTTAATCAACTTAGCTCTATGTCCTAAACTGATCAATCAATCAACATTTACTCAATGCCTCCTAAGCCATGCCTTGTGAGATTTACATGTGTAACTCAGGTGGCCACAGGTAACATCCCCATTTTATAGATGAGAAAACTAAGGCTCAGCAGAAGGAAAGGGTTGTGTCAGATGGGTCTCTTCCAATTCCTATATCAGAGGTGGGAGTTCCATGTTGGAAGTTCTTTACACAAATGACCTTACAGACCCAATCTAAGATGATGTGGAGGAGAATGGAGGAGGAAGAATAACTTGCTTTATTACTCAAATGACTCAAAACTGAGTGGCCATGATGAAAGTGGCTTTGAAAGAATTTCATCTCTTCCCTCAATTTACAAAGAGAATGGCACTGAAAAGATGTTAGACATCTTAGACATGTTTCCATTCCACTATTAAATAACCCAAATCTTCTAAAGGATATAATTGGAAGGGGCAACTTAGGTGGCACAGCGGCCCTGAAGTTGGGAGGACCTGAGTTCAAATCCAACCTCAGACACTTAATAATTACATATCTGTGTGACCTTGGGCAAGTCACTTAACCCCATTGCCTTGCAAAAAAAAAGGATATAATTGGTTGTTTGGTCTGGTGCCAACCTGAACAGATGAGAAAACAGAAAAGAATCTCATTGTTTACCCACAGGTCTCCAACGTCCAGGCAAATGGGGTCTGGGAACAGGAGAAGAACAATCAGGAACAAGGAGCTCTACAATCTTGCTTGGAGCCTCGGATAAAATTGCCTGTCTATGACTCACTGCTTCTGTGGCAATGCATCATAGACACAAACAACATCCTAGAATTGCTATTTAGTTGGGAAAAAAAGTTTACCCACAGTATTCATTATTTTTACCATTTATCTTTTAACTCTTACTTAGGAGTTGGTGCATTAAATCTGTGTAGGTCCCATAGATTCCCGTTCCTGGTTTATCTTACTCCCTTCCGGTAAAGGAAGGCAGAAGATCTGCCTCTGCCCTTTGGGTTACAGGGAAGCCAGTCCATGGTGATGGAAGATCAAACCATTCATTGAATGCACAGATTTCTCAAAACTGCTCTTTTTTTTATTGGTTTGTTAAATTTCAGCTACCTGTCTCCTGTCATTACAGAGAAGAAGGGGATGATCCCAGGAAACATGTTTTCTTCAAATCAATCAACTTCCCCCGCCTGGAGGCTGGCCTTGTCGACCCCCCCTTCGTACCAGACCCCAATGTGGTGTATGCCAAAGACATCGCCGATATTCAAGACTTCTCTGAGGTCAAAGGGATCGAATTTGATGAAAAAGATAGAAAGTTCTTTAAAAAATTTGCAACAGGTGCTGTACCTATAGCTTGGCAAGAAGAAATTATAGAAACAGGACTATTTGAAGAACTCAATGACCCCAGTAGAGTATCAAGTTGTTCAAATGGTAGCACAGCCAAGTCTGGGGTGTGTGTGTTACTGTAAATTTTGACCTGCTTCTGGAATGCTTCAAACACTTGGAAAATCTCTTGGATAGGGTCTGATCAATCAGGATCATTTCACTGACTATATACATCCAGTCTAAATGATAAGTTTCCACTTATAAATGATTTTGAGGGTCTATATTCCTGGCAACCCTGTGAGGTGGGTAGGGTAAGCTATAATACCCACATTTTACAGCTGCCTGAGAGTTTCAGCATATATATCCATAATAATATATCCAACAATGTCTGAGGTAGAATTCAAACCCAGGTCTAGTAGCATCATGGTATTCTTTATTTTACAAATTATTTGCAAATTACAATGTCAAACTTTATAAATGCTTTTTCCCTTTCTTCATTAAATAGATTACATTCTTTTGATTTTGGGTTCACAAAGTCAGATGATACATTCCTTTTCAAAGGAGACCAAGAAAAGGGACACTTAGGTTTATTTTGATAAACCAAAAGTATGAGTACTACCGTCATGTCCCTATGAATTACACAAGGTCCCTGAGACAGAGAATGGAACTCTGTGGTGTTTTCTGAAAATGACCATTTGCAATTCTTGGTAAACAATCATTTTTTTTCTCTTCATTTTTTCTTATTCTGTATTGTTTAAATAAAAGGAAGGAAAAATTTCTGATTTTGCCTTTTAAGAAGAGAAATGGCAACCTTTTCATAATATTAAGATTATAGAATATTTTTCCAATTGCATTGGCAGATCTCTTTTTAATCCTTCAAATAATTTACTATCTTAACTTAAAATTCCTTTGAAGGCAAAGAAATGTTTTTCATTCAGTAGTTCTATATTTTGAGTAAATTTTAGGATAGATTAAATCTTTCCAACAAAAGTAAATTCAGATCTTATTTCATGTGATAATAAGGAAAGTAACAGCTACAGTTTACATAGTGCCTGTGTGAGGAACATTACAAAATTATTTCATTTGGTCCTCACACCAACCCTGGGAGGTGAGGCTTGTAATTCATGTTTTGGTTATTTAATTAAATCTTTAGTCTGGAATTTAGACAATGAATTCTCAATTTCTAAAAGAGTTTTGTTTTAAATAATTATAGGCTAAGTGAAAATGAACATAATTGATATGTATCTAGTTGAGTCTCTTTTCCTGGAACATTTTCCCAGATAGTGATTTCTGTGATTTCAAGGGAGTAAAAAAAAAAAAAATGAAGGAACTTAGAAACTGCCCAAATAGTACTGTGGATTTCCAATGGTAAATGATAGCTCTGTGTGTATTATAGAACTCAGCATTGTGTGGAGATCTCCAAACTCCCTATGCTTTAAAGGAAATATTTTTGGACTCAAATCAAGATTTGGGGAGATGGAGAAAATGTGTCTACACATGCAACAGAATTTTCCAGAAATCCCACAATTAGGAGAATAAACTGAGTTTTTTTAAAGCTTGTCCTTGAAAGTTGTTAAAGACTTTCAAAAGATACAGCCTTAGAATCTTGATTAACTTAAATCCAACTAACAAGAACCCTAATACTGTATTTTTTCACTGTATTTAGGAAAAAAGAGACAAATGATAAGGAACAATATCTTATCGGGTATATAATGAAAAAAAAGCAACCAAAAGAGGTTTCAGGGCATATCCTTTAGGGGTGGGGAGGGTGGGGTTACATATTCAGTCCAAACTCTTCCATTATTGAAGTCAGCAGACCTGTGGAATGAGAATTGATATGAAGAGTGACAACGTGGATGCACTAAAAAGCCTAGATCAACAAAGGATGACTGCTTTGTTGATCCATATTGAACTTGGAGTCAAGAAGACCTGAATTTTAATTCATCCTCTGATTTTACTAGCTGTGTGATCTTGGAAAAGTCACTAGACCTTTGTCAGCCTCAGTTTCCTCACTTTTAAAGTGAGGATTATAATATCACAATCTCATAGGATTCTTTTGAGGATCAAGGTAAATAGTTTTGCAAACCATAAAATTTAAGAGATTATCATTAGGAAAGTGAACATGTACATTTTTAGGAAGATTTCAAGGGGAGGAGATATCTTCTGGTTAGAATTTGGCTAAATTTAGTCAGAACATCACATTAATAGAGGTCTGCTGGCTTAGCTTTATTGCAAATGTTTTTAAAAAATAGCAACATATATATATATATATATATATATATATATATATATATATATATATATATAATTTAGACCCTTTAGTATACTGTTATTGAATTTGTAAATTACATGTATAAAACTGTGTACAATGCCTAGAATTTCTATTTCATAAGCAGTAGAATTAAATAAATGCAATCAACCCATTAAAATTTATTGTATCAAACTCATTTTGTATGTTAAGCTGTACCCAGGTGCTCTCTGGGATGAATACATCAGAAATACCTATTTCATCCATGTAATTCATTCCTCCTTTCAGTCAGCCACATCACATCATCTATGAGCATTCATTAAGAGACATTGTGTTAAATGATGGTGACATGAAAAAAGGCAAAAAAAAAACAAACCCAGACTGTTTGGAGAGAACTCACAGGTTAATGAGGGAGATCACATAAATATGTACCAATAAGATATATATGGGATAAACTGGGTGTGTCTCAGAGACATTGAGGATAAAGAGGACAGAGAGAGAATTCCTGTCGAAGTGGGAAATTCAATGAGATTTGAAGGAAGTGAGAACAGATGGGGAGGAAGAGAATTCTAGGCATGGGGGGGAACAAATGAAAATGCCCACAGCTGGGAGATGGAACGTTTCAATTGAGGTTCAGTAAGGAGAAAAATGTCATTCAATCTCGGAGTACATTAGGATAGGGAGAAGGAGAACAGTAAGGTGTAAGAAGCCTGGAAAGGTAGGAGAGGCAGCCAGGTTGGCAAGGGCTTTGAATGACAAACAAGATTTATTTTTGATCCTGGAAGTGATAGGAAACCATCTCCTATTATCCAATTCTCTGGGTATGAACCTCTCAAAACTTGACTGGGTTAGTTCTTAGATAACCAACATGCAAAATTTCATCACCAGGTTTTGTCAGAGCTTGCCCTTCAGTGGCATAAGCTCAGAAAACTCAAGGTCACCCCAGGCTTCAGTAGGATTTTGGCAGATAACAAAGATGAAATATGAAGCATAATACCAGTCCTTGGGAACGAACATTGTACCTGTGGAAACAAGCCAGTCCTGCCCATTATTTTTTGTTGACCTGGCCATTTATCATTACTATATTTCTTGCTAGAGTCTTTACAGTCTGGTCTGGCAAAGACCTTAACTTTTAAAAAGACCAAAACCTTCCTCCACAGCTAGGGCCATCACTGGTTGTCTTGACCTATGCCTTGTCCCTGGCCTCTAAATGACTCGGGAGGAAAGACTGAAGCTAAGGACTTTGCACAGTCCTGTCTTAAATCAACTCACTTGCAAGTCAAGACATCACCTTCCTGATGTCATTGGTCCTCTTCTCAGAAGGAAGGATGAACAACAAGCAACCTCTTATTGTTGGAAACAACTTGGCACCTCCCATCCAAAGCTTTATATGCAAAGAGTGGGGTTGCCCACTTTTCAGGGGAAGACTAATCTTTAGACAAGCATGGCCAAGCCTATTAACAAAAGGGGGATGAAAAGCCAGTCAAAAAATATTTATTAAGGAAGTTGCCTCCTTTAATCTAGTGATCTGATTTACTGTTGTCCTCTTTCTCCAAGACTCATATTCTGGCTGGGACTCAGTAATAGAGGAGTGAATTATTATGTCCTGTATTTTAAGTACTGGGAAAGCATCAAAGTGTCAGGCGATGATTATGATACTACCAAAGATGGCTAAGACTTCAGGCTCCTCCAAAAGGAACTACATCAAGTTCTCTGTCCTTAACAGCAATTTGTGGACTTGAGACCATTTTACAAAAGAATTAGGCAGAGAAATAACACCTAGAAATAGAGTTCTTAACTTTTTTTGTGTTGAAGACACTGCCCTTTTTGGCAGCTTATGGAAGCCTAAAAACTCTTCCAAAATATGTTTTTAATTGCACAAAAATAAAATAATTATATTGAAAAGTAGTTATAAAAAGATGTGTAAAGGCCATAGCCCCCAGGTGAGTTAAAGGCCCTAAAACAAAACTGGTGTAGGAAGCATCAGGGAAGGGCATTAGGAAAACACAACAGGAAACCTCAGGTACAGTGGTCCTGCTCATGGCAAAAGAAAGAAGAGTGCCTTAGGATTTGGGCACTTCCTTCCTTCCAACCTTTCCAATTGATGCTCAGAATGTCTGATTTACAATCATCTTCACCCGAGGTATCAGAAGGGCAAGGGTTTTGTAGGAAAGGCAGATGTGTCCGATTGGTTTCCCTATCTCTGATCTCAAAGTCAGGGAATCAGAATCAACTTGGGAGTTTCCAGAAAGACTGGGAAAATGGAGTATGACAGTATCTAAAATATAGAGGTAGCTTTCCACAAAGGAGCCTTATGGATCTCAGAGAAGCATGTGGACATACCATTTGTAGAATATGTTTATTCATAAGAGCTCATAATAGAGAACATTTAAAGGTTTACAAAGTTCTCAAAAACCTATGAAGTTAGGGGTGGCTAGGTTGCACAGTGGATAAAGCACCGGCCCTGGAGTCAGGAGGACCTGAGTTCAAATCCTGCCACAGACACAATAATGGCCTAGCTGTGTGACCTTGGGCAAGTCACTTAACCCCATTGCCTTGCAAAAAAAACAAAAACAAAAAAAAACCTCATGAAATGGATAACACAAAGATTATTACAACCATATTCTAGAAGGAAAACTGAAGCTTATTCTACAGGCAGGGTTTTATCATAAGTCTCACAGCTAGTAAGTATCTAAGGCAAGATTTGAAGTCAGCTCTTCTGAAGCTGTCTCCAATTGCTTTTTCCCTTTGACCTTGTTGTACCTCACTACAAAGACATTTAAAAGCCAAATAGAAATGTTTTTGGCATAATACACTATTTTTTTAAGTGTCAGAATGGTAGATCTGGAAAGGGCTGTGTTTATTTGTTTTTTTGTAAGCATTTATTATCTCCCTCTCCCTCCCCCCCATTTGAATAATAAAATTAAAGCCCTCAGAACAAATATGCATAGTCTAGCAAAACAAATGCCCTCATTAGTCATATCCAAAAATGTCTGTCTCAATCTACCTTTTGATTCCAATTTGATTCCAATTGATTCTCTATCAAGATGTATGATTTAACTTAAATCCCTTGGACTTGTGATTCATAATTGTATTGATGAGAGTCCAAGAAGGTCTTTCAAAAGTGTTTTTCATTATAATGTTGCTGACATTATCTAAATTATTTTCCTGGTTCTGTTCATTTCATTCTGCATCAGTTCATAGAAATCTTCCCAGTTTCTTCTCAAATGGTCCATTTCATCAATTCTTAGTTAGGTAGTTTTTCAGTCATGTCCAACTCCTCAGGACCCCATTTGGGGAATCCCTTGGCAGAGACACTGGAGTAGTTTGCCATTTCCTTCTCCAGTTCATTTTCAGTTGAGGAAATTGAGGCAAATGGGGTTTAAATGACTTGCCCAGGGTCACACATCTAGTAAATGTCCATGGTCAGATTCATCAGTTCTTATGACATAAAAACATTTCATTATATGCAGATACTACAGCATGGTCATTTCCCAATTAGAGTTTCCCAGAGTTTGGCTACTATGAATATTTTTATATTTTCCTCTTTCCTTGATCTCTTTGGGGTATAGGCCTAGTAGTAGTATCATGGAGTCAATGGGCATACAGAGTTTAGTAACTTTGGGGCATACACAGTTTAGTAACTTTGGGGCATACACCATCTAAATTGTTTTTCAGAATAACTAGACTATCTACAATGGGGCTGTTTTCCTACTGCCTGGAAGGGACTTGAAATGTCACCTGCTTCAGCCTCCTCAGTGCGTAAGTCAGGAAAATGAGGCCTGGAGAGGTGAATAACTGGCTCTAGAACCTGAGTCTCCTTACTATTAGCTCCATGTTCTTTCCACTTCCCCTGTGCATTTTTCCTTTGTTTTGTATACCCCATCATGTGTATTTATTTATTCGTCTTTCAGCTTGGGGGCACAGGGAGGGAGGTGCTAGCAGATACATTTCCACTGGCTTCCCAGGGACCAGAACTTGGTCTTCCATATTCTTATTATCTCCCCATGGCATCTGATCTGATAGGGAGCTCTGCCTGGGGAGGAACGAAAGGCTAGAGGAAGAGAAAATAGAAGAGAAGAAAATAGAGAGAAAGAGGAAGATAGTGAAGAAAAAGAGGAGGGGAATTTCTTCAATAATTATAAGCCAACACAATGGGTCAAGTCCCCTAGAGGGAGGTGGATGAGGAGGAGAATTGTTTTTAAAACCATAGTTGTTTGATGCCCTTTGTTATCATTTACACAGTGGAGGGTCCCCCACCCCTTGCCCTCTGCTCCCCACAGGACTAGGAAATCCAAATCAGGGAAATCTGAATCATTTTTCTCCCTGCTTCTCATTGTCCCCTTTGGAGCACCGTCTCACATCCCTTGGAGCATCGGAGGGTTCCTGGCAATTATTTGATTCTTTAGGGACCAAAAGCCGTACATTCCTTTCCTTTCTGAAAGTATCTCTCCAGAACTTATAGTCTCAAAACCTCATTTTTCACCAAACTAAAAAAAATGGGGGCTTTCAGATTCCATAATTACATTTCCCTGCCAGTGGAAAGTTACAGCAGTCCTGAATTATGTGTTCCAGACTGGCTCTTGGCAAGGGTTATTACAGCAAATACCAACAGGGTGAAGGAGGAGGGAATATTGATTTTTCACTTGTCATAACCTGTAAGCCGGCGAACAATGGTGAAGCAACAGTTTAACAAAACAAGTCTTAGACAGCAATTGTCCTACTGCCTTTCTTGTGGGACTCTAACCATCCATCAGCCGTCACCCACCCCACCTGGAGCTTGATTGTGTGTTCCAGGGCCTCATTTCCCAATCTAATTTGGCCACCCAACATTGTGGGGCTTGAATATAATGACAGAACCTATCAATGCTGGGCTGAGAGACCTCGGAATGTGGAATGTCTCCAAGATAAACTGTAGGGGGATGGGAGGGGCACTGGAGGGGAGAATTATGGTCTATAAATAAGAAATAAATTCTATTTTCCATGAAGAAAATTGCCACTTATAACTAGTATTTTTGATACAAGTATTCTTTCTTACCAATCCATATCAATTCTGTACTATAGACTGTTCAGTTATTATCACCCCCAATTTACAGAGATTCTGAGAAACAGGGCTCATTCCAAGTCATATCTGAACTATTCAGTCCCTGTTTTTCTTGTTGTACAATCACATAATTTCATATTGAAAATTTTGGAGGAAGAAGAATCACTTCCTTTGACATTTTCATGCCATTTGAGGAAAAGCCACCTGACCTATGATACACAGTTTTTTAGACTTGATGAATTTTCTAGTCTTGAATTTGCCTTCATCAACATTACAAGTCCCAGTTACAAATCCAGGCTAGACTCAAAGTGATGGGGAAAATGTCAGTAATATATAGATTGATTCAAAAAGTATAGTACATTTTTTTTAAAATGGAGAGCCGAGGGGCAACTAGGTGATGCAGTGGATAGAGCACCAGCCCTGGAGTCAGGAGTATCTGAGTTCAAATCCAGTCTCAGACACTTAATAATTACCTAGCTGAGTGGCCTTGGGGGAGCCACTTAACCCCATTGCCTAGCAAAAAAAAAAAAAAAAATTCAGGGAATGTCCTAAAGATCATAGATTTAGAGCCAGAAGAGACCTTGGGGTCTGTTCTAATTCCCTTATTTTAGAAATGAGGACGCTGAGATTTGGGGAGGTAAAATGACTTATCCCAGGTCATATGAATTATAAATAACAGAGTCAGTGATGCAAAGTAAAATGCATTGTATCCAGAGAAACAGCAATATTGTCAGATGATTAGCTGTAAATGACTTCACTCTTCTAGGCAATGCAATGATCCAAGACAACCAGAATGCTATCCATCCCCAGACAAAGAATTTGAATGCAGATTGAAGCATACTTTTTTTACTTCATTTTTCTTGAGGTTTTTTTGGTCTGTGTTTTCTTTCTCAATATGACTAGTATGGAAATATCTTTAGTGTGACTGCACATATATAATCGATATTGAATTGCTTACCTTCTGTTTTTTTTGTTTTGTTTTGTTTTGTTTTGTTTTGTTTTGTTTTGTTTTGTTTTGTGCAAGCTTGGCAATGGGGTTAAGTGGCTTGCTCAAGGCCACACAGCTAGGTAATTAAGTGTCTGAGGTCAGATTTGAACTCAGATCCTCCTGACTCCAGGGCCGGTGCTCTATCTACTGCACCACCTGGCTGCCCCAAATTGCTTACCTTCTAAATGGGGAAGGGGAGAAATGGAGAGAAATTGGAATTGAATGTTTTAAAATTGTTTTTAATATGTAATTAGTGAACAATAAAATGTTAAATAATTTTTTAAATAACAGCCAGACTTTGACTTTTGACAATATTCTGTCATACTTTGAGTGTGAATTATTTATTTCTGTTCTAAAAAAAGTATATTTTGCCAAATATTTATATTTTCTTTAATATGGATACATCAATTTACCTAGAACCCTAAGTTCCTGTAGTTAGTGTCCAGTTCCTATAGTTAGATGTTGCCAGGTTCAACAGATTGCTCCATTGGAATCAATGGTATTGAGATCAACTTCCCACTTTGCTTTGGATTAGAAAATGAGAACCTCAATGTAGAGATTTGAAGGGTCTGTCCACCAAGTCAAATCACAATCCTTTCAATCAGTCCTTAGTAGTTAGTCTTCATGAGTTTGCCCTAGGCAAAAGGAGATCATTGTAAATGTAGATTTCAGTCCTCCAAGAGCCCCAAGATTCAAGATTCAAAATATAATATAATATAATATAATTGGAGGAGCAAAGGTTTGTCCAAGATTAGAATATGCAAACTATGCAATGCAAATATACATTTAAATGTGATAAACTGAAGTGTCACTTGAATATAAATTGGAGTTGATTTTGGAAAATCTTTTGAGAGCTAAAGGATATGTCAATCAAAGACATCAATGAGGCAGATTATTGAAGAAAATGGTACAAATTTTCCTATATATTTCTGAAAGCTGCAAAAATTTAGCTCCTACAGAATTCCTAGCAAGACACCTGGTGGGTCAGAATATTGTCTCAGAAACTTACTATCTTTCATTAATTTACATCTCCTTACTACAAATAAAGACCTCAATATCTCCTTGAAACTTCACTGAAACTGGAGATTTATCACAGACAAAATTATTGTCCACAATCACCAACATAACTTTGCCATTAAAATACTATATTCTAATAGATACCTTACCGTAATTGCCAAGCTCTGAAGAATGAAAAGTTTTAAAGATTCAAAAGAAGTGGAACAGAAATTAAAATCAGGTAAGAACAGGTCAAAATACATTTCCTCTTTCTCATCCTGTTGGAATCTGCACTGAAGATGCTACTATTAGAGAATCTAGCAAAGATGGCCAACATCCCAATTGTTCCATGATGAAAAGCGGTTATTTGAACCATCTGCACAAATCTTCAGGGATTGCCTTTTACCTTTTTTGTATGGCTAGCACTTGATACAGTTCCTGGAATGTATTAAGTGCTAATGCTTATTGACAGATTGAGAATATTAAACAAAAAAGAATGTCATCCCACTTCTGTTTCTCTCTGACCTCCAAAGAGATAGATGCAAAAAAAACCCCCAAGATAATACATCATGTTAATAACTACTAAAAACTAATAACAATAATAATTTACATAATAAAGTGATTTAATTTTCTAATATGGATGGCCTGACCTATGGAGACTAGTCCTTGAAAAATGATTAGATATTTCCTTATTTGGTTCAGTCTAAACATGTAAATTTTTGGTGGAAACAAGTTTCCATCTTCTAGTACCACCAAATGGTTCTTTGTCTTTGAAGAGGACCATGACATCAGGGAGGTGACACCATGACAAGCAAGTGAATTGGATTTAAGTGGGGGGAGCGTGTACAAAGTTGTCAGCCTCACTTTCTCCTCCGGACTCATCTTGATTTAGTGGCTAAATGTAGATCAGGACCATTGGAGGTGGCCCTGGATTCAAGGCAATCAAGATTAAGCATTGAGGACACAAGAAAGTCCTAGATACAGCTGGAGACCTGGACCTTTTTTTTTTTTTTTTTTTTTAGGGTTTTGCAAGGTAAATGGGGTTAAGCAGCTTGCCCAAGGCCACACAGCTAGGTAATTATTCAGTGTCTGAGGTCACATTTGAACTCAGGTCCTCCTGACTCCAGGACCAGTGTTCTATCCACTGTGCCACCTAGTTGCCCTGACCTGGACCTTTTAAAGCTAAGATTTTTACAAGAGCTCAGTGTAACATAAACCCCAGAAGTTAGCCTCCCATTGATAATCAGCCAGATGACTCAATTATCTTTTTTTTTTTTTGGCAAGGCAATGGAGTTAAGTGGCTTGCCCAAGGTCCCATAGCTAGGAAATTATGAAGTGTCTGAATTAAGATTTGAACTCAGGTCCTCCTAACTCCAGAGTCAGTGCTCTAGTCACTGCACCACCTAGCTGTCCCCTCAATTATCTTTTTAAAAAGACTATTAGGGGCAGCTAGGTGGCACAGTGGATAAAGTACTGGCCCTGGAGTCAAGAGTACCTGGGTTCAAATCCAGCCTCAGACACTGAATAATTACCTAGCTGTGTGGCCTTGGGCAAGCCACTTAACCCCCATTGCCTTGCAAAAAAAAAAAAAAAAGGATTGTGTTAAAAAAAGACTATTATTCAAATGGAATATAGTTACTACAAAAAAAATTTTAAATCATCTCTCCCAAAAACCTGGGAAATGATTTCCCCTAAATATACAGAGTTGTGGAGAGAATGGCCACCAATTTAAAGCACAAATTCTCTGAGGGATATGTGTAGAGCAGATATGTGGCAAAGGGTTTACTCCTTACTCTTGCAAGTCCCTTTCTCCCTTGGTGGGGTGCTCATTGGGAATATCCCATCTCAGAAGGCTCATTTGGCCAAGATCAAGAAAGAAGAAAGCTCAAAGATAGTGGCCCCCACAAAGCTGCCTTGGCTTCAACTCTCCTGGGCCTCCAGGGCAGGTCACCCCTTCGTGGGCACCCTCAGTCCTGACCCGGCTCTGTGGCAGTTCAAACCCCACAGGCCATTAAGAAACTTCTCATTATCATACAGAACTCACCCCTCAAACATGCATGACCTGAAACAGATCACTGGACAGGGAATATCTGGGCAGGTTTCAAGGCTATGCCTCCTTATGCCAGTCCCTCCCAGGTATATAACTACACACACACACACACCTACATATACTTCTATATACACTTTTGCATACTCACATGTGTGTGCATATATGTGTCCATGCACATGGGTAAATACATTTATATAAACACATCTATATATTGTATACAACCAAGTTATACATTGCATATATGTACACATATAGAAGTGTGTGTGTGTGTGTGTGTGTGTGAAGTATCATCATAGTTGCAGACAGTTTCCAATTTGTATCAGTTCTGGGAATCCCACAGGTCTGGACTAAAAAAAAGAAAAAACAAACAAAAAAAGGTGCCTAGACTAGGATGAAATTCAAGGAATGGTGGCTGAGGCAAAAGACAAAGAGCCTCAAAAGTCCGACTCAATGCCTAAGCATTCCTCTGATGGTCTGTCTGTCTGTCTGGCAGAATTGGGGGTGGGGGGGGACAGGGTCCTGAACCAGAGTTGAGATAGGTTCTAAGAAAACTGAGATGTCTTTCTCTCCAGCAGGGATGAGGAATCTTTTCTGCCTGTGGTTGCTGTGCCACGGGTCCAACTTCCCAGCCTCTACTCTACAGGAAAAATGTCTTAGAATCTGAAATTCCTGGGTGAGTTAGCAGATGGTACCAGCAAAGAGCTGGAGAAAGGTATAGTCTATAGTAAGAACAGTTTATTTGAAAATATTCCTTCAAATGTTTGAAAATATTTCTTCAAATAAGTGTCTGAGGTCACATTTGAACTCAGGTCCTCCCTACTCCAGGGACAGTGCTCTATCCACTGCACCACCTAGCTGTCCCTCCACCAGATCTGGTAAGGCCAATTCTGTGATAAAGGATAATAACTATTTTAAAACAGAAAGCAAAAAAGATCTGCTATCACTGGGCCATAGAATAAGTCTAACCCTTTTATTGGACAAAGTTCTACTGACCTGTTAAAGGCTGGTCCTGACAGACCATTGTGCTGGCAGTTTAGATTGGATATTGGAATGAATATAGGATATTGGAATGAATGGATATAGGATCTTCAACAGTTAACTAAAGATTTTCTTAGCCACAGCGGTGGAAGGTTATTCAATAAGGATATACATCGAGAACACTGCAAGTTGATCCCTTGCTTCTGAGTTGCCTATCATGGTCCCTCAGCCAAGTCTCTAAAAATGGTAGAACTTCTCATGGGACTTTTTTTTAATTCAAGTAATCAGAAAGTGATGTCAACACTTTAGTCCCCTGTGCCAGATTGATGTCAAGGATCAACTCATTACCTTTAAAGTAAACATTTGTATAATTTTCTGGTAGTCAAGGGGGTAAAATATTGATTTCACCATTCGCTCTAATACCCAAGATGCCGAAGCACTTTTTAAGCCATGTCATAGAAATCTGGCTTTAAGCAAGTTGATATCATTCCCCCACACCAAGGAAGAATAGCGGACATTAAAGCAAACTGATGATTGAAGAATTATTTCACTTCCAATTTAACTGCTCAACATAGAACATCCTGCCCTTGGCTAGGACTGTAAGTAACTTCACCCCATCAGCAAGAGCTGTGTGAGTGAACCATCTCAAGCTGTGGGGCAAGACATAAAATTTGGGGGGTCAAGTCAAAAAGTAATTTAGCTTTTGGGTCACCTGGTGATACAGAGAAACCCGGGCATGGGAGTAAAGAGATCAGTTGGAGACAAACTTTGTAAATCTTTTGTTTGCATTGTAAAGGTAATTTTCCTTCTTTCTTCCACACTTGTGGGCCTGACCTTCAACCTGATTTGGATGGCATTGCTTTTTTTTGGGGGGGGGCAGCCAGGGAGCATGGGTCCTGGAAGACCACCTAAAAGAGACCCCTCCTCCAAAAGGCAAAATCTCCACTGAGGGACTTGGATCACTCCCAGGTCACCATCCCCTCCCATGAACTCTGGGAGAGAATTTTAAGGAGATACTACGGAGGGGTTTGTCCTCTTTTACCTTCCATCCTCCTGCTGAACCCTGGCCAGTTGGCCTAGCCGATTCAATCAGCAATCCACGTGGTCTTCTCTTAAAACCCCTTTTAACCTTTCTATTCTTTTCTTAATATGCTGTAACTTCCTTTAATACATCTCTATTTTCTTTCTAAAACCTGCATCCCTGAACCTGAGTTGCGATTCATCACAGGGCAGAACAGAACCCAAGAAACAAATCAGCCACAACACTGGTACATGTAATTGCTTACCTTGTCCTGCCCAAATGTGCTACCCTTGCTTTTGGGGGTGAACTTTTCATCTTAAAAGCTGTGTTATCTAGAGCTTAGGTAAAGGTGGGCAAATATCTGAGAACCAGGACAAAGAATTTGGAAAAGCAAAGATGCTGTCATCGGTGACCACTGAGTCAAGGACTGAATAAAACGACTCAGGCTTCCAAATACTAGCAAGCTAGCCTTTGCTGTCTTTCTTCTCTAGTTCACCTGAACAAAAGGAATAGTTCTAAGTTTCTATGGCAGGTCACTTTCTGGAGGCCTGAGAGCCAGTTTAAAAAATGCATATTTGATGAAGTATTTCTAATCACCTAATCATCTAATCCAAGAACTCCATGGAAAGGATAGAATGTCCAAATTATGGTGGCTTTCAAATTGGGGTGTTTTATTTTATTTGAGAAAATGTTAAATAAAGTCTACTTTTGAAAAAGCCTAAGAAAGAGATATAGAAATGAAACACTGAAGACTATCTCCCCCAAGCTCTGGAAACAATTCTTTCCAGTCAGTAATTCAAGTCCCTAAGGAATTCAATATTTCTCTTTAGATCCAGTTAACTTTTGAGTTAGATCCAGTTAACTTCTCATAGACTCCTCACAGATGATAGTCAACTCCCTTGGTCCCATTCTCTCACAAAGTCTCTGAAACATAAGAGTTAGTGCTATGTCTTTTTACTGAGGAAAAGATTGATTAAACTTTATTAATGCTCTTGATACTTCAGCCCTTCTGCCATAACAGTTAACTGTCAGGTCACCAAGATTCTCTTCCCTCTTAAAGATACATACAGAGTAGCAGTTTGCTGGCACATGAGTAGAGCCCTGGCCCTGAAGTTAGGAGGGCCTGAGTTCAAATCCAGTCTCAAACACTTACTAGCCCACTTACAAGTCATTTAACTCTGACTGCCTCATATCCAGGGCCTTCTCTAATGTTCCTGATTCAGATTTGGCCACTGGATCCAGGTGATGCTGAAAGAGAAAATGAGGCTGGTGACTTAGCACAGCACCCCTCGCTCAAATCCAATCCATGTGCTTGTCTTGGCATCACATCTGTGATGTAGTGGTCTTGAAGAATGAAGGACAAAACCATCAGAGCCTCAGAGCGCTTTCAAATCTGGTGTTACATGGGCGTAGATTGTCCAGTTGCCAGCACAGATCACAATTTTATATGCTTCACACTTTGCCAACACACAGTTATCCCTTGGTGGCCAACTTTCCGGTGATGAGTTTGACTATAATTAGCTAGACTAATCCAATCTGTAATTTAAGCCTGGTCATCTTGCTGAACATTCCAGAACTTGTGCTCTGCTGGTATAGTATATGGTGTAATATTCTTAACAAGCTTTGAGTTTGTTGGCACCACATAGAAATATGCTGTTCTGTCCTTCAGCCAAGATCTTGAGGCTGTGAGGAAGATATAAACTGGACTTACCTTAACCACTTCTACCCTAGAGGGATGAAAGAGAGGAAGGAAGAAACAGGAAAGGGAAAGGAGGAAGGGCTGGGGGGAGAGCTGAGTAAACAGAGAAGGCAGGGAGAGCATCCTTGAGCAGTTTCAGAAGTAAGCCATTGAAAACTACCCATTGAGAAGACAATGACTTACTCTTCAAATGTGAAAAACTGGCTAAGGTCAGTATATTGCTCAGTACACACCAGCAGAAGATAATAATAGCAGTATCTGACATTTACAGAGAACTTTAAAGTTTGCACACTCCTTTAGGAGTATAAACTCATTTCATCGTTAAAACAAATGTGTAGATGCCTACCATTCTTATTATTCTTATTCTACAGCTAAGGAAACCAAGACTTAGAGAGGTTAAGTCAACTGCCCTTGGTTACACAGCTAATAAGTTTTGGAGGTGGGATTAGATAATCAGGTCTTCATGACACCAACTCTTGCCTTCTATCCACAATTGATTTTTTTTATTGTTTTTTTTTTTGTTTGCTTTTGCAAGGCTATGGGGTTAAGTTACTTGCCCAAGGTCACACAGCTAGGCAATTATTAAGTGTCTGAGGCAGAATTTGAACTCAGGTCCTCCTGATTGCAGGGTCAGTGCTCTATCCACTGCTCCACCTAGCTGCACTTCTATCCACAATTGGCTTTGAATCCTAGCTTAACTACTTATTGTGTAATATATCTGTTGGGTGATAGAATGCTGATAATGATGATAAAACAACTAGCATTTATATAGCACCTTAAAGGTTTTGCAAAATTTCTTACAAATTTCATTTATCTTTACAATATCCCTGGGAAGTAAATGCTATTATTATGGAAATGTCTTTTTTTAAAAATATATTAATTTTATTTTATTTTAAAATTTTTCCCCCCAGCTGCATGCAAAAACAATTCAACATTTACTCCCAAAACCTTTGAGATTCAAATTCTCTCCCTTTCTCTCACCCCACTCCACCTCATTGATAAAGCAAATTATTTGGTTCAGATTAAAAATGTATAGCCATGATAGACATTACTATAATTGTCATGTAAAAGTAAACATCCTACCCCACAAAAAGGAGAGAAACTTCAAGAAAAATAAAGTGAAATAAAGAAAAAAAAGCATGTGTCAGTCTGTCTTCAGACACTATCAGCTCTGTCTTTAGGATGGAAATAGCATTCTTTACCATAAGTCCTTCAGAGTTCTGTTGTATCACATCATTGCTGAGAAAAGATAGGTCTTTCACAGCTAATCATCCTGAAATATTGCTGTCATTTTGTGTAAGGTACATTTCCCATTGTATCTGCTCAAGTAAGTTTTTTATTGAGAGAATCCTGTTCACCATTTCCTACAACAGGATAGCATTTCATCTCAGTCACACACCACAATTTGTTCAACCATTCTCCACTGATGGGCATCCTCTCAGTCTCCAGCTCCCCACCACCAGAAGAGAATGCCATAAATGTCCATATACATATAGGTTTTTTCCCTTCCCATATTTCATCTCTTCTGGAATATAGACCTGGCAGTGGCACCGCTAGGTCAGAGGATGGGCATGGTTTTAGAGCCCTTTGGGCATAGTTCCAAATTGCTCTACAGAATTATTGAATCATCTCACAACTCCTCCAACAGAGCATCAGTGTTTCAATTTCCCTACATCCTTTCCAAGATTTGTCATTTTCTCCTTCCATCCTATTAGCCAATCCAATAGGTATAAGGCAGTACCTCAGAATTGTTCAAACCTGCATTTCCTCTATCATTAGTAAGATAGTACATTTAATATAGATAGATAGATGATAGATAGATAGATTACAACAATATAATCTGAAAACTATTCATGTCTCCTGATCATTTATCAATTGATGAATGGTTTTTATTTTTTTATAAATTTGACTCAATTCTCTGTGTTTGAGAAATGAAGTTTTTATCAGAGAAACTTGTTTCAATTTGTTCCCACAGTTATTATTGCTAGTTGTATTTCCCTTCATCCTGTTCTTCCCCACCCCATTTATTCTATTCTCTCTCTCCTTTTACCTTGTCCCTCCTCAAAAGTGTATGCATCTTGAACTGATGCTGAGCGAGATGAGAAGAAACACCCTAACAGCAACCTTGAAGGACTTGCTCATTCCATCAGTGCAACAATCTGGGACAATTTTGGGCTGTCTGCAATAGAGAATACCACCTGTATCCAGATAAAGAGCTGTGGACATTGAACAAAGTTCAAGGACTATTCCCTTTAATTTAGAAAAAAAAACAGATATCTTATCATCGGATCTTGTTATCTCTTATACTTTTTGTTTCTTCCTTAAGGATATGATTCTCATCACACTCATTTTGGATCAATGTACAACATGGAAACAAATTAAAGATTGACAGATTGCTTTCTGTGGGGGGGATTATAAAACTCAAATAAAATATTTAATAAAAGGAAAAAAAGATTAAAAAATAGGTAAAAAAAGTGTATGCATCTGACTAACCTCCCTTCTATCATCTACATCCCCCTCCTCCTACCCCTCTACCCTTTATCCCACCCCCTTCCTCTCCTATCTTCCTCTAGATAGATTGCTAAACAATTGAGTGTGTATGTTATTCCCTCTCTATGCCAATTCCAATGAGAGTAAGGTTCACTCATTCTCCCTCACCTTCCCCCTCTTCCACTCCACTGCAAAAAGCTTTTTCTTGCCTCTTTTATGTAAAATAACTTGCCCTATTCTACCTCACTTTCCCTTTCTCCCAGTACATTTCTTTCTCCCCCATTAACTCCATCTTTTTAATCTATTATACCTTCAGATTCAGCTCCCTTCTTGTCCTGTCTATCTATATATGCTCCTTCTAACAGCCTTCACAAATGAGAAGGTTCATATGAATTATCAGTATCATCTTCCCATGAAAGAATATGCACAGTTCATCATCATTAAATTCCTCATAATTTACCCTTTTCACCCACCCTCTCTATGTTTCATCCATGCTCTGTACTTGAAGATCAAACTTTCTGTTCAGCTCTGGTCATTGCATCAGGGAAGTTTGAAAGTCCCCTATTTCATTAAATATTCATCTTTTCCCCCTAAAGAGTATGATCAGTTTTGCTGGGCAGTTGCTTCTCAGTTGTAATTTAAGCTCCTTTACCTTCCAGAATATCCTATTCCAAGCCCAATGTGCCCTTAACATAGAAGCTGCTAAATGTCATGTTATCCTAACTGTGACTCCAAGGTATTTGAATTGTTTCTTTCTGACTGCTTGCAATATTTTCTTCTTGACTTGGGAGTTCTGAAATTTGGCTATAATATTCCTGGCAGTTTTCATTTTGAGATCTCTTTCAGAATATGATGGATTGATTCCCTCAATCTCTATTTGTCCCCTCTTCTTCTAGGATATCAGGGCAGTTTTCCTGGATAATTTCTTGGAAAATGAGGTCTAGGATCTTTTTTTGGTCATGAATTTCAGGTAGCCCAATAATTTTTAAAATTATCTCTCAACTGTTTTCCACATCAGTTATTCCAATGAGATATTTCACATTTTTCATTCTTTTGGTTTTGTTGTAGTATCGTTTCTTGGTTTCTCACAAAGTCATCAGCTCCCCTTCTACATTCTAAGGAATTATTTTCTTCAGAGAGCTTTTGTATCTCCTTTTCCATTTGGCTAATTCTGCTTTTTAAGGCATTCTTCTCATTGGTCTTTTGTTCTGCTTTTTCCCTTTGACCCAAAATGTTTTTTAAGATGTTATTTTCTTCAGTTTTTGTAACTCCTTCACCAAGCTGCTGACTCAGTTTTCATAATTTTCCTTCATTGCTCTCATTTCTCTTCCCAATTTTTTCTCTACCTCCCTTACTCGATTTTCAAAATCTTTTTTGAGCTCTTCCAGAGTCTGAGACCAGTTCCTATTTTCCTTGGAGGCTTTGGATGCAGAAGCTTTGACTTTATCTTTTTCTGAATGTGTGTTTTGATCTCCCACAGGACCAAAGTATTTTTTTTTCTTCTGTTGATCATTTCCTCAGCCTAAGATTTGATTTTAACTCTTTGTTAAGGTGGGGCTCTGCTTCCAGGGTGGTTACACCTGGAGGACATACTGTCCCAAGATTTTGAAAGTTTTTGCAGCTGATTTCAGGGATACCAGGGACTTGCAAATTCTCAATTCCTCCAAGGTCTTATGAGAGGCTCTAACTGCTCTCCTGCCTGTGGTCTGGTCTGTGGAGGCCCACAAGAATTCCTCTCTGCCCTGGAGCTATGAAGAGGGTCCCAGCCCTGCAGCAGGACTGAGCTCTGTTGTGCTTCTGCTCCTTTTCCTGAGACTGGGGCCACAGACTATGACCTCACATTGAGGATGGGGGAAGCCACAGAGTCCTGCCTCAGAGATAGCAAAGAGACCCTTGCAATCTCCTCTGACCTTCTTACCATCCACGGGCTGAGTGTTCTGGAAGCAGCTGTTTGGTGGCTCATTGTCGGATAGCTCCCTAGTCTGCACTGAGGTCTGCTCTGGACTGGACTTTCCAACTGTCCTTGGCAATCCTTGGGCTGAGAGGTCCAGAAACTGCCCCAGCTGCCATGGATCCAGGTGCCCCCAGAGACCCAGGCCCTGTAGTGGACTATTCCTAGATGGCTAGATCCACTCCACATGGCCTGGGCTGTGCTGCGGGCCCTTTCTAACTCTACTGGAAGAGACTCTCCCAGTTGCCTTGAGCTGGAAAATTATTTCATTCAGTCTTTCTTTCATTCTAGAATTTGGGTAGAATCATTATTTAAAGCTTGGAGGAGTCCATGCCTTTATTCCACATCTTGATTCCATCTATCTATTGAAATATCTTTGGGGGGTGGCTAGGTGGCATAGTGGATAGAGCACTGGCCCTGGAGTCAGGAGTACCTGAGTTCAAATACCATCTCAGACACATAATATTTACCTAGTTGTGTGGCCTTGGGCAAGCCACTTAATCCCATTGCCTTGCAAAAATCTAAAACAAACAAGCAAAAAAAGAAATATCTTTGGGAAGTTTCAGTTTCCTCAACTGTAAAATGAGAGGATTGAGGTCTCTTAGGTACCTCCCAGCTGTAAAATTATGATTCTAAGAATTCCATCAGAACAAATTCAGGTAATAGAATTATATATCATTTATATTATATAGGTTATTATTATTATATTACCAGAGATTATCAGAGCTAGAAGAGACCTTGGAATTTATTTAACCCAACTCTGTGTTTTTTTATGAATGAGTAAAATTGAGCACAGAAATGTTAAAAGCAGATTAAAATCATTTTATTTTGTATGGTAAAGAAATATTATTCTGACCTTTTAAAATAACTAGGTAAAACAAAATTTAATCCGCAGATTTATAACAGACCGTGGTCAATTTATCATCCAATTTTCTTATTACCATGTGTATGGCTTTCAGAAATAGTAAATATATTTTTGTTTTCAGCTCCACCAACCCTACAGTGTAGCATATGCTTATTTGCTTCTGCTCTAAAATAAATAAAACATAAAATGAATGAACTTTTCCTTTCCTACCTAGTTCTTTTCATTAATTTTCAAAGAAAATTTAGATTTAGATTAACTCTGAACACAGTAGCTCATACATAAATCCTCCTGATCAGATGAGCTCACTTCCTATTTCCTTAGATTGAAACTGTCTAATATGAGCGCCCTGATCCCCTCTCTGTGTCATCTTCCATCTTCTCCACCTTAACCAGGTCTCAAAAGATGAAGTAACTCTCCTCCTTACTCTCTTTCCTCTGTTTTTAATCCTCATTCCTTTTTTTTCCCCCTCTAGGACTTATTCTCTCAGTCATCCTGCTTCCTCCATCTTTAACCTTTTTTTTTCCTCTACTGGTTTCTTCCATTCAACCTAAAAGAAAAATCTTCAAATTTTCAAATGCCAAAAAAAACAAACAAACCTTTACTTAGATTTTCTACCCTCTCATTTTTGGCATCCTATATTTCCTTTCCTCTTCATAGGAAAAAAAAAATAAAAATAGAAAAAAATTTAGAAAAAAAATTAAAAATCAAAATAAAATTCTAGACAATCAATCAAACAATAAATCAAGCCCTGATTTGTTGATTTCCAAGATGTAAATACTCACACTGAAAATTAAACAATCGGCTCTTTAGCTGGAATTCATATGAGCCCATCTCTGCTCCAGAGGATGGATGTGGGTGAAAAAAATTACAAAGAGGCAAATTTAGACTTGATTAAAGGGAAAAAGTTCCAAAGAATTGGAGTTAATCACACAAACAAGAAGACAAAAGTGAAAACTGTCCCTGTGCTTAAGTTTTGGCTTTGAAAATAGAAAAAAAACCCAATAAAGCCTAATCTGGCTACTATCCCCAACATTCTACTGATGTCCTAATCCTCAAAGACATTGGCCATTTACTAGTCTTCTTTTTCCTTAATCTCTCCAGTGTCAAGGTCCCAACAATACTGACTGCAAGGATTCTATGAGCTTTGATAAAGGCTCATCCAAGAAAATAGGGAAGGACTAGGATCCGCTAGCCTTATGAAACAGATGTATTATTTCCCTAGCCCTTTAGGATATTTTATTTCCTGAGACTTAAAAAAAAAAGTTTATATCATAACCCAAGATTCTCTCAGGGTCACAAACCACAGATATACAGGGAAAAGTCATCCCAGGGAATCAGACTCCCCAGACTTGTACTGCTCACAGAGAGGTCTCTTTTACTCTCCCTCTTCCCAAAATATATAACACAGCCACCATGGTATTATTGAACCAGTGATCAGAAGTCAGCTCAGAGACACCTTCCTGTCATCTGTTGCCCATAACAAGCATCCTCAGAGGGAGACAGTGGCTGACAGCCTTGAAAGGTCTATTGTGAGGCAGCAAAGACAACCTTGATGTCTTACAAAGCCATTTTCTTGGCAACATTATTTATTGCCTATGCTCTTTCTGGAGAACTCTCTCCCATATAAACTTGTGAATTGTACTATTCTCCCAGATCTCCTACTTCTCTAATTATTTCTTCTATGAAATTCGCTGACCCTCAGTTCCCTTTCTAATGCCTTTACATGGGCATTCCCCATGATTTTTAACCCTATTCTCTTTTCTTCCTGCAACTCTCTCCCTTGCCAAACTCCATAAAATGAGTCTTTCTGACTCCAGACCCCAAGTTCTATCCACTGCTCCTCTCCTTCTGACTTAACCTGTCCAAAATCAGAATCACTATCTTCCCCCATGCCTAAATTAACCTCCTTGCACTTTTCCTACCTTCTTCTGTCTTCTGAAGCAGAGGTGTGCACAAACCAATTCCTACTGGAAAGCTGATTGTTAAATTTTCAGTGTGAGCATTTACTCTTTGGAAAGCTGATTGTTAAATTTTCAGTGTGAGCATTTACTCTTAGGAAAGCAGCAAATATTACAAATCAAGCCTTGATTTATTCTTTTGTTGATTGTCTAGAATTTTTGGAGAATTTGTCAGCAGTGGAGAAAATGTTAACAAAAGAGATTATATATATATTCAAGTGTCTTGTGCATTTATCTCCAATTCCCCTTGAGAGTCAGTAGTTAAACATTTACCAACATACCACTAATCTGGAGCCATTTAGTAAGATTATTCCCTCTTCCACATGACAAGCTTTTCACATAGCTGAAGATATCTCTTCCCCCTTGAGTCTTTTTTACTTTGGGCTAGATATTTCCTGGTTCCTTTGATTAATCCTCATATGGTATGATCTTGAGGTTATTGTCCTGGTCTTCTTATGAATGCTCTCTGGTCCATCACTGTCCTTTCCAAAATGGGGAGCCCAATGTATTATCAGGCTCCATTGGTCTGTTGGTTGCTTTTGTTGAACTACCTTTTTTCTCCTTTTTTATACTCTGTTACAAAGGATGGTTTGATAGGAAGGGAAGGAAGAGGGATATTTTTATAAATTAAGCTGATATAAAAATAAGATTCAATATAAATATTTTAAAAACCCAAACACTAAATAAAATGTAACATCCAGAACAGAGCACAATGTGGGTCTGAGTATCACAGAGCATAGCAGGATTGGCCCTCATCATCTCTTGCCTGGACTACTATAATTGACTCCTAATTAGCTTCTCTCCTTTATTCCATTCTTCATTGGGGGCAAAGGGAGGGGATGAGGAAGACAGACAGAAGCTGAGTCAAAGAGATAAAGATAGAGAAAGAAGAAAGGCAGAAGGAGGAGGAGAAGGAGAATAAAAAGAGGAAAAGAAAAAAAAGGGAGAAGGAAGAGGGGGAAGGAGAGGGGGAGAGGAGGAAGAGGAGGAAAGGTTTCAAGTAAGAATTTTTGACTCTATGTTTTTAATATATCCAGGATTTTTTTGTTGACAGTTACTGCTTATAAAAAAATTTTTACTTACAAATATATATCACTACTCCACTCAAACACCCTCAACTGTGCCTCATTGCCTCCCTAATAAAAAAGAAACTCTTCCACCCACCATCCAAGACCATGCATAATTTGACTTCCTTTTCATCACTTACCCTGAATTCCAGCTAAACTGGATTACATGTTTATCCCTGCCTTTGTCCTGCCTTGTTTTACCTCTGTATTTACCTCTGCTGACTCCCAAGTATTTAAAGAAATTCACTTATCTGCTAAAATCTTTCTTTTCTAAGGCCAAGCTTTCCGGGAAAGATTTCCCTGATCTTCCCCCCCAGGTGAAGTGTTTCTATTCTCCTTCAGTCTTTGGGTGGCTCTAATCGCCCTTCTCTGAGAGATAACCTCAATCATTGATGGGCGGGGCTGGACTTCTAGTGAGAAGATGGAGTTTTGGGTTTTGCCTCAGAGTAGAGCTAAAGGATCCTGGGTCATGCATGTGCCTCAGTTTCTTCATCTGTCAAATGAGGATACTAAACAGCACCTACATAAGGTTGTTGTGGGGATCAAATGAGCTGTTTGAAAATCACTTTGTAGACTTGAAATGCTGTAGAATCTTAACTATTATGCTCTAATTTGTATTATGATTATTTGTACACTTGCTTTTTCCTCCCTCCCCCCAAACCCTACTATCAGGTCTATAAACTCTTCATAGGAAAAAGACTCTTTTTCAATTTAATATCCTTGTACCCCACGCATGCTTTGCATGCAATAGTGATCAAGAAATCTTTGTTTAAGTTATTTGTTCAGAAGCAATCTAGTGCAGTGGACAGAGAGAAAACCTTGGTCTCAGGAAAGCCTAGATTTTAATACGCCCTTCTTTAACATGAACTGACCTAGTGATCCTGAACAAGTCACAACCTCGAGAAGCTCTAGGTAACTCTCTGAGATTATAAATTATAGAAGAAGTCTGCTTTGAGAGGTGGAGATCCTTCCAGAAAGCTCCTAACATGAAATCACAGATTTGATAGGAAGAGAGGAAGAGAGGAAGAGAGGGAGGAAGGAAGGAAGGAAGGAAGGAAGGAAGGAAGGAAGGAAGGAAGGAAGGAAGGAAGGAAGGAAGGAAAGGAGGAGAGAAAGAGGGAAGGGTGGAAGGAAGGAAGGGAAGAGGAAGGAGAAAGATTTTGTAGATTTTCAAACTTAAAGAAAATCTCATGGCCCTGTTGATTTTTGTGTCCATTATTCTTTTGTGTCCATTGTTCTTTACCCCTTTCAGACACACAGACAAAAGCTTCATTTCAACCAGTATCTTTCACCTGGGTTTAATATCCTTGGTATCTGAAGCTATAAATTGTGTGAGTAATGCAGCTACTCTTTTCCTCCCGCATCCAAACCACCAGATTATAGGATCTCTTCTTCTTCATCGTTATTGTAGGTCCCAGGGGAATTTTCCACGTGGCAGAGAGGAGATGCAATTTCCCCCCAGCATGTTCTGTCCTGGAACAGGCCTGTCATTTTCTGATCCCTAATCAGGTTTACAGGCAGCAGTCCCTAATTTGGAAGCTTGGTAGGATTGTCAAGGGTCAGAAGCAGCTTACCGGCTGCCGGGCTCTTAATTGTCCCATTCTTCCTAGGCCTTTCCTGTCAGAAGAAAATAGCCATCCTTGTCCATATACTGGTATTTGAAGGAAACAATGAAATTCCCTAACAATAGCAGATAGGAAATGTTAGGGAGCCCAGAAACATTGAAACTTGCAGATAATTCCCAGCTCCCTTTGTGGCACAGATCCATAAGGCTCTTTTATCTTTAGGCTTAACTGGGGGATGAACCTTGATAAAAGCATGCCAACAGCTGAATTTTATCTATAAGCACTGGGAAACCTGGGAGAGAAGTTAAGTCAAAAAGTCTTCAGCACCGTCTTTAGTTTTCCCCTTAGAATTCTGGTAAGTGAACCTACTCATTAAAGACTGAGTCAGCTACCAATAGATTATAATCTTACAATAATACAATTCTTTTTCTCTTCCAGAAGGCGTACCCCACCTCATGATTCATTCAACTTCTGGGCTTTGTTTTCTTTTTTTTTTTCTCTTCTCATTTCCTAAGTTTTACCAACTGCCCGGTTCTTGCTTTGGCTGCTGTTCTTCAGAGAGAAAGCTTTCTAGTTCATTCTGATGTTCATAATGCCAGGGGATGCCAACAACCTGCCCCTTGGGGTTGAAGAAACTGAGAAGATTGCTACTAGAAATAGCTGGCAAAGCCCAAATATGTTTAAAAACAACATTAATGGCTAGAGACCCCAAAGGTGAAAGCAATAGAATTTTGGCTCAGGAGGAAGCTGCTGAGAAGGAGAGAGAAAGAGGGAACAAGAGAGAAATAGAGTCAGAGGCAAAGAGAGGAGAGGGGGTGGAGGACTTTCTGATCTTGAAGCAGATGATGAATGATGACTTGGGACATGTCAGGGATTCTGTAGATCAGGGACTCTTTTTTTTTTTTTTTTTTTTAAGCAAGACAATGAGGTTAAGTGATTTGCCCAAGGCCACACAGCTAGGTAATTATTAAGTGACTGAGACCAAATTGAACTCAGGTCCTCCTGACTCCAGGGCCAATGCTCTATCCACTGCACCACTTAGCTGCCCCTAGATTAGGGACTTTTAATCATTTTGGTGACACGGACCATTGAGACAATATAGTGAAGCTTATGGACCCTTTCTTTGAATGATACTTTATAAAAATATTTGGAAAATCAAGTTCAGAGTCAGGAGGACCTGAATTCAAATCCAACCTCAGATACTTAATAATTACCTAGCTGTGTGACCTTGGGCAAATTCACCCTGATTGCCTTGTCCCCCCAAAAAGGATAAAATGAAAGCAAGTTCAGTAATCCCCAAGTTAAGGACTGCTGTAGAGGAAATTCCTGTTTCAGGCAGGGTCAGATTAGAGGACATCTGTGGTATATACCAAGTAGAAATGTCATGAAGAATGTAGTGGACAGGGTAGCTAGGTGGCACAGTGGATAAAGCACCGGCCTTGGAGTCAGGAGTACCTGGGTTCAAATCCAGTCTCAGACACTTAATAATTACCTAGCTGTGTGGCCTTGGGCAAGCCACTTTAACCCCATTGCCTTGCAAAAAAAAAAAAAAAGACTTAATCAAGAATGTAGTGGACAGAGGGCATAATCTGGATCAGAAAGTTATATTGTTGTTCATTCATTTTTCAGTCATGTCTGACTCTTTGTTCCCATTTGGGGTTTTCTTGGCAAAGACAGTAGAGTGCTTTGCCTTTCCCTTCTCGAGCTCATTTTATATATCAGGAAACTGAGGCAAATAGGATTAAGTGACTTGTCCAGGGTCACTCGACTAGGAAATGTCTGAGGCTGGACTTGAACTCAAGATGAGTCCTCCTGACTCCAGGCCCAGCGCTCTGAATCATGGTGCCACCTGCCTTCCCTAAGAGTAAGAAAGATCCAGATTCAAATTTCACCTCGGGCACTGGCTGGCTTATGTAATCCTGAGAGGCAGCTGGAAGGTGCAGCGGATACAACACCAGTTGTGGAACAGGAGGACAAGAGTTTGAATCCAGTCTCAGACCTTTGACTCTTACTAGCTGTGAGTGACCTTGGGCAAGTCACTTCACCCTGACTGCCTCACATCCAGGGCCATCTCCATCATTCTGGCTCATATCTGGCCACTGGACCCTGCTGGCTCTGGAGGAGAAAGTGAGGCTGGTGACCTAGCATAGTCCCCCTTTCACTCAAATCCAATCCATGTTCTTGTCATGGCATCACCTCCCTGATGTTGTAGTCTTGTTCAAAAATGAAAGACATAATGATCATTGTTGGAAGGGATGTGGGAAATCTGGGACGCTATTACACTGTTGGTGGAACTGTGAACTCATCCAACCCTTCTGGAGAGCTATTTGGAACTATGCCCAAAGGGCAACAAAAATGTGCATACCCTTTGACCCAGCAATACCACTACTGGGTCTATACCCTGAAGAGATGATGAAAAAGGGTAAAAACATCACTTGTACAAAAATATTCATAGCAGCCCTGTTTGTGGTGGCAAAGAACTGGAAATCCAGTAAATGTCCTTCAATTGGGGAATGGTTTAGCAAACTGTGGTATATGTATGTCATGGAGCACTATTGTTCTATTAGAAACCAGGAGGGATGGGAATTCTGGGAAGCCTGGAGGGATTTGCATGAACTGATGCTGAGTGAGATGAGCAGAACCAGAAAAACACCGTACACCCTAACAGCAACATGAGGGTGATGTTCAACCTTGAAGGGCTTGCTCATTCCATCAGTGCAACAATTGGGAACAATTTTGGGCTGTCTGCAAGGGAGAGTGCCATCTGTATCCAGATAAGGAGCTGTGGAGTTTGAACAAAGTACAAGGACTATTCCCTTTAATTCGGGGGAAAAAAAAATCCAGAAGTCTTATTGTTTGATCTGGTTACCTCTGAGAATTCTGTTCTCTTTAAGGATATGATTTCTCTCTCATCACACCCAATTTGGATCAAGGTACAACATGGAAACAAAGTAAAGACTGACAGAGTGCTATCTGTGGGGTGGGGGTGGGGGAGGGAAGCAAGATTGGGGGAAAATTGTAAAACTCAAATAATATCTTTAATAAAAATTTAAAAAAAATGAAGGACAAACATTCATATAATCTTGGGCACTTTCTTTGGCTTGAGCCCTGGGATTTAGCTCTAGTCATTAAACCTAAGTTGAGAATAAATTCTTGCTCCAGGAGCTCCTCCATGATCACCCAACTTTCTATTTCTTGCCTAAGTCCACATTGATGGAGCCATGAAAGCTTAATACACATATGAGGGCTCTCCAGCCTTCTGGGTTTGGGATGAAATGGAAAGGGGAAGAAATGGGAAAACCAAACTGGAATTCAAACAAAATAACCAGATTATTCCTTATTTAATAACTTAAATCATTATGTAGCCAAAGAGCAAACCAATCTCAAAAAAAAATAAATCCATAAACAGTATATTTCAATTATGTAGAGCAAGCTAACAGCATGCATTCATTCTGTAGCAAACAATAAGGGAAATACAAATCATGATCAGTCAGCTCCTAGGTCGTTGGTTTGTTCCCTTCCCACGTCCAGGGAAGTGGAAAGTTGGCAACAGGTGTTTGTGCCCTGGCTCAAGGGAGGGTCAATAGCGTCCCTGTGTCACAGGAGAAAAGGAACCCAACCCAGGGGCCGAGGAAACTTCAGGAGCTCTAGGAAAGTGGGATTCTCCTTTCCACAAACATCACCGTCCTCACAGAGACATAGACTCCATAAAGGATGTAAATGGCTTTGTACAAGTTGCATGCATAGATCTATGTGCATCCTCAGTACATAATACAGATTCACAGGATATAATATATGATATATAATCTAGTGTAATATGATATGATGCCATGGCATGACATGATAAACATTTAATAGCACTTTAAGTTCTACAAAGCACCTTACAACCATTATCTCATTTGGGGAAGGAGAAGGGAAAGGGTATTAAATATTAATTAGGCACCCATTAAATACTAGTCACTGTGCTAAGAATTTTATAAATATTATCTCATTGTTGTTAGGACCTTCCCCTTCTCCAGATGAGATAATGGTTGTAAAGTGTAGACCTTGAAGTGCTATTAAATGTTTATATTATATTGTGTTGTATTGTGACTTGCCCAGGATCACACTAACAGAATGGGGGGGGGGGGGGTGAAGGGGGGGTAAGATTTGAACTCTGATCTTCCTAGCTCCAAGTCCAGTCCTTTATCCACTATACCACCTATAGCTGTCATATATATATATATATATATATATATATATATATACATATATATATATGTAAAATCTACTTTTGCATGTTTATACATCTATATCTCTTTAATACATGATCCCTGCTACATATTTACACTCACTGCTTTGATGTTTTGAAGGACATTGTCTCAATGATGTGGACCTTCCCTCTAAAAAAGTACAGCATAAGACCCCTTGCCTTGAGGGAATTTTATCCATGTTTTCCTGAAAATTATATCCAGAGTGGCCCAGCCTTCCTGTCATCTTGAAGATACCAATGGACTTGTCCCTCTCTCTGTTAGCACAAGACCAGCCTACCCCACCCCACTCCCTTTTTTCTATTCCTACTCTCTGGTGAAATCCTTAATGCTCCTTCTCATGGGATGTTCGTCATTAGTAATAAGTTGCCAACTTCTCTCAAATGCACATCAATGTACATATATATTGTACATTGTACAATATATATTGCTGACCTCATTGCTACATACCTGTGAGTCCTGGACAGTACCAGTGCCAGGTCAGGAAACTGAATCACTTCCATTTTTTTTTCTTATTAAAGATTTTATTTATTTTGAGTTTTAGAATTTTCCCCCCAATCTTACTTCCCTCCCCCCACCCCACCCCAGAAGGCAATTTGCCAGTCTTTACATTGTTTCCATGGTATACATTGATCCAAATTGAGTGTGAATCACTTCCCATTTAAATCATCTTAGGAAGCTGCTGAAGATCACTTGGCAGGAGAAGATCCCAGACCCTGAGGTCCTTTCTCGGCTAAACTGCCAAGCATTCCAACATTATTACAGAGAGTGCAACTATGATGGGCTGGACACGTTGTTAGATTGCCAGGTGCACACTTGCCCAAAAAACTATGTTACGGAGAACTCATACAGGGCAAGTGCTCACAAGGGAATCAGAAGATGTGATATGGACACTCTCAAAGTCTCAAGAATTTTGGTATTGATTGTGCAGCAGCATGGGAGACACTGGCACAGGACCTCCCAGCATGGCATGCCCCCATCAGTAAGGGGGCTGTGCTCTATGAGGAAGGCAAAATGGAAGCAGTTCAAAGAAAATATGAGACATGTAAGTTTAGAGTAAATACCCCAGGTGTTCCCCTGGACCTGTGTCAGACCATTCTGAGCTCATATTGGTCTGATCAGCCACAGTCGGACTTCCTGTCACTTATCTCAATCACAGTGATGCCATTTTGGCCTTCTTTCAATAACAAAGGACAAGACTCAAACAAACAACCATATTCACAAATACATATATCTTGTTAAAAACATATATATATATATATATATATATATATATATATATACACACACACACACACACACACACACACACACACACACACACATATATATATATATATATATATATATATATATATATATATATATATATATATATATATATAAATACCCACACATTAGAAGCAGCATGGTGTGTCAATGCAGAACCACCCATGAAGGCAGAAAACCTTACTTCAAATCCCACCTCTGGCATTTCCTAGTTGTTTACTTCTGGCTAAGTCACTTAAATGCTCTAATCAATGCTTTTAAGTTTACTGTTATAGAGAAAGGGCTAAGCTTCATTGGCAGAAAGGATTTTCTCATCTGGAAGGTTCCTGTATTAGTGAAATCATGAGTCCAATGCCTGTCCATCTGTTTTTTTCTCTGTCCCTCTCTCTACCTTCCTCCTTCTCTCTCTCTCTCTCTCTCTCTCTCTCTCTCTCCCTCCCTATCTGCCTATTTATCCATCATCTAGCTATAAACTTGTTATATTATCTATATCTATAGCTATCTATCTATGTCTGCCTATCTATTCATCCATCTGCAAGCATATGTGTGTTTATATACTTTTTTTGTAAATATGTGCACAAACACACATATATGATACACACACACACACACACTCAAATACTCTAATCATTCTTGGAGCTCAGCAGTTTTGGAGAGTGTGGGTCTGTCTGTATCACAGTTACAACTACTCATGTTCTCCTGAAACTTCTTCAGGGGGCAGCTGGCATCATTCACTCAATAATCATTTATTAAATACCTATACCCCCTGCCAGACACTATGCTGGTCAATGAGGATACAAAGAAAAACAAAAAATGACCCCTGCCCTTGAGGAGCTCCCAGTCTAAATGATCTCATCCATTTTCCCCAACATGACAAGGGTCCGAGTGGAGCACTCTCTCCATCCGCCTGTGGGCCCCTCTCCTTTCTGAAATATGACCCTTGAGGATATCCCTTATTCTTGTTCTTTTGTTGGAGCTCCTCGTTGACTGCAGCCTGCTGCTCACACCCACTATAAACCTCTCCGCTGTACTCTGGGTGATCCTCATGTTTCAGTTTTTGGAGGTGCTCCAGGCATAGTCACCCGGGCACAGTGTCCACCACCTCCTTTCTTTGCTTCTCCTGAGGAGTACCCAGGAACTATCCATCCATTCAGCTGCATTTAACGTCTTTCTTCAAGATTCAGCTGCTCTAGCTAACTTATCCACTTGCTAGTCTCACACTTAAACGACCAGTAGTCTAATTGTAGTTTGTTGAGAGTCCAAAAATGGTGTGATTCATAGCATCCTCTGCCCTTTACTACTGACACACACCCTTTCCCACCTTGCATTAAAGGAAGAATGGCAAGCACAGGGACTGAGGACCATTTGCTAAATTTTTTTCATGGAATTTTATGACTCAAAAAATTCCATCACGAGGTGGCCAACCGACTGGGAATGAGTCCCATTGGGATCACCAGATTGGTCCTCAGAAACAAAGACTTGGTCTGTTTCCAAACCATATTCAAACTCAGTCCTACATAGTCCTCCTCTTCAGATTCTGCAAAGGTGGTGGCAGGATAATGGGAAAGAGGACAGAAAGTGCTATGAATCATACAGTTTTGGGACCATCATCAGCATTTTAGATGATTTTGGATTTCAGACCAAAGTTTTATTTGATTGTTGGTACCCTCTCTTACAATATTAAATCTTCTATATGTGGTATGGAAAGTTCACAGAAGTTGTGAGTGTGAATTGGGATAAGAATCCCTAGAGGTTTTATGTTTGACTACATTTGCCTACAGACATTTCTCCGGTATTCATGGCTGGCTCTTCAACTCAGACAGTTATTTACATAAAACCCAAACAACCCATAGCCCTTTAAGCCATTATGAATATCAGAGCTTACTTTTCCCCTTATTTTCAATTGCCTATCCAACTTGGAAATGTCAGAATGCAGCAGATAGAGCAAGGAGCCAAAAAGCAAAATGTAAAACATTTTCAGGTAATGTTGGCAGAGTTTTTGAATAGGACCTGTGGAGTCCAGACACAGAAGGATTCCTTGTTGATGATGGCTTCTCCATTCCCAGATGATGATGTACATAACTCATTAGGACCAGAGCACAGCCTCTTCCTCAAAGCATATAGCAGCACAAGACTTTGGTGTAACCATTCACACTGGAAAAACAAAATGAGCTAGAGGAGATCAGAGAAGCCATGGGTCTAACCCATCATTTTATAGTTGAGAAAACTGAGCTTCAAGGAGAGTGCCCAGGTTCACACAGCTAAGTAACTGCCAGGAGAATTAGAATTCCTTTCCTCTGATTTCAAAGTTCAGGTAGTAGGGATGGGGTTGGCAGGGAGAGGGGGATAATAAGAATGAGCTACATACCCTTTCCTCAAACAAGATGTTCACAATCTAGTTAGAAAGACAAAATATCTATCAACCAATCAACAAGCATTTTTTTTTTAGTTTTTATCAGGCAGTGAGGTTAAGTGACTTGCCCAAGGCCACACAGCTAGGTAATTATTATGTGTCTGAGGCTGGATTTGAACTCAGGTCCTCCTGACTTCAGGGCTGGTGCTCTATCCACTGTGCCACCTAGCTGCCCCTCAAATATTTTTTTAAGCTTTGTGCTATGGTCTGTGTTAGTCAATGGGGATACAGAAGCAATGAATGAAACCATTCCTATTCTAAAAGAGTTTTCATTATTATGGGGAATGATATGGGCAAATATAACAGGAATGACAAGTGTGCCAAGCTGCCCAGTTTGCTTTGGGAGGACCACCTTGGGCTTACGGAGCTTAACTGGATGGGCTTGAGCCTGGATCTCTGGCTTTCTCTTCCTTGAGCAGAGATGGCCAAAAGTTAATCTCAAGATGGTCATGTACAGGCTTGGAGGCATCTTCTGAGTGCAAAAGGTTGCTTTAGCAGTCATGTCAAATGCACAGAGAAAAACAGTGGTTCATGTTGTTATTTATTTTAAATCTCTGTCAACATGCCTTTGAGAGCCTTTTGTGCTAAGCACTTCTTTTGTGTATAGGAAATACCTACTCTAGTGGCTCATACCTATGATTTCTACTGCTAGGAAAGGCAAGGAAAGAGAGAGAAAGAGAAAGAGAAAGAAAGAAAGAAAGAAAGAAAGAAAGAAAGAAAGAAAGAAAGAAAGAAAGAAAGAAAGAAAGAAAGAAAGAAAGAAAGGAAGAAAGGAAGAAAGGAAGGAAGGAAGGAAGGAAGGAAGGAAGGAAGGAAGGAAGGAAGGAAGGAAGGAAGGAAGGAAAGAAAGAAAGAAAGAAAGAAAGAAAGAAAGAAAGAAAGAAAGAAAGAAAGAAAAAGAAGGAGGAAGGAAGGGAGAGAGAAAGAATTTTGAATTTTCAGGGAGTTCAGAGAAGGAAAAAGAGTTCTATATGGCTGAATGTGGTCAGCAAAAGATTCCTCAAGAAAGGAGAATTGATCTAGGCTTTAAGAAAATGGTAGAATTTTAACACAGACAGCAAAGGGGATGGCTTGAGAGAATGGCCTGAACAAAGCTATGGAGGTAAAAATGCAAGAAGCATGGTGGCAGACCTATAATGTTTGTCCTTTGTTCTCCAAGAAGACCATGTCACCAGGGAGGTGATGCTATGACAAGCATGTGAATTAGATTTGAATGAGGGGTTGCTGTGTTAAGTCACCAATCTCTCTTTCTCCTCCAGAGCTTTCTGGGTCCAGTGACCAGATAGAAAAATGGTTCTGGATGTGAGGTAACCAGGGTTGAGTGATTCACTCAAGGTCACACAGCTAGTAAGAGTCAAGTGTCTGAGGTCAGATTCGAACTCCCATCCTTCTGACTCCAAGGCCAGTGCTCCATCCATTGCACCATCTAGTTGGTCTACAGATCCTACAATTTGACATCCCCAATCTCATGTATGGGATTATTGTGGAGACAAATTCTTGCCCCTGGGACTTTAACAATGGGAAAAAAAAGAAAAGCTTATTATTTTTCAACTCACAAGAAAAATAAAGCATTTATAGAGAGTGCTGAGACAAGATCCTTGTGTAAGCAAGGCAAGATTTTTGAAATCCAAAATTTAAAATTTTTTAAGTTTTCAAATATTGTTTTGTGTGGATTACTACCTATCAAAGTCTCATTTTTAACACTTGCAACTTGATATCATAAATCATTACTAATGTGCTTGAAAAGAAAGCAAATTTGGGGTATTATAAATATGTAATTCTATAAGCAATCATGAAAAAAGATATCCATTGGGGCAGGCCTGATAGGTGATATCCCTAGTCCAGGCTCTGACAGCAAATGGTCCTGTAGAGACATTCCTAATGGTTTAAGGACAAACAATTATCTTAAGGAAACATGATTGATGGTGGGGAGATTCCTATTATAATTTTCTGTTTCTTTGAGCAGACAGAGGTGACTGTCTTTTTCAATGTTATCTCTTTGGAGAAGATCAGAACATTGGATATAGTCCTTATTGCTATTTGCCATTTACAAATCTTTCCTTTCTTCACTTATGAGAAAGACTGCAGATAATCGTTTTTAGAAGGTCCTCATCCCCACTGACAAAGCTTCCCTTCCTTTCCTGCCTCCAATAGAAAAGGTCAATCTTTAAAAAGAAGCCCAGAGCCTAGGGGAAAACAAACTTGATGTTTGACAGACAGAATAAAATTGCTTAAATTATATTCAGGAGGTAGAGATGGAGAAAAGAGAGATTGAGGCATAAAAAAAGAGGAGACTGGCCACAATGGTTATTCTTCATTTGAAATGGAAATATCTAGGCATCATGGATGTAATTAAGGTTTCCTCAAGTTTTGCCTCGAGGACAGACTTTGTTGGGAGAGCAGGTGGGGGGTCCTCCATCACCGTTGTCTGTCAGGACTCAATATAGCAAATATCCAGGTCCCTCCATCTTATCTCTGCCTTTTAAACCAGAAGACTTCCCTTGACTCACCATTAGTTATCTCAAGTGCTTCCTTTTTTGGTTGCTAAAAGGCACATTACTCCATTTGCAGACTCCATATATCTCCCCAACACTTAGGTGTTATCACCAATGGTTTCTCATGACAAGTAGATTCTGGGTTAAAGTGGTGAGAGAAACGGAAAAGATTTGTTTCAGACTGATGGGAAATTCTGGCAGGGCAAGGGAGAAGAAAAAGAAAAACAATTATTAAGCAGCTATTATGTTCCAGGTACCAAGAATACCTTACAAATATTATTCGACGGGGAATCTATATTGCAGCTGAATAAAAAAATGGAGTAAATCTCATAAAGGAAGCTGTTCTTCTTGGTCCTGCTCCTCAAAGGCATCCTTTTGGACCTGATTTCTCCATCATTTATTTATTTGTTGGTTGCTTATTCAGTTCTTCACTCATTTATTTTTATGTGCATGCCTGTGTTTATTCATTCATTCCTGCATGTATGTGTGTGTTGGTTCATTCATTCATTTATTTATTTTTGAGCACGAATTCTAAAATGACTAGTTTCAGTCCTCTGGGGAATATTACACAATTCAGAATATTAGTGATATATGCTTTTCCTTCATTTAAAAAAAAGGAAAAGAAGAAAGAAAGCGTATGAAGGCAGGATGCACGATGAGAACAAGGAAAGAGACATAGATGCCTCCTTGGTTGGGTTCAATTTTTGTTGTTGTTGTTTTTGTTTGTTTTTTGCAAGGAAAATGGGGTTAAGTGGCTTGCCCAGGGCCACACAGCTAGGTAATTATTAAGTGTCTGAGACCAGATTTGAACCCAGGTACTCCTGACTCCAGGACCAGTGTTCTATCCACTGTACCACCTAGTTGCCCCTGGGTTCAATGTTTTTAATGGAAAGAAAAAAAAAAGAAAATCACCAATTGAGAATTACTGCAGCATCTTAAAAAATGCAGAGTTCACAACTGAAAGCCAGAAAGAAGTCCAGGAAAGCAGGACAACTTTGAAAGCTACAGGTTCAATTTATTATAAACTTAAAAAGAAAAACAAGCTCTGCATACTAAAAATCTATTGTCTCATTTACAATTCTCTTGTTTTGTACTATGAATGTGGTTGGAAATACCCATTGGATCTAATGTTTGTAAAAATTAGAATTAAAATAAATTTCAAAAAATTACTCATAGTGAATTCTTTTCCTTCAAATAATATCCCCTTTTTGAGGAAACTGAAGTTGGAAATAAAGTCCCAGAATGGCTCCCAATTCAAAACTACTTTTTCTCTCTCCCCTCTCCCTGGGGAGAGATCTCAGAGGAAAAAAAGTCAAATCTGGAGGATGGTTGGAACCACCCTAGCCTACAAGAGCTTCCTGTCTCTTCTCTAGTAATATAGAAGATCTCCAGGCTTGTGTAAACCTACTGAGAAAAGGCAGGTGGAGAGGCATCATTCAGTCACCAGCCTTTATCCCAGAAAGGCAACAACATAGTGCCTGCCTTCAAGGAACTCTTAAAGGAGAAGAAAATATGCAAGTTGGATGTACAAGATATGTACTCTTAGCTAAGATGGTGAACCACATAACTCTGGGTTTGGGTCACATTGACTGGCTGTTCATAGATATATGACTTTGCTAAAATGGTTTTGTGTTTTGGATCTCCAGGGTGCTGGACAGCAAAACTCTGTGATCATTCCATATTGGGGAAAGAGTAGTAGAATTAAGAAAGACTTGCATTCTACAAATACAAAAATATTTCTAGTAGTTCTTTCCATGGTACTAAAGAATTGGAAACTAAGGGGGTGTCCATCAATTGGGGAATGGTCAAGCAAATAATAGGACATAAATATATTGTTTCTGTAAGAAAGGATGAAAATGATGGTTTCGGAAAAACCTGCAAAGATGTAAGTGCAGTGAGCAGAATCAGGAGAACAATTTATACAATTGAAATAATATTATAGGGATAATCAACTCTAAATGACTTGGGAACTCTGATCAACATAATGACCAATCACATTCCCAGAGGACTTATGATGAAACCTGAAGGACTCAAAGTATAGATCCAAGTATGTATGCTTTTCCTTCTTTTTTGAGAGAGATGGCAATTGGGTTTGATGGAGGTAGAATGTGGCCAATATGGTCATTTGTTTTTCATGACTATACATATTTGAAATGGGCTTGTTTTTCTTGCCTTCTCGGAGGGGAGGGAGAGAGAAAGGGGAGAATCTGGAACTGAAAATTAAATTTTAAAAAAACAAAAGAAAGAATTTGGTTCAAATACTAACATTTATTAACATGTGCTCCAAGGTGAATCCATTAAAACCTCTGACTAAAATTCATTTTGAAGTAGGAGAAATATTGGACAGAGAAATGTAATTTAATAGTTATTAAGTTGTACCCTTTGTACTGACCATGTGTCTCCCCCCCCCATCCCATTGTCCAAGCTATGAGAGAGGTTAGTAAGGTACCTGGCCTTCCATGGAAAGGACTCCCAGTAAATCCCTGCCCCCATCCCTCTTGGTTTCTAATAGAACAATAGTGTTCCATGACATACATATACCACAGTTTGTTAAGCCATTCTCCAATTGAAGAACATTTGCTTGATTTCCAATTCTTTGCCACCACAAACAGGGCTGCTATGAATATTTTTGTACAAGTGATGTTTTTACCCTTTTTCATCATCTCTTCAGGTTATAGACCCAGTAGTGGTATTGCTTGATCAAAGGGGGTACACATTTTTGTTGCCCTTTGGGTGCAATTCCAAATTGCTCTCCAGAAAGGTTGGATGAGTTCATAACTTGTGAACTTTTTTTTTATATTTTTTCAAGGCAATGGGGTTAAGTGGCTTGCCCAAGGCCACATAGCTAGGTAATTATTAAGTGTCTGAGGCCAGATTTGAACTCAGGTACTCCTGACTCCAAGGCCAGTGCTCCATTCACTGTGCCACCTAGCCGCCCCAACTTGTGAATTTTTACAGTAATCTATGATTTAAAGTTTAAGCTTTTCATACCTCCCTGAGTCAGAGATTGATGAATTCTTCCCAAAACAAACTCCCATAGATCAGTTTTTAAGCCCCCCTTTTTCCAAAGCCCATTTTCTCCCTAATCTCCTCTTCCCTAGCCCCTTTCTCCCATCTTCAATATCACTTTACTCACAATTCTATAAATTAGTAATGTGAGTTGTTTTGCTATTTTAAGAGAAGGGTCATATAGGAGAGAATCTGATGAATTTAATGAATATCCCTAACAGTTTGAGATTTCAAGTAATAACCCTTTGTTTGATAGTATTTAAGAGTCATCTCTTCTTGAAATATGAACATGCCCACTGGCACCATATGGTTTAGGCTTCAGAGTGGTTTCCACTGAATGATTTCCTATCTGAGAATCAGTCATATCTCCTGTTAGTCTATGAACTACATTTCTCTCTTCCTTATTCCTCACCTCTCAAGAAAATAATAATGATTTTTTTCCTGGGCAACTCCAGTTGTAGTCAATGAAAACCAAAAAAAGAGAAACCCTTCTGGGAGCTGATCCCTGGGATCACACCCAATCCATATGATTCATGAATTTAAGAGGTAAGATGGACATGGACATAATTTCACCAGTGCTCTTGATCCAAGAATTCATTTTAACTGAAATTTCTCTTTCACATTTCCTGATTTCAATCTTTTTTTAAAAATATTTTATTTTTCCACTTATATATGGATAGTTTTCAACAATCTTTTTTTAAAATTAGCAAACATTTATTAATTACCTGCCACATGGCAAGTACTGTCATTTTTTCTTTTTTCTTTCTTTCTTTTTTTATTATTATTATTACAATAATTTTATTATAAGTAAACATAAACCCCCCTCCCCCAAGAAGATGAGAAACCTCAAGACTAGTGAGAGAGAGAGAGAGAAAAAAAAATGTACTTCATTGGTTTTGTCTCTGGGGAGAATTGCTTCCTTTATCATAAATCCACCAGAGAAGTTGCTTCAATATTTTTCCCACAGTTGCTATTACTAGCTGTACCTCCACTCCATTCCTCCCCACTCTCATTTATTCTATTCTATTCTCTCTCCCCCCTTTCATCCTGGCCCTGTCCAAAAGTGTGTTGTATCTGAGTACCCTCTCCCTCGATCTTCTCTCTCTTCTATCACCTATTTCTCCCTTTCCTCCCCCCCCCATTCCCCCTTATCCCATCCCTTTCTTCTCATTTTTCTCTTAAGGTAAGATGTATTTCCTCACCCTATTAAGGGTGTATGTCATTTCATTTCTGAGCCATTTCTGATGAGAATGAAGGCTCACTCATTCCCCCTTGCTTTCCTCTGTTCCACTCCATTGAAAAAGCTTTTTCTTGACTCTTATGTGAAATTTCTTAGCTTCTTCTTCATCTCCTTTTCCTTCCTCCCAGCACTTTCCTTTATCACCATCTTTTTACTATATTATACCATTATAGTTTGCGCCTTCCTATGGTCCTGCCTACATATATACATACATATATATATATATATATGTGTGTGTGTGTGTGTGTGTGTGTGTGTGCGCTCCTTCTAACAGCTCTTATAAATGAGAAAGTCCATATGAGTTATCAATATCTTCTTCCCATGCAGGAATACAAACAATTCAATATCATTAAGTTCCTCATAGTTAGTTCCTCTCTTCCACTCCCTCTATGTTCACCAGAGTCCTGTACTTGGAGATCATACTTTCTGTTCAGCTCTGGTTGTTTCAGTAGGAAAGTTTGAAAGTCCCCTGTTTCATTGAAAGTCCATCTTTTCCCCTGAAAGATGTTCAGTTTTGCTGGGTAGTTGATTCTCAGTTGTAAACCAAGATCTTTTGCCTTCTGGAATATATTCCAATCCCTATGAGTCCTTAATGTAGATGCTGCCAGATCCTGTGTAATCCTGATTATGGAGCATCAGTAGTTGAATTGTTTTTATTTCTGGCAGCTTTTAGAACTTTCTCTTTGATTTGGGAGTTTTAGAATTTGGCTATAATATTCTTTTTCTTTTGAGATCATTTTCAGGAGGTGACCAATGATTTCCCCTCAATTTCTATTTTACCCTCTGCTTCTAAGGATCTCAGGGCAATTTTGCTGTATTATTTTTTGAAAAATGAAGTCTAGGCTCTTTTCCTGATGATGGCTTTGAGATAGCCCAATAGTTTTTAAATTATTTCTTCTGGTTCCGTTTTCAAGGTTGGTTGCTTTTCCAATGAGATATTTCACATTTTCTTCTAATTTTTGACTTTCTTGGAAGAGTTTTCTTTCTTCCTGATTTCTTGCATTTGAAGGAGTTATTTTCTTCAGAGAGCTTTTCTATCTCCTTTTCCAGCTGGTCAGTTCTGCTTTTTAAAGCATTCTTCTCATTTGCCTTTTGTTTTGCTTTTTCCATTAGGCCTAAACTGGTTTTTAACATATTATTTTCTATTGCAGCTAGGTGGCACAGAGGATAGAGCACCGGCCCTAGAGTCAGGAGTACCTGAGTTCAAATCTGGCCTCAGACACTTAATAATTACCTAGCTGTGTGGCTTTGGGCAAGTCACTTAACCCCATTTGCCCTGCAAAAAAAAACCCCATATTATTTTCTTCAGTATTTTTTGTATTTCTTTCACCAAGCTGTTGATTTGGGGGTTTTTTTTGTTTGTTTGTTTAGGTTTTTTCAAGGCAAATAGGGTTAAGTGGCTTGCCCAAGGCCACACAGCTAGGTAATTACTAAGTGTCTGAGGCCAGATTTGAACCCAGGTACTCCTGACTCCAGGGCCGGTGCTCTATCCACTGTGCCACCTAGTTGCCTCTCCACTGCACCACCTAACTGCCCCTGATTTGGTTTTCATGATTTATCTGCAGAGCTCTTATTTCTCCTCCCAATTTTTCCTCTACCTCCCTTAATTGCTTTTCAAAGTCTTTTTTGAGCTCATCCATAGTCTGAGCCCATTTTTCTATTTCTCTTGGAGGTTGTGGATAAGGAAGCTTCAATTTGAGTATGTATTTTGATTTTCCATGGGACTAAAGTAATTCTCTATGGTCAGAGTCTTCTTTTTTGTTGTTTACTCATTTCCTCAGCCCAAGACAAATCTACAGTACTTCCAAAGCTTTGGGGTCTTTTTTGGGGGGGACACCCCACTGGGACCTTTATTCCTTTTATGCTCTCTTGCCTGTGCTTTGATATGTAGATGACCACCACACTTCCTTCCGCAGCTATAAGGAGGTGTCCTGCTTGGCTATCTTAGTATGGAGACCCAAATTGCACCCCAGATCTGAGTATGGACAAACGGCAGATTCCTACCCTGACTGAAAGCAGAGAAATTTCTACGGTCTTCCCTGACCCCCTTACTATCTATGGGCTGTGCTCTGGGGGTGCAGGCTGTTTTCTCCAGATTTTTATGGCAGGTTCTATGGCCAGTGCTCCCTCACTCCACACTCATTCTGGTGTCGCAGAATTCTCTACCCCCCAACAATAATTTTTTTAAAAGGTTTGGAGTTTTACATTTTTCTTCCTCCCTTTTATCCCCCCTTTCCTTGACAGAAAGCATTCTAATGTAGACTCTACATGTATCTCTGTGCTAAACAGATCCATATTAATCATATGAAAGAAGAATCAGATACAAATGGAAAGAAAAAAATTAGAAAAATACATAGGACAACTTTAAAAAATTGAAGACAATAAGCTTTGGTCTATATTTAATCTACACAGTTCCTTTTCTGAATATGGGTGGTAGTTTCTATCACAAGTCTTTTTTTTTTTTAGGTTTTTACAAGGTAGATGGGGTAAAGCATCACAAGTCTTTTAAAATTATCCTTGATTATTGTACAGCTGAGATGAACAAGTACATTATAGTTGATCATCGCCTCATGTTGTTAGTGTGTACAGTGTTCTTCTGGTTCTGCTCACTTCACTCAGCAGCAGTTCATGTAGGTCTTTCCAGGCTTTTCTGAAAACCCATCACTCATGATTTCTCACCAAACAACAGTGCTCCATCATATTCATATAACACAATTTATTCAACTATTCCATAATGGATGAGCATCTCCTAAATTTCCAATTCTTTGCCATTAAGAAAAGAGCTGCTATGAATATTTTTGTACCTGAGGGTCTTTCCCCCTTTTTTGGGATCTCTTTGGCTAGAGGTATACACCAATTGAACTGCTCTTTGGGCATCATTCCAAACTGCTCTGTGATTCAATCTTTTTTTTTAGGTTTTTTGCAAGGCAAATGGGGTTAAGTGACTTGCCCAAGGCCACACAGCTAGGTAATTACTAAGTGTCTGAGGTTGGATTTGAACTCAGGTACTCCTGACTCCAGGGCTCTACCACTGCGCCACCTAGATGCCTCCCTGATTCAATCTTTATGAAGCTCTGCGGAACAAAATCCAATTATGGTATTTAAGTGCTAGGTAAAATTTCAAAGAATCTTTCTATCTTGGAAAGACTGTGAGTCAGTGATGGTATGAGGAACCTTCCAGTCATAGGGACTGTTTATACCCATCCTGGGTTCAATTCAATGCAAGGCTTTGTGAAGGAAAGAAAATTCTAAAAACTGGGGTGTAAGGAAAGGTCAAGAATCTTAGAGGCATCTCCCTGGAAAATAACAGACCTGAAGTCTGGAAGATCTGAGTTCAAATCCTGGAAAAAATACTCACTAGCTGTGTAAGTAAGTTCAATTTGTCTCCATTTCCACTTCAATAAACTGAGCATAATAATAGCACCCACCTCCCAGGGTAGTTTTGAGGATCATGTGAGATAACTGTTAAATAGCTAACACAGTGCCAAGCTCATAGTAAGCACTATATAAATAAATATTAGCTACTGTTATTAGTGTCACAAAAAAGCAAAATTGTATAAAAAAGTTATTCTTAATTCCTTTCTTTTGGGGGGGAGATGGGATAGGGAGAAGAGACTCTGGACTTGGGATTTATTTGCCCTAAGGAAACCTGTGATGAAATCCTCTTCAAAGAGTCAAACTAGTGATTATTCATAATTTAGTCAACAAGTATTTAAGTTCATAATACTATAATGATATATAATTAATTGCATTAATTTGATAAATACAAATCTAGCTTCATTAATTAAACCAGTTTATAAATGCATATATATTATATATACATATTCATATATATATATATATATATCAATAAAATCACATTTGTATGTGTGCCCTTCCACCCACACCCCACCCCTTAATAGACTAACTTCCTGATAACAGGAATTGCTTTATTTTTGTCTATTTTCCATGCCTAGTGTAATGCCTGGCAGATAATAGGCATTTAATATGTTTGTTGAATTAAACTGAATTGAGCTGAATCTTTGGGTTTCTTAATTAAAGGCTAAGACTTTGTCTTTTCTGAAGACTCTGCTCTCCTCTTGGTTCCAGTATATTTGTTTGAGCCCAGAAACTTACTTAAATGTTTTTTGACAGGGTCACTGGACCTGGAGAAGTGAATACACTAAAAAATAATAATAATCTTTTTTGTTTTCATCGAAGGTCTTCACTAAAAGGCAAGAGAAAGATCCTCGTTTTCCTTATTGTCCTATATTCCTGTGTTCTGTCTGATGCTTTCTAGTAGAATGGTGATTTGTATATTAAAAATTAATTTCCAGGAAATAGTCCCCATTTGTGGGTTCTCCATATTAATCAGAGGGGAAAAATAATCTTTATACTTTAATTCCTTTTTATCTTAATCATTTGTTTCAAAGGCAGGTTATGTTGTCAGGAAAGACCTTTATTATTCAATGCTGCATTCATCTCAGCCTATATTCTTACTCAATAAAAATGACTATTTGAAAAGAGCCAGAAGACTTTGGAACTGGCAGCTTTTAATATCTCTGCACTGAGATTGAACAGATGGCCAGACTTGCTCAGGGCACTCTTTTGTTTGGGAGCAGGGAATGGAAAGGAGAACCTTACACATTTTGGGACTAAGTTGAATTCCAAAGGCATCTTCCTACACTTCCTACACTTATCAAGATCTCTGGAGACAGGGTGGCTTCATTTACTGAATACTGGTGGATTTGCCTGCCTCAAATCTCTCCCTAATCCTGTTCATTCTCCATTCAATTTTCCTAAAGAGGTCCACCACATGGTCAAATGATTCTCAGTGGTAGAAGCAACATCTACTACATGGTGGTAGACACATCCTTGAAGTGTCAATGGGTTCAGGGGACTTAGACTTGGGCCATTGCCTCAGCTTCCCCATTGCCCAAGTACAAAAGCCTGTGAGAAGGCATGGCCATATCTCCAGCAGCTGAAGTCCTTCTTTTTCCTCAAGATCCAATTCAGGAGCTTTTTCCTTGAAGCTTTCTTTGATATCAACTCACAAATGATGACCTTTTCCACCTCCAGTTTCTTCTAGCATTTTGCCTGGTTCTCTTTTCCACTCTGCTTTGTGTAAGGGGAGAGTTTCCTAACCCTACCTCCCTAATTATATAGGGTTCAGACTTCTGATGGGTCCTATTGAATCCTTCAACCAAATTTGGTGGGGAACATCCTAGTTAAGTGGGAAAAGAGCCAAATGCTTCCAGCCTTTGGGTGAAATGAAATATTGCTACACAGGAAGTATAATGACATTGGTTGAGGAGACTCAGTCAAACATACCCTATGAACATTGCTTACTCTAAAGGAATGGGTTACCGGAGAAGAAGCCCTAATTCTGGAGTCAGAGGATCTGGGTGAGAATCCCACCAAGCTAGCTGTACAACTTGGAACAAATCACTCAACTTCCCCAAGTCTCATTTTCATCATCTGTAAAATAGGGCTTTGGATTGCATGGTTTCTGAGTTGCCTCCCAATAATAAATATATTACCATAATCTTATGAATAAGTAATGGTGAGCTTTCATCCTTTGGGCACTCTGGTGGGTCGAAGGATCCTCAAATTCCTGAAGGCAAATGATCATGTGCAGTTTGGTCTATAAACCAAAAAATAAATAAGTTTGAATGGTAATGAATTTCTCAATCTATTCTATTGCCATTTGAACCATCATGAGGAAAACAATCACATAATTTTCCACAGAAGGTAATATATCTCGTTCCTTTGAAAGAGTACTTTTCTGCAACAAAGAAAGCAGTTTATACAGGAAATCCCCAATTGTAATAGAAACAATCATAAATGAAAAATCAATATACATGAGATTTAACTTATTTTAAACTCAACTGTGTTATCACATAACCCAGATTAGTTTTTTACCTCACTAAAGTTTATTGATATTAAAAATAATAGTTATGTGGGGCGGCTGAGTGGCACAGTGGATAGAGCACCAACCCTGGAGTCAGGAGAACCCGAGGTCAAATCCGGCCTCAGACACTTACTAATTGCCTAGCTGTGTGATCTTGGGCAAGTCACTTAAAATCATTGCCTTAAATAAAAAAAATTAGCCATTCCCCAGTTGATAGTCAAAGGCAGTTTTTAGAAGAAGAAATCAATGTGATATGAAGTGATAGAGTGATTTGAAAAAATGCTCTAAATCAGTATGAATTAGAGAAATGCAAATTAAAACAACCATGAGAGACTATCTCACACTATCAGATATGTTAAAATGAGAGTAGGGAAAAAAATCACAAATCCTGGAAGCAGATGTAGAAAAACTAGAACACTAATGAACATATGTATAGATGTATATCCAAAAGTTAGTAGAATTGTGAACTGATCTTTGGAAAGCAATTTGAAACCATGCCCAAAGGGCTATAAAACTGTGCCACTGTTTTCAAAGTGATCACGGGAAAAGGAAAGGAATCTATATGTTATAAAAATAATTGTGGGAACTTTGTTGTGGCAAAGAATTGGAAATTGGGGAGATATTCATCAATTGGGGAATAACAGATGAATAAGTTATGTTATATGATTGTGATGGAATACTACTGTGCTGTAAGAAATGAGGAGTGGTCTGAATTTAGAAAAACACAGAAAAACTTGCATGAAATAACGTGGAGTCAAAGGAGCAGAACCAAGAGAATGTTGCATGAGGTAACAGCAATCTGGTTCGAAGAGTAACTGAAGATGACTAAGTTTTTCTGAGTAACATGAGTATTTAAACGAACTACCAAGGATTTATGAAGGAAAATGATATTCACCTTCCGAAAAAGAACTGATATGCAGATGTATGTATTGTTATGGTTTCCCATATGTAGCTCTATCAAATGTTCGCTCTTTCTAATGTGAGTTGGGACAGACAGTGGGAAACAACTTGGAACTCAAGATACAGCAAAACAATGAATAATAATAGAATCAATTCCCAGTTGTCTTTGTTAATCGAGAAGATGGGAAGCTCCCAACTATACCAAAGTAAAGAATAATCACAGGGGCACAGAATTTCAAGGTTTTAGAAGAGATTGCTGGGAAATAGTGGAAAAGTGGAATAAGATTCCAATGCTCTTGCTTGGTTCAGATTCTCACTGAAACACTAATAATCAGTTGTGTGACCTTGGGTAAAATATTTATCCTTTCTGGGACTTATTTTCCTCATCTGTAAAATGGAGTTGATCTACTTGGTCCCTAGAGTTGCTTATGAGGATAAAACGTGGCCATATATTAAAAGAGCTAAATAAACTGGCTGTTATCTCAACAGCATGAAGCCTATGAGATGCAATTTTAATTTTTTTAATACAGGATACTTCAATCTGAAGCATGCATGCATGCCCCTAGATAAAATGTTTTCCAACAGGGTGTTTGAGGGGTTAGATTACTAATAAGCATTCTCTAAGCAACCAGATTTCCAGGGCATTTTTTTAAAGTGATGTTAATAAATATATATATATATATATATATATATATGTATATGTATATATATGTATATATGTATGTATATATATATATATGTATGTATATATATTCAACATACATTGCACCTTAAAACTGTAGATCTTAAACTATAGATTAAAATAAAATGACAAAAATTATAGGTTAGACAAGAAGTTTTCTTCTCTGGGATTTTACGGATAGATGGAGGCCATTAATGGTAACTACCCTAGCTAAGGAAAATCAAGATAGCAAGGGAGAGAACATGATATACATAACAAGAATGGCCAAAATCTTAAATGCCCTGGAGGTCATTCTATTATTTTATACGCATCTCATCACAGAGAATCATCCCTCTACAATGCTATCTTGCCTTAGGGAGGACAAATTCTTTATGAGTTTGAGTACTAGGAGGGCAGGACAAGTCTAAAGGAAGATACATTCTTTCCTAGATTAAGAAGGCCAAGAAAAGTCTTCCTCTCCAGGTCTAAAGGAAGACATATTCCATTTCTCATAATAGCTAAGAAAATCAACCTTTGATCAGAAATATAGTTGTGAAAAATATAATTATTATTATTATACTTGGACAATATATAAGGATATTTTTAATGAGAAGGTAGTATGTATGACTAAATGGATAGAGACTGACTTGAAACAGTAAATCTTGGGGTTTGATTCAGCTTCTGTCATCTTGGCTGAATGACTTCAAACAATTCACAACTTTTTAATGTCCCAACCTGTTCTGAGGCTATAAATTCTAAACAAATTACGAATTACTTCAATAGAGGGAAGTTTTAAGTTAGCAGTTGCCTATAGTGATGAAATAAGTCAGAATATATGTGCACACTAACTTTTCCATATCTTGGGGGTCTATTATTAGAAACTTTCAAGACTGATTCTATCTCTCACAGTCCCTATCTCTTCCCCTTTCCCCCTTCCCTCTTTCCCTGAAGGTCTCCCAAAAGTCTTGGTGAAAACAGGAGAAAATGAGCTTCAAGAAGGCAGGCCACACTGACTCAGGAGGGTAAGAAAAAGCATAGATTTTAAGTAAGTTTCTCAAAAGTTTATAAGTTACTACATAGTATTCATAGGTTACTACAAAAAGTTCACAGGTTAAGTTCTTTGGCAAAACAGCAAGATAGTGAATTTCTAAAAGGACAAACTGATTCTGGAAATTGAGGTTAAAAAGGCTAAAAAAAAGATTAAAAAAGATAAAAAGGAAAGAAAAAATCTTAAATCAACAGATTTTAGAACTTGTCACATGGAGTTGGGGCTATGTTGGTAGTTACAAGCTGGGAAAGGAGTAGTCAAGCTACAAGGGAAAAGGGGAAAGGAAAGAAGTTTAGAGAAAGAAGAGAGAAGAGCTAGACCCTACCCCCCAGGCAGAAGCCCACTCAAAACACCTTTCCAGTGGATGGGATTGAGATGGCTCAAGGTATTCTCCCATGGGTGCCACAGGGGTGGTCCCCAAGGAATAGCTGAGCAGTACTTTATTGTACATGGGTGGTCTTCTACTTACTACACATTAAGCCTTCTTCTGCTCCATAGGGCATGACCAAAAAGTAATGGAAAAGAACTCTGTGTCCAGTTCTCCTACAATATTGGGGCCCTTTACCTTAGATGCAATCATCTTTTCTATTATAACATTTTAGAAATGCTTATCTTATTCCATAAATTTAAAAAAATAATCTATATGTATAAAGTTGATAATCTATAGTTGCTTAGATACAACTTTCTTTGGTGTATTTTGGTAACACTTTTTTGGATCCTTCTTGCTCTCTACTGATTTGGAACTGAGAAAACTCACCCAAAGGAAGCTAGGTTTCTTTCCTGGCTGACTTAGCTGGAATAAGTCTAGAAGTCTCTGAGAGGAGCAAGGACTAGTTACCCAAATTTCTCTCATTCCCTCCACCCCCCCCCCCAGCCCAGGCGACATAAAACTATGAGCACATGGCCCTGGTGCCACTTCTGTCCCAATCATGTTGATGACTTCAATCTGTAGGTGAAGGAGCCCTGGAGATGAAATATATTAGACTGTGACACTGCAAATTTCTACAGATCAAAAAAACAAGGTTTAGGACAAGAATTTATGGAAGAATTTGTAGGCAACCATTCCCGGTGAGGAATAAAGAAACTACGTGACTTGTTGAACTCTGCCTTAGCAGTGGACAGTTGTTTCTGCAAGGCACCCATCAGTGATGCCTCATCCCAAGGTAAACTTGGTGGACCAAAGGTTTTGTAGAAATCACTCTTCTGAGGCACCAAAGTGACATAAGAAAGGATGTGGTCAGTACAAAAATATTTAGAACAGCTCTTTTTTGTAATGGCAAAGAATTGGAAATTAAGGGGATGCCCATCAACTGGGGAATGGCTAAACAAATTGTGGTATATGAATGTGATGGACCACTATCTTTAGATAAGAAATGATGAGTGGGTGGACCTCAGAAAAGCTTGGAAAGACTTGCATGAACTGATGCTGAGTGAAACAAGCAGAACCAGAACTCTGTACACAGTAACAGCAACATTGTGAGATAATCACCTTTGATAGACTTAGTTCCTCTAGCAGATCAAGGACAATTCTAAAAAATTTGAAATGGAAAATATAATTCACATTCAGAGAAAATAATTATGGAGTCTGAACGAAGTCCAAAGCATACTATTTTTAATTTTTTAAAACTTGTTTTGTTTTTCTTTTTCTCATGGTTTCTTTTTTCCCCTTTAGTTCTGCCTCTTTCACAACATGACTAATGTGGAAATATGTCAAACATGATTGTGCATGCATACTTAGATTACTCATTGTCATGGGGGAGAAGGAAAGAAGGGAGGGAGATAAAAAAAATGTGGAACTCAAAAAGCTTACAAAAAGATGAATTTTAAAAACTATCTTTGCATGTAATTGGAAAAAATAAAATAGCATTTCAATAAAAAAAGAAAAGAATGAGGCACCTGATTTGGAAAAATATCTTTTTAATAAATATTCCTTTGTAGAAGTTAACTAGTGTCAATTGGCTAAATAATCCTGGAATACTAATTACTTGAAAATGATTTTGGGGAGATCACCCTTGACTAGGGGCTTGAGCCAATAGCACTGTAAAAGAACCCCCATGCTCCTCCTCAGTTGTACCCTAAAATCCTGGGGAAGAGACATAGATGAGACAAGCAAATCAAAGGCATCTTTATGTCTTCTACATACAAGGACACCTCAAATCATCCAATGCACCAATATCCAACATGAAAATAACCCTTGATTCCCCCCCCCACCGTGCTCTTTACATACATAGTAGGACTCAATTTTACAGGGATAAATGCTGGGGCTAAGAGAGACAGATAGATGTGGTGTGTGTGTGTGTGTGTGTACGTATGTATGCATGTATATGTGTCTGTCTATCTATGTGTGAGATGGGTACTAATGCATCCCTGTGAACTTCATCATCATCAAATCACCAAACTCTTCCACATCATTTAAGGACTATTATATTGCTGGAGTAATTCATTTTCCTTCTCCTTTTGCTTCATATTATTTTACTGGATTTTCAGAGATAGAAAGATTAGAAATTTAATTAAAAAAGGACTCCCATGGAATGTTTATGTTGTAGCAACTTCCCAGCCAATTCTGATTCCATTTGAAGGAAACCATCACAAAATTCTCCAAAGAACTTAACTAAGGTAGGGTTTGTCTTCCCCTAGCCTAGAATCTGGGGAAAGGATGCTTTTCCTTCTGATGGTCCAGTGACCCCTTCCCCTCTCCCCATCACTTTGTCCCTAGATGTTCTTCTTGGACCACCTAGTTATTGGAATCCTGCTCAATCTTAGGCCTTCCCCACAAAGGTCCTGTCACTGTGCTGCTACTTTCTCAGGGCCTATCGAACCTGCATCCATCAATCCCTATGGAGATGTGGGCTGGACTCTAGGGGACAGATGGCCCTTTTTCTCAGACAGACTATACCCATTATCAGGCTATTCTCTGAACTACTCTCCTCACCCCTTGCAAAATAATTGTTACCTCGAGTTAAAGCTATGATTATCTTATATTCAATTGAAAAAAACTTTTGATGAATGGAGAACTTGGGAAGCAGCCAACCTAAATTTGGTTTCAGTCCCAGTTCTCAACACTCCCTGGATAATCCTCTTGGAATTCTAGTTTCTTTATCTACGAAAGTGAGGATAACAATATTTGCAACTCCTACGGTTTGCATATATCTATAAACTATTATTATAGTAGGTCCTCAATAAATATTTGGTTAATGTAACCACAAATCTTACTTAGGCTCAGGATTGTTTGCCCCAGGCCAATTGGAAAGTTGGCTAAGTTTGGATTTAAAACTCTCTCATTCCTTCTAAGTGGAGAGAGCTCCAGATCTGGGCTTATCTTCCAAGTTTAAATCTGGTCTCAGACCCTTACTAGCTGTGTGACCCTGGGCAAGCCACTTAATCTTGTTCTTGGTTTTCTCATCTGTAAAGTGAGCTGGAGAAGAAAATGGCAAACAAGATACAATCAGTATTTTTTGTCAAGAAAACGCCAAAATGGAATCATGAAGAATCAGACACACCTGAAAAACAACTCAACAATAGCAACAATTTTCTTTCTTTCAGGCAGGTTGGGGGGTTGGGGGGAGGGGGTTGTTGCACTCCTGGGTTAGCAAGTCACACCTCTTCCCTCGCTCCAAGCCATTCAGAGCAATTCTTGGCCAGTTCTCTCCCCTGCTTGAAATGTATTTCTCCTTAGGACTCCACTGACTTCTAAGGTGAAAAGCAGTTAATCAAATAGATTTATCACCAAGACTCTCTTCCCTTCCCAGATAATTTTGTCATCGGGAATTCAATGCCCCTGGATTTTTTTTGTTGTTTGTTTCTGGTCTAAACCAAAACAATAATTCTATTGGTGGGGAATTCAACAATTTGGGAAAGAAGGGGCAGAGTGGTTAAGGACCTTTTCAGAGGTTAAAATGATGCAGAGAAATGTGGGCATGGCAAAGGCAATTTACAGATGAGGAGATAAAGGAATCCACAGTCATGTGAAAAAGTGTTCTAAATCATTACTTATTAGGGAAATGCAAATTAAAGCTTCTCTGAGGTACCACCTCACACCTCTCAGACTGGTCAATATGACCAGAAAGGATAATGATCATTGTTGGAAGGGATGTGGAAAATCTGGGCCATTACTACATTGTTGGTGGAGCTGTGAACTCATCCAACCTTTCTGGAGAGCAATTTAGACCTACACCCAAAGAGCAACAAAAATGTGCATACCCTTCGATCCAGCAATACCACTACTGGGTCTATACCCTGAAGAGATGATGAAAAAGGGTAAAAACATCACTTGTACAAAAATATTCAAAGCAGCCTTGTTTGTGGTGGCAAAGATTTGTTAATCAAGTAAATGTCCTTCAATTGGGGAATGGCTTAGCAAACTGTGGTATATGTATGTCATGGAACACTATTGTTCTATTAGAAACCAGGAGGGCTGGGAATTCAGGGAAGCCTGGAGGGATTTGCATGAACTGATCCTGAGTGAGATGATCAGAACCAGAAAATCACTGTACACCCTAACAGCAACATGGGGGTGATGATCAGCCTTGATGGACTTGCTCATTCCATCAGTGCAACAATCAGGGACAATTTGGGGGGGGTATCTGCGATGAAGAATGTCATCTGTATCCAGAGAAACAACTGTGGAGTTTGAACAAAGACCAAGGACTATTAACTTTAATTTAGGGGAAAAAAAATCCTGATATCTTATTGTCTGATCTTGCTATCTCTTATACTATATGTTTCTTCCTTAAGGATATATTTCTCTCTCATCACATTCAATTTAGATCATTGTATATCATGGAAACAATGCAAAGACTGGCAGATTGCATTCTGTGGGGGGATAGGGGGGAGGGAAGTAAGATTAGGGGAAAAATTGTAAAACTCAAAATATTTTTAAAAAAGAAAGAAAATGTGGGCATGGGGATGATGAGATCAGTTGGAGACAAACTTTGTAAATCTTATGTTTGCATTGGTTATTCTTTTACATTTTTGTGTTTATTTATGTTATATTATTACAACAATCTTGTTATGAGTAAACATAACCCCACCCCACCCCCACTCCCAAGAAGATGAGAAACCTCAAGAACAGTGAAAGAGAAAAAAAAGTATTTCAGTCTGTGTTCAGTCAGATTCCAATGGCTCTGTCTCTGGGGTGAGTTGCTTTCTTTATCATAAGTCCACCAGAGAAGTTGCTTCTGTATTTTTCCCACAGTTACTATTACTGGCTGTACCTCCACTATATTCCTCCTCACTCTCATTTATTCTATTCTCTCTCTCACCCTGGCCCTGTCCAAAAGTGTGCTGTATCTAAGTACCCTCTCCCACAATCTTCCCTCTCTTCTATCACCTATTCCTCCCTTCCCTCCCCCCATTCCCCCTTATCCCATCCCTTTCTTCTCATTTTTCTAAGGTAAGATAGATTTCCTCACCCTATTAAGTGTGTATGTTATTTCCTCTCTTAGCCATTTCTGATGAGAATGAAGTCTCATTCATTCCCCTTTGCCTTCCCCCATTCCACTCCATTGAAAAAGCTTTTTCTTGACTCTTATGTGAAATATCTTAGCCCCTTCTTCCTCTCCTTTTCCTTTCTTCCAGTATATTCCTTTATCATCCATTGACTCCATCTTTTTACTATATTATACCATTATATTCCACTCCTTCCTATGCTCTGTGTATATATGCTCCTTCTAACAACTCTTATAAATGAGAAAGTTCATATGAGTTATCAATATCTTCTTCCCATGCAGGAATACAAACAGTTCAATATCATTAAGTTTGTCATAGTTAGTCCTTCTCTACCACTCCCTCTATGGTTCAACAGAGTCCTGTACTGGAGACCAAACTTTCTGTTCAGCTCTGGTTGTTTCAATAGGAAAGTTTGAAAGTCCCCTGTTTCATTGAAAGTCCATCTTTCCCCCTGAAAGAGGATGTTCAGTTTTGCTTGATAGTTGATTCTCAGTTGTAGACCAAGATCTTTTGCCTTCTGGAATATCATATTCCAATCCCTACGAGTCAGATCCTGTGTAATCCTGACTATGGAGCCTCAGTAGTTGAATTGTTTGTTTCTGGCAGCTTTTAGAATTTTCTCTTTGATTTAGGAATTTTGGAATTTTGTTATAATATTCCTGGAAGTTTTTCTTTTGGAATCTCTTTCAGGAGGTGATCAGTGAATTCCCTCAATTTCTATTTTACCCTCTCCTTCCAGGATCTCAGGGCAATTTTGCTGTGTTATTTCTTGAAAAGTGAAGTCTAGGTTCTTTTCTTGGTCATGACTTTCAGGTAGCCCAATAATTTTTAAATTATTTCTTCTGGTTCTGTTTTTGAGGTCAGTTGTTTTTCCAGTGAGATATCTCATATTTTCTTCTAGTATTGGGTTTTTTTGGAAGTTTTATTTCTTCCTGATTTCATGCAAAGTCATCAGCTTCCTTTAGTTACATTCTGCAGCTGGCCAATTCTGCTTTTTTTAAGGAATTTTTCTCATTTGCCATTTGTTTTGCTTATTCCATTTGGCCTAAACTGGTTTTTAACATATTATTTTCTTCAGTGTTTTTTTGTATTTCTTTCACCAAGCTGCTGATTTGGTTTTCATGATTTATCTGCATTGTTCTCATTTCTCCTCCCAATTTTTCCTCCATATACCTTAATTGATTTTCAAAGTCTTCTTTGAGCTCATCCATAGCCTGAGCCCATTTTCTATTTCTCTTGGAGGTTTTAGATAGGAAGCTTTGATTTTGTGGTCATCTGAGTATGTATTTTGATCTTCCATGAGAAAAAGTAATTTTCTATGGTCAGATTCTTCTTTTTCTTTTGTTTGCTCATTTCCTCAGCCTAAGACTAATTTACCACATTTCCAAGCTTTGGGGGGTTTTTGGTCTCCACTGGGACCTTTATTCCTCCAAGGCCTTATTCTCTCTCTCTCTCTCTCTCTCTCTCTCTCTCTCTCTCTCTCTCTCTCTCTCTCTCTCTCTCTCTCTTGCCCATGCTTTGCTATGTAGATGACTACAGGGCTCCCTTCTGCCCTGGAGCTGTCAGGAGGATTTCTTCTATCTTAGTATGGAAGCCCAAACTGCAACCTGGATCTGAGTATAGACAAACAGCAGAGTCCTGCCCCAGGGAGAGCAGAGAGAATTCTGCAGTCTCCCCCCACCCTTACCATCTGTGGGTTGTGCTCTGGAGGTGCAGGCTGGCTCCCCCCTACCCCAATTTCTGCTGCAGGTTCTTGTGGCAGGGCTGCTCTGAGGCCAGTGCTCCTCATTCTGCACTCACTCTGGTGCAGCAGAGTTCTCTCACTGCCCCTCCAAGCTGGTCCTGATAATCCCTGGGCTGTGCTGTGCTGTGCTGGGTTGTGCTGCACTGTGGCTATGGCTTTTTTCCAACCCCTGGTCCCAGTGAAACACACCATTCCAAGTTATCTTGGACTGGGAAAATGTATCACTCAGTCTTTCTGTGGGTTCTGATCTCTACATTTTGGCCAGAGTCATAATTTGACAGCTTTTGGAGTTTGAGGGGAAGAAGTTTCCAGGAAATGCTGCCTTCAGGGTGCCACCTTGGCTCTTGGCAGGTGCCACCTGCTTTGGTTTGCATTGTTTTTCCCCCAGTTTTCTGCATTCCTTCTAATCTTTTTTTTTTAAGAAAGATTTTGAGTTTTACAATTTTTCCTCCATTCTTGCTTCCCTGCCCCCTCTGCTCAGCTAAGCTTGAAAAAGCCATGTACCCTTTCTGCCTCTACTTCCTCTCCTTTCACTTTCTTCTTAATTCTCTGAGGCTGGCTTCTGACTTCATCATTCAACTGAAACTGCCCTCCCCAAAGGCATCTCAAACTCAGCATATCCAAAACAAAACTCATTATCTTTCCCAAAAAATCTTTTTTGAACTTCCCTATTACTGTAAAGCCAGCTAATAACCTCAGAATCACCTGTTTGCCGATGTCTCTCTCTTCCTCATCCTACTTTTTTAATCAGATGTTATCTCAATAACATCTCACAAATAAATCTCCTCTCTATTCATATACATTCCACTCTACTTACCTATTGTCTGATTTACTGAAATAATCTTTTTCTAGTAATTTTTTAAAAAAAATTTCCTGTTACATGTAAAGATAATTTTTAACATTCAATTTTTTAAAAATTAAATTTAAAGTGTCTGAGACCGGATTTGAACCCAGGTCCTGACTCCAGGGCCGGTGCTTTATCTACTGCACTACCTAGCCGCCCCTTAAATTTTTTTAAATTTAAAAATTTTTAACATTTTTAATATTTTAAATTTTTTACAATTTAAAATTAAATTTTAAAAATTTAAATAAGTAGATATATATTCAATCACACAAAACATTATTACTATATTGGTCATGTAGTGAAAAAAGACCATAGACACAAAGAAAAAAAAAATTTAAATAGAAAATGAAAAAAATAGTCTGTTTCAATCCACACTCAGATTCCATCAGTTCTTTCTCTGGAAGTGAAAGTATTTTTCATCATTAGTCCATTGGAATTGTCTTGGATCATTGTATGGATGAAAATAGCTAAGCCGTTCACTTCTGAAACAAATTTAAGTATTCTCCCCACCTTCACGTCTGTCTATCCCCTCCAATGCATTCTCCGCTCAGCTCCAAAGTAACCTTCATAAAAGTTCAGGCCTGACCAGGGCCATGGAGACAAGGAGAAAATAGTACAAATTATTAGGCCAACTTGTCTGGAAGGGGACAACAGTTGCAGAGCCCAATTTTGTTCTACCTCTTTTTGTATTTCTTGGTAATACCAGTTTTTGATATCTATTGTAAATGGGATGAATTTCAAAGGAAATAATGATATAGAAAATTCTGTCAATTATCAGTCAATTGGGCTCTAATCAACAAAGGAACTACTACTTATTATGAATTGTATACAATTATACTTAATTTAATTCTTATCTATATTACATAATTATTATATAATTACATAATTAACTATATTATATAATGATATTAATTATATTTAATTCAATTCTTAACCATGTGTACACATATATTTATGGCATGTTTAAAGGAAAAATGGCTTGTGATTATATGCCATCCTAAGCATTTCTAAAGCATTTCTGACAAATCTTTACTTTTTCACTTTGATAGTATGATGGTTCACTATTATCTTATTATATATATATATATATATATATGCAAATTTCCTAAATGGATTCTTTTTAAAATGTTGCTTTTTGTGAATAAAACTGAAATTTGGGAATAAGGGGTATGATTTTATCTTATTAGCATCAAGAATGTATTTTAAACTTTTATTTCTTCTTTAATTATAAAATATTAAAGGGAAACCTCTCCTCAACTCCTACTGACAAAATTTCTCACCCCATAGCCCTGGTCCTGACCATGCTTCAAACTCCTCTATGATAAAGGTGGAAAGCCCTTTGTTTGCCCTTTAAAGTTCTTCATAGTCTGGTCCCTTCCCCTAGTTCTAGTCCCTGTTTGCCCTTCCTTTGACCATGACCAGGGCCAGTCCCCAAGCCTAGAATGTTCTCTCTTCCAACTTTCAACTCAGCCTGTTAGGCATCCTTTAAGATTCAGCTCCAACATTGCCTCCACCAGGAGGCATTTCCTGACCACCTTGGCAGCTGATACCATTTTCTCTGAGTCAGGTCTTCTTAATCTAGGGTCTGTGAACATGTATTTTCAAATATTTTGTTAATTATATTTAAATATAATTGGTTTCTTTGTAACCCTATGGTGTTTTTCCCCTCATTTAAAAACATTATTTGGAAGAGTCTGTGGCCTTCAATCAAACTGCTAAGGTTCAAGGCCTAAAACAAATTAAGATCCTCTGCTCACAGGTTACCTTCCATCTATTCTGTATTTATTTGCCTTGCATGTTCTGGCTTATAAATGTTGTCTCCCTCCTTAGAATGTAGGAGGCAACTTAAGGACATGGCTGTCTTTGCTTTTCTATTACATAGTAAGTTCTCAATAGTGTATCATGGTTTTTCAAATTCCACATCTGGAATGCTCCCCTCCTTCACCTGGGCCACAAGTGCCACATTCTCTTATTTAAAAATTTAACAATTCTGTAAGGTAGGTGCTATTTCTAATTTACAGATGAGGAAACTGAGGCAAAGTGACTTGCTCAGGGTTCTAAGTGTCTAAGGCAGAATTTGAATGCTGATCTTTCCAACTCCAAGGCTGGCTCTCTCTCTCTCTCTCTCTCTCTCCACTATATTGTTCCACCTCCATAAGTTTAAGCAGCTTTCTTTGCTGTACAATGTAAAATCATTTTTTTTAAGTATATCAATGGGCCGCTGATGTGTGGTTCCAAAGGGGAAGTGACACTCCTCATTTCACAATGGGCTTCTTACAAAAGTCTATTTTCTGCTGGGAAAAACTAAAATAGAATAGAAGCAGAAGGCTTGAGTTTGGGGTGAGTCCTCTCTACTTTCCTGGGTTTCTATTTCCTTATCTGTGTTAATCTGTAGTAATAGTAATAATAATAATAATAATTCACTTAGATTGTGCTTTGAGATTAAGAGCTGAGATTCAGTCCTAAGTAAGACTATTGTATATTCTCTTATGGATAAGAGGATCCTTAAGGTCCTCTTTCAAGCTTAATGTTTCTTGAATCTAATAGTTCTTCGTGAGAAAAATGATCGAAGAGGAGTTTGTATAGTGAAAGGACAGAACTTGCCTCCATTGGCCCACCATCTTATACTTCTCGCTTTCCTGGATAAACACCTTGAGATGACCATCTACAACGTAATCTTTTCCTAGTTGGCCAGTGCCACTCATTACCTCCATGACCTTGGACAAACCTCAGTTTCCTTATTGGTAAAATGAGGAGGATTTGGCCTAGATGATCTCAAAAGTTTTTTCCAGCTCAAGACTCATGATCCAATTTTCTCGACCTGGGAGAATTTGAAAGCAAAGGAATTGATTTTTTCCTTTCTTGTGATAGAAGCCTTCATTGTTTAGAATAGAAAGTGGAGTTGAAAGACAATGTGTGGTTTTGACAGAAGTCTTGCTTTTCCTCAAAACATCTCTTGGGTAGGATGGAATCTTGACATGATTACATGAAAGTGACAGACCCCCAAATATGACTTTTCTCCAATTTTTGAACAATTTTTTTTTTAGATTTTTGCAAGGCAAATGGGGTTAATTGGCTTGCCCAAGGCCACACAGCTAGGTAATTATTAAGTGTCTGAGGCTGGATTTGAACTCAGGTACTCCTGACTCCAGGGCCAGTGCTCTATCCACTGCGCCACCTAGCTGCCCCTAATTTTTGAACAATTTTTGAGCAACATTCAACATCCTTCTTAATTTACTGTCCTTATCTTAATGGGAACTTTTAACCAAAGATTCAGAAAACTGCTTTTTGGCATGAAAAGAATTCATGTGATCTAGCTGATAAAAAAAAAAATTCACTTTTCACCTACATCCATTTAACCTACTGGGAAGGAGATTAGTTAAGAGTTTGGGTTCACCCACCATTTATAGACAAAACCAAAATTGGAATATTAGAGTTCCCTCTGTCTAATACTTCCTAAGGTTTTTCTAGTCCATTATTTGGTTCTTGAAGTCCTTGGGACACAGGGCACTGTGGTCACAAAATGCCAAAACATCTGGTAGAATAAGAGTCAAATGGGTTATTTGGTATCTGCTTTCCCAGTACACTGCCACAACTCCACTCTATACATCTTTTTTTCCCAGATTTCACCTACATGCCATCACCCTCGAGTCCATTCATGGATGAGTGGGGAGTCCCAGCCTGAAACCTCCATCTAGTAAGATGGTCCACTCTGGCCTGCCTCCCCTCACTTCAGCAGGTGCCCCCGCAGGATGATGATACCCTCTCTGAACTCCTTCTTCAATGATTACCACACTCTTCTGATGGAACCAGAGACTCCAACCTCTGACTGCTGTTCTAATTCTGATCCCTAGCCCCAGGCTCTACTCCCTTGTTCCCATCCCCATCAGTCTGACCCCTCCCTACCCCCACAAGGACCCTCCCAAGCTCTCTCTGGAACATTTGGTACATAGGTAACAATCTTGTTTTCCCCATTCCTCCCATCTTCTGACTTTCCCTGGGACCTGGCTCCCGCCTAATGGAACAGTCTCCTTTCTGGTACTGGTTGCACCTCCACTCCTATCTTTGACTCACCTTGTTATAGAGATGATACCTCTTGGAATACTCCTTGCTCCCTACTTCCAGATTCTCTATCTCTATTACTCCATAACTCTTTCTCTTTTTTTGAGGTTTTTGCAAGGCAATGGGGTTAAGTGACTTGCCCAAGGCCACATCTTTCTCTTTTGAAATACATACAATCCATATTTATCATCCAGTCACTTACATGTTCTGTGACTCTAGGCAAGTCAATTGATCTTGTGTGTCTCAGTTTTCTCATCTGTAAAATGAGCTGAAGAAGGACATAGCAAACCACTCCAGTATCTTTGCCAAGAAAACCCCAAATGGGGTCCCAAACAATCAGACATGACTAAAAAATGACCGAAAATTGCTGAGAGCCAATATGGACTTGACAAATATTACTAGAAGTTCACATTAGCCATGTGGAAACTGAGGTCTTCAGAAAAAGACCTACCCTAAAGCAAACAACTAGTCATCATCATTGGGCCTTTAAGCAATTTTCCACTAAGTCACACTTCATCTCCACAAGTCAACCTCAAATCACATATTTTATGCCTTTTTTGGGAGCAAGGTAATCAGGGTGAAGTGACTTGTCACACAGCTAGGTAATTATTAAGTGTCTGAGAACAGACTCCAGGGCTGGTGCTCTATCCACTGCACCACCTAGCTGCCCCTTGATTATGACATTTTAAGTCTTGAGAAACACAGGATAAACCAGGATTTGGTATCTTTGTGTTGATGTGTCTAGTTTCTCTTTGAGTGTGATGAAACTTCTTCAGGTCTAGCCCTGGAGCCAAGCAAATGACTGGCTCAACTGTTGTTTTGGGAATGGACCCTTGGTCCAAGTCGCCAGCAGCCAAGGGAAGGGCTTGGATTTGTGACTGCCATTCAGAGGAATGTTCATCACCAACAGGGAGTTTATTTATACTTAGACTAAGCTGTTAGAAAATCTATGAGTAAAGAGGGAAGTGCTAGCAGGAGGGTGTGGTCTCCCAGTGGCTATTTGTACTCCACAAAATTGCAAAACAGAAATAGGAAGTTTTTCTTCTGTTGTCCTAACATGGACTTGAATGTTAATGGAGAAATAATAAGTGACATAATGTCCACTCTGTATTTTCCATCATCTTTACAAAGGCATGCCTAGGGAATAAATACACTCATACTTTGAGGTTTGGAAAAAACTTTTCCCCCCAATTAGATTATCAGGATGACTGTGGAATCTTCCAACAACCAAGACAGAATTTTACAGGGCTCTGCTATCTCTGGGGAGATCTCCAAAAGCCACTCTTTAAATTTCATAAACATATCTACTGTTCTGCCCTCAAAGACCCTAATAATAAGTGACAACTCACTTTAAGATTATTTCTTTATGGGGAATAAGCAGAGACTCCATGGAGGAGAAAGTATGGGAGCAGAATCTTGAAGAATTTCAAGAGATTGAGACTGAAAACAGGGCCATCTGAGGGCTTGATCTGCCACAGCTTCAGGTCTTCTTTGCCTAGACTGTGCTTCCCGGTCTCTTTCAGAGCATCTCAGCATCTACATGGCTGCCATCCTTCCTCCCACATCATCACCACCTGGGAATAGGATTTTGTGTTATCACAACAAGAGCTCTGTTTCTGACTTGTTACATTGGGTCGTGGAGTATTTGGGGGCACATTAGGTCTTTTTATATTTTCTGCCCATGCTCACAAGAGTAAATGAATTCAATAGGCAATTTAAAAGGAAGGGAGAGAAGGAACTTTCATCAACTGCCATCTTGATGACTCTATATCTGAGAAGGGATAGGGTGGAGTGGCCCAAAGTCAGAAGATAGGTTCTTGTTTACCATCACTCACTCATGAATTATCTCACTTTGACAAGTAATGTCTCTCTTTGCCTTAGTTTCCAAATCTGTAAAATGGGGAGAGAGAGAGAGAGAGAGAGAGAGAGAGAGAAACTGGGTAATCTTTAGACTGTCTTCCAATATTCTTTAATTTTGATGATCTTGCTGCTATCTGATTTAGACTGACCTGGGAAGTAAAAATAATAGAGGACTGTAATCAAGATGCTAGGGCAGGATACCCTCCCACCACTCCCTTCTATTCTCTAGGAAGTTATCCTAAATATCTGGATCCACAAGGCTAAGGTCCAAGTAGGACCTTTTCTGTTGAGATAGGTAGCAAGATAAAACTAAAGAACAAAGCAAGATGATTTGATAATCCTCATGACCTTAACTTCGAGATATCTAATTTCATGCTCATTGTGATCTGCTAGAAGTGACTTCTTAATGAATCAGTCAGTCAGTGTTATATCTCAAAAGCTATTACAGTGAGAATAAGTTCCACCTCCTTGAACTATTTGTTTATCACCCAAACACCAACCCCAATAAGTTCCAGGGGCTCATCACCAATGGGATGTCTGCCAGATGATTTGTTTTTTTGCCTACTGTCTGCTCATCTCTCTGCTCATCAATGGAGAAAACTAAGAGTTCAAATGAATAATAGAATGCAAGGTCCTAGAGAACACTGATTTTCTTTTTCTTTTTTCTGAGGGGGGTATATTTTTAAAAATTTTATTTATTTAAGGCAGTGGGGATAAGTGACTTGCCCAAGGTCACACAGCCAAATTAGTATTAAGTGTCTGAGGCTGGATTTGAACTCAGGTCCTCCTGACTCCAGGGCCGGTGCTCTATCCACTGTGCCAGCTGCCCCTGTGGGATATTGTTAATTCATAGAAGAGAGCCGAGCACAGAGTAGGCATTTAAAAAAATTGTTTGTGGATTGTTTGATAAAATCATAGCTCTATGAATTATGTCTAAGGCAATGCCTCCATCTTCCCAGCTGTTATATTGCTGGCAAATTCTACCTGCTTTCTTTTAAAGATTAGTGAGAACATAATCAAGTTTACTTAGTCCTTTGTTCTTGGCTGCTTGTTTTAAACAGAATTAAATTAAATCAATTTAAAAAGCTAATTTAGCATCCCTAACCATGAGCTGGTGTTCTGCTTACTAAAATGGGAAATGAATTTTTTCATTCATTCATTTACTCATTCACCAGGCATCTATCTATTAAATACCTGCTGTTTCCTGATGTTACTGAAACTCTGGGGATACAAAGGCAAAACTTACCTTAAGATAAACCTAAAGGGGCCAGCTAGGTGACACAGTGGATAGAGCACCAGCCCTGGAGTCAGGAGGACCTGAGTTCAAGTCCAACCTCAGACACTTAGCAATTACCTATGTGACCTTGGACAAGTCACTTAACCCCATTACCTTGCAAAAACAAAAACAAACTACAAGTCTAAATAAAATACACACACATTGAAACATTGAAGAGGTCCTCCGTTTTTACAAATGAGCTATATTTTTTAAAAGCCCATAACCTTACTGGAGCACTGGGCACTTTCCTTTGGAGAGTGTCCCTCTTTCAGCACTCTATCATCCAGCCACCCACCCAGGAATAGGGTAGAACAGCAGGGACTTTCAGTTGCATTGGCATAATGGTGATGATGATGATGATGATGATGATGATAATTATAGCTGGCATTGATATAGTTTGGGGGGTTTTTTTGTTTTTTGCAAGGCAATGGGATTAAGTGACTAGTCCAAGGTCACACAGCTAAGTAAGTAATAAGTGTCTGAAGCTGGATTTGAACTCTTGTCCTCCTGACTCTGGGGCTGCTGCTCTGTCCACTGCCCAACTAGCTGCCCCATTGATAAGGCTTTAATGTCCATAAAGGCTCTAGATATTTTATTTCATTTGATGGGATTTCATTAGCTTATCACTCCAGCAATCAAATAAGCATTTGTTTTATATTGGGCTCTGTTATGAGTGCTGGAATAATAATATTAATAACTAACATTTATACAAAGCTACTATGTATAGGCACTGTACTTTTACTTTTCTAATTTGATCCTCACAACATTATCTCCATTTTACAAATGAAGAAACTGAGGCAGAGAGCAGTTAAGTGACTTGCCCAGGGTCACCCAGCTAGTGTCTGAGGCCACATTTGAACTCAGGTCTTCCTGACTCCAGGTCCAATCTATCCATTGCACTGCCCACCTCTCCATACAAAGAAAAGCAAAAGCTACCCCTTTCTCCCAATACACCCTAATCAGGGAATCGATTATTTAGGCACATGCAAAGTCCATAAAGATTTGATGGAAAGTAAGGTTCCAGTATCTGGAGGGACCAGGAAAGGGTTCCTGTAGAAGCAGCTGGGTCTTAAAGAAAGTCTAGGAAGCTAGAGATAAGGAAGGCACATTCCACACATCTGAGAAGGCCAGGGCAAAGTCAGGGACGTTGAGGAACAAGCATTGTGTTTGAGGAACAGCAAGGTCAGTCTGGTTGAATCACAGGGACTTAGAAGGCAGTCACCCCCAAGTCTGGAATGCCAGAAAGGGCTCAGGATGTGAAGAGCCAGAAATACCAAAGTCTTTAATATATGATCTTGGGGGTAATGGGGAGTCCCTAGGATTTGTTGAGAAGGGGAATACCACAATCTGACATCTACTTTAGTAAAAATCTCTTTGGCAGTTATGTGGAAGATGGATTGGAGTGGAAAGAAGTCCCTTTTCTCCTAAAGGCAATATGGCCTGTAAAAGTCGATGATAAAAAAAAAAGCACATTCTAGCATTGAGGAGCTACTCCAATCAATCGCTTCAGCTTTGGTAGCCAATGTTTTTGTTCCATAGGCGATTCACCAGAAGGACCGAGTGCTGGGGAATGATTTGTCTACTGCACTATGATTCCTCTTTCTGTCCCACTGTAGGAGTTGGTCAGGGTCCAGAGAACTGCGACTCATCTCTGGGTCCTCCCTAGAAGGGGACTTTTCGCCTGTGTCCATCTGTGAGCAATAGGTGAGAATCAGGGAGCTCACATAAGCTAAATGAATCAGAGGTGATGAAGCCCTACAATTATCCTGACCAAGGGTTAGGATTGATCATAAAGCAGCTGGGACCAAACAGCCCCACTCCAAGTTTCCGGGAGGAAATCTGGGGAATACATAGTGTGGAGTGATAATCGGAATCACTCTAGGGATGGGGAATCACCTGACAACATGTGAGGATCCAGTGGGCATCCTGCATCAGAAGTCAAAGGAATGAATTCCAGGAGGAGCTAAATCTATGCTCACCATGGAAAGTTGCCTAGAAGATTTAAAAGAATCTGAGTAATGGGAATCCTGGGGGATACTGGAAGAAGCTATCAGGAGCCAGAACTGTAGGTGTGGGCAGGAACAGGGGCCTAAACACAGGGCAAAGAAATCAGGGCAATAGCTATTATGTACTAGGCAGATTGTTGTTCTCTTCAAAACCGAGGCTACTGGATAAGGCTTATATGACACTGCACACAAGACCCAATATTGACCCCCACCTATTAAGCCAGGTTGAACAGATTCAGCCAAGTTGACTCTGGTCTGATAAAGTAATTATCTTTTTTTTAAAAGATCTTTAAAATTGTTGGTTACATCTTGTAAGGAAAGGAGAAAGATTTATTATTTCATCATTTCTGTGGGCAAGTATGGTCATTATAATTATGGAGTCAGACTATTGGCAAGATAGCCTGGGATTTGGTGTCCCTTATCCACAAGGGCTATTCTCTTGGGCTTTTACTATAGGAGTAGAAACTTCCCATTTCTTTTTTTTTCTTTTTAAAAAAATTAATTTAATTGGGGCAGCTAGTTGGCACAATGGATAGAGTACCAGCCCTAGCATCAGGAGGACCTGAGTACAAATCCAGCCTCAAACACTTAATACTAACTTAGCTATGTGACCTTGGGCTAGTCACTTAACTCCATTGCCTTGCAAAAATAAAAAAAAAATTTTAATTTTTCCCCCAATTACATGCAAAGATAGTTTTCCACATTCATCCTTTTGCAGGCTTTTAAGTTCCACATTTTTCTAACACAGTCTCTTCCCTCCCCCTTCCCCATGGTGGTGAACAATTTGATATAGGTTGTACATGTAAACCATGTTCAACATGTTTCCATATTAGATCATGTTGTGAAAGAAAAATTAGATCCAAGGGGAGAACAAACCATGAGAAAGAAAGAAAAAGCATAAAAGAAGTTTTAAAAAATGAACATGGTTTTGCTTTGCTCTGCATTCAGACTCCAGTTTTTCCTTAGCAGGTCTCTCAAGATTGTTCTAGATCAATGAACTTCTGAGAAGAGCCAAGTCTATCATAATCGATCACCTCACAATGTTGCTGTTAATATGTGCAATGTTCTCCTGCTTCTTGCTTATTCAGTTTAGAAAAAGGCCAGGGATTTGTCCAGGGTCAGGCAAGTGGGGATATAAGGTGAAGGGTGTGTCTTATTTCTGAAGATTATTCTTAGGAATTCTAAGATAGTTGGGATACAAATATCATTAGCTAAAAATCCAACTTAATTGAAAATCAGGACTTTACTTTTAAATGGAGATGAGGAAGGTCATCAGGAGAGGGTCAACCAGTAGGCATTTGACAGATAACCATTTATGCCAGCAACAAGCATCAAGAAGGCTTGTCCTCTGTATTTTTTAACAAATGGTCCCCCACATTTGGAATGCCACAGCTACCATCTCCTATCCCTATACTGAACAAATACTTTCTCCTTTTTGAAATCACTCTGAATTACTTTGTACTGACTTATGTACATAAGTACATGATTTATACCCCTCCACACTCCCAATTACCATCACCCTGGTAGAATGGAAGCTCTCTGAGAGTTGGGCCAGTTTTGCTTTACTTCATATGCATGCATGTAGAATTTGATTATGAGATATTCCTTGAATTGCATTGCTTCTGTCAAGGGGAAACCTGATTGGCAAGGCAGGAGTGAAAATCTCAATCATGGGGAAACTAGGCAAAAAAGGCATAAACACTATTACTGGAAAGTGTGGTAACAAGGTGAGGGCAGCCACCACCAGTAACAAGTCTAACTCAATACTGAACCAGGGAGCCTTTGACCCTTCCTGTGCCCAAATCCTAGGGCCAGTTCAGATCCCTGAATCTAAGATGAGGCTGAACCATAAGAAATGGTGAAATGATGGGGCAGCTAGGTGGTTCAGTGGATAGAGCACCAACTCTGAGAAGAAATCTGGTCTCAGACACTTGATACTTAATTGGGTGATCTTGGGCTAGTCACTTTACCTCATTGCCTGCAAACTGCCCCCTACCCCAAAAGAAGTGGTTAAGTGACCCAAGTTATGAGAGTTAGAGAGATATAGAGGCAGAGAAACAAGGAATTCTTCACAGAGAATTAACTCCCCCTCAACTTTGACAGACTGACCACAATCAAACCTGACAAACTACCAAGTAAAATGAAGCCAACACAGGTCAACCTGGCCCTCCATACTGTTGTAAAATAAGCAGGATTTATCTTTGATTTCCTGCCCCACTGATTTGATTAAAGGTATCACTCCAAAGATTTCCATTTCTATGTTGGCCTGTCTTTCCAGGGTGTCTCAAGTCCCATCGTAGCTATCAGAAGACAGAGGATACATTTCAAATACAGGTTGGTATCAACAGATCTTTCCTTTGTTTCTTGTCTGTCTTTTCCCCAACACTTTATCCCAGTGATCCAAGGAGTCTTCTGGAGATGAAATGTGATTTCCAAACATGGAAACTGAAATAGGAGATTCCTTTTCTGGTATTGGCCTTCAAGAGAGAACCCCTCCTACCCACTGGCTGGTGCAGCTGTTGCAGACATGGCCTGAAATATGGCCTAAGGAATTAGGGCAAGATGCCAAAATAGGACACAAAACTTTGACTGGATTTTCTCCATGTCAAAGAACATTTCACTTAAAAATGAGAGATCCCATTTCAATAGTGTGCCATATTGCCAGATCTTATTCAACTCTCCTTTAGCTTCTGTTCTGTATTCTGGTTACCTACAGTGAGGAAACATTAATGATGCCCCAAATTAATACTTTAAGATGAAGAGAGAGCATCCTGTAATTGTAAATTAGCTGAATTTCAGAGCATTTTTTCTCCCTTGTAAAGGGGCAAAACATTGGATGAAAGCCCAAGGATTTATTAATCTAAATAATTAATGTTTGTTTTTAATATGGGGCTAAAGTCTTATCACGAGGGTCATTCCATTTAGAATACTACAATACTACAATTAAGCCTCTCAGATTACATTGTAAACATTGTCAACAAATCGTTATTAACTTTTGCTTAGAATCCTGAAAAATTTTGACCCAATGACATTCATTCAGTCAATAAATATTTATTAGAACCTACTATAAACAGAACTTTGGGGAATTACAAAGGAAAAAAGAAATGATCCCTGTTTTATGGGCTGATAATACATTAGGAATGATTTTTCCTTCTTTTTCATTTAATACTTATTAAATAAAAACTTACTTTTATCTGTTTCTCTTCGCAATTTCTATTAATACTCATTGTTTTACATTCCTTTCATTTCCAAATATATCCCTCTCCTTTTACTGCCCTCTTCTCAGTTTCTTTCCCTCCTCCTACCAGGTGAACCAATCCTTATGACAAAGACTAAAAAAAAAGAAAGAAAAAAGCAGTTTAGAAAAAGGACCCAGTATATAATCCAAGCATATAAAGGCTACCCATTTCTGCAAAGAAGGGAAGATGTGTTTTATGACCTCTTTTCCCCAGGCAGGCTTGTCAGCAAATCATTTTTAAACATTTTACAAACTTTTCTCCTTGATTTCTCCCTACCTCAAAGAATTGTTGTATATCTTGGAAATTGTAAAATAATATAGAAATGTGGATTATTATTCATAATGAGAACATGATGATTTCTAACTCCACCCTTGATCCTTACTTTAGCTGTACCTACAGTGAGGAAACATTAATGATGCCCCAAGTTAATACTTTAAGATGAAGAGAGAGCATCCTGTAATTGTAAATTAGCTGAATTTCAGAGCATTCTTTCTCCCTTGTAAAGTGGCAAAACATTGGATGAAAGCCCAAGGATTTATTAATCTAAATAATTAATGTTTGTTTTTTAATATGGGGCCAAGGTCTTATCATGAGGGTCATTCCATTCAGAATACTACAATTAAGCCTCTCAGATTACATTGTAAACAGTGCTATCACACATAGAAAATATGGTCAAAGGTGTCTCAGTTCTTTTCTCCTAAGTAAATTTTCTCAAGATACAGTTCTTCCAATGAGGCAGCCTTAGAATTTTGGGTAGATTTTTTTTAAATTAAAGGTAGTCATTGGTCTTTGTTCAAACTCCACAATTCTTTCTATCTTATTATGTAATTTTGCTATCTCTTATACTTTATGTTTCTTTCTTAAGGATATGATTTCTCTCTCATCACATTCCACTTAGATTAGTGTATACCATGGAAACAATGTAAAGATTGACAGACTGCCTTCTTGGGGGGGGGGGGGAGTAAGATTAGGGGGAAAAAATTGTAATATTCAAAATAAATGAAATCTCAAAAAAAAAATAAACTTCCTCAATTAATTGTCTTAAAAAAAAAGAATTTTGGGTCGAGGTCTTGATTGATCCCTTACTATTTGTTAGTCAGTTCATCAGACCACAAGCCAACCTCCCTCCCCCAGTTCCAGATCTGTAACTTCCAATACCTGCTAGACATTATTATTATGATCTCCTGCCAGCACACTCACATCTACATATCCAAAACAGAATTGTTCATCTTCCTCTCCCAAGTGCACCTCCCATTCTGTTGATGGTACTATTACCTCCCTCTCCAGTGCTAGACTTGGAGTCACTTTATTTTTTATTTATTTTTTATTTTTTTAGGTTTTTGCAAAGCAAATGGGGTTAAGTGGCTTGCCCAACGCCACACAGCTAGGTAATTATTGTCTGAGGTTGGATTTGAACTCACAGACTCCAGACTCCTGACTCCAGGGCCGGTGCTCTATCCACTGGGCCACCTAGCCACCCCCCTTGGAGTCACTTTGAAGCTTGCCTCTAAAACTGAGACTTCACCTTTCTGAGACTCAGTTTCCTCATTCATCAAATGAAGATGATCATACCTGTAGTACTTACCCCACAGGGCTGTTTTGAAAATCAAAAAGGAAAATGTCTATAAAGTATAAACCAGTTATTTTTAACATGCTTCAAATGGGCTGAAGACCTCAGAATCCACTTGAACTCCTTCCTCTTCCCCATCCTCCATGTCCAATCATTTACTGAATCCTATGGATTCTATCTTCATAGCAGCCATACCATCTGTCCCCTCCTCATGACACAGATCCATTGTCACCATCTCTTGTGCCCACCACCTCAGAGAGCTCAAAGAATAGTCTAGTACATAAGACTCCCCTAGAGACAGATGAAGAGAAGCTACCCAAGGACCCCCAAAGCCAACCAGTTCATGCAAGAAGAGTCTTAACTTGGTCATTGGCTACTTTCCACTATAGCAAGTAGTCCTACAACATTAGTAGAAATAGCCAGCCTAATATATATCATTCCAGAGAGTATACTTCTTCCTATTTTTAGCACCAGAGCAAGAGTAAATAGCTACTGCCTTATCATTCTTCCTGCTATCTTCCTAGCTAGTCATAGCTACATTTTCTCACCCTTCTGTGCCATTTGACAACTTAAACTCAATCAAAATCTATAATTTTGTTTGCTTGGGTATTTCCTCCATTAACAAAGAAGACAACTTCTCTATAATTTAGTGAATGACTTTTAATCAGTTCCTATGGCTGTATAATGCAAAGGACATTTTGATTCATCATCCCCAGTGGGTTATGCAGAGAATTCACAAGTGTTTTCTGCCTATTTCCAATTCTAATTTATTATTAAATCTAATTATCTAAACAGATAATTAACAATCTAATGGAATCAGCTAAAGTGGTATTGATGTGTGATGATGAAGGGGTACTGGATTAGAACTGATTCTACATACAAAAGGAATGGCCCTTAGTTTCTAGTTCTTTGCCATAACTGAAAAAATTAATTTAAATGTTTTTGTATATATGGATCCTAAGGATTAAGTCAAATAATAAAAAGACTTTTTCCTTCCTTCTGTCTCTCCTCCCTCCTTTCCTTCTTCACTATCTAATTTTTGATCCTACCAACAGCATTCAGGGCATTCAACCTAACACAAGTCAATGAAATTTTGAGTCCTATGTTTACATTATGGCACCTGCAATAGAAAGACAAATAATGAATAATTCTCTGTTTTCCAGGACCTCATAATCTGCATTAGGCAGCTCAATGATACAGTGGATAGAGTACTGGCCTTGGAGTCAAGAGGATAGGAGTTCAAATGTGACCTTGGGCAAGTCACTTCATCCTAATTGCCTCACAACTAGAGCTATCTCCAGTCATCCTGATTCAGACCCGGCCACTGGACCCAAATGGCTCTGCAGGAGGAAGTGAGGCTGGTGACTTAGCACAATGCCTCCCCCTGCCCCCCCATGCAAATCCAATTCACATGCTTGCCATGGCATCATCTCTTCTCTGAATATGAAGGACAAACATCATTATGAGCTCTTGGCCCTACTGCAGACACAGCTGACTCAAGAAGGGATTCAGCCCAGCAGGCTCATCAACAGGGAGGTGATTCCACTCGAAGCTCTTTCCCCTATGGCACTGAAACGCCGTTTGCCCCACCACCCTTAAATAGCCTGTCCCAGCTGTATCATTGTTAGAGGAAGATGGTCTTGCTCTGGTTGACAGGCTTTGAGTGACTGATTGCAGGAAGGAATGTTGATGTTTTTCTCTCTTGTTTTGTTTCTTCATACATCAACTTGACTTTATTTTTTCAATCTCTTACTGCCCTGTTGTTTCTCTTCTAAAAATGTATTTGGGAATGGATGGGAGGGGCACCAGAGAGTGATAGTTGTCTCTGCTTTCATAGAGCCAGACCTTTTTAAAGGCTTACCAAATCATTCACAGTCTGAGATCTAGGTGGCATTGTTTTTCTTTATTTTATTTTTCTTTTTGTTCATTTATTGAGTTCCTACCAAAGGTGAAATACAGGGAGGTATAAGAAACAATCCCCATCCTCTAGAAGCTTCCACTGTCTACACAAATAGCTATAATCCTTTGCTGTATATGAGATAAAAGTCATGAGAAAGAGACAGCCAGGGTCTTCTGGAGGTTCAAAGAAGATAGACATCTCGTCCAAATGGTGGGGGCAAGCAAAGGAACCTTCTAGGAGGAGGGAGTGTTGGAGCTTGAAGGATGATCAGGTTTTCAATAATCATTTAATAAATGTCTCCTATGTGCAAGAATACAATGACAAAAAGGGAATATTGCTTGCCCTCCAGTAGTTTAGGGAAGATACAAAGTCTACATACAAAAGTATGTACAAAATTTACAGATACAAAGTGAAATACATAGATACAAAGTGATTTGGCGAGGAGGAGGGGAGCAGGGAAGGCACAATGTAGATTAAGATGGCATGGGAGCCTAACTTGAAAAGAAACAGGTTTCTAAGAGGTGGAGATGAGAAAGAAGGCATGCCATGAGAGACAGGCAGAGCAAAGGTGTGGAGAGGGAAACCTGGGATGGGTGAACATACCAGGTACTGGGAATGATATAACTAAAGTACAGCCAGGGAAGAAAGGGCAGGGCATTTCATAGACTCAAGAGAATATTAGATCCCTAAAGGGACTCCTTCATTTACAAATAGAGAAACTGAGATCCAAAGAGAAAATATGGACAGCCAGGATGACATCTGGTGAGATACAGTGGGACAAGTGTTGAATTGGGTTCAGATACTGATTTTATCACTACTGCCTGTGATCGAAAGGCATGTTATTTAACTTCTCTGGGGTAATTTCCTCGTTCCTAGACAGATTTAGGAGAGACACCTTAGAGGTCATTTAGTCGAACCACCTAATTTTACAAATGAGTTAACTGAGGCATAGAAGTGATCGCCCTTGACCAAAGTCAGATAGGTAAAAAGTCCTTGGCTACAAACTCTAGCTTTCTTTCCGATCCACTGCATCATGTGGCCACCCTCTCCAATCAATCGTTTAGACCTCTGTTTTTCACCTTTATCACATTTCTCACATTTAGCCCCTTCTCTCTGACAGGCCACCATTCCTAGACTACTGCAATGGCTTGCTGCTTCAGGTCACTTCTCCTCCCCACTATCGTCCCTCCTCCAGTCAACTATCAAAGATACTTTCCTAAAGCACAGACCTGAGCTTTCACCTTCCCCCCCTGCTCAATAATCTCCAGTCTCCCAGTTAGTTAGCTCCAGGATCAAATAGTACATCTTATCTGATGTTCAAAGCTCTTCACTATCTGGCCCCCCCTCCTACCTTTCCAGGTTTCTCTCACCTTATTTCTTCTAACTTCTTCAATCCAAAGATTCTTGATTCTTTGCTGTTCCCAGAACAAGATACTTCAGTTCCCAAATCTGAAAAATTTTATGGCCTGTCTTTCATGCCTGTAATTTTCTCCTATTTCATCTCTATCTCCTGGCTTCCCTGGTTTCCTTGAAGTCTCAATTAAAATCCCCTCTTCTGTAAGAAGTCTTCGAACTCCCTAATTCTAGTATCTTCCTTTTGGTGATTATCTACCATTTATACCATATATAGTTTGTTTTTATTTTGTTCTCTTACAGTTTTCCTCATTCAACTGTAAGCTTCTTGAGGTACTGTCTTTTGCCTTTCTTTTAACTCCAGCTCTTAACACACATAGTAGGCATTTAAAAATGTTTATTGACTGACTAAGGTCCCTCCCAGTCCTAAATCCAGGACCAACCTAAAGCCCTATTACATCATACTGATAATTGAGGAATAGAAGTTATTCATTTACTCATTCATTCATTCAATAAGGCAAAGTGTGCAAAGCAGTAGAAGATAAGAGAGGACAGATAGATTGTAGGTAGAATACAAAGGTCCTTGAATTAGGAGCAGAATGTTCTTGTTTTGGAGAAAAAGATGATGAGTTTGGTTTTGAAGGAAGTAGGTAATACCCCCCAGGGAACTCAGCACTGTTCACAAATATTATCTCATTTGATTATCACAACAATCCTATCAGGTAGGTACTATTATCACCATTTTACAATTGAGGAAACTGAGGCAAACAGAGTTCAGTGATTTGCCCAATGTCACACCGCTCATAAAGGTCTGAGGCCAGATTTGAACGTCCTGACTTCAGACATAGTGCCTCTATCCACTGGACTACCAGCTGCCTTGATCTTAAATTCAAGGTGCCTGGATGGTGGTTGGGATCCATCATAAATATATGTAGATACACATGTGTGCAGACGTGTGCATATTTGTGCAACATATATACATGTCTGTGCATTCATCTTCATGGATGTGATTATTGGGGCCACTGGAGTGGATGCCATCACTGCAGAAGAAAATACAAAGAAAGGAAAGTAACGTTCACATTTAAAGGAAGGGGGGGTGGGGTGGAAAGAAGACGTGCCAAGTCTCATTAATTCTCCCTCACCAACATCTCTGACGTCTGTTCCATTCTCTCTACTCACAAAGCCACTTCCCCATTGGTCTCCTGGTTCCACTCCCAGCTTTCATTCATTTTCCATGCAACTGTCAGAATTTGGTCTGTGTCCCTCCCTTGTTTAAAAAGCTCCAGTGTGTTTCCTGTTGTCTTTAGGATTAAGTAGTACAAACTCCCATGTTGGATATTTGAAGTCTGGATCCAGTCTAGCTTGCCATGCTTCTCACAGATCTTTCTCCTCTATGTCCTAGCTAGGCTGTTTCTTGCAATCAATAATTTTGTCTAGCTGATTTTTGCAGACTCTTTACCAAGCCTCCAATCCTCTCCCTCCTCACCCCTGCCACTTAGAATTTTTTTCCCACTAAGACTCAGATCAAGCTCCAATTTCTTTCACAACTTTTCCTGCATTTCCTGCTAGTTCCTCCACCAAAATGATTTCATATTTATTGTATAAATATGCACATGTCCTATACAAATACACATACAGACATAGAGTATTTATATACAACACTCCAGATACAGGAGGGAACAAATAGAAGCAAGCAAAATAATCTATACCTTCAAGAAGCTTACATTCTAATGGGGAAGCAGCACTTATAGATTATAAAAGAAGGGGAATGGAGAAAAGGATCAATGAGAAGGCCAAACAGAAGTAGACCCTGGAGAATAAGTCCAGGTAAGAGTGAAGTGAAGCCTAGCTGAGGCTTTTCCTAAAATGGTGGCCTTAGGGAAGAAGTCACCAATTGAGAGAATTGCCTCCCTCAAGGCAGCAGACCCATTCAATCTCTCTCTCTCTCAACTCTCTTACTCCTCTGCCTCTCTCTAACTCTGTTTCTGTCTCTTTCTCTCTCCCTTTACAACCTGCTCTGTGAGAATTCTTCATTTCTACAATGGAAATACCTCATTCTTCAGTTAAAGCTGGATTTCTCATTTGATCCTCAAGCAATGGTATGGAGCATAAGACTTTGGCTACTAGTCCTACTCAGCCCCTTAACCAAATAGCTTCCAACAAGTTACTTAAAGTCTTTGATTCTCAAGCCCCCTCATCTGTGAAATAAGGATGATGATAATAGCTAGCATTTCTATTCGCAAAGAACTTTATACAGATTATCTCATTGGAGCTTCATACCCACTATTTTTATTTCCATTTCAAATATCTCAGGATCAAGGTTCTAAAGCTGCAAGGAGACCCCAAGGCCATCTAGTCCACATCCTCACTTTATAGGGGAGGAAACTTGAGGCTCAGAGTCTAAATGATTTGTCCAGTCACAAAGCTACTGTAATGCCCAAAGAAAGATTTGAACCAGGTCTCCCTGATTTTGTGGTCAGCCCTCTGTCTACAATATCACCTCCCTGCCTGATGATGCCTGCCTTGCCTCTTCACAGGATTGTTAGGAGGAACTAATGACATATGTGAAAGACTTTTTATAAAGCACTAGCTATATATTTTATGTTAGAGACATGTTAGTCACCCAGTAAATGAGACCACTAGACTCAGAATAAGGAAAACTTGAGGTCCAATCCCAAACTAGATGCTTGCTGAGTGACACTTCTTTTATTATTTAGTTAGGGTTTTTTGTCATGTCCAACGTTTCCTGACCCTATCTGAGGTTTTCTTGGCAATGGTACTAGAGCGCTTTGGCATTTCCTTCTCCTAATTTTACAGATGAGAAAACTGAGACAAATAGAGTTAAGTGACTTGCCCAGGGTCATACAGGTAATAAGTATCTGAGGTAAAATCTGAACTCAAGTCTTCCTTGCTCCAAATCCCATACTCAGTAGACTATACCACCTAGCTGTCCCTCAGTTTGCCTCAGTTTCTTTATCTGTAACATAGTACCTACTTCCCAGGGTTGCTGTAAAGATGAAATGCAATAGTGTACAATATTTCTCAAATCTTGAAAAGCTATATAGATACTAGCTATCATTTTATTTTACTAGATTCTGTGGAAAGTCTATTAATACTAAATATTCTTTAGGAGTAAAGTTCTTACAAATCAAATAACTTTTAAAATAAATATGATATATGATACACCTTTTTTTTAAAAAGCTGTCTTCTAATACCCTGAGAAATATTTTGACAAATTTGTTATAAGCTTTTTTGTCTCCTCTTTCTCTTACCCCATCTCTTTTTTTTTCTTTTTTTAAATTTGGAACTCTGCATTTTATTTTTTAAAAATATTTATTATTTATTTATTTTTAACATTTAAAACAATTTTGAGCTCCAAATTCTTTCCTTCCTTCCCATCCCTCCCTCCCTCACCCATTGAGAAGGCTTGAGAAGGTAATATAATATCAAGTAATATAATATCAAGTATCCAAGGGCCTTTCCTTGGATTTTAGCCAACTTCACTTTCTTAACTGGTGGATAAATTTTTCCTTCCTGGATTACTCTGATACTGCTTGGCCTTGCTGGCTCCTACTCATGTTGCTGATCATTCTCAATCTTTCTTTCTAGATATCATCTATACACTGCCCATAATTTATGGGTGCCCCATGAGAGTTGACATTGGTTTCTCATCTTTCTCCTCACTCTATTCTCGTGCTTGATATCATCAGTACCCATGGATTGAACTATTATTTCTATGCAGATGAGAGCTAAATTTGTCTATCCAGCTCTAATCTTCATTATGAAACACCATCCAACATCAGCTGAATATCCCATCAGCATCTCAAACTCAACATGTTCAAAATAGAATTCACAAAAATTTCTCTCAAATTCATTGCTTCTCTGAACTTCCCTATTTCTGTTGAAGGACCCCAAGTTTGAAACTTTGAGGGCATCTTTCACTCTTCTCTCTCTCTTACCTATCAAATTCAATCAGTGCCAAATTTTTATATCTCTTTCCACCATGCTACTTGTATTTGTCTGCCTCTACAATTCCACAGCCCATTGACTATTTCAAGACTCAACACTCTCCTCTAGCCTTTTCCCTGTTGGTCTCTTCCCTTTCCAATCCCCTTTCCAAATGAATATCCCTAAGATCCACCTCTGACATATCACTTTCCTACTCAAAAGTTTTGTCTCTAGGAAAAAATTACAAAGTCTCCCTAATATGGCTCCAGCTTGCCTTTCCAGGCTTATTTCATACTAGTCCCTTCACATATTTTATTTTCTATCCAAACTGACCTGCCAACTAGGGCTACCTTCATCTCAACATGTCATCTTCCATCTCTGCACAAAGTTTTGCCCACATTGTCCTTCAAATCCTTGGAAGGCATACCCTCTACATCTCTACCTCTTAGAATCCCTAGTTGAACCCAGTCTTCATTTCCCACTGAAGTTTTCCCAGATAACCTCAGTTGTCAATGTTCTCTTCCTCCCAAACCTATTCTCTGTCCCTATCAGGGATGCAAGGCATCCCAAAAGTCTTGGTGCAATCTTAAGCTTTAATATCTTTAGAAATACAAATGTTATAAACATACTTCAAAAATAGCATTTGAAAAGTTCATTTTTAACATTTTAAATGTTGTGTTTCTTATCAAAATGATCATCATTTTGTGCTATACAATAAACTGTTGCTTTGTGACGGAAAGGATTACATTTTTAATCCTAATCTTAGAATCACCCAGAGAAGGTGTCTATGTTTTACATGATCCCACAAAAAAAAGAACCTAATAGAGATGGATCATGTGACTTGGGTGGTCAAGCAAGAAGATTTCCTTTACTAGTTCATTGATGTGAGAAGTCCACTGCCATCTGGAGACTGTCAAACAGGCAATCCATAATGACACAGTGCCCCCATCTTGTTAAAATTGAAATAAAAAATTTATTGTTCAAAACCCACAAAATCACTGCAAAAGAAATGAAAATAAAATTGCAAGTGGTGAATCTGTAAGTTTGTAGCATTTGTACTTCTTATGCTATTAAAACTTAAAACTAAACCAAGATTTTTGGGACACTGTGAATATTAAATCCCCCCCTCTACAAAATCTCCCCTTTGCCTCAACATAAGTTTCTTTGGTTTAGGAACAGCTTTCAAGTTTTCATTACACAAAATGTTTTCTAATAAGTATTATTAATTTCCTCTTGTAGATGGGAACAAGTCTTAAAAAATTATTTTCCAAAGCATAGGAAGATTCTAGAGAAACCATTAATTTCCCAAACTATACTTGATCATATTTGATCATATTCAATCTAATTCTGCAAATGTTTATTAAACATCTACTATATATAACATGCTACTCAAGTCCTTCAGAGACTAATTTGATTTGTTCTAGATCTGGAGGAGATACAAAAATTCAATGAAGCACAGTTTCTACTCTCAAGGAAGGGGATTTGACATATACAAAAATAATTTCGATACAAATTAGATCATAAATTCAAAAGAACTACCTAAAGAGCTGTAAAGGGTGCTTATGTACAAAGTGTTCATAAAATAAGAATATATGTTTTACAGATAGGAAAACTGAGACCCAAATTGCCTAGGAGCCAGTAGCAGCACAAAAATTGAGTCAGAAATATGAAAAGTACCACACCTCTGGGCATATTTTCCATTCCCTTGGGAAACTATACTGTTATGTTTCGCAATTTGACATTTAAGTTGTTCTTACTCATTCTGCAGATAGCTTTATAGTTCCTGCCATAGCCGTGAGGTCACTTTGACATTTATTTTCCCTCCACCAACTAAAAACCAAAGCTGGAAAAGAAAAGAGTATGGAGAAAAATCTATAGGTGGGTGGAGGTGTCCCCCCAATTACAACTCAGCTTGGTATCTAGAGTTAGACTGAATCATGAAAGTCCCATTTCATCTAAAGAAAATGAAGCAATTTCTGACTGTGAATTTATCAGATGTCTCTTCAAATCCTGATGAGAAATCACAAGCTAGAATCTAGTTTGTATCCAGCCTTGGGATCTGCAAGCCAGGAGGCATAGCTCTATTACAAATGATCATTAACTCTGAGCATCAATACATTTTCCAAGACACCCCACCCTCAGATATTCCCCAAGGGGGAATCCTCATAATTCTTATTTTTTTGTAGCATTAACCACTGATTCTTTTAAAAAAGTGCTCACCAAAATACCTATATGCAGTCCTGACAATCCAAAATCCAAGTCATGGGGACTGTTAGACCCCCACAACGTGTATTTCTCAGCCAGGAAGAGTCGGACCACTGACAGAATACCTCATACCCCCAAACAGACTGGATCTGAGAACCCAAGGCTCCAAGCTTAACGAGGGTTTGGGGGGTTTATCATGAAAGTGACTCCGAATTCACTCTCCTGTTCAAACAACATTTATGCCTTAGAGTAGATGACACCATCTTTATATTTTCTTCTAGATGAACTTAGTTCTTCTTCAGGTAGGGCCCTATATTTTTATATTTTATTAAGAAAAATGGAAGAATCTGGAATGTTCAGAGAAATTATTTTTTTACAAATTTTCTATGTCACACTATTGTGGTATTGAGTTGGAGGTAAATTAACCAGTTACTTCTTAACTTGACAGATTATTCTAGAGCAAATAAAGTAACATTGAAAATCTGGCACAGGCCAGCTGGGGCCAGGATAAGCCTATACAATTGAAGGCATACTTTTGTGTTTTTTTATGTTCCTTCTATATTCAAGATTGGTTCATTTTTTTTTGTTTGTTTTGTTTTGGTTTTTTTTTGGTTTTTGCAAGGCAAACGGGGTTAAGTGGCTTGCCCAAGGCCACACAGCTAGGTAATTATTAAGTGTCTGAGACGGGATTTGAACCCAGGTACTCCTGACTCCATGGCCGGTGCTTTATCCCCTACGCCACTTAGCCACCCTCTAGATTGGTTTATTTTGATAAAACATTGGGCAACTATTATTTTTAAAGGTTCATGTTTAAAAAAAATTTTTAAAAAGGTTTAAGAAAAAGGTTCATGTTTCTGGGGAAGTTGGGTGGAAACTTAATACTTCCCCAAAATATCTCCCTTTAAGGAGCCTATGGCTGTGGCTTTAGTTTCACTTGCAATTTTACCAAGTCAAAACTTGCATGGGTTAGATATCTATTGCTTCTTTACTTTAAATCTGAATTTTATCTAAATAGATACTGGGGAATTCAAATCTCTTTGGGAAGAAAAAAAAGTGTTAACAGATTTAGTTTCATTTGCAATTTTACCGTGTCAAACCTAGATAATAAGGAATTTAAAATTTTGGGGGAAGAAAAAAAAAAGGTATTTACAGACAGGGTAATGGGATCAGAGTTTGATTCTTCAAGGAAGAGAATTAGCAAGAGCCAGTTAGAAAGGTTTCTACAGCCCTGGTGTCAGGTAGGACCTGAGTTCAAATCAGACCTCAGCCACTTAACAATTGCCTAGCTGTGTGACTTTAGCAAGTCACTTAACCCCATTGCCTTAAATAAATAAAATTTAAATAAAAAGAAATTTTAAAAAAGTCATCCTGGATCTTGTCATTTTTTTCTCATCCAAATGAACAGACCCCAGATTCCAATACATTAAACTAAACATCAGATCCTTAGACCAAGAAGGGACTTTAATGGTCATTTACTCCAAGTCCCCCATTTTACAGGTCAGGAACCTTGGTTTTTCCAGAATTAAAGTCTAGTCCTTTACCATTGACACTAAGCTGCTTTTTTGCAAAAACAGATAAGAGATCCTCTCATACTCATCCAAAGCCTTAATGTTTTATTCTAGTTTTCATGATTACACATACATATCCTCGATCAAACTGCCTACTGTCTTAAGAGAGGAAGAAGAGGGAGGAGGGAGAAAATTTGGAACTCAAAAATTTTTTAAATGCATATTAAAAATTGTCTTTATATGTAATTGGAAAATCTAAAACACTACTTTAAAAAATGCTTTACTGCAACAACTTTTTTTTTTTTTTTGGCAAGGCAATGGGGTTAAGTGGCTTGCCCAAGGCCACACAGCTAGGTAATTATTAAGTGTCTGAGGCCAGATTTGAACACAGGTACTACTGACTCCAGGGCCAGTGCTCTATCCACTGTGCCACCTAGCCACCCTACTGCAACAACTTTTGTCAAACTCTTTTCATGAGAACTCTTTCCATAGATATAAATCAATTATCCTTTTGTATATTATAATGTTAAATAACTTTCCAGGGCCCTGGACAGGCTGAGATTTGCCCATAGTCAGGAAGTCATATAGTATGCATCCCAGGAAAAAAATCAAACTCAGGTCTTCCTGACTCCAAAAATGGAATTCTTATTATATCATGCTGTATATCTTACTATCTTTGAAAACACTATACTTTAGTGGTTATTTGTTCAAATTGAACATTTTCGTTTTTAAGGCCATGAGTTTTATCACTAGCTTCTTTTGGGGGATTTTGTCTTTGGTAATTCAATCACTAAGCATTTATTAAGCACTGTCTTTGTGTGTGTGTGTGTGTGTGTGTGTGTGTGTGTGATCCCAAGTCATTTTTAAATATTGCTTATAGGATTAATACAATTAGTACAGTACTTAAACACTGAAGAAAGCAAGAAATGTAAAAGTTTACTAAAATCATCTCAAAGGATTTGTAAGGGGAAAAAACACCAGGAAAAAACAAACAAACAAACTATGCAATTAGAGCCTGAAATGGGAAAGGGGAAAACAGACATTTTTCTCAAGTGGATCCCAAAAGCCAAGGCATACAAAAATTTAAGTCCTAGAGAAAGAATTTCTCCTGAGTTTCCTTGCAAATAAGTAAATGCAAAGGGTAAAATTTCAACTCAGATAAGGTCTCACAAGTACTTATTACTCTGACCTCTTTCTTCCAGAGCAATGTTGAATAGATAGGGAGATAGATATAGATATAGAGATAGAGATAGATGATAGGGGTAGATAGAGATAGAGATTAGATATATAGATATAGATAGATAGAGATAGAGATAGAGATATATAGATGTAGATATATAGATATATGAATGTATACATACACCTATAAATATTCATACACATATATTTTTTAAAAGTACAAAGCAATTCTATGAGCTTCTAAGTGTCTCAACTCCTTTTCTTCCTGCATTTTGATTACTTCCTTGGTAGACAGTTTTTTTCCTTCCCCTTTTCAGTTTAAAATTAGATTTGCAAGTCAGAAGATAAGCATATTCTCACCAGGCTTTGTAAGGTATGCAATGCCTCCTTTCTCAACTGGGAACCTTTCATTCCTATATTTTAGGCCTTGGTCCAGAAATCTACATCTAGTTCTCAAACACAAACTCCCTCCAAACAATCAACAGACTTTTATTAAGCACCTACTGTTTGGTAAACATTATTCTAGGTGCTTGAGATACAACCCCAAAGGTTGAAGCCTTTTATCTTCATGGAGTTTACATTCTAACAAGGGAGACAACATGCACAGATACTGATATATAAAAGACAGAGAAAACAGAAACTATAAAATTAAGGAAGAATAGGAGGCACTAGCAACCAGAGAGACCAGGAAAGATCTCATCCAGAAAGTGGAACTAGTATTGCTATTTGAAGAGGAATTCTGAGAGGCAGAGTTGAGGACAGAAAACAGGACAATACAAAGACACAACTCTATGGTTGGACCATAGAGTGTGTAGAGAGGAGCAAAATATAAAAAAGCATTGAAGATTGGAAGGGAATAGGTCCAAAACAATGGCATTTAGATTTGATCTAAGAGGCGAGAAGAAGTCACTGGAGGAAGTCTATTGAGTAGGGATAGGACATGGTGAGACCTGAGCTTCAGGGAAGTTCATTTACCAGTTGTGTAGAGGGTGGATTGGAGCTTGGAGAAGTAGGCTCAATTAGGAGGTGATGAGGGTCTAATCTAGGGTAGTGACTATGTTAACAGAGAGCAGGGGACAAATGCAAGAATGTAGAGGTAAAAACATCAGGCTTTGGCAACTTAATGAATAAATAAGAGTAAGGATTCTAGAATGATGTTGAGGTTGTGATGTTGGGTGATTGGAAAGAAGACAGGTAACAACCTCTACGAAACCAGGGAAGTCTGAAAGAGAAGATGGTTTGGAGGGAAATGTAGTAAATTCTGTTTTGGAGTTTGAGGTGTCACCTGGGTTTCCAGTTTGATATGTCCAATAAGCAATTGGTGATGTTGGATTGAAACTCAGGAAAGGTGATGGAGAAGAAACTACATTTGTAGGTCATCTCCATAGACATGAGGGGAGCTGATGAGGACACTGAGAATATAGAAAGGGAAGAGGGCCCTGGACAGGAATGGCCAAATAAGTAGCAGGATAGCTACGGAGGTTTATCACAGGCAATAAGCAATTATTATTAAACTCTTAATATTTGCAGGCAAAAGCACTGGAGATGCAAATACAAGAAAAATTAAAGATAATTTTTGCCCTCAAGGAACTTACATTCTAATAAGAGAAGACAAAACACAAAAGGGCGCTAAATATTGGAGAGTGGGGGGACCTTCAGGGGCAGGGTTGGGGATGTAGTATCCAAAATCTAGAAAATCAGAAGTATAGCTGGGAAGGAAATAAAAGTTGGTCAGCCTGAGACCCGACTCCCACCAAAGGAGACCCCCATTAGGAACTCAATGATGGGAGAAGGGTATTGGCGGCATAGTGGAAGGATCATAAGTTTGCAGAGGCAGATGGATGAAAGAAAACCCCAGAAGGTAAACAGTATCAAGAAGTTAACCATGATGGTGAAGCATGCTAAAGGCTTCATAGAAGTCAAGGATAAGAATTGAAAAAAGTCATTAGATATGGCACTTAGGAGATACATTAAAATCTTTGCACAAAACAATTTTGGTTGAATAATGAGGTCAGAAGACAGATTACTGATGGTTTAAAAGAAAATTATTGAAAAAAAGGAAGAAGAAAATTATTGGGATGGAAATGAATATTGGCTTTTAAAATTGAGTTTGGCTTAGAAAAGGAGAATAAAAATAGCATGAATATCTAAGGGGATGATAGCATGTAGTAAAGTTTTTTTTTTTCAAAATGTTCTTAGGCAACAGAAAAGGAGCCAGTAGAAAGCAAGGGTCTGAAGATTAGAGGGAGCTTTTCTCTTCTGTGTCCCTTGCCTTTAAATGATTAAAAACCTCTCATGCCCCTTTGATCTTCAGTTTTCTGCCCAAGACTTCATAATCTTCATTAAAAGTGCCACATCTAATGACTTTTTTCATTTCCTCTAGGTTTCTTCTGACCATATCATTTGTGCCAATAATAAATCACCAGAAGTGGAGAACAGCTATCTATTTTGATAAATCTTGGGAAGTTCTCGGTTATGACTTGGATTCATGCCCAGGGAAAGATAACAGATTTAATAGTTGCCTCAATTTTCCTGGGTAAGGAGTTACCAACCACCACTTCCCATCTCCTCTTTCTTTGCCTGACCTTTAGCAAGTAAAGTCATCTTTCACTTTACAGCATTTGTGGATTTTTTCATTCTTTGGAAAACAAATAGCTAGTTCTTTATCAGAATATCCAGCTCCCCATTCTTCAAGAAGAGTACCCCAAAATGTTTTCACTGTTTTTGCTTTTTTTATAGATTTTTAGGGAAAACTTCTGTGTCCTTAAGACCTTTCACATTCCTTTTTAGGAGGAGACTAACCTGCACTGATAGAAATCCTTCGACTATGGCAGAAATTTGAACATTGCACACCCAATGGAAGTCACTTAAAAATTCCCTCTGAAATAAATTTGACAATCCTATTCAACCATAGATCTTAAATACCTATTACAACCTGGACACTGTATTAGGTGTTGGGAATACAGAGATAAACAGTGAAAAAGTCCATACCCTGGAAAAACTTTTCCTCTTTCCTGGGGAATGAGTACATAGATAAGTAAATGAAAGGCAATTTTAGGAGGGGGAAGGAACTAACTGCTGGTGGGATTAGGAAAAACCAGAGAAAGGGATGAACTTGAAGGAAGTTAAAGCAGCCAAGAAAAGGAAGTGAGGAGGTAGTGAAGTCCAGGTATGGAAGATAAAGCCTGGAGAGAGTTTATGGAATGTATATGAAGAACTCGTCTTGCTAAAATGGAAAGTGGTTAAAGAGAAATATTGCACAATAAGTCTGGAAAGGTAAACTAGAATCATATCATGAAGGACGTTAAAGAGCAAACCAAGGAAGTTGTTTTTGGAGTGTTTTTTGTTTTGTTTTTTTATTCCAGAAGCAATAGGGGGCTGATGGGAATTTCTGGGGCTAGGGAGTTCCTCGATAAAGATTTGGTAGTTGAGTGAAGGTTGGATTGAATAGGGATGAGTCTTTAGGCAGTGAGTCTGGTTAAGAGGATATTGGAATAGTCCAAGTGAATGGTGGTGTGGGTTAGAATTAAGATGGTAGCACTTTGGAGGAAAATGGAATGGATCCAAGGAGATATTGTGTAGATTGAATGTTTTTAAATTTAATTTAGCTTTTTTTCCAATTATATGCAAGATAGTTTTCAACATTGATCCTTTTGCAAGCTTTTGACTGTGTGAAGATAGAATTGAAAGTTTTGGCAAATGGTTGAGTAAAGAGGGTGAGAATAGAGTGGAAGATGACTCTGAGGTTGGGAAGTTGTTTGTCCTTCATTTTCAAAGAAGAAAAATGATTTTTGGGGTGATGACTTGACTTGTGGATGGATTGGATTTAAGTGAGACAGAGCTGTGCACCTCACTCTACTTTTCAGAGTCACTGACGGTCAACAGCAGGATGAAAATTAAGATGACCAGTGAAAAGTCAGGTTACCTTGGCATCTTTGATGTCTGATCAAGCTCCAGTGCTTCACAGTGCCCACTTCAGTGGCCTTCGTAGCCATTGGAACAAGTTGTTTTCATCATTCTGCAAAGAGAAGACCTGGACATTTTGGATAGACATCCCCCCAACCTGTGGGTTACCCTCAACCTGATTTAAACCCAGCTGCCCAATGGGTTTTACCAGAACATCACTGAACATCCCACAGCTGCCAAGAGTCTTGGAGAGGAAACAGGAAGTAAGGAAGAATATCAATAACACCAATTTAAATGTATATAGCCCTTAGGGTAAGGGACTGCTTCCCAGAAATAATTTGTTGTCCTGGTTTGTGCTTGAGATACGTAGGTTTGGCTTTCAAACAGTTTATGATATTAATAAGTACTTTCTTATCACTGTCTTAACAACTTTATATACTTTTATCACTACCTTATAGCTTTACACCATTTTTATCACCTCCAAATTTGACAGCCACACCCAGTTTCCTTTCCTTTTTCTCCATAACCTCTTTGTCTTATCAGTTTGTTTTCTTTTTCTTACTTACCCAGACTTGTTGAACACTTCACAAGGAGTCACCCTACTTCACTTCAAAACCTCTGGTGACAAGATGCTAACTACCTCCAGAGTCAGAGAATTCCACTAGCTTCTAGATTTGCAATCAATACCTGATCTCTCAAATGGAACCAGGTGAAGAGCCCAACATACTAGGGAATTGGTGGATGTTGAGATGAACCGAATTGAACAAACATTTGAGTTTTTGACTCTGCTTCTTGACAAACAAGGAATTACAGTGGCAACGGGATTGGACTCTCATCATTCTTATACATTTAGATACTATCAAATCTCCACCCAATTGCAGATGATGTTGTTAGAGGTGCTATGTTCAAAGGCTGCTTCTGAAGAAATCCAGGTTAAGGAAGGCAGGACTCTTCCCAAAGGGTTAGAGAGCTATATGCTCAAAACATTCGAAACATTTCATCTTTGAGAATTCAAAAACTTTTCTTTGTATAAATGATTCAAAAAGAAATATAAAGATTAGTGTTATTATTAAAACATCACCTCATACCTCTCAGATTGGCCAATATGACAAAAAAGGAAGATAATCAGTGTTGGAGGGATGTGGGAAATCAGGAACACTGATGCATTGCTGGTAAACTGATCCAGCCTTTCTGGAGAGCAATTTGGAATTATGCCCAAAGGGCAATAAAAATGTGTATACCCTATGATCCAGCAATACCACTACTAGGTCTATACTAACCAGATCATGAAAAAGAGTAAAAATCCCACATGTACAAAAATATTCAGAGCAGCTCTATTCATGGTGACAAAGTATTGGAAACTGAAGGGAAGCCCATCAATTGGGAAATGGTTAGACAAATTGTGGTATATGAATGTAATGGAACACTATTGTTCCAAAAGAAATCATGATGACTGGGATTTCAGAAAAGCCTGGAAAGAGATGATAAGATCCAGAAAAACATTATACATATTACCAACATGGGGTGATGATCAACCATGATGGACTTGTGCTTTTCATAAGCACAATAATCAAAGACAATTGGAATATGGAAAATACTATCCAGATGCAGAGAAGGAACTGTGGAGTTTATATGAAGACCAAAGCTTAAAATATTCAATTTTTAAAGTTGTCATATATTTTGTCATTTTTTTCCTATCTACTGTTTGGATCTGATTCTTATCTCATAACATGATCAATATGGATCCATGTTTAGCATTGTTATAAACGTAGAGCCTATATCCAATTGCTTTCTGTCAAAGGCTGGGGGAGGGAAGGGAGGGAGGAAGAAAACTATAAAACTCAAAATTTTGCAAAAAAAATGACTGGGAGTGGTTAGGTGGTGTAGTGGATAAAGCACCGGCCCTGGAGTCAGGAGTACCTGGGTTCAAATCCGGTTTCAGACACTTAATAATTACCTAGATGTGTGGCCTTGGACAAGCCTCTTAACCCTGTTTGCCTTACAAAAACCTAAAAAAAAAATGACTGGTACAAACTACCACTACATATAGTTGGAAAAATGAAATATTTTTAAAAATTCATATTATTAAAGCTTAAATAAAACTTGGAATAACATTACATATACACAAATACATATAAAATATGCATATATATGTTTATATTTGTATATATATAAATATCTATCATCTTTTTCATCTTTATGGGTCATACACTTATCATTATCTCAAAGTACAAATAATAATGGCTTATACTCTAGATTTTAAGCATCTTGAAGGTTGGGACCATACTTATTTATGTTTGAACACCCACTACTACCAGCCTATTAAAGAATGGTTGGCGTGCACGGTCCTTTTTCTACCTCATTCAGCTTTGTCAGAATAACTCAGAACATTATTGTCTTTTACTGGAAGACACATTGGCATGCCTCATTCCGTTGCCTAAGTAGTAGTTCTCTGAAGAGAATTTTAAGTACAGTAATGAGCCATTAGGGAGTAGCAGCTTTGATTAAATACAATTAGATTATCTTATTAACATTAGGTAAGCCAGTGTCCCCAAAGGCAATGGATATATATTTTCTCCTCTAGCCAAAGGGAGATGACTAAGGGTCTAAAAAAACCTGTTTATGGATAGCAGGCTGTAATGTTATATAACATAAAGTATACTATGGATGGAATACTTTTAGAAACTATGATTTTTTAATTGATTTTTAACTTTAAAATGTATACGTTGATACCAGAATACACGTCTGAAAAATCAAATGAAATGATTAGTTTTCTAGTTTCAGTCCTTATTTTTAATCAGCTGATTTAATTTCGCACAGTGTTTCAGAAGAACCAGGTTTATGGTATTTTCTCATCTTCCCATGTGCTTTTGGTACTTGTTAAGTAAAGTAAAAATATAAATCAATCAGCAAGTGTTTCAGATATTGAAGATACAAAGAAAGCCAAAAATAGTCCTTGTTTCAAGTAACGTGGATTCTAAAGGAGGATCCTGCATGTCTAGAACTAGAATATTCTAGACTGTGAATTCCTTGAGGTCAAGGATTGGGGTCTCAGTTTTTCCTAATGTATTCCTTAATGTCTATCAAAGCACATAACATATTTAAGTTTATGGTAGTAGTAGTAATAATAGTAATAAAACAGCCAGCATTTATATATATACACTCATATGTATGAATATATATACACACAGTCATACACACATATGTATGTATATGTAGCACCTTCTATGTGTCCCCCAGCTCTCCGCTTCTAGAATGGCCCAATGCAAGCTCCTTGACTTTTGTCTTCTCTCTTTTTATTTAGAATAAAATGTTAGTTACCAACTCAACTCAGTTCCTTAGCTAGTTTCCCATGGGCAGTTATTTTTTTTAAATAAAATCATGATTATAAACTTTTTGGATTGTGACCATCTTTCTTGTTTTGCTTTTATTTAAACTCTAATAACACTGTTTTGTAAGCATTGCTAATAAGACTGCCTCAGAGTCTGTGTTTGCCCAGGGCTAAGTTATGTCTAATTCTGACTGCAAGCCAAGTTTTACAAAATGTTTCTGCAAATCTCTTGGTGATCTGGCTGTGCTGGTTTAGGACACTGCAAACTGGCACCAAAAAGAAAAAAGAAAAAACAACAATCCAACAAAAAATAAAAACAAACAACTTCAAATCCAAAACTCAAACTCATGAGAAAATCATACTAATCATCATCATCAACTATTTACTTCCTCCCTTTCTTGCATGCAAAATTTTCATGGAGTCATTTACTCATCTTTCTCTAATCCAAATTCAAAAAAGTTAATAAGAAATGCCTTTGCTTATGTTGTTAAGCTAAGGGCAAAATGAAGAAACTGGCTACATTCCAAAGTATTCCTTCCATTCATTTTGCTCCAGCAACTGCAATCTTAACTTTTGAAGTTGGATTGTAATGTGACCATTGATGCACAAAAGCAATTTCCCAGTTCTAAATAATTACAAATATTCCATGGTTCTGGGAATTCCTTAATCCCATCCCAGAGTAGGCATGTGTGTGAACTTTTCTGAATACTGTATTTTTTTTTTTTTTTAATGAGTATGTTATACAGTCTAGTCTCCATTTCTCCTTCAAACTAAGTCTTCCCCAAATTTGTAACTCAACAGGCTTCTGGTTATAAAAACATTCCTGTTCGTCAGCCCCACCTTGTGGCAGGAAGGCAATCCTATGGAATCCTATACAGTCCAATCACCTGTACCATTTACTGAGTCCAAGATTCGTAAGAAAATTTTTTTTAAGAGTTGAAAATTCTGTAGCATTACTTAAGCAATGACACTTCAATTGAAGGGTTTGTTTTCTGACATATCAAGATCTTGAGGGTCTGAGAAAGAAGTCAGGATATTTTAGCAGACAGAAGTAGACAACAAAATAACAATTCATTTTATTGAAGTGAATTCTGTTCCATTCTGGGCCTTTCTTTCCTCACTAACTTTATTATTTTTTATTTTTTTAGGATTTTGCAAGGCAAATGGGGTTAAGTGGCTTGCCCAAGGCCACACAGCTAGGTAATGATTAAGTGTCTGAGGGTGGATTTGAACTCAGAAACTCCTGACTGCAGGGCACTGCTCTATTCACTGTGCCACCTAGCTCCCCCCCACACACTAACTTTAAAACAATCATTTTTACAGTGAACAATGTTGGAGTATTCTTTCAAACCTTCACCCAAATTTCATTTGAGGTCAATTCTATCACAAGCTCCTTTATGAGAATGATAGGAGTCTGGCTTTGGTGGTAAAAGGGCTGGTGGAAAAGCATACATCTGGGAATTTAGAGTGCCAAGGGACTCCAGCCCAGACCCCATTTTGCTGATGAGAAAACTGAAGCCCAGAGATACACAAAAAGATCAGTGGGTCACAGGTTTAGCACTTAGAAGGGTTGTGGAAGGCCAAGCTTTGGAGAAAAACTTAAGAGTATAAGAACTGGGGAAAAAGAATCAAGTTAAGGCCTTCAGGAGGATGCCTTCTCTTCCCTTCCCCGTCTGAAGCAGTTAGGGTAGATGTCCAGTCAACTTCCTTAAGATCTGGTCAGTCCACTTCCTGGATGCCCAGAGAATCAGCTTCCTTTACCTCCTTTGGGATCCACTCCCTTGGCACCCAGAGGAATCAGCTTCCTTTGCCTCCTTTGGGATCCACTCCTTGACACCCAGAGGATCAGCTTCCTTTACCTCCTTTGGGATCTGCTTCCTTGGCACCCAGAGGATCAGCTTCCTTTACCTCCTTTGGGATCCGCTTCCTTGGCACCCAGAGGAATCAGTTTCCTTTAGCTCCTTTGGGATCTGCTTCCTTGGCACCCAGAGGAATCAGCTTCCTTTAGCTCCTTTGGGATCCACTCCCTTGGTACCCAGAGGAATCAGTTTCCTTTAGCTCCTTTGGGATCTGCTTCCTTGGCACCCAGAGGAATCAGCTTCCTTTAGCTCCTTTGGGATCCACTCCCTTGGCACCCAGAGGAATCAGCTTCCTTTGCCTCCTTTGGGATCTGCTCCCTTGGCACCCAGGGGATTAGCTTCCTTTGCCTCCTTTGGGATCTGCTCCCTTGGCACCCAGAGGATCAGCTTCCTTTGCCTCCTTTGGGATCCGCTCCCTTGGCACCCAGAGGATCAGCTTCCTTTGCCTCCTTTGGGATCTGCTCCCTTGGCACCCAGAGGATCAGCGTCCTTGCCTCCTTTGGGATCCGCTCCCTTGGCACCCAGAGGATCAGCTTCCTTTGCCTCCCTCGGGATCCACTCCCTTGGCACCCAGAGGATCAGCTTCCTTTGCCTCCTTTGGGATCCACTCCCTTGGCACCCAGGGGATCAGCTTCCTTTGCCTCCCTCGGGATCCACTCCCTTGGCACCCAGAGGATCAGCTTCCTTTGCCTCCTTTGGGATCCGCTCCCTTGGCACCCAGAGGATCAGCGTCCTTGCCTCCTTTGGGATCCGCTTCCTTGGCACCCAGAGGATCAGCTTCCTTTGCCTCCCTCGGGATCCACTCCCTTGGCACCCAGGGGATCAGCTTCCTTTGCCTCCTTTGGGATCCGCTCCCTCGACACCCGGAGCATCAGCCCCTTCGCCTCCCTCGGGCCCCGCTTCCCTTCGGTCCTTTGGGGTCAGCTGGCTGGGCCGCCATGAGGGTCCGTCCTGGACTTCGGCAGCCCCGGCGGGCCTGGGCCGGCGGCAGGAAGGGCCGTGCCCGCGCCCCGGGCCCGGCAGGAAGGAAGGGGCGCCTCCTCCGCTGCGCTGGCCCCGCGGGCCCCGCTCCTGGCTCGGGCCGGGCTCCGGGGCCGGGCTCCGCGCCGGGCGGGGCGGGGCGGGGCGGGGCGCGCGGCGCGCGCGCGGCGCGGGGGGCGCGGGGGGGCGCGGGGGGGGCTCAGCCCGCCTCCGGCAACGGCGCGCCTCGCGGGGGGGCGGCTCGCGCCGCGGCCTCGGGCCGCCATTGGCCGGCGGGGCGCCGACGTCACGCCCGGCCGGCCCAGCGCTGTCCCGGCCGCGGCCGCGGCTCAGTCGGCCCGAGTGCGCGGCGGAGCCAGGAGGTGCGGCCGCCGGCGCTGCCTCCCGCCTCGCTTCCTCCGCTCGCCGCCCCCCGCCGCGTGGGCGCCTCCCTCGCGGGCTCCCGCCCGGCCCCGGCGCCCACCATGAGCAAGGACGAGAAGAAGTCGTGGGAGCAGACCCTGGGCGAGTGGAGGCGCTTCGTCTACAACCGCCGCAACGGCCAGGTCCTGGGGCGGACGCCGGAGAGCTGGAGTGAGTGCGGGGCCCACGTGTCCCCGCGGGGGGAGGGGCGGCAGGAAATTTCCGCCGGGGCGGGGGCCGGGGGCCGGGCCCGCCCGGGTCGCCCCCTCTTTGGGCGGCCTCGGCGCCCCTCGGAGCCCTGGCCGGGGCGCTGAGGCCCCGCGGCCCCCCCCCCCCCAGCCCAGACCCTGGCAGGAAGCGCCAAGAAAGTTCCGAGAGCTGGGCCAGAAAGCCCGGTCTGCCTCGGCCCCCCGCGTAGTAGAGACCGCCCGGAGCCCCCCGCCCCGTCCGCGTGCTTGTCACGGCATCGCCTCCCTCGCGGTGGTCTCCCACCCGTGGGGGTGGCGGACACCGGAGGAGCCGAGCTCGTGGGCACACTGCCAGCGGGCACCGGGCACCGGGCAGCGGGAGCGGCCGCCGCACGGTCCGCACCTCCTTGTGTGACATTTCCAACATCGAGGTTGTAGCGGACGATTGAATGTTTCTGCCATCTTGTCCGCGATCGGCTCTGCCAGCCCTGGCAGGGGCCCTGACTCTTCTCCGATCCTGCTATCCCCCCACTATTACCTTTTTTAAAGCCCTTCTTGGTGATTTATTGCTCTTTAGCTTTCCTAAGCTCACTGCATGCATTTCTCTCCATCTCATGTCGTCTGTACCATTGTCCGTACATAACCTGTTGGAAACTGAAATGTGCTCTGAAGTTCCCTAGGTCTCACACTCTTCACACAGCTCCCACTTTGCCTCCCTAAAAAAAATCACTTCCTTCTGTATTCAGAATGTCACCTAGGGGTTTCTGATCACTTCCAGACTGACCTCCCTTGTAAAATTAAAATGCCCCATTTGGAGGATTCATAGGCTTCTTCCTATCCTTCCAAGCTCATCCCACACTGGAGCTCATGTTGGTCTTCCCAGCTTTGCCTCCTTTTCTCCAAGGTTTTCACCATTTTCTCTCCTTTAGTCAATTCTGGTTGGTAAGAATCAGATCTAGAATAGACTTTCCCTTTGCCGGTCCTTCCACTTGGAGGATGAAGTTGTCGGGACAAGTCAAGAAGTTAATAGCTGTTCTTTACTTTTGACAGAGAAAGGACTCACAACTCTGATCATGCTTCGGTGCCAGGCTTCTGATGGTTCACAGATGTTTTTGTCTGTTTTTTTCCCTGTACATTTAGAATCTGAGTTCTCTGTTGTCCTTGCAGCTCCCCCAGGGCAGGGACTAGTTTGGCTTTTCCAGCCATTCTGTTTTCCCTCCCTTAATGTTCCCCAAGGGCTCCCCCTTCCTTTTAGCAGAGGATGAACATCTCCACACTTAGAAAACTACCCCATCCCTTCCCCACATCAAAAACCAGAAAATCAGAAATTCTAGGTTTTATTCAATACCTTGCTTTTGAAAGGCTTTTGCATCTAGACAGTATTTCATTTGGTAGAGCCTACTAGCATCCATATGACCTATGTCATTTGTAAGGGTTATCCACTGGCAATGTGGTAGAGGGGAAGAGCTGGGCACATAACCCCAGACTCCCTGTGGATCCCCTTCCATTAAAGAAGCTGATCTCTGATCTACCTGATCCACTGCTGCCCGTGGCCATGGAGCCCTGGGGTAAGTGAGCCATAGTGGATGAAGGATTTGGATCCTGGTTATTATAGTCGTTGTGATTCTCATTTCATCAAGTCTCAATAATATGTATCCAAGTCTCAATAATATGTATCTCTGAAATCAAGTTAGTCTCTTTGCCCTTGTCCTCTACTTGCATAGGAACTTCAGGCTCCTTTTCCTATATTGGAGCTAGTCTGGGAAAGAACTAGAGAGATAGAAATGGAGATGCAGGTTTCTCTCAACCTCCCCTTTTCATTGAAAGCCCCTTTGATTAGATTCACAAGATAGGAGGCTGAGTGCATGCTTATCAGCCTTTGTTAGGGCATCCTGCCCTGCCATTTCTCTTTCAATTGTATTTCAGAAATCCAAATCTCATTCTCAGATAGTCTCTTGAAGCAGAGTCACTTCCCCAATCAGAATTTCTCTTTGTCCCTTACCTGCCCCATAAACTTTAGTATTGCTCAAGACCCTGTAATCCCTCCCAGTCTCTCAGGCCCAGTGGTATCATTTGTACACATAGGAATCACCAAAGCCAGTCTCAAAACAAGTTGATAAAGTATTTAATCAGTTTGGTCTGCTCTGTGGCAAAAACCAAGGGGAACACCATCCCCGGCCTCCCCATCTAATACTGAAGACAACTTTTAAACCATTCTGTATAAGCAGATTATACATGGAGAGGGACGGTACTGGGACTAAAGGACTGAAAAGGTAGAAGTTGGAAGTTTTTCTGGGACTTGAAAGAAGCCATCAGGCAGAGGTGAGCAGGGAGAGCATGCCAGTCATGGGAGGTCGAGCCAGTAAAAAAGTCCAGCCTTAATGATGGGCAGCTTGGGGGAGGAGCAGCAAGTAGTCCAGTGTCCCTGGGTGGTGAAAGGAGGCCAGAGAGGTGCACGGTGGCATCAGGATGCCAGAGAGGATTTTCTTTTTGATCCTGGAGGTGTTGGAGAGCCCTGGGACTTTATTGAATGGGAGGGTGATCCCTCAGACAGCAGCCTAGAGGTTGGCCTAGGAGGGGAAGAGAGCCAGCCAACATAGAGGCTACTGTAAGTCTGGGCATGACGTGATAAGGGCCTGAACCGGGGAGATGGTGAGGAAAGGGGACCTATCTAAAAGATGTTGTGCAGAGGACTTAAGAGCAGGATGGCTCTGGAGGGGAAAAAGGAATGAGTTGAGGATGGTGCCTGAGTTGGGATGCTGGGTGGGTGAGGGAAGGGCCATGCTGTAGGCAAGAAGGGGGGAGGGCTTGGGGGAGGAGATGAACAAGGTCCCTTTTGGACACCTGGAGTTTCGGGTATCTATAAGGAGACTAGTCTACAAGCTATGAGTTGGAGATACAGGATCTCAGAGGCACTTGGAGATGGGTGGGAGATGCTTTGAGAAGCATCAGCATTGGGATGCAGTTGAATCCATAGACTTTGATAGTGTTTGTCCTTTGTTCTCAAAGAGGATGTGACATCAGGAAGGGGATGCCATGACCTTCAAGTTGGCTTTATGTGAGAGAGGACTATGCCAGCTTCTAAGAGTTGGGATGCCAGAGATTTTCTTTTTGATCCTGGAGGTGCTGGGGAACCATCGGGAGGGTTACATGATATGATGATCAATTTGACAGTTGTGTCACCTAAAGTCACCCTTTTCTCCTGGAACCATGTGGGCCTAGTGGTCAGAAATAGATTGAACAGCAGGAGATGGCCATGGATGCAGCGGGCATTGATGAGCTCACCAAGGGAAATAGCATAAGAAGGGAAAAGAAGAGGGGACCCCCCCCAAGGTTGGGGCAGGGGATGATCTGGATGAAGGTGTGCCACAACAGAGACTGAGAAGGATCTGTCAGGCAGGAGAACCAGGAGAGGGTGTCAAAGGCTGTAGAAAGATCAAGAAAAGGGGCAGCTAGATTGTGCAGTAGGTAGAGCACTAACTAGCCCTGGAGTCAGGAGGACCTGAGTTCAAATCCTGCCTCAGACACTTAATAATAGTTGTGTGGTCTTGGGCAAGCCACTTAACTCCACTGCCTTAAATAAAAAAAGAAAGATCAAGGTTGAAAATTGAGAAAGGGACATTCGATTTGGCAGTTAAGAGATGGTTGTAAGTTTGCGGAGAGAAATTTCAGTTGAACAATGAATGAAGCCAGACAGGAGTGAGAGTCCTGCCTGTAGACCCCCCCCCCCCCCCCCCCAAGGCAGTTAGCCAGGAAAGTGAGGAGAGATTCTAGAATGATGACTGGCCTAGTGGGAGTCCTCAGTGAGGGGGGTTAGGATCAAGGAGACATGGCAGACACTGTGCTGTGATGTTGGGGTGCAAAGACAGCTCCCTAGGAGCTTCTGCCAGCCATACCTAGGTTATGGGTCTCCTTTTTTTGGCAAGTTCCGGAAGGTTTTGTTACATCTCAGATCCATGTCTGTCCTGGAGCTGGAGCAGTCACTAGCTACCAATGCTCCTCTCTCTCGTGGCCACAGGAAGGGAGGACCCATAGCAGCTGCACCATCCTCATAGTCTCCAGCCAAGTGGATCTTCCGGAGGAACCTCCAAGTGTGTCATGGCCCTTCCCCAGCCCACTCTCAAATCTACCCCCCAGGGGTCCCTTTCCCTCCTGACCTTTGAGACTTTCCCCTCCATATTGAAGAGTTTTTAGGGATAATCATTGTCCTTGACCATCTATAGAGTGAACTGTTTCTTTTTCTAGGTGATGAGCATCGACCACAGCAGTCACTTGGTTTCATGACTATGCAGGCCCCCTGCCTTGTCTTTTTCTTTATGTCCAGACTCCCTCCTAATTTTACAGATACTCCCATCTTCCTTTGAACCCAGGTACTCCTGATTCCAGGGCCGGTGCTTTATCCACTACGCCACCTAGCCGCCCCCATCGTCTTCCTTTTATATTGCTGCTGTTCCACCCATCTTCTCTTCTGTTGCTCTTTTGCTTTTTGGTTTTTCCTTTTCCCCTTCTAGATTGACCACTTAGTCTTTGAATTTGAATTCTTTAACTTCCCCTTAGGCTCTTCCAAGTTCAGCCTCTGGCTTTCTCCATCTTACTGCATTCAAGTCAAGTCATCCTTTAAGTCTGCCATCCTTGGGTCTGTGTTTACTATTTTTTTCTGCTGGAGACTTTGGGGTGTAGCCCCCATCTTTTCCAGAGAGTGCCTATCTTCTCTCTGATTCATGGTGCCCATCATCTCCAGTTTCTCCCCAACACTGAATTCCACCAGCTGTGGTCAAGATGGTGGGTTGGGTCCCCTACATGGCAGCCGAGGAGTTTGACAGGTGAGAAGAAGGCACAGGTGAATGTGTTGAGAATCAGGCTTAGTCCAGTGGTAGCGTCCATGCTGGATAGGAGGCTCAGTGTCTCGGATGGTTTAGGTTAAGGAAATAGTCCAGGCCCGATGCTGACTTTAGGGGGGAGGTAGCATTACAATATTGATAGGACTGTTGAGAGGGAGATTGCCAAAATTAAGTGACCCATATCAACCCTCAGAACAGAGAGGAGCCTGGTGGTCTTCTTGCAGAAAGGAAGAGGAGCAGCCGGCTCACAGCCAAGATGAAGCAGTGTCTTGGTGGGGCTTTCAGATGTGTTCAAGTTTGAAATCTCCAAGCTTAGCAAAATTAATGTTGCAGTTTGAAATTGTTTGGGATTGTGATGGAGAGATGACAGAGGAGGAAACTGGTTTAGAGACATTTTGCTTGAAATGGGGTTGTGAGATATTTTAGGCCTATTGGAGTTGATATCTGGAAACACACTTGGTGAGAGATCAAAATGAAAGAGGCAGGAGGGGGTGCCTCAGAAGTAGCTAAATTCCAGGCTAGCCTGGGGAGCCCCTTAACCTCTTTCATCTTGAAAATGAGGACCGTGGGCTTGCCCCCTAGGGTTGGGGTGAATATAACATGAGATACTGGTCATCAAATGCACTAGATAAATGCTAGCTATTAATGTTATTAACTTGGTTGATTAGAAGAATAGTGATGCTACATTTTTAACCTCTGTCAAATAACTTGCATTTTCAATCAGGGAGTAGGGTACAAAGAAGGGAGAGAATTTGGAACTCAGAATTTTAAAAATGAATGTTAAAACTTTTTACACTTTATTTTCCCCCCAGTCCCATGTGAAAACAAGTGTAAAAAAATTTTAAAAAAGAATAGTGGTGCTAATCACAGAAATAAGGAAACTTTGGAGGAGGAAAGGGTTTAGGGAGAATGAGTTTGTTGTTGGACTGCTGAGCCCTAGGTGCTGAGGGGACATTCGAAGTGGGAGATGGAAATGTCTGTACACAAAAGTGGTCACTGAAGCCCCAGAATGGGGAGAGCCTTGGGGCGGGGGTAGCCCTGATGAGGAAGGAGTAGGTATTGGAAGCCAAGAGACAGTCAGGAGAAATGAAGGAAGAGGACCACATAGACTGGACGGGGGGGGGGGGGGCTGCTCTTGGGGAGGGGTCAGTCAGTGATTAGGAAAGGGGCAGCCCTCGGCCGGTTCGTGTGTATGTGTGCAGCCCTCGCTGGCGCCTCTTCATTTTTCACTGTAACATTTTTCATGTTTCACCTCTGATGACTTCTAACATACGTACAACAGCCGGGTCTCCTGATAAACCACTGCAGCACTTCTTGAGTTAGATGTCCCAGATGCATCTCAAACTAAAACTCCTCATCCCCCCAAACTCGTCCCTCTTCTGTGGAAGTCTCCCATCCTTTGTCCATTCACCCAGACTGGCACTTTCCCTGCTCACCTGGCAGTGACCCCACCGCTGCCAGACCCTGGGCTGGAAGTTTCAGTGAGAGCCAGGAGCCAGCCGGCCTCTCCCACTTTCGCTCTGCATCTTTACCTCAGGGAAGCTCTTCCTGCTCCCCAGCCCCCTCCCCAAAGACCGTCCAAGGGGAGGGGCTGGTTCCTTTTTATCTTTGCAACACCAGATCATGATTGATGGTTGTTAGAAAGAGCTGGGCTTGGTGTCCAGAAGACTGGAGTTCGGATGTCGCCTCTGAGGCTGTGGTGACCCTGGACCAATCACTTCAGCTGTGTGTACCTGTTTCCTCAACTGTAAAGTAGAGTTACTGAAGCCCCTCACCTAGTGAGGAGCTAGAATGAGATAACAATAAAGTCCAGTACTGGCCCCCCACCCCCCTTGTCGGGTGCTTCTTAGATTTACCATTAAAAAAGGACCTAAGGAGCAAGTGGATATGTGAACCAGGTGGTTGTTGTCTCTAGGTGGACAAAGCCAAGGGATAAAACAGAGTCGTTCTTAGAAGATTGTGGATATTCTGCCAGTAACGATGTCCTCTTTGTATAAGGAGACCTTGAAAACCTTTCAAACATCAATTGATATGACCCTAGGATATGGTGCGCTTGACTAGTGATGTCAGACTCAGATAGAAATAGGATTCTTGTGTTTGTGTGTGTGTGTGTGTGTGTGTGTGTGTGTGTGTGTTTAAATACTAGATTTTATAAGTAAATATAGTTTTCTTTCAGACTGTGTATAAATTTAGTTTTAAAGTAATTTTATCTTTGATTTGTGTTTTTATTTATTTTTAAAATTCTTCCCAGCCACATTTTAATCTGGTTCAGGCTGCCCTTGGGACTTTCTGGAGCCTTGTGAGTGACACTTAGGTTTTACAGTCTATTTGTATTAATAACTGAGGCAGGGTGGTGAGGTTTTTGTTTGGATAGTTGTCAGGTTTTAACAATTCCAAAGTGCTTCCTGGTCAGCCTGTCACTGGGCTCCCTGTGCCCTCCCCTCCTCCATTCCCTGTTGAACTGGGGAAAAGTAGGAAGCTGACGAAACAGGAGAGAGAGAGAGAGAGAAGCCAGCCCCCTCCTGGACCACCTAAGAGATGGCCGGCCAGTCTCTGGGTCCGCTCCGTTCTTCCTGGCAGTGGCTCTGGGGCCAGTTCAGATCCTGCTGAATGGTGGAAGTGAAACCACCCAGTCTGGGGACTGGACGCAGGCCGGTCCACCTTCCTCTCAGAGATGAGGACACCGAAGTTCAGAGAGGCGATGTGGGCTCTGGTCCCCTGCGGCTGCTACCTGGTTCTGCTTTGCTAGGCCAGGCCGGTGCAAGGAGACTAGCAGGGTCCTCTCTTGATATCTGGGGGCCAGCACTTTGCCTCCCCCCCCCCCCCCACTGTCCTGAGGACTGGCTTCATGCCCCAGTGGCCAGACATTGCTGGGAAAGTAATTGTGAATGAGGTACTTGGGGGGGCACCCCCAGAGGACAGTTGGACAGCACCGTCCAGGTCAGCCTCCTCCTTGGCCCAGAGCAGCTCTGCCCACCTGTAGAGAAAGTGGACCCAACCCCAGTCTGCAAAGGTACCAGCAGCTAATGACAAGTGTGGCTAATAGGAGCCTATAGGCTATAGGCACTATAGGTTGGAGGCGTAACACAGGATGAGGATCTACACCAGCAAAATCAGATTCTATAAGTGTGTGTGTGTGTGTGTGTGTGTGTACATATACATATATAATTTTTTAATCTAGAGTTTTTCAAAATAAAACAATATTCTGCATCAGTTATCTGCGTTTCAGAGGTCTTTGACTCAGGCTCAGTATATCAGTAATGTCCTCCTACTGGTCATCCCAGTTTTACAGGATGATTGAGCAGAGGTTTTTGCGATCGCCTCCTGAAGCAGCAGATGGTGCTCAGATGACCCTGCAACTAGCTCACTACCTCCTGAGGAAAAGGGTCTCTTACTGACAGAACATGGTTCATGTGGCCTGGCCCATAGCAGGGTGATCCTCTTGATCACCTTGATTCCCATCTTCATTGTCTCTAACATATTTCTTCTTCTTCTTCTTCTTCTTCTTCTTCTTATTATTATTATTATTATTATTATTATTATTATTTTATTTTATTTAAGGCAACAGGGTTAGGTGACTTGCCCAAGGTTACATAGCTAGGCCATTATTGTCCAAGGCTGGATTTGAACTCAGGTCCTCCTGACTCCAGGGCTGGTGCTCTATCTGCTGGGCCACCTAGCTGTTCCCTACATTGCCCCCCTACAATGTGATAGGAACTTAAACATGATAGCACGTTTTTATATATGTTAAGTGTTTAAGAAATACAGAAAACACTCCAGGAATTATTGATAACAGCCTGGTCTCAGGCCTCAGGTTGGCAAAGGGTCGACTGAAGAGGGGAGCCTCTGAGCCCCTGGGGTGGGCTAGAAGGGGCCAAGGGGCCAGAGCTTCTGCTGCACCCCGGAGATACATAGGAAATAGTTGCTTATATTGAAGAAGACCCAGAGAGTTCCTGGGGAAGTGGGTCCCAGAGGGCCACAGCTTGTGAGTGATGGGCAAGAGAGGGGCAGTTTTCTGCATCTAAGTTGTTTTTTCTCAGACAAAATCAGACATGAACAAAAAGGAAATTATTCTGCTCAAAATCTTCCCTAATATATCAATCACTTTGGAACAAATTCTCGTTTTCATTAGAAGAGGTTGAAGCCCAAGTGTGGGTGAGGAGGTCCTGAGGACTCTGGCCAAGTGTCCCGAGCCTGGCCGGGTGTGCTCCTCAGGTCCTCCAGGTAGGACCACCAGAGCAAGACGGGTCCTAGAAAGTCATCACAAAGAGTGTTGCCAAGTGGGGTGAGGGCCTGGAATGGGGGGGGGTGCAAGGACCCCACATTTGGGGATAGCGTAGGAGAATCAGCCTCAGGTGGATCGATGGGGAGGAGACCTGGGGAGAAGAGGAGGAGCCTTCCTAATTAAGGTGGTCTTCCAGGAGCCTTGTGGAAGGGATTCTTGTGGCCCTGCCACTGAAAGCCTTCCATTCCTTGCTCATCCTTTAGTTAGACTAGAGAAAGGCCTTGGATTCAAAATGCTACTCTGAATTTGGTTTCCTGATCTGTAGCCAGGCGGCCTGGGATTGATCAGATACTGGGAAAATGGCTATCTGGATTCCCAAGATAGTTTTCTGGGCTGGTAGAATGCCTGCAGCTTCTTCCTAAGTGTCCACATTCTAGAAAGTACACCGAACCTTCAAGTGAATAAAACCAAACATCCTAAGACATAGCGCATCTCTTCTTTCTGACTCTTTGGATTGTAAGCAGTTGTAGCTTTTTGTTAAGGTGGTTAATAGAAGATTTTAATTTTGACTAAGTCAGGTTACGAGGGTGACAAAGGTAAATTTTAAAATGAAATCCCCATTCTTTTGAAGAGTAAATGTCCTCAAAATAATCCCTTTGTCAGTTTTAAATGAGGCCAACAGAAAGATTTAAAAAAAAAAGGAAAGCTGAACAAATTGCAAAAGAAGCTTAAATGACTTATAGTATCTTTCAAATAGGATTACTAAAGAGTATATGTGTTTCTCAGCAACCGTGGAACATTTACAGAAATTGGCCATGTCAGGGCACAGAGAAAAACAAAAATTTAAATATTAAACAATGGCTCTTTCCCCATCGCTGCCGTGTTGAGCAGGAGTGTTTTCAAGCCATGTGAACCTGTGGTGAGGAAGCTGTTGCCACTGGAGGCATGCATGATGGACAGTGATACTACCGAAGTGTGCGCTCATCCACAAGGGCCAACCCGCGGCCTTGATGATGCTGCCCAAGCCCTGGACAAAGGCCCCCCTCCCTCCCATCTTCGGGCTCTTCCTTCTAGCTGTGATGGACCCATGGAGATGATGTGGGACACATGTGCCCAATACAGTCTGTAAAATCAACAGAGGGGAAAGCCCTAAAAAGGGGTTGGCTGTAGTTGTATCCCCGTTAAGGACTATGGCAAGGAATCTCAAGCCAAAGATGTCATGGAAGAATATTTTAATCCTTGAAAGGAGAAAACAGAAGCCTTGGTCTTATTTGGGGAGGGAAAGAAAAAAGAATGTAATGAAATAATGTATTGAAAGTAATTAAATTCAGGAACCAGAAAGAAATCCTGACCTAGATGAGGACTTATCAGTGATTAACAAATCATCAAAACAATAATTTTATGAAAATCTCTTAGAGGTTACTCATTGAGTCTCTTATAGAGATTACTGATATTGAAAGGATGAATTCTTAAAATTATGGCAAATTTGGGGAAATGTAAATTAGACTGTTGATCTTTTAAAGGCAAATGACTATCTAACCATGCCTCCTACCTTTTACTTGGAATTAGTTTTTTCAAGGGTCAAGTTCATATTTGTTCCTATAGGTCTTTCCATGTTTCTCTGTCTTCGTCACAGTTTGTTTCTTGCAGTTTGGTAAGATTTGACATAAATGTATGAACGCGAACATTTTTCTATATAGATTCTATCATGTCATGTACCATAATTTGTTTAGCTGTTCCTGATCAATGGCATCTCCTTTGTTTCCAGGTCTTTATCACAGAAAATGCGATGTCTATAGGGACTTTTTCTATTCAATGATCTTCTGAAGGCAAAGTTCAGGAAGAGAATCTCTGGGTCCAAGACTATTATGACCCTTCCCTGACTTGGTTGCCCCGCCTGCAGCAGCCTCCCCCGGGCAGAGGATGGCCGAGTCACCCAGTCTTGTGGCCTGGGGCCAGAGCCCATCCACATTGTGGTCCTCTCTGCTGATTGATCTTACTTGTCCACTAAGGCCCCAAGATCTTTTTCATATTGTTAGCTCCACAACCTTCCCCATCCTGAATATGTGACAGACTGAGGAAGACTGTGAAGTTTTTCTGACCCCACTTCTAAAGGGAAAGTGATTTTTAGTAACCATAATCCCTTGGAGTGCAGGAGTTCCCCTAATTTCTTATGTCAGCCCTTGATGAGGAAAGTGGAAGTGTGGAAGAGATGGCAGTGCCCAAGACCCCCGTCCAATGGGAGTTGAGGGGCTCCTTGGCTTCTCTGCCATGGGCAGGGATAAACAGTGGGTTTTGTCTTTGGATTAGTTGACCGCTTCCCTGCCTCAGGAAGGATAGGAAAGAAGGAAGTCTTTCCTGGGGGGCCGGCTCTCCAGCTTGGCTGTACCTGGCTTTCTGGCTGGAGTCTTGGAACACACCTCAGATAAATACACACTTAAATATCTGCATAAACATAAGATGAGGGGAATGCGTGGCTAAGCCAGAGTTGGCATTGTCCTCTAACACTGTCTCTGCTACCACTGGGCTGAGGTGGGGGACCCCATGGACGTGAAGAGGACCCCCACTGGGCAAGGCTGGGGGAGAGACACAATGTGAGCCAAGAACTGCGTGGCAGATGAGGCTGGGTCAGGGGGTCTTGGGCACAATGGAGGCGCTCTGGGATGTTAGTGGAACCTTGGAGAAGGCCACGAGCAGCAGGCACTCAACAGGCCTGGCATAGCCTCCCACCCATGGGGTCCTGGAGAGAGATGAGGGAGAATGAAGTCAGCGTAGGCCTTGGGCCCATCCATGGTGGGAGTGTGTGCCCGAGCCACGTGACATGCCCCCCAATTAGAGAGTGGTGCTCCTGTGGAAGGCATTGGGCAGCCTTGGCAGAGAGTTAGGGGCTGTGGGATGAGGAGAGCCAGGGCTCCTGGGCAGAAATAGGGAAGGGGAAACCTAAGAAACCAGGACCACCGAGTGATCCTGAAAGATAAATTGGCTCCTGATGGTCCCCTTGGCCCGCCCTCAATTCAAGGGTTTCATTGACCCTTGGAAGAGGAGGAGCCACTGGGGGAATGCCCTCCCCTCCTCCAATTAAAAAAAGGAAAAACCTTTGTCTGTGATCTGCCTGGTTAAGTGAAGCCTCTTCTGCCCTGGGGTCCTCACCTTGGGGGACCTCACAGGTGAGACTCCCCCTTGCCCCACCACCCCCATCCATTTTTTTTCCTGACAGTGTTGGTACCACTTTGAACTTTAGATGCTGGGAGAGAGAGGAGCCCCGGGCATCTGTGATCCTCTGCAGAGTCTCAGGGAGCCAGTGGGTGAGGTGAGCTCTGGGGAAGTGCCGAGGTCGGACTCGAACCCAGGTCAGCTTGACTCCAGGCTCGGCCTCCTGGCAGCCTCTCGATGGCGAGTCAAGATTGAGAGGACAGAGGCGGGCAGCACCAGAATATCAGTCTGTGCCAAGCCCCCCCATCACCCCTAGCAACAGACTGTTCCTTGGGCTCCCACACAGGGGGGCTCTCTCCTTGGTCCTTGGCAGACCAGGCCTCCCCACCTTCAGGTATACTCCCACTGGGCATCCGATCTAGTCTCCACATGGCAGCCAGACGGAGAGCCTTAAAGCCATCGATCCCAGAGCTGGCGCCAGTGACCCTCCCTGGGATCAGCAGCATCTCTCAGAGGCCCCCCTTGTCTCCTTGGCCCCCCTCCTTCCCTTCTGAGGCTCCGTGTGCCTGTGCCCCTTGCGGCTCCTTGTGGCCCCGGAGCTTTTCACTGTGAAGGGAGCCGGTTCAGTGGAGCTCATCCTCATTCTTTACCTTCTCAGAACATTTTCTAAAAAAATTGAAACCTTTTGAGCACTGTACTAATGATGATTTGCTTTTGTGCTAGGTTATTTATATATATATTTCTTATCTTCTAAAATAATTTTAAAGGTATTCTGGGAAAAATTCAATATATACCAAATACAAAATGTTTGAGATGTGTTACAAATTACTTTTTCTACCTTGTTTTTTGCAATTATGTTAAAATTATCCATTGGTTGAAAAGTAGCAATTATAATTTATTAGCAGTAATTAATTTTTAAGCCTGTAGATTTTTTAAAATGATTTACTGTTATGAGGGATGGAAGAGTAGATATTTTTTCCTAGGGGAAGGCATAAAAATAGCCTTTGATTAAATGTTGCTGGTTTTTGAGGGATAATTTATATTTGGCGAGGAGCAAAAATAATTTTAATTTGTCAAGAGAGAAAAAGCTTCAATTTAGAGAAAGGACATTCAGGTTTGACACATTTTATATTTGTGTCACAAAAACACAGTCCTAGTTTTACCATAAAATATTTCAAATTTACATTGATATTTTAAAAGTCTATATTTTCTTATATTTTCTGTAAGTTTGATTTTTAAAACAGATTAAAAAAATTTTTTTTCAATGAAGAAGCATTTGTTTTCTTTCCCTCTTTTCTTCTTTTCCCCCACTAGGGCAAAACAAAACAAAATGACAAAATTTATGATAAATCAACAAATTTGCAAAACGGTGATCATCTCAGCTGTTGGCTTTTGCCAAGAGGGTCGGGGACCTCTTCATCCGCACTCTCATTGCATTGGTCCAGTGGTCTGCCTCTGTCTGGTCCTGGTCCATCCCTGTCCCGCCATGTCGCCTCTTCCAGGCTGGGCCAGGCTTCTTGAGACCGGTCCTTCTGGAATTCTTTTGGCCCCTGAGTATTCTGCAGGACTTTTACAAAAAGAGTGGCTGGAATATAAAATCTACAAATTGCCCATGGGTCGTTTTCCACTTTGATCTGAAGCTGTGATAGTGTTGGTTTTAAAGAATATAAAGACAGTTGGGAGACTTCGGGGGAAAGTTCCACCTTGACCCTCCAGCAGTTGAGTGGAAAAGTGTCTGGGGGGAGGTCCAGGGGGAGGCTATGGGGTCTAGTCCGGTTCAGGCAAGCTTTCCCAAGTTCTGCGCCACTTGTAGGTGGGTGGCCCTGTCTGGCCTGCTGCATTGGCACACACTCCCTCCCTCGCTCGCAGTGATGTGCTGCCCTCTTTGAGCTTGGCCTTTTTCTTTTTCTGAAACAGACTCCCACCATGGTAGGGAAGCAACGGTGCCTGCTGGGACCCACGGCCTTTCTTCGGGGCTGTCTTCCCTCTATTCTGATCTTCTGGTAAAGATGTTGCTTTGACCATTCCACCTCCGCGTGCCCGGCCCAGCTTTGGCCTTTCCACGCGAATGGGGTCTGGGAAGTGTGACTGTGTCTATACTGGGGAAAAAGTGAATTCACATCATTTGGAATTTTATTGGAATAAAAACCAACATGATGGTTTTAACTTAAGAGCATTCAGTAGCTGCCTCTCAACAACCCCCATCCCAACAATAATTTTGCCTTTAGTGCTTTGATTCTGGAGTTGTTTGAACCAAATTGCCTGAGGGGCCAGAGATGAATCATTGACCTAGTATAGACGCACCAGACCAAGGATGGGAGAAGCGGTCACTCTTCTTGCCTGGAAGGCCTGGGTCTTGCCTGCTGATGGGTGTTCTTCAGGTGGCTATCCCAGAACGTGGAGGCAGGCGCCTTGGAAGGATTGGCCTCGCTGAGCTCCCGCAGCTTGGAGAGTGGCCAACCTGGGTGGGCATCTGCACCATCCGGCCCTGTGGGCTGGGGCTGGGCGGCCGGCTCATGGCTGCTTTGCATGGCTGGCTCCATTCTGGCCTGGCCTCTTAGAAGGGCAGAGCTTCACTGGTGCGGGGCTCACGCCTGTGTTTGTCCCTGCAGGTCTGATCTTCCTCTTCTACCTGGTCTTCTATGGCTTCCTTGCTGCACTCTTCTCCTTCACAATGTGGGTCATGCTTCAGACTCTGGATGATGAAGCTCCAAAATACCGGGACCAGATCTCTAGCCCAGGTAATGGTGTCATTGGCCGTGCCTCCATAGCCATCTTTTCACCAGAAATGTTAAGATGCCCTTTATAAGGATGGAGACATAAAAAAAGGTTTGTTTCTTGGCTCCAAATAATGTCTAGGAACCTGAGTGTTTGGGTTAATAGTGACAGTTATAACAATTGAGGAGGGAACGGTCTTTTGTAACTCAGCTTTCCCCCCACCCCCAGCCCCCTGTGGGTCAGTGCCATGGCCATCTGACTGACCACGGAGTTGATGACTGAGCTTTCCTTCCACATTCAGTTAATGGGAAGTACTTTTGATTACCAGTTTTTTACAATTAGCAGCATTTTTCTTTATAATTTGAAGATTATTTAAACAGAAGAAGCCAAACTTTCTATATGTTACCCTAAGATTGTCATTTCATTGGTATCCTTGTTTTGGCCTCATAGCAGTCTATTAAGTTGTATTCTGCCATATGTTAGTGAGGAATTTATGGTATTCTTGTAGAGAACCAGTGGATAAATCTAAATATGAAGAGCATGAACTTGTGTCAGTACATATCAGGAAATGTCCTTGATGGAGAGTCAAGGGATGCTAGCTAGGTGCGAGCTGATCAGGTGGCAGAGGTCTGGGGTGGGCGGGTGGCCTATGTATAAAACCTTGGGATTTTTCCTAATTGCTAGAGAAAAATTCTGAGGTAAAAATTGATTTTAAGTCTTTTGACTTTGCAGGGCTTACAATTATTCCAAAACCACAGGGTGCCTTGGAGTTTTATATTAATCCTACTGAATCAGCAACTTATGAATACTACCTGAATAGCATTTCACGTTTTTTAAAAGGTGAGATTGGTTTCTTCTAAATACTTTTTTTTAAGTGATTGATTTAAATTTTATTCCCAACAGAGAGGAAAATGTGAACGTTCTACTCCTTGACTTAATGGAAATCGAACAAGCAGTATGTGATGTTTTGCTCATTTTTGACTCAGCAGTCACCTCGGCCAGATACAGAACAACTAAAAGAGCCAGAATTTTCATGATGGTTTATTGGATTTTTCTGTTTTTTAGAGTAGATTGTATTGATCTTTTTTTTTAAGTTTTTTGTTTTTGTTTTTGTTTTTGCAGGGCAAGGGGGTTAAGTGATTTGCCCAAGGCCACACAGCTAGGTAATTATTAAGTGTCTGAGATCAAATTTGAACTCAGGTCCTCCTGACTCCAGGGCCGGTGCTTTATCCACTGCACCACCTAGCCGCCCCCTGTAATGATTGTTCTTGCCAGTTCTGTCTGGAAGAACATAGATGAAGAGGGTGTGCCCATATTGATTAAAGTAGAGATTCTGAGCATTCTTAAATGATATTGAATAAGAAAGATGAAGGGGATGAGGATTGTAAAAGATTTTCTCAGAGGCAGTAGGATTATTTCTTAAACTTTAATAGTCTTACTTTTTGCATTTAAAACCACTGTAGCATATAAAGACCAAGGTTTCTAAGTGCTTTCTTCATGAACTTTGTGTACTTCTCACCCATATGCATGTGCTAGCTTCCTAGACCAAGTTTTTCTTTTTCCCCTTTTCTTTATTTTCCCAATTATATGTTAAGATAATTTTCAAAATTCATTTTTGTAAAGTTTTCTCCTCCCCCTGCAGTTGCAGATGATCCAATGGACTTTAAACATGCACAGTCATGTCACACATATTTCCATATTAAGTCATGATGTGAAAGAGATCATGAGAAGGGGAAAACATGCAAAAAATTAAGAAAGGGAAACGAGTGTGTTTTGGTCTGCATTCAGACTGCATCATTCGTTCTTTGGATGGGGATGACATTTCTCATCACGAGGCTTTTAGAATTGTCTTTGGTCATGGACGGCACCACCTCCCTCAGCCAGTCTAAGTCCCGTACTCAGGGTTTAGAGGGACTCACAGAGCAGTAATGCTCCATCATATTCGCATGCCACAGCTTGTGCAGCTAAGCCCCCCTGGGATGGACACCCCTCCAAAGAGCTGGTATAAATATTTTTGATCATGTGGGTCTTTTTCGCTTTTTTTCCTTTTGTGATCTTTGGGCCAAGGATAGGCAGAGTTTTACTGTCCTTTGGGCAGAGCTTTTTAAAAACATTTTATTTTGTTTTTTTCCAGTTACATGCTCTGGTTTTTCAGCATTCATTTGTTTATCCATTTGCAAGTTTATAAGTCACACATTTTCCTCCCTTTCCTCCCCTCCTGCCTCCCCTGGCCACAAACATTCTGGTGGAAGTTGTCACAGCCCACTTGGGTTCCACACCTTTACGGGGTAGTCATTTTATGTATGAGGAATTGGGACAAAGGGAAAAGAAAGAAAAGCATAGGAGAGGAAGCAAAAGTGTTAAGAGAAATTTTAGGAAAGTAGACATGATAGCATTCAAATTCTGTGCGAGTTGGGGTTTTTTCTATCTGGTATCAGATCCTTCCTTCTCCATATCCATTTGTAGTCTTTGGAATTTGATAAAATCCCTTTCAGAAGATTTTGTGGATGAAGCCAACTAGAAGTTAAGAATTTTATGGAAATCAGAGCAGAAATAAAGCACTCTGCTTTTTAGGCACTCTGCTTCTCCAGCCTTTGTTTACTAAAACCTAAACTTTTGGAAAGTCCAGGAAAAATCAGTATCAAATGTTTCTGTGCAGGAAGAATAGGAAGTATTAGACTGTGGAAGATACAGAGATGCATAGTGTAGTAGTTGGGAGGACCTGAGTTCGAATCCAATCTCAGACATGTGTCTCTAGTTGTATGATCTTGGATGAGTCACTTCACCCTGATTGCTTCACATCCAGGGTCATCACCAGTCCTTCTGATCCATCTGGCCACTGGACCCAGATGGCTCTGAAGGAGAAAGTGAGGCTGGTGACAGTACAGCCCCCTCACTCACATCCAGTTCACTTGCTTGTCATGGCATCACCCTCTTGCTATCATGGTCGTCTTCAGGAATAAAGGACAGGCACAGCTAGGTTGCGCAGTGGATAGAGCACCGGCCTTGGAGGCGGGAGTTACCTGGGTTCAGATCTGGCTTAAGCTGTGTCAACTTGGGCAAGTCATTTAACCCCACTGCCTTGCAAAAAAAAAAAAAAACAGAAAAAAAGGACAAACAACACCAATTTTCCCTCTGAATTAAGACCAGTAGGGTCCTGCAAACTTGACATGTTTGAGTCTGCTCCCTCTCATGCCCCAGAGGTGGCTGGTGTGGTTTTGTAAGGGGTGGTCTAAACAGGGAGAGAATCAAGTAAAGGAGGCGTCAATACACAGGTGACTTGGCTGACCGGGGCCCCAGGGCTCTGGCCGAGGCTCAAGTCAATCCTCAGGTCCTGCTGTTGGACCCTGGTTTTAAAATGACTACTTATTTGCTCCCCAGAAGGAATGGTTTAAAAACAGGTAAGATGAATGGCAGCATGAGTTGTGAATTTGGGTTGAGATTTCTCTTTTGAAGTCTTTTCACTAAAATCTAGTTTGGACAGTTCAAGATTGATGTACAAATAATAAATAGTTATTTCTTTTTACCCCATTAAGCATATAACAGTGACAGTCAAGTCCATCACATAAGCTGTTCTAATGGAACATACTTTGAACAAGATGGCATCTCTCCTAAAAAGGCTTGTAGATTTTCTCTTGAGACCCTCGAATCCTGCTCCGGATTAGAAGATAACCAGTACGGCTATTCTAATAGAACTCCTTGTGTTTTTGTCAAAATGAATAGAGTAAGTACATATTGGGCATTGGGGGCTTCTGTGAGGAATCAGATTCAGTTCCTAATTGAATGAAGTTCTGTTTTTGAGTCAGTTGATTTGGGGGGGGATGGGTGAGCTTTACTTAAAAAATAAAATAATGGTATATAGATTTAGGAAAAGAGTGATTTTACAATTGAGTCATGTGGAGCTCTCATGTTTTACATAATTACTAGGTTATTTTGATTTGAATATTTTATAAATTAAACTTATATATACAGCAACAGTACTTCAAGAAGGTCATGAGAGATGGCTAGGTGGCGCAGTGGGCGGAGCACCGGCCCTGGAGTCAGGAGTACCTAAGTTCAAATCCAGCCTCAGACACTTAATAATTATCTAGCTGTGTGGCCTTGGGCAAGCCATTTAACCCTGTTTACCTTGCATAAACCTATTAAAAAAAAAGTTCATGAATTTGATTTTATGCCAGTCAAATTAATGTCAAATGACAAAACCTTTGTTTAAATGACTAGTAGATTCAGATTTTTCTGTAGTACATAAGAACAAAGTCCCTGATGTATGTCTTTGAGGGTGCCACATACATTTATTAGCTTTCTCTCCGGCAATGCTTCGGGTCCAGATTGAGCTGCCTCTTGGAATGTCCCTGGATGTCGCTTGATAGCAGCTAACCTTTTTTCAAACTGTTCAGTGAGTGATCTGAGGAATGAGTCATTTGGGTTTCCAGGGCGATCCAGCTCATCCCTTCTTGGATTGGTGGCCTAGAAGGCAGTGGTGTCCAATCCAAGCAGAAACATCCCTGCCATTCAGTTAAAATCCTTGTTAACAATTTCATCTGGTTGAAGCAGCCCCCAGGAGAGTTGGGGGCCCATCCCGCAGGGTCCTCCCTGGCAGACGGTGGGGGGGATGGCAAGCCGGGGGCCAAGAGACTGCAACGAGAATCAAAATAGTTTACAAATGATTTTAAATTCTGCTTCCCAGGGGCAGCTAGGTGGCGTAGTGGATAAAGCACCGGCCTTGGAGTCAGGAGTACCTGGGTTCAAATCCGGTCTCAGACACTTAATAATTACCTAGCTGTGTGGCCTTGGGCAGGCCACTTAACCCCCATTTGCCTTGAAAAAAAAAATAATAATAATAAATTCTGCTTTCCCCTTAGCCCCAGCGCCAGAGTAGAAAAGGGTTCCATGGAATGGGGAAAATGGGGGGGAAAATGTTTTATATATATATATATATAGTGAATAATAATAATGTTTTCTTAACCTTAGATAATTGGATTAAGACCTGAAGGAAAACCCAGGATACTCTGTGAAGTTAAGGTTAGTAACATATTGAAACTGTAATGTTCAGATTCTCATAAAAGTTGACCTCAAATCTGAAAAATGTGTCTTTTTTAGTTTGCTTCTTGGAGCAGTTCAGTTAGTCCCTTAGTGACTTAGCTGATGGCCCAGCTCGCAGCTCCACTCCTGGGCTAGGGCGTGCCAGCCCCGCGCTCTGCCTCATACAGACACCCCCTTTAGTTGGCCTGTGTGCATTACACTGGCTTACAGCTTCCTCCCAGACTCCTAGTTTTAACATGATTCATTCTTATCATATCATAGCCTGTTCTCTTTGTTCTTCATACTGCAAATACAACCTAGACAAATATTTAATAATGGGTTATAGTTTCTTAGAGAAACTGTTAACTACAAAATTGTACCAAATCAAAGGTGCTGTGTGTCATTGATCTCTTAGTTCAGTTATGTTTACATTGCTTTGGAACTTGTTTCTAGAAGAGTTTTGTGTTGCTGTAAGCCAAATGTGTCTAAAGAGAAAGATTTGAAAAAAAAGAGAAAAAGTCAATTCCTGGTTTCTAGATTAAACTCTTATCCCCCTGAATAATGGACCATCAGCTCAGCAGAAAATTTGAATAAGAAAACACTTACCTGAAAACCTAATCCTCTGTCTGACCAGGAAGTTTGATTGATAACTAAATTATTGTTATTTGATAGATGCATGGAGATTATTAGGAGGGTTCCCCCCAAGAAATTATTTCTTTCTTTTGAAGAATTAATTGTACTTAGATTAAATTCCATAGAAAATTACAGAACTGTTTGTCAAGTTATTTTGTTTTTACTAGGATAAACTGCCTAATGGAAGATGTAATTCGTAAGACTTAATTGTCTAACCTTTTTACTTAAAATAGTATTCGCTACTCACTTTACTACCTCGTTTTTGAGTAATGAATTTTTGAAAACTTATTTTCGCTTTACTAAAGTCTTATATTTGGCTAATCTCTGTAGGTTATAGCTTGTCTGTTTTAAGAACTCTGCAAAGACAAGCATACTAGCAATCTTTTTGTCTTTGCAAAGTTCTTAAAACAAAAACAAATGAGAAAACATTAGTGATAATCACAGTGCTTGTATCTCATTTAATGAATTTCAAAAAGTAAAATGTCTGTTTTAATTGAGGGGGGCAGTTTTGCAAGGCAGTAGGATTAAGTGACTTGCCCAGGGTCACACATCTAGGTGATTATTAAGTGGGTAAGGTCAGATTTGAACTCAGGTCCTCCTGCCTCCAGGGCTGGAGCTCTATTCACTGTGCCACCCCCACCCCATCCCCATTTCCAGTCTAACTTCCTTCTCTTCAGTTTAAGCCCATGTCCTCTTGTGTGTTGTGTTGTCCTTTGTTTCCATTGGTGGAGAAAGGGAATGCCTTCTCTGTACCTGGAGGGGTTATCGAGTCTGCCCTTCGACCTTCTTTTCTTCAACCCAAGGAGCCTTGGTGTCTAGTCCCCTGCATCCTGGTCAGTAGGCCTTGAAAATGAATGTTGGCTGTGATGCCAGTCCATTCTTCTTCCCCTCCCCCAAGAAAGGGTCTGTCTCAGTTGAACTAAGCAACCTTCAACAGATTTGAGCACTTTGAAACCTGGGACTGCAGGATCTTTGATTACAGGCAGAACTGTTTGAGGACAATTGAACAGTCGAGGTTGATGCCAGAGCAAGTCCTGGGCCGCAGCCCTGGCTGGGGTGGGTGGCTAGGTGGAGCTTCTGCCGGTGTCTGTCTTAGGTCTTGGTCACTGAAATGACTCCTGTGGGATTTTCTAACTGATTTTTTAGAGGTAGGGATCACAGATAAGTGTTGCTTCTCCAACCCCATTCATCACCCCACATGTACTTCCTTGTGTCCCCATCTCAAAGTCAGAATGCCAACAGGTGAGGCTACTTATTTTTTCCTTAAAGAGAGTTCTTCAGTATTGTTCTGGTGTGCTTTGATTAATCAAAAAATTGGGATTGGTAGATATGTTGGTGTTTTTAAAACAGTCATTGCATTCTAGATTTGTTAGCTATTTAGAAAGTCACGATGACAACTCTCAGAGGATGAGCTTCTTTTCTTCCTCTCACACCCGGTCATGGTCATTGGACACAGTCTCTCCATGCACATAACCAGTAGGACTAGGCCACCTTGGAGAGCACATGGGACAGATACAAAGAGAGGGGGTGGCAGGGCTGTTAGATTTTGAATGATCATCTGAGGCAGGACTCATGGACTTAGGGGGTCTGGGGGGGGGGGGGCTGTCCATGTAATAAGCATTCAACTCTTATTTGAGTTACCCCATCAGATACCAGAGAGCTAAGACCTTTACTAGTTGGAGCAAATGCCCTTGTTCCTAGTGCATTCTCTTATACCAGCCATTCATTACCAAGTGGCTCCTTAGCAGAGCTGCTGCCCTCTGGGGCCATGGTGGCACTATCAAAGTAGGAAAAGTGTCAGTCTTCTACATCAGCATTACCATTTCCCCCCATACCCTTAATAATTGAAATTTCTTTCATAGCATAGTTATATTTTCACTTGTTCAAAGTATTTTCTTTTTGTTTTAAATTTTAGGAAGGAAGTGGTGTACAACTAGAAACTTACCCCCCAAATGGAAATCTTGACTTAAAATATTATCCATATTATGGTAAAAAGTTGCATGTAAGTATACTTGGGGTTTATATCATGTTGAATATGACTTTGTCAAAATTCAGTAAATTGAGTTTTTCAAATGCAAATTCTATTCTCTCCTTTACTTCCGGTATAAAAGTCTGAGCTGTAGCTGGGGAGAGGAGGGAGGGAAGAAGCTCATGATTCATTACTTTGCTCTCTTCATTTTCCAGGTGAATTATCTTCAGCCATTAGTTGCCATCAAGGTCAAGTTTCTGCTTGGCAAGCAGGATGTGATGATTGAATGCAAAATTGAAGGGTCTCCCAATCTGAGAAACCAGGACGAGCGAGACAGGTTCTTGGGACGAGTTTCCTTCAAAATCACAATGACTCAGTAGTATGAGTAAAAACATCTCCACAAACAAGTGTGTGGTCTATCTTCATGGTGTATCAGCTGGACCTGCCCTTCTAGAATTTGAAACCACCTTGGAGAATTGAGGGTGGTACCTGACATTTGGGGTAGCATAATAATGTGCTTCCAGATCATAATGTTTAATGTCCTCAAAGTAACTGCCTTTTGCCTTTGCCTGCCCCATTGGACCAGTGTGCAGACATAGACATGTCTTATTAGGGACCTGTAAATAGCAGATTGAAAACGTGGAATAATGGTGGTCTTGTTCTGTTCTAATGTGGTTTTATCTCCAAGTGTCTATAAAGCTTAATGTGCCGTGCTATGTAAATATTTTATTGATTTAACACTGGTTTAACTGTTATTATCTCAATGCCAACACACCTTTAGGGATCAAATGATAAAAAGGTACCTGACCAACCAAAAGTGATTTATAACTGCAAGAATTGTGGTGTGTGGAGACACCTTAAGCTCTTTGTGTGAGGAGGAAGAGAAATAAAAGTGGATTTAAAAAGTGGCAGTTTTTGAAATTATTTTAAAAGGCTGAATTGATTTGAACCCTGAGCACAAAGGTTTTGAGTTTTAAAAATACGAGGAGCAGCATGGTGGGATTGAGTTTCAATGTGGGTGGCTCATTTCAAACCAACCTGAGTTAGGTGAGTTAATAAATCTTCATTTCTTTAAATCCACTATTTTTTTTTTAACATTTTAAATTATGTGAACTTAGCTATTCACAAAGAGAATCAGATCGGCACTATTTGAACAAGACTTAAAACCCCTAAATCATGAAAAGAACTTCAGAGACGACAATAAGCGAATTAGCCATCGGCACTTCTCTATTAACTGGCTAGGAGGTGCCTGGCCTATGCCAATGGTCTAGGAAAGACCAAAGACAGACCCTGCCCTCTAGGAGCTCCAGTCTAGGGGAGTGCTGCCACCACTGTTGCCTTCATCAGTCTTTTTAAATCTCCTTATGAACTCACCAATTATGTCATCTGATCACAAAAGGATATATAGGATAAAAGAATTAACTAGTCTCTCCCCCCCCATAGTGTTTTCTTTAAATTGTAGTTTCTGCAGTTAAAATAATTGACATAGAAGGTGACTCACTGTCTGAAATCCCACCCTCCCGACGAGTTGGGTTCATCATTCTTAGAAATGAAGTTTTGATTTCTTTTGTTCTGTCCCTCAAGCCCAGGAGACATTTTTAATGTGGTGACCCTTTTGCTAAGATTGCAGGGAGGCAGAGAAGAGCGGATCCAGGTAAGCCAAGGAGCTTATTGATAGTGCTTGTTTTGAAGGGCAGCCAGCTCCATAGTTTTATTGTCTATGAAGGACAGTCCCTCAGCTCCCACAGGGAGAGTTCTGCTAATCATATTAATTAGTTCCCCGGGACATTGGGGGATAACCAGACTATTCTCCACTTCCTTTGGAAGGTGTAAGGGTGGACCAGGGCCCCACTTGATTCCTAGCTCTCATGCTTGTGTCCATTTGGATTGGATGAGCAGTTTTAAAGTTTAAGTTTTAAAGTTTTAAGTTTTAAAGGCTTTTTCAATGGTTAACTCTTAATCACTTAAAATTCCTCCTAAAATGAACACAGAGGGTGTTTTAGCTTTTGATGCTCTTCTCTGGGTTGGAGATTGTTTTATGCTAGATATCTGAATAATTATGATACTAAAAATGGCCCAAGGATCTTTCTATCCTGTGAAGTCTCCATAGTAAAACTAGACACTATAGAGGAATTCACTTTTTGGTTATGCCCTATCAGGGTCCATGAGAAATGGCTTGGATGCCCATATTCACCTGGGGAGAGGGGTTCTCTGGAATAGCCAGCTTTCTTTCCTCTCTTGCTCTTTCCTTCCTTTTTAATTCCAGATGTTCTTCCACCAGCCCCCCCCTCATTGAGAAAGCCGACACTCTGATAACCATCATACATGAGAAGTCATGCTGTACTCTATATTAGCCATGTTGCCCTCAAAAAAAGGTGGGGGGGGAGAAAAAGCTTCAACCTGCATTCAGATTGTATCAGTTCTCTCTCTGAAGGCGACTGGCATTCTTCATCCTAGGTGCTTTGGAATCTTCCTGATCAGAATAGCTAAGTCCACATTTGATCAATATTCCTGTTCCGTTCAATTCACAGCACCATTCATCTAACAGTAACCAGGTTTTTCTGAAGCCATCCCCCTCATTTCCTGTGGCCCAGGATTTCATCACAGTCATACCACAATTTGTTCAGCTATTCCTCATTTGATGAGCAACCCTTCAATAGTCGATTTGTCACCCCAACAAAGGGCTCTATATTTATTTTTGTTTCAGTTAGGACTTTTTTCTTTGCTTGCTTTGGGTTACAGATCTAGCGGTGGTATTCTGGATCAAGCATATGTACAATTTTAATCCCTTGGCATAGTTCGCTAGAATGGTTGAACCAGTCACCACCCCACAACATTGCAGTAGGGTCCCCATTTTTCCCACATCTCCAACATTTACTACTTTTCCTTTTCTGTCATGTTAACCTTTGTGACAAGGTGTGAATTGGTACCTCACTTATTTTAATTTTGTTTGCATTTCTCTGTTAGTGACTTGCAGCATTTTTTCATATAGCTTTATAGCTTTGATTCTTCCAGAAGCTGCCAGTTCATTATCCTTTGACTTTGTCATTAGGGAATAACAGTCACAGTAGACTACATCTTTATATATAGTTCACTGTAAGATATAAAGAATATAAGATTCCATTCACTTTATAGTTTGTTGATTTAACAAAAGTTCTCAAGAGAACCTCTTAAAAGCCCTCTTCCTGGGGGCGGCTAGGTGATACAGTGGATAGAGCACCAGCCCTGGAATCAGGAGGACCCAAGTTCATATCCAGCCTCAGACACTTAGTAATTACCTAGCTGTGTGACCTTGGGCAAGTCACTTAACCCCATTGCCTTGCAAACCCTCCACCAAAAAAAAAGCCCTCTTCCCACAAGGTGCTTATCAGGCCAGCATCGACTGAGCCCTGAGTCCCAGAACCTCTCAGACAGGATCTATAAAATTAAAATCACATCTAACAAAGGAAAAACCAAGTTGGTGAAGATCATCCGTTGTCTGTTGTCTGAAGGATGATCCATAAAGTTCATATACCTTGGACAAAAACTGCAAATGAAGAAAACCAACCAAACCCATGACTGAGCAGACTATTGCCAACCCAGCTCCTCTTCACTACGATAAAGACTCCCTGCAGGTGCTGAAGAAGGAAGGCCGAGAGTCATCCAATAGGGTCTGAGGCTGGATTTGAATTCAAGCTCTCTCAGCTCCAGGGTCAGTGCTCTATCAAGCTGCCCCAGTTTTGTTTATTTTTAAAATCTTTAATATTTTATTTTCCCCAATTTTATGTAAAAAAACAATTTCAACTTTTTTTTTCAAATTTTAAATTGCAAATTCTCTCCCTCTCCACCCCATATTGAGAAGGCAAGCAATTTAACATAGCATTTTTGTTTTAAACATGTAGTCTTAAAATATTTCCAAGTGAGTCATTCTGTGAAAGGAAACACAGAAAAAAAGAAAAAGTATCTTTGATACACTCGGCACCTTTCATCATGAATCCTACAGAATTGTAGATCATCATACAATATTGCTATAACAATGTACAATATCCACTTCATTCTGCTCCTTTCACTTTGTATCCGTTCATGTAAGTCATCATGTTTTTCTGAGAGCATCCTGTGCATCATATCTTAAAGTCCATGAGTCCATCACCATCACATACAACTTGTTCAGCCATTCCCAACTGATAGATAACCCCTCGGTTTCCAATTCTTAGTCACCTCTAGAAAAGCTGCCATAAATATTGTACACAGAAGTCGTTTTCCTTTATCTCTTTGGGACACAAATCTAGTAGTGGTATTACTTGACCAAACAGCATGCATTCATGGTTTTACAGCTCTTCGCACCAAATTCCAAATTACTCTCAGGAGTTGTTTTTTAATTGAAAAGATGTATTTTTCCAATTACATACTATGGAAGTTTTTCAGCATTTACCCATTTGTAAATTTATGAGTTGAGCATTTTTCAACCATCAACCACCCTCCCTTCCCTACCCACTGCCAAGGGGGTGGCGTCCCCTACTTCCCTCCCACCCCCCAGTGGTGAATAGTCGGGTTGAAAATGTTTATCATATTTACATATTAGTCATTTTGTGTATGAGGAATTAGAACCAAGGGGAAAAAGAAAAACCATGAAATCGCAAGGAAAAACGAGAGAAGTTTTAAAGTGAACATAGTATGGATTCAGATTCCATGGTTCTTTGGTTCTGGCTCCCTCCATTTAGCATCAGTTCATGTAATCCTTCCCATGTTTCTCCAATTCGTTTTAATTTGCATTTCATCAATATGATTTGAGCATTTTTATATTATTGTAGATAGCTTTGATTTCTTTGAAAACATCCTTTGACAATTTCTCAATTGAGGAATGACTCATTTCTATAAATTTGACTCAGTTTTCTATACATTTGATAAAGTATCAGCAAAATTTACCAATTATATATTTCCCTCCATCCTAGTTTCCCCATTTATCCTACTCCTGTTCCCTATCATATTACTCCTGTTCATTCTCAAAAGTGTTCTGACTTCTACCTTTCCCAAATAACCCTTGCTTCCCTTATCCCCTTCCCTATCCCTTCAGCTCCCTTCGCTCTTTTTCTTATCCCTTTCCCATCTACTTTCCTGTATGGTAAGATAGATTTCTGCACCCAACTGTATATCATTCCCTCTTTGAGCCAATTCAATGAGAATAAAGTTCATTTTCCCCTCTTTTATGTCAGATAATTGATCCCATTCTACCTCACTCCCATTCTCCCAGTGTATTCTTTCTCATCCCTTATTTTTTTTTTATATATAATCAGACCATCACATTCAACTCCCATCTCTGCTTTCTTTCTAGGTATACTTTTTTTTAGGTTTGTTTTTTTTTTGCAAGGCAAACGGGGTTAAGTGGCTTGTCCAAGGCCACACAGCTAGATAATTGTTAAGTGTCTGAGACCAGATTTGAACCTAGGTACTCCTGACTCCAGGGCCGGTGCTTTATCCACTACGCCACCTAGCCTCCCCCTAGGTATACTTCTAACTGCCCTAATAGTAAGAAAGGTTTTAGGAGTTATAAATATCATTTTCCCATGTAGGAATATAAACAGTTTAACCTTATTAAATTCCTTATGATTTCTTTCCTGTTTACCTTTTTATGCTTCTTTTGAGTCTTACATTTGAAAATCATTTTCTATTCAGCTCTGTTCTTTTTTTTAACTTATTTATTTAAGGCAATGGGGTTAAATGACTTGCCCAAGGTGACATAGCTAGGCAATTATTAAGTGTCTAAGTGCCTGAGGCTGGGTTTGAACTTAGGTGCTCCTGACTCCAGAGCTGATGCTCTATCCACTGCGCCACCTAGCTGCCCCCATTTTCTTTTTTTTCTCAAATACATTCATTTCTTGGTAAGATTTTTACATTCCACATTTTTCTCTCTCCTTTCTCCCCATGACAGCAAGTAGTCTGAAATAGGTGAGACATATGTAATCATGTTAAACTTATTTCCATATTAGTCATGCTGTGGAAGAAGAATCAAACAAAAGGGGAAAACCCATGAGAAAGAAAAAACAACAGATATAAGTCAGCTTTGGTCTGCATTCAGACTCCCTAGTTCTTTCTCTGGATGACTTTTTCCATCACAAGTTTTTTAGAATTGTCTTTGGTCATTGAATCACTGAGTTAAGTCTTTCACAGTTGATCATCACTGTGTTGTTAATGTGTACAATGTTCTCTGATTCTGACTTCACACAACATCAGTTCGTATAAGTCTTTCCAGGCTTTTCTGAAATCCACCTGATTCTTAGAGAACAATAGTACTCTATCACATCCATATATCACAGTTTGTCCAGTCATTCTCCAGTTGATGATCATCCCCTCACTTTTCAATTCTTAGCTTTTCCAAAAAAGAGCTGCTATAAATATTTTTTTTACATGTGGATCTTTCCCCCTTTCTTGTGATCACTTTGGGATATAGAGCTAGTGTCAGTATCGCTGGATCAAGGCGTTTGTACAGTTTTATATAATTCCAAATTGCTCCACCAACAATACTTTAGTGTCTCCCAGTTTTCCCACATCTCCAATATTTATCATTTTTCTTTTCTGTCATATTAGCCAATCTGATAGTATGAAATAATACATCAGAGTTTTAATTTTCATTTCTCTAATCAATAAAGAATTAGCATTTTTTCATCTGATTATAGATTTCCTCTGATCTTTTCATTAGGAATGCTTTAAAACCCTCTATTTCCATTTTCCCCAAGTTTTGCTGGGTAAGTTTCTTTTTTCCTCTGGAATATCATATTCCAAACCCTCTGATACTTTAATGTAGAAGTTGCTAAATCTTATTTTACCTTGGCTGTGGCTGTATGTTATTTGAATTGTTTCTGTTCAGCTACTTGCTGCTGATTATAATTGTGAACAATTTTACCCTCTGGTTCTAGAATATCAGGGCAGTTTTCCTTGATAATTTCTTTCAAAAGATTTTATTTATTTTGAGTTTTACAATTTTTCCCCTAATCTTACCCCCCCCAAGGCAATTTGTCAATCTTTACATTGTTTCCATGATATACATTGATCCAAATTGAATGTGATGAGAGAGAAATCATATCCTTAAGGAAGAAACATAAAGTATAAGAGATAACAAGATCAGACAATAAGAAATCAGGTTTTTTTCCTAAATTAAAGGTAATAGTCTTTGGTCTTTGTTCAAACTCCATGACTCTTTATCTGGACACAGATGGTATTCTCCATTGCAGACAGCCCAAAATTGTTCCCGATTGTTGCACTGATGGGGTGAGCGAGTCCATCAAGGTTGATCATTGTCCCCATGTTGCTGTTAGGGTGTACAGTGTTCTTCTGGTTCTGCTCATCTCACTCAGCATTAGTTCATGCAAAGCCCTGCAGGCTTCCCTGAATCCCCATCCCTCCTGGTTTCTAATAGAACAGTAGTGTTCCATGACATACATGTACCACAGTTTGCTAAGCCATTCCCAATTGAAGGACATTTACTTGATTTCCAATTCTTTGCCACCACAAACAGGGCTGCTATGAATATTTTTGTACATGTGATGTTTTTATCCTTTTCCTCATCTCTTCAGGATATAGACCCAGCAGTGGTATTGCTGGATCAAAGAGTATGCACATTTTTGTTGCCTTTTGGGCATAGTTCTAAATTGCTCTCCAGAAAGGTTGGATGAGTTCACAGCTCTACCAACAGTGTAATAGTGTCCCAGATTTCCCACAACCCTTCCAACAATGATCATTATCCTTTCTGGTCATATTGGCCAGTCTGAGAGGTGTGGAGTGAAGAAGCTTTAATTTGCATTTCTCTGACAAGTAATGATTTAGAGCAATGTTTCATATGACTATGAATAGCTTTAATCTCCTCATCTGTAAATTGCCTTTGCATATCCTTGATAATTTTTTGAAAGATGATTTCTAGGCTCTTTTTTTTAATCACGACTTTTAGACAGTCCAATAATTCTTGGATCTATTTTCCAGGTCAGTTTTTCCAATGAGATATTTCATATTTTGGCTATTTTCTCATTCTTTTGATTTTGTTTCATTGTTACTTGTTAACTCATAAAATTATTAGCTTCCACTAAGGCCTTATTTTCATCAGTGAATTTTTGTGTATCTTTTTCCAGTTGACCCATTCTGCTTTTCAAGGCATTTTTCTCTTCATTAGATTTTTGTGCCTCTTTTAGCTATTTGACCTAGTCTCTTTTTTAAGGTGTTATTTTCTTTGATATATTTTTGTGTCTCCTTTACTAAGTTGTTGGCTCACTTTTCATAATTTTCTTGCCTCACTCCCACTTCTCTTCCCAATTTTTCCTTTATCTCTTGCTTTTTTTTTCCTTTTTTTGCAAGGCAATGGGGTTAAGTGGCTTGCCCAAGGCCACACAGCTAGGTAATTATTAAGTGTCTGAGGTCGGATTTGAACTCAGGTACTCCTGACTGCAAGGCCAGTGCTCTATCAACTACACCACCTAGCCACCCCTATCTCTTGCTTTTTTTTTTCAAAATTCTTTTTGAACTCTTCCATAGTCTGAGACCAATTCATAGTTTCCTTTGAGATTCTGGATGCAGGAATTTTTACTTTGTTGTTTTCTTCTGACATGCTTTGATCTTCCTTGTCACCATAGATCAGAATTTTTCTCTTGTTTGTTCATTTATCACTTCATTTCTTGACTTTTACTCTATGTTGAAGAGGGGCTCTGCCTCCCAAAAGGAGGGGGGCTAGCTTCAGTTTTTTGAGCAGCAGTTGTTGGAGGTCATTCTGGGGCCCTGTGAGTTTTTAGCTCTTCCAAGGTGACATGATCTATTGTAGGAAGCTCACTACTTCCTGAGCTTCCACAAACGCTCTTCTCAACCCTGGAACTGTGACCAGGGTCCCTTCACCCTAGCTACTCAAGCTCGAAGGTGCTAGTACTCCTTACCTGGGTCTAAGACCTAGGTCTGGGACCCAGATCTGAGTAGAGGCAATTCAGTAAGGTCCTGCGCAGGCAAAGGGATCCCTGAAATCTCTCTGACCCATTGTCCCATCTCCTTACTGTCTATGGAATGAACGCTCTGGAAGTAGCTGCTGCTATTGCAGAGTCGATGACTCCAAGCCTTGCTCCTGGTGTGCTGGGGAGGGGTCTGCACTGGCAGGACCTGCGTTGCCGCTTCCTCTCTCACCCTGGTGCAACAGATCTTTCCTGCCAACCTTCCAAATTGTCTTTGGCTGGAAGTTTGTTTCATGCCATCTTTTTGTGGAATTTGCTTGGTCATTATGTAAAGGTATTTGGAGGGGTCTAGGGGGAGCTCAGGTGAGGCAATTACTCCCCATCTCTCCACCTCCACTCTATCTACTCCGAAGCAGAAAAAGAGGCAGAGAGAGTATGGCATATGCCTGTATCTGAGACTCACCTGGAGAGGGAGGAGGGGAGGAGGTGATGGTGTGGCTAGAAATGAAGATAGAGCCCCAGGCAGGCAATTAAATTCAATGTAGTTCTGTTAGAGGATTCCAGCCTCATTTGACTTCTAATAACATTAGATTGTAAAAAATTTATGGGTTGATCTAAGTGACAGGAAAGCTTAGTCATCTCTAAATCTAAACCTCTGGTCATTCCTTCAGTCTCTGTGTCCAATAGGTCCCTCAAACTTCAAACAACCTGGTTGTGGTTTACTTAATTGACTATTAAACTAATGGGGGCGACCCTCAGATAGCCGGTTTGCCCTTATTTTAATAACTGATGCTTGTGCTTGTGAAAAGGTGAACAGATTTAATCTGGGCCACACTCCCCCCCCCTTTTTAGGTGGAAATTTCCCAGATCTTCCCAATTCCGAGTTGACTTCTGTGGTATGAGGAGTCAGGGAGGGGGCAGGGCTGCCTATATTTCCTGGGTCTGATTTTTGCCTTCATCTGTTCTTCATGGAAGGCTCACCTTGCCTCTCTTACCTGTGGAGATAGGGGAAGCTGTTCCCTGAATCCTGCCATCAGGATGGCATGGAAGCAAGGCTTCCATCCCTGATCCTGCCCACTCCTGGCATGAGCTCTCCCTGGGGCCAAATGGAGAGTGGAGGAAGGCCCAAGTCTTTACTAGATGTCAGCATTAGGACCCAAAGAGTTGGGGTGGACCAATACAACTTTCTGGATCATGCCAGCCCCACCAGCATGCCCTGCCATTTTGGAATGAGCTCATTTATCTGGGTTGTCTTCTCTGCCTTTCTGCCCTCCATCTGCCTGGTGAATGACCCACATGGACTGGGCCTGTGCACTCATGTGTGAATAGAGACCCATGCACAGATGAAGGAAACCGTGGGAGCGTTCCATCCTCCATAAGGGAGATTATTAAATGTGATGCTTTTCCCAAATGATATTTTATTATTTTCCCAATTACATTTTATAAAAAATTTTCAACATTCATCCACATGCATGTGCATATTTTTAAGTTCCATGATTTCCTTCCACCCTCCCCACCCCACTTCACTCAATGGCGAACATTGTACACACACACACACACACACATACATTGTTTTGTTTCTCTTCCTCTGGATGTGAATTTAACCCATATTTTTGACCAGATACCTTTAAGGAAAATCATCGTTAGATCACCCATTGCCCCATTCTTAAATTAGCAAACATGCTATAGGAAATGGTCCTGGCTTCGAGAAACTTTCATTCTCCTTCTCAGGGAAACAAAACATTTACAGGGAGCACCAATGGTGGAGGAATCATGACATATTTACAAATATATATATATATATATATATATATGTATATACACACATATATATGTATATACACACACACACACACACACACACACACACACACACACACATATATATATATATATATATATATATATGAAAATTAGGTGGAAAAAGTTCCAGAAAAGAGAGGTGGGAGCACCAATGATGGAGGTGAAGGAATCAGGAAATATTTACAGAGAAATAACACTAGATGGTCATTTTGTCTGGAACTGGAGAGTACAACGTGAGGATTAGTGGGGGAAAAGACTGGAAAGGAGAGGTAGGTTGGAGCCACATTGAAAAAGGCCGAGAAGCCACAAAAGAAGATTTATATTTGGAATCAGCATCAATAAAGAGGGTGAAGGTCTTTGGGCAGGAGGGTGACATCAGCTAGACCTGGTGAATGGAGGGGAGAGATCGAAGGGAGAGGACCCTGTTGACAAGTGACTAGACTAGGCTTGGGAATGGAAAGAATGAAATATTCCCAAGATATTTGGAGCTAAAATCAAAAGCAATTAATTGGCTAACGCAAATGAGGAGAGGGAAGAGTGGAGGGTGCCAGGGAGATTGAAACCTGGGTGGCTAGAAGGACAATGCCCTCCCTTCAAAAAACAGTTTGGAGGAGTGGAGACATACGGTTGTGTTTTACATATGTTGGTGACATCTAGTAAAGGAGAGGATGTTGACTCCAGTGACAGTCTTCAGGGAGGAACAAAAATCAGAATTCTTGGGTTGGCCGTCAAGCCTCACCATGAACGAAGGCTGGTCCTCTCACTGTGTGCAGTTGCCTCAGTTTCCCCCAACAAGATACTGGGAGGACAGATAAGGGAACATGTGAAAGAATTTGGAACTTCCAGGCAGACGGGGCCACAGATCAAGTTTCACTGATCTTCTGTAGTCTATTTTTGAACCACATCATTCAGGGTCTGGGGACCCCAGAAGGTAAAACTCCTGCCCAGGCTCCCCAGATTCGAGCAAGTCTTCTCCTGTCAAGATGCTGCCCACACCAGGCAGAGAAAATCCATTTGCTGCAAGTTAGAACCGGTGTGGTAATTAGGAGGGAGAAGAGAGTGACAGGTGAGAGATGGATTGGGAGAGGGAGAATCCAAGATACTGTTGTTTAAAGTCAGAAAAGCATGTTAAGTGCGATTGATACTGAGAGCCCCCCCCCCCCCCCCCCCGGCAGCTCGGTGGTCCAGGACACAGAGAGGACCCGGGTTCCAACATCTACAATGGATAGAGAACTGGCCTTGGAATTCAGGAGGATGGGAATTCAGATCTGACCACAGATACTTAATAATTACCAGCTGGGGTGACCTTGGGCAAGTCACTTCACCCTGATTGCTTCTCATTCAGGGCTGTCTCCAGTCACTGGACCCAGATGGTTCTGGAGGAGAAAGTGAAGCTGGAGACTTGGCAACTCAGTCCATTTGTTTGTCCTGGCATCCCCTCCCTGATGTCATGGTCTTCTCCAAGAACAAAGCACAAAGCCCACCCTCATCATTCGAGATTCTGGGTAGCAATCTCTATCACCAATGGTTTTCTCCAGGCAAGGCCCGGTGGGGAGAGAGGGCCCGGCTACCTCGCTCATTCTCTGTGGAAGGGACAGTTCTCATCTATCAGACAGGGACACTGCTGCCCCCCCCCCCCCCACTATCCCACTACTCATATGGTTAAGCCAAAGGAGTCTGTCTGGGGCAGCTCCCTGGTTTCCTACTGAATTCAGAGGCTACTTTTCTCTTGGAAAGGCAGCGAATGAATGCCCAGGCGACCCAGAGAGAATTGTAGTGGGTGGAGATCCATCTGGGGCTGGGGTCCTAGTCCATTCTGCAGGGGGGAGCCTCCTGCTCCTGGGGGCCTGGATTAGAAGGGAGGAGTCCTTAATTGTCTTCCATTTCAAATTCTCCACTGTACAGGGAAAGAAACTGAGGCCCAGGAGCTAAGGTGAGTCCGGTGACTAGAGCATGAGGAGCCGAGCCAACACAGGTCACCTGAATCCAAACTTAGTGTTCTCTCTACTATAAAATGTATGTGTATCGTGGGGAGGGGGAGGAAAGGGAGAAAAATATGGAACTCAAAAGTGGACAAAAAAAATGAATGTTGAAAACTATCTTTGCATGTAATTAAAAAAATAAAATGAAATAAATTTCAAAAAAAAATAAAAATAAAATGTATCTGTAGGGAGACACTCATCTGATATTCATGACATAGCAAAAGTTTGCTCCATGGGATGTTATCCATCAATTTTTAAAAAGAAAAAATTAGTAAATTATATTTGTATGGATACCTCTGTTCTCAATGATTTTTAGAATTCTCTTTGATTTCTAGTGTTGTACCGTAGTAACTATGAGTGTATTCTTCAGAGGCAGGCGCTGCAGGGATTATTATTATTGTTATTTTACAGATTTGGAAACTGAGGCACGTGGATTTTTTTAAGGGTTTCCTTAATCCAAGTTCAATGCTCTATCCACTACACTTTGAATTGTTCTTGTTCAGATTTTTTCATTTGTATCATCTCTCCATGACTCCATTTTTTTGGGCAGAGATATTGGAGTGGTTTGGCATTTTTTTTTCATTTTTACAGATGAGGAAACTGAGGCAATCAGGGTTAAGTGATTTATCCAGGGTCTGAGGTCAGATTTGAACTCAGAAAGACTCCAGGTTGGGCATTGTATGCATATGGTGTCATCTTGCTGCCCATTTAGCTGACTAATGTCTAATGAATACTGATTTATTAACAAATCATTATAAGGTTCTATTTACATCTTTTATGTCAACTTTAACCACTGCTTCAAGTCAAAATCTTCTGTTTCCAGATAGAAATGGAGTTGACTTCTAGTTAGGATATCTCTTCATTATTAAGAAAATATAAGGTGATTTTAATGTGGCAATTTAAGTTGAACAGCTGAGAAAGAAATCAAATTGTAAGACCCTGAAGACACTGAATGATGAGGAACCAGAATATTTATCTTACAAAGCTGTTTTATGAAGTTTGGCAATAAGTGGGAAAACGCATATGGGATGATAATAATAGGCTGGGCATGAATTTGCCTAATCTAATAGAGGGTAGACTGGGTTTTTAAACTTTAGGGAACTGAAGCTCTTTACAGGTAAGCTAGAAGTCCTTATGGTGCTGATTGAGAACAATGGCAAATTCATGAGAAATGGGATAGCTGTGATGAAATCAGTATTAGATTTGGGGAGACAATCATAGATTTAGAATGGGAAGGAGTCCTTAGCTGTCCTTAGCTCCAATGCTCTTACTTTACAGATAAAGACACTGAGGAAATGAGAGCTCAGTCTTCAAATCCAGGTCATCCACCTGATAAATCTTTAATGTCAACTTTCACAATTGGTCTGAGTCCAAGTCTTTTGATTTCATATGAAAACAGAACTGATTTCTTTCAGGAGATCCTTTTGTTTGATAAAGAAACATATATATACACAGCCTTTGTAAAGCTTAGAAAGGTTTCTTCCTCTCTGGGAATTTTAGACAAGTAATTTTCTCAGCAGAAAGCTTATTACCCACAATAAGAATGAAATTGAAGAAGGTACATGAGCTATTAAAGGAGATAAAGGTCAGATTAGCCACTCTAGGAAATGAGAGAGTTGGGTTCTTTTATAATTAAATTAATTTTCATTAAGTTTGTCCTTGAAATCCTATGTTTCTTAAATTTATAAGACATTAATTACTAGAGTTCTCCAATATGAACTATAATGTGTTTTCTCAAAGAAGACCTCTATAATTTCACTACATTCATAATTATTTCCTGTAAGAATCTAGTGATTTTTTTTAAAAACATCATTTCTTCTTTATCGATCAAATGAATGGGTCTCCAGAACAGAAAGAATTGTGATTTTGGTTCACATGTTCTCTTTTAAGAAAGGAAAGAATTAAGCTAATTAATTTTTTATTAATGCTGAGGAACCCCTACTATTATTACTATTTTATTTTGGGTCTTTTTTTTTCTTTTTTTGGCTTTTGCAGGGCAGTGGGGTTGGCGTGGCTTGCATGTCCCATGGCTGGGTGATTATTGGGTGTTCGGGGCCAGATGTGGGCTCAGGTGCTCGTGGCTCCAGGGCCGGTGCTCCGTCCATTGCGCCACCTGGCCATACCTACAATTATTACTATTGTTTTTTTTAAAGAATCTAGTGATTTTGAAGAACAAAGGGGCTGCTAGGTGGTGCAGTGGATAGAGCACCGGCCCTGGAGTCAGGAGCACCTGGGTTCAAATCCAGCCTCAGACACTTAATAATTACCCAGCTGAGCTGTGTGGCATTGGACAAGCCACTTACATTGCCTTGCAAAAAAAAAAACAAAGGCAGGTTGCCTGGCATACTGAGGATGGTGATCAGGGAGCTCACCTAATCAGCCCTCTAGGCTCGCCCTTCAGGTCGATATTTTTGTTTGCTGGGAAGGATATACTTCTTAAGCGACTTTCCCAGTATCTTGTTCTCACCCTCTTCGCCTGCTCTCCAGGTAGTCCTCAGGGCCCATGAGGCACAGGTCTTCTTTTTTCAGGCAGCGGTGAGTGTCTGGGGCTGCATTTGCACTCAGGTCCTCCCGACTCCACGGCACCTGCCTGGCTTTCCCAATGCATAGTTCTCAAACTCCCAAATTAATGGTTTCATCTCCAGGGCTGGGCAGGTCTAGTACTTTCATTTTTCTGAAACAATTGTACCCCATTCCCTAGGCTCCTACTGACCTTGGAACCTGTAAAGGTCTGTCCTAACCACCCCCCCCCCCCAATAAGAAAAGGTAAAATAAAACAAAATAGTAACACAACTTTGGAGAGGTTCCATGTTCCATGAAAGAGGCTCCTCTGGGTTTGATTGTGGGAGCTCCATAACCTTCTGGTGGGGTTCTTGCAGCTTTTTCCGAAGGGATCTCTCTTGCACCCCAAGTGTATTTTACTTCTGGGGAATCTAAGACCTCAGAGTGTGGCCAAAAGCTTAAATGTCTGTATGGGTCTCTTTGGAGTTCAATAGAGAAAAGTTCCCCAAATTTCCGGCCGATCCCTATGGAATCGCCCAAGTTCTCAACTATGGGTAAAGTTGGCAAAAGTCTGACTTAGAGAACGACTGTCAAAGAAGTGCTGTCCTGCCCTCTCCCGGGGGCTGGCCTGGACCTGTCGGGACAGGAGGGGCAGCTTCTTTATAATTAGTGAGTGAAGGAGGCTGGTGTGCTCGGTCACTGAGGTAGGTCCAAGAGCATCCCTGCATCCTCTCCTCCGACACTCAGCTGCTTAACAAGGTTCTTTTCCAGACAAGATGCCAAGAGGAAGGGCTGAATCTGGGAACTGGCCCAGATTTAGTTTGAAAGAAGTCGGGGGGGGGGGGGCAGTTTCATTGTCTCCCTCCATGGAAGGAAGAGGAAACCAGGTGGCCCGGGGGACAGAGGCAGGGAGACCCTTCTTCCCGGGGACAGAGCTGGCCTTAGATGCTTCCTAGCTGTGGGACCCTGGGCAAGTCACCTAATCTTGTTTGTCTCAGTTTCCTGGGCTGTAAAATCAGCCGGTGAGGGAAATGCCAAGAAAACCTCAAATGGGGTCATGAGGATTTGGACACGACTGAAAACAATTCAGAGGAATGTTCCAGAGACTTCCCTCCTCCTCCTCCTCCTCCTTTTGTTCAACTAACAATTACTTATTAAGCACATTATGCATCATGCATGAGCTATGTAGTGGGGGTAGAAAGACAAAACTGGAACATGTCCTGCCTCTGAAGAGTTTACATACTTAAATGAGTTCTTTTTGGGGAGGGGGGATTAAAAAAAAGAACAAAATTTTAACCTCTTGCTTCTAAATCACCTTCTTTTTCAGTTGGGTAAAACTAAAGTTTTTTTTTGTTGAAAGAAAGATGGAGGCCACTGTGATGGAGGGGAAAGAAGACTAGAATTGTGGTTCAATGGTCTGAATTTCCTGTGGTAGAACCCAGATGACACGGAAGGCTATTTCAGCTTTGGCTTTGGACCCCAGTGGCCAGCACATTCTCAGCGAAATGAATATTTGTTGTTAACTGCCCAGAGCATCTGGCACTCATGGGCTTGGCCATGTCTATTTGCTCTTTAGTCCCATGAAGGGTTGAGACAGATCTGCGCTTCTCAGGCTCCCCCCACCCATCTGGATTAGATAAACACACACACACACATGCACATACACATACACACACAAACACAGAAACACACACACACATACACACGTATAGACTGGACCTCATTTGAACTACTATAAGAGTGTATGGAAGCTGAGGATCCTTTTTACCTGAATTCATGGAAACCTAAATGAATTTTTATTTGAGTTATATTCTAAGATTATGGGGAGCTGCTTTGGGTAGGAACAAAATGAGCCCCACAAAAGTATAATTTTTGAGAGATCTCCAAGACTGAACCTAGCCAATGCAAATCCCTGCACCCTCAGACCCATTTCACCCAAACCTGACCCTCCCGGAGAGGGCATGCCCTCAAGCTGGGGGCAGAGACCCCAAGAATCCCACAGGGAAGGGTGCTGTGCATGCCCAAGTCAGACCGTCAACTTTGTAACATGCCACGACCGACTTTCTCAGATCTGGGGAAGGGAGCCTTTTGGCTGGAGCTATGGGATCGCTCTGGGCCAGAGGGAGAGACTTTAGAAACAAGCTGGAGTACAGGGTGGGGACCGCCTAGGGGTGTTGGGGGAAGGGGAACATGCTTTGTTAGGCTTGCCAAGCAGTGTCCTAACCATCGGGATCTTTGCATGGACAGATTTGTGGGCCCATCCCAAGGAGGGAGGTAAAAGCCATACCTGTCAGAGTCAACACATGTCAGGGATGCATTTCTTTGGAAAGATCGAGGGCCAGCATTCTAATGACTAATTAAATGCCCGAGGAGAGTACAGAACATTGCATCCAAAAAATGTATTAAATACCTACTATGTAGAGACAAAGTTTAGAGACACATATACCCTACCTTGTGGAACGTACAAGTCTGGAAGGGAAATACGAGTGACTGGCCAAGGTCGGCTCAGCTCATAAGACACACAATATAGACTGGTCTTTTTGGAGGTTTGGTGGACCTCCTTTTAAGAATATATAATGGGGCAGCTAGGTGGCAGTGGATAGAGCACCAGCCCTGGAGTCAGGAGAACCTGAGTTCAAATCTGACCTCAGACATTTAATAATTACCTAGCTGTGTGGTCTTGGGCAAGCCCCTTAACCTCATTGCCTTGCAAAAAAACCACAAACAAACAAATAAATGAATGAATGAATGAATAAGTGAATGAATGAATGAATGAATAAACAAGCAAACAAACAAATCAATAAGAATATATAATAGAGGCAATCTGGCAGGTCAGGGGATGCACAGATCTTTTCATGGTTGCTGCCTCAAGAGTCTTTGAACTGGGTGTTGAGAACTGAGTGTGTCATTCCAACAAAAGTGTTGGGGGGGGCTCTACCTTGGGTGGGAACAAAATAAATGGAAAAAATGTTCTTTCTTACAGATTTTGAGTAAGACATTTTATGAGATGCCAGTTGGGGGAGCTGTTTCTTCACCTGGTCACCATGTGGCTATGAATTCAGTGAGGCTGGTTTTTTCTCTCTGTCAAGGTTATACCTTCCTGATTTTAGGAGAGTGAATATCAGCGACTAAACAGGTCAGATGATGATCTTCTGGGCTTTGAAAGGTTGGAAGAAGCACCAGAAATTCAGGAACTGAAGTCTACAGCACAATCTGCTGTCAACCAGGAATCAACCCAGCAACCCTAAGTCCTATCCATCGGCTCTGCCCTGGCCCAAAGTAAACCTGGGGGGTTGGTCAGGAAATGTTGGATGGTCCATTTTACACTTGAGCCCACTCTCCCAGGTCCAAGTGACTGAGGAGAGGGAGACTATGCCCCGCACCCTGAATATTGTGCTAATTTTGGCCCTGCAGTTCTCAATAAATATCCCTTTGTAAAAGCCAATAGAGGGTAAGTAACTGGGTAATTCATACTGAAAAGAGATAAAATGGTCAAAATGACATTGAAGCAATAATCATTCATTAGATGAAATTGGGGAAATAGTTAACTAGTGATTATATTGACTGGAATACACCGAATGGGGGTTCAAAGGCAGTATTATTAGAAAAGACACCTGATGACCCTACTTACTGGTCCAAGTGTGGATTGGGAGGGTAAGCCCAGAGCCTAAGTTCCAAACAGGTTGTGTATGATACCCAGAATGAGGTAAGTAGATAAGAAAGAGGCAAAGCACAGCTCTCTGTGAGGTCCGAGGGTGAAGGTCATTCCCAACCTTAGGGATTAAAGAAATCTAGGAGGAGGTGGCATTAAAGGATGGGTAGAGTAGCAGGAGAAGAGAGAGAAAGAGGGGATGCATGACAACATTAGGGAACAGCAGGAAGGTGGAGGGGGTGGCAGACGAGCTAAGCCTGAAAAAAAGAAGGCTGGGGCCTAGGAAGAAAAACCTTGAATCCCTGGAAAAGGAGTTGGAACTGAATAAAGGTCAACATTCAGTCAACAAACATTAAGTGCCTACTATGTGCTAAGCAAACCCTGTTCTCCGGTGTCTAATGGGGCAGCAACATGCAAACAAGTATATACACTCAGATCTGAGAAGTATACACTGAGGAAGGCACTAAGATTAGGGAGGACTGGGAAGGTTTCTGCAGATGGTGGGACTTCAACTGAGCCATAAGGAAGCCAGGAGCTGGAGATGAGGAAGGAGGGATGTGAAGATGAACCGGATGGTGGGGTGAGGAGGAGGAGGGAACAGGGTGAAGAAGGGGAGAGGTTAGGGCCGGCTTGGAAGCCAAAAGGAAGATTTTACATTTGTTCCTAGAGGTCACAGGGAACCGACCCAGTAGAAGAATGGCATAGTTTGGTGCAGCCGAGCTTTGGGATGTCCCTTTGGCAGCTTGGTGGGGGCCGGGAGACTGACCAAGAGGCATGACGTGACCAGGTCCATGCCTAAGGAAGATGGAAGCAGCGAAAAGGATGGACTTAAGAAGCAAAGATGTTAGGAGGAATCCATGGGCACAAAAACCTAAAATGATTTAAAAATTCCCATCGACACAATGACCAACCATGATTTCAAAGGATCGATGAATGGTAGGGCATTTTACCACCTCCTTACAGAGAAGCATCAATCCAAATATGCAGAATTCCACACATACACCCACAGATTTTTCAGTCACAGTCAATGTGGGAATATGTTTTATTTGATAATAGATATTTCTTATAAGGATTTTGTTTTTACTTTTCAATAGAGGAAGAGAAGTAGGGATAGAAAGAAAAAGATAAAAGAAAAGGATAAAAGGATCATAGAAGCTTTAAAAAATGCACAGGAGAGGGGCAGCTAGGTGGCACAGTGGATAAAGCACCGGCCTTGGAGTCAGGAGTACCTGGGTTCAAATCTGACCTCAGACACTTAATAATTACCTAGCTGTGTGGCCTTGGGCAAGCCACTTAACCCCATTGCCCTACCAAAAAAACCTAAAAAAAAAATGCCCAGAAGAGCTGAAGGAAGTTCGAAAGGAAACAGACAAGCTAGAGAGGCTCGCAGGCAAAGTGCTGAATTTATTATATAATTAAAGGAAGAGCATGTTGTATGTGATATACTACTTCATGTATAAGCATTTTTTCCATTTTACTATATATCAAAATGCTAATTTTATTTGGTCTCTAAGGTCAGAATAAAAAGTGCATACTTTTTTTATTTTTTACAAGACAGTGGGGTTAAGTGACTTGTCCAAGGTTACACAACTAAGTAATCATTACATATCTGATCAAATTTGAACTCAGGTCCTCCTGACTCCAGGGCTGGTGCTCTACCCACTGCGCCACCTAGCTGCAACCCCCCCCCATACACTTTTTAAAAGGTAGTAAATAGGTGTTCTGAAGAAGTCAAAGTCTTTTCCCTCAGAACCTAAACTTGGGTCAGGTGACTTAGACTTTGCTGCCAGATGTTGACAATTTGCAGTTTTTCAGTCTGGTGGAAATAACCAAATTTAACACCTCATTAGGAAGATTAATTCATTAACAGTTTTTGGACGGCTGGCTAGGGTGAGCTATTCTCCTATTTTCCCAGTGACGTTGTCATTGATCCTGTTCTAGAGGCTGAATCAGAACATCAATCCCCTGGAGAAGAATATTTCAAATGACTTATCTTGGGAAGATGTCCAGAAGTTTCAGGATAAATGAAAGGCCACAGAGCACCTGTATGAACACATCATCCATAAATGAATTCAGGTTTTTGGAAAGTAGTTGACCCTGGCTTTGGGCCCAAAGAAAAAGAACAGAACCCAAGAGTTCCAGGGCAACCTAGGTCCAAGAGCTACAGAAAACAAGGAGGTGGATGAAGTAGCCCCTGCCCCAGCACATTCCACAATGGGAATGCTCCGGCAACCAGGTAGCAGATGCTGATGACTAATGCTACACTGTTCTCAAAGGGATTATTTTTATGGGATTGGATCACTCTGAACATGTGATTGAGGACTATATTTCAACAGGCATTAAAAATTTCTCTTATGAAGAACGAAGAAATTGAGTTCTCATTTTTTTTTTCTTGAAAAAGAAAGAACAAGAGAATTAGCCTCATTCAGAAAAGGAAAACCGGGAAGGAATTAAAACAGGAAAGTCAAAGAAAGTAGAAGGGAGAACAATTTAAGGCAAAGTCTAACGGGAATCCAAGTGGTGGTCAGACACATGGCCAAGGGGGGGGGACTAGACCAGAAGCCTATAGGAGTGGTATAATTTTCAATAAAAGCCCAGATCATGCAGTAATTTTTTGAGGTTGATTTGAAGATGCTAATGAGATTGGATAATCTAGAGGTGATGGTTGCTTGACCATCAGAAGGGCGATATGCTTCTGTGAGGTGGAATCTTCAAGCCAGTATTTGAAATGGCAACTGCCTATTCCTCAGATTTTATCTAGTCAGAAACTGATGAAGCAAAAACAGTTCTTCTGATGCAAAAGCTGAAAAGTGTAGATTGTTTTCATTAGTTCCCATTCAGCAAGAACTAGTTTTAGAATTAGAAGGCATGGAAGATAGAGTTAAATCCTATCAAGAAGTCTTGGGTTCCAAAACAGCCAAGAACACTTACTAGTTACTTAACTCTAGTCGACACTTAATTTCTCAGAGACTCTGTTAACCTGAAAACTTGGGATAAAAATACCTCTGAAATTTGTCAGAGAGGACACAAGGCTCACCCTCAAGTAACATATGTAAAGTTTTTTTGCAAAGATTAATGTACTCCAAAAAAAGTCAGCTATTATCTTCATTGTTTTCTAGCCAGTATGAAGATAAACAGACATTTCCTGTTTTACTGGCTAATACCTAAATTGCCTTTTAAAGAAAATACAAGACAGAAAAAATACTTGAGAAATACTTATATGTTGAAATAGAATTTAAAACTATTCACCGAACCACTTCAGTTCCTCATCCGAGGGTAGATTTCTGGGTTAGTTACTAAACATCAGGTGATCAGAGGCAAAGGATGAGCTTGTAGCAATGGTGTTAAAGTTTCAAGGCTGGAAGACTATTGTGTTAAAAGTACTTGGTTTGGAAGAACATTGTACACCCAGCAGCAACATGGGGTTGATGATCAGTCTTAATGGACTTGCTCATTCCATCAGTGCAACAATCAGGCATAATTTTGGGCTGTCTGCAATGGAGAATACCATCTGTGTCCAGAGAAAGAACTGTGGACTTTGAACAAAGACCAAAGACTATTAATTTAAAAAAAACCCACTAGCTTATTATGTAATTTTGCTATCTCTTATACTTTATTTTCTTCCCCTTAAGGATATGATTTCTCTCTCTCATCACATTCAACTTAGATCAATGGAAACAATATAAAGACTAACGGACTGCCTTCTGTGGGGGGTGGGGGGAGGGAATCAAGATTAGGGGAAAAATTGTAAAACTCAAAATAAATAAATTATTTTACAAAGTACTTGGCTTGCCACGTGTACAAAAATATTTAGAGCAGTTCTTTTGGTAGTGGCAAAGAACTGGAAATCAAAGAGATGCCCATCAATTGGGGAATGGCTGAACAAACTGTGGTATATGTATGTGATGTATTACTGTATTTCTCCAAGTAAAAAGAGAGTTGAAACAGCATCCTGAAAGGGACATTTTCACTTGGAATTAAAATTTAGGGAAGAAACCTTAGAAATTGTCTAACCAAGGGGCTTATAACCTTTTTTGTAGCATAGATCCCATTGGAAACTTAGTGAAGCTTATAGACACTTTCTCAGACTATTTTTACATGCATAAAATACATGGGATTACAAAGGAATCCAATTATATTGAAATGCAGTTATCTCTCTATCCTCTCTATCATTTTTAAAGTTCACAGATCTTAGGTATTTAAAAATCCCTGTCCTTGACTAATGCCACAAAGGGAAAGGGAAAATTGCTTCTTGAAACAAGAATGGTTTTATTTTGAGAAGGTCTGCTATGCCCATAATCTTGCTTCCATTAGTTCCTGGTGTAAGAGAAAATCAGGACTCTCCCCAGTTAAGAAATGAGAATGATCACCATCACTTCCAATGTTATTTTTTCAAAAAAAGATATTTTGAAATCATTCCTTCATCTCTGCTCAAATAATAATCCAAAATCAAATAGCTTAAAATCATTTATTTTCCTACAGTACATTTTTTTTCTTCAGGTCATAGAACAATCCATTGTATTCCTTTTCCACAACTTTCAATCACTGTAGAAACCAATCCTCCATTTTTGCACTGGTCAACAAACGTCGATCAAGCATCAACTCTGTGCAAGGCACGGTCCTAGAGGACATAAGTTTGCTCTCCCTTTGCAGCACTTTCAGAAAACATGGGGTTAGTTGCATGTACAGAAATAGCCTCTTCTATAAAATTTTCCATAAAAAAATAATGGGTATTTATTTACAAAGTTTGTAATACTACAAAGTAACATTTCATATTAGTTCAATACCCTAATTGATACCCCATTAGGAAAGTAAAACTTGTTTATATTTTTACTCACGTTTAAAATGGTTTAAAGCAGATAGTAGCACCACCACATACAATTTCTAATGGACTGTCCTCTGTGATGGTGAATCCTAACATTACATACAGGATTAGAAATTAAACACCAAACAACAAGTCCTCAGATACCATTGGTTTTTTAACAGCATTTTGGAAGGTGGGGAGGGGGAACAAGAGCAAATTGTTTTTGTTGCAGCTGAAAACAAAATGCAGGAAGGAATGCATAGCATTACAAATTCGCTGGAAGCCACTCAGGTTTTCTTGGGTGGCTAGCTAGAAGAGTTGAGAACTTTATTATTTTAGGGCCTGCAAAAGAGTTTTACCTGTCAAGCACTAATGAGAAAATTTGAACTGGAAAGTCTCAAGGAAGCATTTTGGCAGGCGATGATCTGACTCCAGACCATAAACAGCAGTTATGGGCAACAAAAACCCCACAGTAGCCTCGACCTCCTTTGTGATAGAGCTCAGTGGAGCCATTGACCCCCCGGCTTGTCCCGGTGGTAGTGGCATGAACCTTTGAGGGTACTAACCAACCAGGACAATCCGGCAAATGGTGCATTTTTTAATCTTTGCGTAGTCTGGGCAGAAGGGTATTGTGCTATGGCAGTAACAGGTAGTGGTGCTAAGCTGGTAGCAACAGAAACAAATGGCCAACTTTTGCAGAAGGAATCTGCAAGTCTCTTAAAATACCTGAACATGTGGATCCATTGCTTACCTTTCAATGGAAACAACAAATATGGGTGAGATATCTCTGGAGTAGCTAAGCCTTGTGGGACGACTGCCTCCCCTCTTGCCTGGTTTTCTAATGGGAAGCCTAAAAGGGTCTGTGGGGGTCTGTGGATGGAAGCACAGCGACAGGGTTGTCTGCCAGCCACCTCCTAAGGGCCCCCAGCGTAGAGCACCATCACCGTCCACAGCTGGTTAGTAGACTCGAGTTCTTTCTAGCTCCCACTATATTTTGGCTGCTTTTCATCTCTTCATCAGCTCCCCACGCAGAGGGTGAAAAGGCTGTTAATCAGAAATGCACTAGTGGTATGAATTCGACAGGCCCCTTGGTGTGGACTTGCATAAGAAATTATACTATGAATACATACAATAAATGTTAAATAGTATTTTCCAGCATTGATAAATGGTTTTCTGACAAAGTACTCTTTATTTTTTTTTTTTGGAGATTGGGGTGGGACAATGGGCTGTTATTTGGGGGGGCCTAGTGGGGAAATATTGGAAGACTTGAGTTTTAAGTCTAGGCTGATCATCATTTACTAGCTGTGTGAGTCTGTCTGAGTCTCAGTTTTGGGGACAATAGAGCTGTTTTGCCTAGTTCACAGGGCTTGTGTGAGGAATATCAAAGTTATAAACTGCAGAGCTCTGCAAACAGAAGGCACTGTGCTATCTTGTTCTCCAGCCCCACCTTTTTCTTCCCAAACATGTTATGAACAAAGGTATATATGAAGAAGGCTTAGGTGTGACTTTTGGACGACTAATGTTGCTGTTTAGTTTCAACTAAAACTACGCAGAAATATTTGGCTTCCCACCTTGTGCCATCATTTTGGGGTTGGGGGCAAGCTTCCTGAGTTTCCTTGGAATTTTGATTGTTATGTGCTGGTACTGCCATTAAAAACAAATGAAGTTTCTGAAAGGAGGGACCACGTGTTATTCATGGTTGTATCCTTACAATGGCTTGCACAGAGAAGGTACAAGGTAAATAGGTGAAAACAAATTTTTCAGTTCCTGCTATATTACAGGCTTTAGATAAAAGCTAATTAACCCCAAGGGTCTTTGATGGAATACCTTAGTACATTCAATGAGTTCAATAGGGAACACTTTTAGATAATCTGGACTTAAGGTTTCCCCCTCTTTTCTGACAAAGCAAGTTCCTGTGCAAGTTAAAGTAGGTTGTCTTTGCATCAAAATATCACAACTGGACAAAGGAAGGATGATGCACGTTAGGTAAAGAAATTCTTTGTTTTGATGTTACCTCTGGGAGAAAACAGAGGACTATAGAGAACTTTACCTTTGAAACATATCAGACCATTTCTTGGTGAATACATGTTGCAACTACTAGTCTGTTTTAAACAACCTAAAATGCCATCAGCTTTCCAAAGCTAACCATAGTTTAAAATGGTTATGATAGAGCCTGAGAAATTATACATGTGTTTGATATACATATTAATTTTAGTCTTATGGGCTTCTGAAAAACTACTTGGGGTTTGGGCTTTCAAAAGAATATAATTTTATATTAATGTGTTTATTACTCACACATTATTTCCAGTTCATTTATTTATTTAATCCATTGATTAGTAGTTCACAATGCCAAAGTTTCTCTTTGGCAGAGAACCATCTAAACATGAAAGGTATTGATGGTAGCTTTCTTACGTAACATTAATGCTCCTGAAGAATTGGGCACAGGGGCGGCTAGGTGGTGTAGTGGATAGAGCACTGGTCCTGGAGTCAGGAGGACCTGGGTTCAAGTCCAGTCTCAGACACTTAATAATTACCTAGCTGTGTGGCCTTGGGCAAGTCACTTAACCCCATTGCCTTGCAAAAACCAAAAAAAAAAAAAAATTGGGCACAAACAGAACTTTGGTGACCCAAATCAAGAGTTGAAGTTTGTAGTGAATGCTCTACAAATTTATTTGGTGTTTATGGTTTTCATTCAGGTCATCCAGGGATGGTCTTGGGACCCTCCAGACTTAACTCTCCCACAGCTTCTGGAGTACTTCAGATCTAGCCACAGCTGTAGCTGCCTCCTTAAGCGGATGCCACATCCGTGCCACTCACCACAACTCTGATCAGAATATTTCCCAGGAACATTCTTTGATAGCTCCAAGCCCCCAGATCAAGTAATCAGATAATTCACTATCAGTTTCTTTGGCATTATCTCCATAATTATGCTGCCTGGGCCTTCTCTGCTTTTCTCTAGAACTATTTCCTTATTTGCTAAATGAGGATATTGGACTAACTGGTCTTTAAGGTCTTTTCCAGCTCATGTTTACTCATTAAGGAGTGAGATTAATGGCCCAGGTTAAACTGCATTATGTCTACACTGACAGAGTCGTTCCTTAGTGAGAAATACTGGAATGAGTCCTCTGTGAACGTCAAACTTATGGCAAGCTACAGGAACAGACAGTGGCCAGAAGCATTTCCCCAGTGCAGACTGAGGTAGAGTCACTAGCTTCATTTTCTTCACAGGATAAGCAAAGCTCTTAGGACAAAATACCAGAGAGTAGAGTAAAAGGAAGCAGTGAACACAGGCATTAGTTACTTATGAAATTGCCTAGGGAAAGTGTGCTCTCAAAAAACAGAAGAAAAAGAACCCAGGGCAAGGGCCGGGACGCTTAAATCTGGTCTGGGCTACTGCAATGACTTTTCTGAGCCTGCTTCCTCACGTGGGAAACGAAGCAGCTAGATGAGGCCCTGCTGGCTCCATCTCACGGTCTCAACGACCATTCCCAACTCCTGCCTGGGCTATCCAGAAAGACAAGGTCTTTCACTTTAACACTTCTGAAGCTGCTTGTGATCACCAAGACAAGGGAGGAAAACCAAGTCAATCTGACCTCAGTGGCTGAGGGTCTATTTCAAGCTCTGTGTGTGCGTGTTTTGTGTGTGTGTGTGTGAGAGAGATTTGTGTTTTCTTTAGGTCTATACTGTGCAAGCAGGTCTGCAGCTTTTAAAGCCTCCTTCACAAGGCAGGTGCACCCACTGCAGGCCCAGAGCTCTGCTCAGATTGAGAAGGGAGCCCTCACAGAGAAAGGAGCCCCTGCCCTCACTGAGCAATAGGAACACTGGCAAACCAGGAGGAAGAGCACCTTTGGGTATCGGGCATCTTCTGAAAGATGCCTAGAGTTTCCCTTCATACATGGAAGCCCAAACAGAAAGATGATCTGGCTTCCATATTCCCCTGCTTCCCCTAATCACTTTATGCTTATGGGAGTTAGGAAGAACAGTATTCTAACAAATACCTCAACTGAGCCTCTTCCCAGACTGGTGACATTATTCAGAGGGAGACCCACCTTAGGGTAGCAACTCTGCCGCTGATTAGCTGTATGACCTTGAGTAAGTCCCCCTAACCTCTGCCTCAGTTTCCTCATCAGAAACACAAGGACCTCCAAGATCCCTAAAGGTCAAGGGAGTCTGGATTTTAAAAAGGCTCTTGTGGGCTGCCAGAGTTTGCTAGTTCCACAATGTGTTAAAGGGAGGTGAAAAAATTATTGCTTTCAGAAACACATGAGGTTTGAGATTTGAACAAGCGCTCTCTTTAAAAACCTGATATCTAGATAGGAAGGAGCTTCTGGCCCTGTGGAGGCGAGCTGTACACAAGCTGCTTTTAAGCCTCCTTGGTGGAAACCAATGCCCTCTTTTGTTCACTCCGGGCCTGCTCTGCTTTGGGAGGAGGATGAGGAAGAGAGGCTCACTGGAGAAAGGGGGTACAAGAATATATTCTGTTAAAAGTTACTTTAGGTTCTGAGAGGAGCATTCTCTTCCCGCAGACTTTCTCGAGGGGTGTCAAAGGGTTGGGGTCTGTTTTCACATAGTCTATGTGGATACCATCTGAGGTAAGGGAAAAGAGCTTTTTTCACAACTCAGTTAAAAGGCAGTTTTCTACCTCTGGCTTCCACTCTCCCTCCTCAAATTTCCTAGTCACAGAAACATGCAGCACAAACATGTCATGTATTTGGTGTGGCGCCTGGTGAAGTCTGTTAGGGTTATGGCAACTTCCTGTTAGGTCTGACTTGGGGGGTCTTTTCCCAAATTTGTGCTAAGATGAATTCTCTATTCAAGACACTAGAACTAACATCATCATGTTATCTTCCTGACCCCTAAACTACCTAAAACTTTTAGTAATTAGATGAGTTATCTCTCAAGTGGACCTAGGCTGATGTCTTCTGTCCTTGTTAGTGGGGTAGGCCATCCTAGGTATTCACTGCACTATGAAAGATCCTTTCCTTTTCCAGATCTCCTATATTTAAAGAAGGATGATAATGAAGTATCTAATTCAAAGCAAATGAGGTCAGCAATTGAGTTAGGCTGAGAGGTAACAAAGTAAGTTATAATGTTTTAAGTCCCCAATCAAAGAAAACACTCAAATTATTTATTGCTTTGCCTTACATAAAATTAACATTTAAAAATAATTTTTCCCTTCATTGCTTATCAAAATAGAGGTGCTATTGCATTTAATACCCTCAAACTTCACATCAACAAATTATATTTTTTGTTTTGAATAGTATAGAATTGACTTAATATTTAATATCTTGGATAGCCACAATGGTATATATATATATTATATATATATATGTATATATATATAATATATATATGTATATATCACAATGTAGAAGCCTTGGTATTTCTTCAACTTAAAATGGTATTCCATGTCTATTATATATCAGGATAAGAATTTTGTTGGGTAACTGGATATGAGTTCTCCAAATTACCAAAATACTAGAAAATTTCATTTGCTTTTTTGATGAATATACATTTTAAAACATAAATAGAAGTCACCACTGAGAGATTTTAAATGGGTTAAGTTTTACTGTTTTCCTGGATTTCATATTTGATTTAATTAAGAGTAGAAAGAGGGCAGAGTTAAGGAGCCCCTAGGCACAAGGGTGGAATTTTGCCTTGATTTTGAGACTCCTCTTTCTTCCCTTCTCCCAGCTTTTGTACCATAATGAGGAATCTTTTACACTTGTGATTTTAGGATTCTCTTCCCCTGCACTTTTCCTTTTAAAAAGAAGCAAAATTCAATAATGTAATATTCCTAATAGCATCTTTGGCTATGAAATACTATACCCACTATATGTCCAATAATTTGGAAGCATGTAACATCCTATGAAGTTTCCATGAAACCAAAATATGGGCCAGTTTATGAGAGATGCAACTACCTCATTAAAAGATCCAATGTGATTAAGAGGTCAACAGGATTAATGAAATGTATTGAGTAATGAAAGTGCAGGAGGGTTTACCAACCAGTATTTTAAAGATATTTTCATTTATGACAAAATTGAAGTCAACTGCTTCATTTTCACAAATTGTACCCTTGTTGACATGACAATACTGTCAAATGAAACGTAGGCAAAACTTGAGTGGGTTGTATTTCTATTGTTCTGTTTTAAATAATAAAAAAAAAACCCCCAACAAACAAACAACTGCCTGAATTTGCATTGGCTAATAGTTGGATTAAAGCTATTTCTACTCTTTCCTTCCCTGTAAAATTCCAACGATGGAGGCACTGGCAAAAGGCAGTGCTGGCAAATATATACATGGAACTGCTATTAGAGATGCTTTTGTCTTCTATAAATAGCTCTAATCAATTCTTTTGTTTGCATTGGCTAACTATCCTAAGTCCAGTTTCTGAATGTGATAAATTATATCCAAAGTGTCACTGAAGTAAAAGTATTGAGCTGGTCTCCCTACCTCCTGGACAAAGGTCTCTAGTGGCTGGTAGGTGACAAGCATCATCATAAAGGCTTTCTACTACTTCAAGAAATGTCCACACTTGGAACTACTTTAAGACTGATTTCTAGAGTCAGGTGAACAAACATTCTAGACACCTTACTCATCCAGATGGAAGCATAACTATAAATATTCATCTCAGCATTAACAACAGCACAGCCAAGAGATATGAACATGAGAAGTATTTTAGCTAAGGAATCTTCCTTGTGGCACTCTTAGTTCAGAGCAGGATGATTCTGGTGTGGGAGAAGACAATGGTCCCCCATCTCAGAAGGGAGCTGAACCTCATTGGCTCTGCCCAGTCTTCAGGGATTTGTTTGCGCTGTGTCCTAGTGCTCTGTTTGGCTGGAATCTTCTTTCATACTAGGTTAACATTCATCTTACTTATCTTAACTTTGATGTCTTAAGCTGTGTTTCATTTATCCTCACTGAATACACAGTGCAAACAAAGGCAAGAGCTGAAGCAATCACATCAAGAATAAGAGCTCACACTAAAAACACACACGAGCAGCATTTTGTAAAACTGAGCTTTTCTACTGTCTTTATTCTGGGGATGAGGGATCCTCATCATCTTCATCTTCATCCTCATCGTTGAAAGAGCAGGGGGTCTCGCCTCGGGACTCTGAATAGTGGGAGGTGGCGCTGCTGGATTGCTGACTGCTTGGGGCAAGGAAATGCCCAGTTGCTAAGGCCACTTCAGCATCCAAACAAAACCCTTGGCTTACACTATTAAACAATTAAGAGAATACACAGATTCATTAATTCCCAGGTAAAACACTGAAGTTTTGATAAACATACAAAAGAGGAAATGTGAATTTGGCTCAGAAGCCAGTCCAGAGACAGATCTTCTAGTGAGCATCTAGGGATAAATTCTTCTAATGTTGTAACAGAACCTGCTGCTCTGGCTCCACAGAAGATTCAGCTCTTTCTGTTCTGGACATACTTTAGCCCTTATACATGAATATTCTGGAAGCTTACCTTGATTGCGATAAAGTAGTACCACTGGTCATATCTAAATTTGGAACTGATTGGGTTGAATTCAGAAGTAGCCCCTGATTCAACCATGAAGGTCCTGTAGACATATCTAAAAAAACCCACAAAGACAGGAAGTACATATGGTGCAAATTTCATAGTTGAGACTGTTACAGACCTAAGAATGGTTGGAAAAGCTAAACTTGATCTTAACTGCAACTAAGCAGCTCTCTTAAATCCACCCCTCATTTCTCTAAGAAAGTTCCTCTAATTTTATTTAATCCTTTAAAAAATTTACATTACTGGGGGAAAAAAAGAAAATACCTGCCATTCACTTAATTTCTTTTTTTTGTTACTTAGGTTTTTGCAAGGCATTGGGGTTAAGTGGCTTGCCCAAGGCCACACAGCTGGGTAATTATTAAGTGTCTGAGGCTGGATTTGAACTCAGGTACTCCTGACTCCAGGGCCAGTAAAATGCAACTCCTGGGATAAGGGAGGAAAAAAGACAAATTAAAATTCTAAATGTGAGAAAGTTGAGAAAGATTTTAAAATGTCTCCTTGTAGCCAAACTTCCAAAAGAATTGCCTGGTTACTCCCTCCTCATTCTGGGCTATTACCATTGAAGTTCTTAAGATTTCTTCTATATGTTAGCCAATTCCAGACCTCTGAGGCATTAATTAGTAAGCAACAGCTCAGAGAAAGCAAGTTTGATCACTGATAACATGTGATCAAGTTTCCATAGTTAGTTCATTTCTTTTTTTCTTCTCCCTGAAAGAACTATGGTGTCAATAGGCTAGGAGTTGGTGAAGATAAAAAAGTTGTCATAAATCCAAGTAATAAAAGATCAGAATCTATTGGAGAGGCAGCGAGGGGCGGTGGGAGAAAGCCAGTCTCAAAGTAAAGAGGACCATGAAATTTGATGGATACAAAACCTCTAAGACCATCAGAGGCAGAACTGCTTCCCTCCCACCCATGACATCATAGTTCAGACTAAAAAGAAAAAAAGTTTAACTAGAGGGATAGGAGACATATAGCATTTCTTTCTCCCTCTCACTTACATTCTGTTAAAGCATTTAGTAAGTTCCTTCTATGTGTTAGGAATTGGGGACACCAAAACTAAAGTTAAATGGAAATGGACCCTGTCCTCCAGATGCTTCACAATTTCCTGAAGAAATACAATAGTAAATACAAGATACTCAGATGCCATTAAAATGATGTAACTATAAAGATACCATCTTTTTCTACAGTAAGGAGAGTACCATATTCTGTGAAGTCACAAGGGACCTTGGAGACAATCTAGCTCTGTCCTATCCCCACTCCCATTCTGATGAGGCTCATTTAATTGAGATCTGAAGGGGTTGAGTATCTCACCCAAGTTTATACAACCAGCCAGTGGAAGGATGTAAGTTGGGGAAAACAATGAAATTCCTGTGCAAGTGTGTTTTTATTTAATGGACAAATACAAATGGTATGAATGGGAAAACAACCCTCCCTTGAGGGTTCCACAAAAAATGTTTTTAAAAAAAAAAAGAAAAGAAAAGAAAGAAACAAAGACTTTTGAAGTCCCTGTTTGAGATCAAGTTTCAGATAATGTGAAATCACTTTCTACAGCAATTCAAGTCCTCATGCTACTCCAATTAAGGGAGTGGCTAGTGACACCCAAGAATTTAACCAGCCAAAGGCATATAATCACAAAATTGTGTAACATCAAGTTTTACTTATACTTTCCTCAATAAATGTTGGTATAATAGTTCTTGATATCCATCTGGAAAACTCTTGCTTGTGACATTAAACGTGCTCTATATTTGGCAATAAAGGAAGCTGTAAATATAAGCTTCATTTTGTTACTAAATCTGAGAATCCCTGAAACAGCTGATTGTTTTGCTTGAATGGAATTTGTTATCAAGTGATACTGTTCTCAGCTATATAGTGGTTGTCTCTCCCATGGACTACAATTTTCATTTACAATAAATGTTGATTGATGTAATTTAGTAAATTTGCAAAGTCAAGCTTCAGATATAAAGATATGAAAGCAGAAGTCTAATTTAGTAGAAAGATAAATGTATATAGGCAGATTCTAGAATTTTTAAGCTACCTTCAAGTAAATATGAAAACTGTGATAATGTGAATAATTATTGATCATTTTAAGGTACTAAAATCTGGGCTTAGCAGATACCAGCAATGTAATTAACATGTTATTTTCTTTTCTACTGAATACTGCTTTTTAAAAAAGTAGGAAATTTGCTGGGGACTATGAGGGCTATTTTTGCTTTCAGAAATGTCTGCCAAAATGGTATTTATAACCATAACATCTGCTTAAAGAATAGTTTGAATTTAAGGTGTGTTAAACAGTTCTTTTTTTTTTTTGAAAGGCAAATGGGGTTAAGGGGCTTGCCCAAGGCCACACAGCTAGGTCATTATTAAGTGTCTGAGGCCACATTTGAACCCAGTTACTCCTGACTCCAAGGCTGGTGCTTTATCCACTGCGCCACCTGGCCGCCCCTAAACAGTTCTTTTTGAATTAAGAAGTAATCAATAAAGTCCAAACCAGTTTGTCTGGTTTGGAAATCGAAAAGATATAAAGTGCACTTCAACAGGCTGAGCACTTAAGGCCAGTCAACCAAAATATAGTTTGAGCTCAAACATCCTATCAGAATGTCAGAGAAGGGGCTGGTTACCTTTATTAATGTTGCTAATGAAAAAGCACTGTAGCAAAATAGGAAGAATGCTAGATGAGAAATTCAGTTTTTTTAAGAAGTCACCACATCTTTAAGTCCAAACACTCATTTATAAACTGATGACAAAACTACAATCCCAAACAACCTCATAGGGCTGTGAGTAGAGTTTTGAAATCCTTCTAAAGCATTATAAAAATGCAGACTATTAATGAGATACTTTATTATACCTTTCTTTTATTGCTGTGTCCTTCTAAAATAGAACTACAAAAACATATACATGGGTGAGGGAACCATGACATCAAAGAGGATTGAATTCATTGCTGCAAAAGCAATCAATTCTGATTGCACAGACAATCACCTTTGGTCCTATAGTGGCCCTTGCTCGTTGCTTCTAGAGACTGCTTTTGATGAGGGAAAGGAAGTGAGGAAGATAAAAGAAAAAGAGCTTTATAGTATATGATATCACTGAGAAAACTGGTAAAAGTAGAACTATTTCCCCCCTATCAAATTTAAAAGAGGGCATTCTCTGATGTAAAACTAAAAAACACATCAATGATTCATTCTAAAAATTTTATCAGCCAAAATATGATTACTTGCTTTTGTTGGAGTCTCACTTAAATTACTATACAAATGCTAATGAGATCTATAACCTATTACTGTGTATATAATTAGGATGCAAGCATTTTGTACTGTTCTAGTTTGACCAAGTGGGTGTTTCTTCCATGTGGACAGATAAACAAGATTGACTACACTAATTTTAACCTCATTTTCTCATAAAATAAATCAGACAGCTGCATAAGACTTAAAGTCTCAGAATGTTTTGGTATGTTAAATAAAAACAAGTATGAACAGGGCAGATGAACTGAAGCCAAGACTCCCAAGCTGATCCTGAGATTTATGGTAACTTTCAGTCAAAAAGGCTATTACTTGTTTGGGAGGCAAATTAGAGTCAGCCAGGTGGTATAATGATAGTGCTGGGCTGGAAGCCAGAAAAGTGTGTTTGAATCCTGCCTCTGAAATCTACTGTGTAACCCTGGCAAGGCACCTACTCTCACTGTGTCTCAGTTTCTCCCTCTGTACAATGAAGAGGTTGAATGAAATGGCCTCTGAGCTTGAAGATTCCTTCCAGCTCCAAGTTTATGATCTTATGAGAATATGTAAATATGCCTAAATCTTCATTTCACCTGTTTTGAAATGTCAGCAATGCAATGAGTATATCATAAAGCTGAATGACTTGTGCTAGCATCCATTAATGCAATATTCTATGATAAATGCAGTGTTTTTTAAAAAATTTGTAAAAAAAGCTTATTTATACAGGCAAACTGTAAAACAATTATTTATGTCCCTTTACAACTGAAAAAAAAAAAGCATGAATTTTTTAAAAAAGGAGCTAAAAAGGCCACATCCCAGGCCCAGTCAATAGATGAGGTCAGGAACAAGTCAAAACAACCAGGCCTGCCTACCTAATCTCCCTGGGGCCTCTGATTGAGAAGAAACTAGAGTGAATTTCTTGTGGTGTAGTGAATAAAGCCTTCTGTTCAACCCACTGCTGAAATGCTAGGTTGACTGGGAAACCAACTCAGGTTGTGGTTAGGAGGTGGAATACCCTGACAATCCCATGGAGAGCTGAGAGGGAATAGAATTTAGGCAAAAGGATTGAAAAACAGATTGAGTGAAGAGATTCTGATGTTTGCTTGAAACAGTTCCTTCTATTTTAAAATAAAAATTAAATACAGCATCAATAGACATGTTCTTTCCTGACTAAAAATACAAAATAAAATCCTTCACTTACATTTGAGGCATCTGAGAAAGCTCAAAATGCCTTTTGGGAGCCAGGCCACCTTGGGACAAGCCCCTTTCACCAACTGGGTCTGAGGGATATTATATAAAAAAACACCCAGCTGATCTTTAAATCATTCTGATCATAAGGATCATGCCCAATACTTAAAGTCACAAGATTAATAAGAGAAGGGGAGCCCAAAAATTCAGTTTATATCAAATTGTACACTTTTAAAAGACAGTTCAATTTTGAACTAATACAGGACATTTAAAATGTAAAATAACGCAATCTTAATGCTTTTATGTATAAACTAACACAAACTCAGGCCTACAGGGATTCTACAAAAGCACTGCTAAAATGAAAAAAATTCATAAAATCATTGGTAATCAGCACACAAAGTAGGCCAAGAAATTCTATTAGAATTCAAGGAGGCAGGATGGTAGAGTGGATGGAGACATCAGGAAGAGATGCATTTGAATCCCATCTCAGACCCTTTCTAGCATCAGTCTTTTTTCCTAATCTGAAAAATGGAGATAATAATAGCATCTACTTCACCAGGAGATTGTGAGGACCAAGTGAGAAAATATATGTAAATTATTTTGAAAACCTTTAAGTGTTAACCATTATTATATTAAAAATTTGTTTTCTTAAATAGATTAAATAGTCATTCTATAACATTATTTTAACCATCAGTCAGTTTATCAAATTGTTTATCATAGAAAGTACAACACAAATTTGGGCCCAGGCTGAGGAATCAGTTATCATTCTAACTCATTTAGCATTCTTAGTCAAATCTGAAATAAATAATATTATAAGAAAATAATTTTAGGAATAACTACTGCTTTTAAAATTGCTGTTAAAAACTAACACTAAAATAAACAGATTTTCTTAGAAAATCAGGTCTTTCATTCCTAAAGTCATTTGTTTGCTTCAAAGATAATTGTTGGTTAAGAAACATTTTGCACACTAAAAATTTATTTCCATGAGTCCCATATCCCAAAATCTAAGTCTTTGTCAACTTATCATAAGCTTTAAAAGTGTGGACAACAAAGTAAGTTGTATTTATCCTATTCCTATTTATGTTTTACAATTTTATAAACTTTGATGCTAGCTTCCCTTGGGTATTCAAGATTTTAAAAATCTGTTCTCATGAAGAAATCCTACCACTTCTTTGAAAATAGAACCTTTTCTCAATCTTCTTTATATTACTCATTAAGGAGATCTTGCTATTTTTCCAAACACTGCTTAAATGGCACCTGGAAATAAGGGACATTGAAAAGGTTTGGGGAAATTAATAATTTTAGTCTTTTCAGGCAAAATTATTCTAAAATATCTTACCTGTGATATAACCTTCTAAAGCCTTTGGCACCAATGATTTAGCAACTCTCAAGTCCTCAAGTGAACATTTGCCTGTTTCCAGGCCAAAAGACATTCCCATTCGCTTCAACACCTCTATATCATCGTGGATCTCAAAAGTATTGTCAAAATTAAAAAGATACTCGAACCTGCATCAGAGAAAAAAGTTGATTTTAGTTTAGTGACTTCAGTGAGATTTGTTTTTATCATGTACATTATACAAGGCATATAACAATGGAAATACAAGTTTTAAGAAGGGATAGAAATTATTTTGTTAAAATTCACATAGTAAGAAGAGCTATGTTTAAGAAAAAGTATCTCTGAAGGGTTCAAATGATCCAGTTTCCTAATTAAACCAATGTTTCTGTGATGAAAAATAGGAAAACATAAACCTTTAATGATCATTAAGCTAGTTCAAACATAAGGCAGAAATTTTGCAAGTACCTTTAGACACACATACACACACACAAACATATATATATATATATGTATGCATGTAAAGCACATATATTCCTTTGTAAAGCCTACATTGTATTACATAAAAAATAAAAATAGTGAGATCAGTGATTATTTCCCCCTTTCACTTTTCAATTTAATCTGTTGTGAGTTGGGACTATTAATAGATGAAAATACTTTTTTTGTGCATTGTATTTTTTGTTTTCAGAAGTCAAGGGTGGTTATTGTTTAGGTGTTTCAGTTGAGTCCATCTTTGGGATTTTCTTGGCAAAGATACTGGGATAGTTTGTCATTTCTTTCTCTAGCTCATTTTACAGAGGAGGAAACTGAGGCAAATAGGGTCAAGTGACTTGCCCAGCCACACAGTTAGTGAGTGTCTAAGGCCAGATTTGAACTAAGGAAGATGAGTCTTCCTGACTCCAGACCTAGTGCTCTATCCACTGCACCACCTAGCTGCTCACTAAACAAACAATTTGCCTTGGCAATTCTTTTCCCCTTTTGCTTTTCAAATTAATCTATGGTGAACTGGCCTACTAACTGATGAAAACAAATTTTTGTACTTTATACTTTTTTTTCAAATGTCAAGTGCTGACTGCCCCACAAATATAAACATATCAAATGTCTGATCACACAGTTCCTCTCTTTGCTCAGTCACTTGCTCCTTTACAAGCTAGCTGGTTACCTAAACTGTCCTTTTGAATCACTCTTCTTCTTAGCTCTTATGACTAGTGTCAGAGCATTATTTTGTGCACACAAAGATTAATTCTATGGGCAGCACCCAGAGTTCAGGGCATGCTCTATTCTCAAAAGACAATACTCTCTATACATTTAATAGGGGCTGGCATGTAACAGGTAATCAAAAGTCATTGATTGACTAAACTGAACAGAAACATTTACAATAGCACAGTCATTTATTTCAGTGAAATCTCCAAAAATGCAGGAGTAAGATAAATGCTGACTGGGAAAAAATTAGTATAAACTATTCTTTTCAAATAATCATGGTATACAGTTTAGAAGAAAGACAAAAAACAAAACCAAAGAAAATAAAAATTTTAAATGTAGGTTTTCTATATTTAATATTCACTGAAGAAGTTTTCTTGCTAATTTAGGGGAAAGCATGTTTAGTAAAAAAAAATGAGTCATTAATATAAAACTGCCTCATGAAGTTTTGGGGTCTGGGACCCAGACTCTTTGATAGGCTTCTGAGCCTTACTCTGAAGAGTCATTCTGTAAAAGCCACTAATGTGTATTAAAATCTTACTAACTGTAGAGAAGAGAGAACAAAGTCTACTATTGGCTTAGGCTCATGGTTTCCAAAGTTTCTGCCATCTCCTTAACCCTCAGATGAGGGCAATCAGGTGAAATATTTTATAAGGTACCATCCCTCAGAAAGCTGACAGTTATCTTCTAAAACACGACAATGGTTTTTAAGAAAGGCTCTTACTCAAGTGAGGTTGATGTCTAATAGATCATTTAAATTTTTTCCAAGTATCTAAAATGTCATTTTAAAGAATGTCCATATCAGGGACAGCTTGGTATACTGACTTCAAGAAATCAACATCTACAGAGCAAAGGTCCTCAACTTGAGTAGGTACTTTATAGTCTAATGTGAAACCTCTCAAACCACATCACATACATAAAATTTTGTGATAAATGAACATGAGGTTAATTTAGTTTGTGCAAAAACAACAGGATGACTTACAAGGCAATTCAAAGGAAAGATCCTAAGGGAAACTTGCTAAGAATTTTAGTATTACCTTATAGCTACAAACAAGATTGTGTGTCTTTTTTTTTTAACCAAACTGACTCTTGAAAAAGTTAATCTAAATGATCATGATTCAAGTAGGAAGGTTCTATGTATGTGGTTTCTCCTAGGATATAGCTATGAATAGGATATGAAAGCAATGTATGTTCACCTATAATATTTTTAGAAATCCAAATTCTACATTATATATCATTATATTCAAATACTATAGACTATACTGTAGCACATTCCAAATCAATTTGCCAAGTAAACATTTCAATGCTGTTACTCCTAAGGTTATCACTTCTTTTTAAAAATTCTGACCCTTCTCATTAGCTGACCCAGGTAGCCTGCTCTAAAGAATAAGAACAGCAGAGGTAAAGGAGATCTAAAGAGTTAAGTAAAATAACAGGAAGAAGAAAGAATGGCAAGGTCCATAGGTATTTCTGATGTGTCCAAAATGGTCCTTAGGTCACAGACCAGTGATTTACATTATTCTGATGCTAGGGAAAAACGAGTTAAAATTTTTTAAATGCTATTTTCCTATATGCAGGAACAATTTACAATTAAAATTCATTAGGCAAGTGTTTATTAAATGCCCACTACATTTCAAACATTCATTGGGAAAAGGGCCAGGAAAAGAAAAAATTAAAACAAAGTATTTCTTGCCTTCAAGAACAATCTATCTCTTGTCTTCACACTCAATGCTTTTCATGCAGTAAAAGATATACACTTTGGTACTATCAAATAGTTTCAGAGTTGAAAGAGACCATCTCACCAAACATGGACCTTATGAGGAATCCCATCTGGAACATCATTAAATACGTGATCATTTCAACCTTGATGGACTTGCTCATTCCATCAGAGCAACGATTAGGGACAATTTTGGGCTACCTGCAATGCAGAACACCATCCATATCCAGAGAAAGAATTGTGGAGTTTAAACAAAGACAAAGACTATTACCTTTAACTTAGAAAAAAACCCTGTTATCTTATCATGTAATTTTGCTATCTCTTATACTTTATTTTTTTCCTTAAGGATATGATTTCTCTCTCATCACATTCAAATTAGAAAAATGTATACCATGGAAACAATGTAAAGACTAACAGAATGCCTTTTGTGGGAGTGGAGGTGGGGAGGGAAGCAAGATTGGGGGAAAAATTGTAAAACTCAAAATAAATAAAATATTTCTAAAAAATAAATGAATAAATACATGATCATCCAGATTTCACTGAGAAAGCCCTCAGGAGGGGAAACTCACAAACTCTTCTGGCAGGAGGACTCTTTCATTTCTGGATCATGTTAATTGTTAAGAAGTGTTTCCATATTTCAAGCTGAACTTCTCTTGGCTCCTAGGCTAGCCTTTCCAAAAGACAGTCCTTTCAAGTTTTTGGAAGACAGTTACCAACACTCCGCTCCAGGTTACTACCATAAGTTTCTTCAACCAATCCTCGTCTAGCATATATTCGAGGTCTCTTACCATTCTTCCTAAAAGTGGTGCCTGAGATTATCACCATCCTCCAGGATGGGTTGGTTGACCAGGGTAGAGAGACAGCGAGATTGTCTCTTCTATGTTGTTGGCCTATGAGTGCCCCACCAAAGACTTATTATATCTTTTTTGGTTGCCCAATCCTGTGACTTCATATGGAGCTTACAGTCCACTACAACCCCTAGATCAAGTATGTATCATTTTAAAGCAGTATCGAGTCACCATGTTTCTATTAGAATGCACAATAATTCAAACCCTTTCCTATTATTTTCTATATGATTTATGCCAGACCCTGCGGTTCTCTTCCAAGCTGAACTGCCAAGCATTCAAACTCTATTGCAACTCCAATAGGCTGATCAAATGGGTTGAATGTCAAAAGCACAGTTACCTAAAAGACTACTTTACAGAGAACTCACACAAGGCAAGAACTCCAAGGAGGGCTTTTAAAGGAGGTCAGAAGCAGCAATACAAGGACTCTCTCATTAAAAACCTCAGCATCAATTGTGAAGATATTGGCAAAGGCCTGACAAGCATGGCGCACCCAAGCAAAGGAGAATACAAGGAGCCCAATGGAAACTGTAAATCCAGAGATGTCTCCCTCCCAGATGCTCTAACAGACCTGACCCATAAGCCTTTCACTCTCAGACAACTCACAAAGCCACAGTCAACCACACTGCACCTTGACCCTAACCTCACTATGTTATTGATACTCTTCAATTATGAAGGATAAACAACCATAGATGACTTCCCTCATTTTCACTCTGCATAAACAGGAGCAGAATGCAACATGCCATCGTGGCAATGTGCTACTCTATTGTCTGTCCTGCATCATCAGATCAGGGCTAACACATCAGCATGAAATCTCTCTAATATGAATCTGAAGATGCGTGGACTTCCCCAAATGAACCCCCCCCATCCCACCTTTTTCACACTTACTTGTCACTGGAGATGCTGCAATCTATGACAGTTCTTTTGCTTGTGTTGACGATTATAAAAGGCAATCGTATTGTGGAGTTCAGAGCTGGTGGGCCCTGGTTCTGCTGTTCATTTTGCCGATTCCTTTGGACCAGATTTTTAAAAGCTATTTGCTATACAAAGTAAGAATAATAATAAAGGAATGACATTACTGAATGTGACTAAATAATTCCAGCCTCATGTGATTTAGAATAAATTTAAAATCAGTTAATCTAGAGTTGTCTATACTTTAAAATACCTACACTGATGTATTTGTAATAAGATGAACAAAAAGAGGTTACTAAGAGAAGCTGGCTCAATGATCATGTTTTCAAGAGGAAAAATTATTTTAGTTACATTGTAATTTCAAAAGGAGACTGATTGCATCATCTTTTTTTTTTTTTTAAGGAAGCTTAGCAACATTCAGTTAATTAGTTACTTGGAGTCAGAAAAACTCAAATTCAAATCCATCCTCAAATACTTTCTAGCTCTAGGACCCTGGTGAAGCACTTAACCTCTGTCTGGTTCAGTACATCCCCTCCCAAGGTTACTGTAAGCACCAAGGAGAGGACTTGTTAGAAAAATGTTTTGTGGACTGCGAGGTGTCAAATCTTAAAAATTTCGTAATCATGTTTACTTTTCTCTACCTCACAGACTTATTGTGCAGTAAGCCCTTTATAAAATTTAAAGTACTACATAAGGTATTATTACTATGAAAAAGTCTGTAAATTCTAAGGGAAATCAATCAAATAGGTAAAGAATATTTTGATCATCTAGAAAAATAAATGATTACCTAAACAGTCCAGAAATCAAGGAATTTAAGCCTGAATTCTATATTTTCATGTATTTAAGATTTTTTTCAACCAATAATAATGGCTAAGACTTTCTGCTGAGAAAAAGAAGTCTCAAAAGCCCATTTTGGCTTTATTTGAAGTTTATCTGATTGTAGAGAAAATGCCACTATTGTATTGTTCAAAGTGCATTTTTACATCAATTATAATAATCAAAGGCAAAAAAAGGTTATTCAGCCCAACTACCCTGTGACTCTCAAACTCACATGATTTTATACAAAGAATCCATTATATTAAAAAAAAAAGCATCCAAGGCCCCTAGAGGTGATCCAAACCATTACAAATAGAATAGACCTTATTTAAATGCTAATTTTATTTTTCTTAAACAGAAATATACTTCAAGTTCTGATACTTCTATGCCATAGTCAGAGGAGACTTCTATGACTTGTACATAGTTCTAAATTGTAACAGCTATCCAAGAACCTCACAGTGGTTTATGTCCAGAATGATAGCAGATGGTAAGGGTAGGTAAAACAATGATATTTCTCAACATAAGTCCTTCATGGGGTGAACAGACTTCTGCAAGAAAAAGACAAGTTTACAAACTGTATTGTTTCCAAAGGCCAAAAGGCATAAGAAGGCTGAGGCTAGAATGTTGTTGAGATGCCCCCTAGGTGGAGAGGCCACCGCTGCTCCACACAAAAGCAGGTCAACAACTATGAACATTCTAGAGGAAATGAAGGCAATGGAAACAGAAAACACACACACACACACACACACACACACACACACACACACACATGAACAAAGCACAAGTAACACTCACATACCTGCAGTAGTAGCTCCTGCAACTGAGCCCTCTTCTGCTTTATCCGCTCTATTCGCCTTTGCTTCTCTATCTTTAAAACATGGATTACAAACAACATCAATGTAATGAGACTAAAGAGTAAAGATGTGCCTCAGTTTCCTTCCTTGTCCCCTTTTCTGTGACAGCAAGAACTTTATAAACAGCTCATCTGAAGAATGGCTGATCACTTTATTTCTTGTTAGAATGTGGTCAGGCAGTGTAGTACTTGTCATCCATAGCCAAATCCACTCATTTTTAAAGCCACTGCTAAAGTTTTAGAAGCTAGTAGAGTGTAATGTGTTCAATAATGTAATGGCTGAATAAAATGACATAAAAGTTAGCTACATTAGCAAAATTTTTAATGAAGACATCACCTGTCACCATCATTTAATCTAAGAACCAGTACCATGTTATATAACCCCCATTTGCAGACAACATTCTTTCCCCTTAATTTCACAGTTTCCCCACAAAGAATAGAAAAGTTATTTTGGCCCAACTCTTCTATCTCCCTACTTACACAAATACATTTCTCTTCCAAGGCCTCACCAAATATCATTTATTAGAGTTGTTGGTTGATTCTGTGCTATTTCTATGCCTTTCTGTCTCTGTGGTGTTCTAGTTATCGATGAGAATATTTGGCCTTTCATATTCTCAGTTTCACTTTTGATACAAAATAATCATTTTTTGTTTAGGAGACATTCTGACCAACCAACACCTTGGCTTTACTGATGATGGTCTATCTAAAGAAGTCAGTTAAAGGTCTCTAACTTTGCTGGAGTCAGTTTTGGTACTTGTCTTAGGAGTAGCCAAGAAAGATCAGACTCTATAGTCACAGCTTTTTTTTTTTAAATCTGCCGCTAATCAAGAAAAATTCAAAAACAGAGCATCTTCTATTAACTTTCATATGTCACAAATGCTTGTTTCCATGTACAGAAAGGTTGAACACTCATTATTTCAGACTTGCTGGGTAAAATGAACTGAGAGATATGTGAAGTCAATCTTAATTACCTCAAAAGATAAATAATTAGCTTAAGTTATCTATATTTAAGACCATTAGAGTAAAATTATCCCCAAATCAACTTAAAAAAACAACACGCCATGACAAAGTTTAATTTAAGAAGGATATTCTTAAAACTTCTACTTTAATAAGAGGGCAGAGCTAGCATGATGTTTTACATTTTGATTGTATACAGGATAATTTTAGCTTTTTATGAGAATGGTTTTCAAAGCATTCAGATTAGTTAGGGGGAAAAAGGTTCAAGGGAAAAAATGAAAATGGCCCTATCACAAATGAGAAATAAAAGGGAGAGAATCTAAACAGACTGAGTGGAATCTATGATGAACTAAGATTTGAAGACCATAGGTAAGAAAACCTTTAGAAAGCTGACAAAGATAAGGTCATGGGGCAGTTAGGTGGTGCAGTGGATAGAGCACCGGCCTTGAAGTCAGGAATACCTGAGTTCAAATCCAGCTTCAGACACTTAATAATTGCCTAGCGGTGTGACCTTGGGCAAGTCACTTAACCCCATTACCTAAAAATAAAATTAGAAAAAAAATTTTAAACAAAGATAGTCATAAAAAAGTGACCAATAGATGTGAAAAGTTTCACAAAAAAGGAAATTAAACTATGATCATCTGAAAAATGATTGAAAATCACTAAAAAATGGAAACAAATTTAAACTACTCTGAGGTATTTCATACCTTTCAAATTAGAAAAAGATGTAGAGTGTCTAAGAAAGACACACCAATCTACTACTGTTGGTACAATGAATTCTGTAAAACAATTTGGAATTGTTTAAGACCAAAACAATCCCACAACTGTGTTTATATAACTCAAAAAGTCTCTAATAGCAAAAAAAGACATCATCTGAATAAAAACATTCATACTAGTATTACCTGTAGTAAAAAAAAATGGATCTTAGTATTAAAGAAAAGCCAAATACAGTGTAAATATGCATATATATGGTACAATATTGCAACATAAAGAATAAAAAAATACACAAATTTCAGAGAAATATGTATAATCACAATGCAGAATGAAGAAAACAAAGCAAGAGGAACTAATTATATAATGACTACAACAAAATAAAAATAGACAACAGAAAAAAGACAAATTGATTAGTTTTACCTAATGGAACTTAAAAAAAGTGGATAATCTTGGTACTAGATGATTAAATTAAAATTAAATCAAACATTATTTTATAAAAATGGAAAATGTATATTAACTGGCTATTACTTCTGCAATACTTTTCTTAATCAATAAATAAATTTTATGAGGTTTGAGAATTTGATGGGTAGTATTTTATTATATTAAAATAAAATATCAATGAAATGATTTTTAAACATAGATCAGGCGATCTGGTCTCAGACACATAACAATTATCTAGCTGTGTGATCTTGGGCAAGTCACTTAACCCCACTGCCTTGTTAAAAAAAAAAATCTAAAAAAAAATAGATCAGGTGGTTGGGGTGGGGACAAGAAATAAAATTATAACAAAGGTATATGTATGTTTTAATATTACTATTATTAAGAATGAACTGAGACTTACAAAAAATGTTAAGCATTTTGTGTATATGTGATCACATATACTGATCACAAGACCAGGATTCAGGAAAAATGGAATTCAGATCCAGTCTCAGATATTTTCTAGCTCAATGAACTTCGGCAAGTCACTGAAACTTATGATACTTGTTGCATCACCTATAAAAAGTGAACAAAAACAGCATCTCCTTCCAGAGCTTTTGAGAGACTAAAATGAGACAATATTTGTAGCGTTTTTTAAACTTTAAAACACATAAATGCTAATTATATTATTTTTGTTGTTGTTGTTGGTGCTATCATCATTATTATTTCAAAGAGATACCTGGTAAAGTTTCTCAAAACAACATAGTGAGAGAATAGAAATCTGAAAATAAAATTTAATTTTAAAAACAATGTGAAAAACATGGAGAAATGTACATTAAGATGACAGTACAATTAGATTGATTTAAAATGGACCGAATGACTGGACTTATTGAGTATTGATCAACATATGAAGAACTGCAGTAGATGGGAGGAGAGATCTCTGTTGAAATGCCACAGGGACCTGATTTTTGGTCTTGTTCAGTTTAACATTTCTATCACCAATCTGGAAGAAGGCAAGGCTGGAAAGTTTATAAGATTTGAGGATTGCACAAAATTTTGAGGTAGCACTTAAATACTAGATAACCAAATTCAGGTGTCTAAAAAGATCCCCATCGATTCGAATGATTGACTAGGTAGAATAAGCAAATATAATAGGAAATGATCATAAAGTTCTAAGGTTACACAATTCTCTACAAAATAAAGAATGGAACTATGTGAATGAAAGGTTTTAGTGGTCTGCAGTGTCATTATGAGGTCAACAGTGCTAATTAGAAGAACTCCCTCTCTCAGGGAAGATCAGAATCAATTCTGCAAATTAAGACACACCAGGCAGTGATGGATCATTGAGCCAGGAGGTCTCAGGAACAGAACTGAGATCTTCCTTACTCTGAAATCAGCTCCCTAAGCTCTGTGCAAAGCTTCTCTTCAATGCAATCTGGACATTCCAATAGCACCAAAGGGTCCTAAACAAGGGGGAAGGAGAGTTCACAACTATATTTTTCCTTGGCTAGATGATGCTTCAAGCATGTCACAGTATGAAGGACACTAACAGCCAGAGAAAGTCCAGAGAGGAAAACTAGGATGATAAAGAAACTTGAGAATATATCATAAGATTATTAGCTGAAGGAAACTTAAAGGGTATATTATTTCAGTCTTCAGGATTTCATGGGGAAGAGAGAATTTACTCTGGTTGATATCAGTGAACAAAATTAGGCAGAAATCAGAGAAATATTTTATCTTTATATAAATAAAAATGTCACTAAAAATTAAAACTCTTCAAAAAATATAATCGGTTACTTCAAGAAGCAATGAGTTCAGGGCAGCTTGGTAGCACACTGGCCCTGGAGTCAGGAGGACCTGAGTTCAAATTGGAACTCAGACACTTAACAATCACCTAGCCGTGTGACCTTGGGCAAGTCACTTAATCCCATTGCCTGGCCAAAAAAAAAAAAAAAGAGAGAGAGACAATGAGTTCCCTGTCACAGGAAAGTTACAGCTAGGCAAGATGCAGGGCATATGGTCCTGGGAAAGGAGTCAGTAAGATATGAGTTCAAGTCTGACTTCAGTCAACTTACTAGTTGACCCTGGGCAAACCACTTAACTATTTCCCTCAGTTTCCTCATCTGTAAAACGAACTACAGAAAACAATGACAAATCACTCCCAATATCTCTGGCAAGAAAACTCCAAATGGGGCCATGAAGAATCAGAATGAATGAAATGACTGAACGGCATCATCACAAGTCTTCAAGCAGAAAACAGATGATCATTTGCTAGTTGGACATGTAATACAGAGGATTTCTATTTATGTACACATTAAATAAAATGATTGTTGAGATTTTTCTAAACTTTTGAGAATCTATCATTATGATTCAATCTCGTTACAATTTCATGTGAAAAAAAGTGAGAAAATAATTTTTATCAAAAATATGTCATTAATTCATGTATAAGAATGGATACATTAAAAAAAAGAATGGATTGTATTTCATTTTGGACCACCAGAGAAAACAGTCATAATAATAATAATAATGAACTATTATTAAAGTAATGAAATAAATCTGTTTAGAGAACTAAAAGTCAAAGTAAAAAAATCTGTCCTTAATAAAAATCTTACAAGTTACAAATCTATTAAAATATTGTTGATCTTACAATGACTGACATTCTTCATATTGTTCAATAGTCAATTATAGCATTTCATAATTGAGGGAAATTAATCTGATTTCATGTTAATTAAATTAATTATCCTCTGGGGAAGACTTTTAATCTTTTTTTTTTTTTTAGATTTTTCAAGGCAATGAATAGGGTTAAGTGGCTTGCCCAAGGCCACATGGCTAGGTAATTATTAAGTGTCTGAAGTCGTTTTTGAACCCAGGTACTCCTGACTCCAAGGCCGGTGCTCTATCCACTGCGCCACCTAGCCACCCCTTAATCTTTTTTAAAAAGTCAATTTAAAAAATTTATCACAAAAGGGAACATTTTTTAACTTGATGAAGTTGCCCATAAGAAATAATACAGTATCTACTTAAAAGCCAAGAGTCATCATTCTGCATAATGGAGACAAAACAGAGGCTTTTCCAGTCAGTTCAGGGTAAAACAAGAATGTCCATTATCATCACTATCATATGGCATAGTGTTAAAACTACTAGCCCTATCAATAAAACAAGAAAAAAGCAATTGAGGAAATAAGAAAGGCAAAGAGGGAAAAAAAGATATTTTTTTGCAGCTACTATAGAGAAACCTAGTGTCAACTAAAACCAAATGAAACAATAACTTGCACAAAGCAGCAGGATATAAAATGAAGCTATAAAAATAATTACCTTTTCTAAATGCAATATTACTAGCAAAATAGAGTAGAAAAAATAGAGAAGCATTATTCAAGTTAACAGAATATATAACATACTTAGGAGTTCCATCTACCAATAGACACTGGAATCATATTAATTCAATTAAGTTATTCTTTAAAAAATTAAAACAGATAATAAATGAAAAGGTATAAACTGTTTATAATTGGGTTCTTTCAATATAACAAAATTAGAACACTACCTAAATTAATGTACTTATTCACACATATTCCATATATATATATATATATATATGAGAGAAATCTACTGAGGAATTACTTTAGTTAGAAAAACAAAAAGAGCAATATTTTCAAGTAAGATAATAAAAAAAGTGGGAAGGAAGTAGGCCTAGCAGACTTTAAAACCAAATACAAAGTAATAATAACAACAAAATTTTAGTATTGGTTAAAAAATAGAAAAGTTCATCTATGGAACAGATGAGATATACTACAAAAGCAAATGAACATAGTAAGATAAGTGTTCGATAAACTCGAGGACAACAACTACTGGGGTAAAGACTCACCAGGAGACAAAAACTTATGGAAAAACTGGGAAAGTAGGCTGGCAGAAATTATGTTTAGAGCAACCAATAACTCACATCACATTTTTACAAATGCTAAATATATCTACAATATGCTACAGATGGATATAAGACCTAAATAGAAAAATGTTATATTGTCAACAAATTAGAGAAATAAAGAAAAATTACTTTTTGTAATTATATATGGAAGAGAGATCATAGAATATAAAATTGACAATTTTTAACATAGAAATTAAAAAGGTTTTGCAGAAACAAAATTAATGCCCTTAAATTTAGAAGCTCAGATTACCTGGGGAAAAAGTTTTTTTCCACAAGTTTCTCTGATAAAGATCTCTTTCCAAGAATATGTAAAGTACCAAAATATAGATATATCTGGTCTATTTCTATAGTTATAGAAATTACTCCCTAATAGTTAAATGGTCAAAAGATATAAACTGGCAGAATTTGAAAGAATTCAAGCTAAGAACAGCTACATGAACAAATTCTGTAAACCATGATTAATTAGAGAAATGCAGATTAAAAACAACTCTGGTACTTCAGAACTATCAGACTGGCAAAGATGAAAAAATAAAAGAAAGGAAAATCATTGGAGGGGCTGCATTGGAAGGGCTAAAACTTGGAACTATGGTCAAAGTCACTAAACTGTGTATACAGATTAAATAAAGGAAGGACCTATGCTTAAAACAATCAGATTTTTGTGTTTTCAAGTACTGGAAACTGAGGGGATATTCATCAATATATTCATCAAATGGGGAATACCAAATTGTAGCAATAATAAATACTAGAGCAGAAGAAATGATGAAAGGGATGGTTTCAGAGAAAGCTGGGAAAAATGTCCCAAAGTAAGGTAGAAAGAACCAGCAGAAAAGTTTAGAAGTTAACAAAAACAATTGAAGAGAAAAAGAACTTTGAAAGAATTCTGAGCAATACAATTACCAATCATGACTCTTTGAGATTTGATGATGAAGCATGTTACCTCCAGTGGCAGAAATAATGAACCCAAGATATGGAAATAAGATAAAAAATTTTGGACATGGTAAATGTGTGGATCATTGACTTGATTATACATATTTGTGCAAAGATTCTTTTTCTTTTCTCTTTTTTTTTTCCATTTTGGAGAGAAATTTGGAAAAGGATGGGAGGATGGGGGGATAGCAATGGTTTCATAAAAAAATTCAAAGACGGTCACTCAAACTTTAAAAAAATGCACAGAAAAGAACAGAGAAAGTTCAGAAGGAAACACAGATAAGTAGAACAGTTTGGAAAGTTTATTGAAACATGTTGAGTTTATTATATACTTTAAAAAAGAAAGTTATGCATAATAGATTCATAATTTTAAATAGGATATTTATCTTTTCTATTTTAATATGAAATGTTCATTTAAAAATATTCATTAAATTCAGAATTTCTAGAAAACTGTTCAAATAGCTAGGGAATACTTTAAAATATTCTCTCTCTCTCTTTTTGTTTTTTTAAAGATTTTTTGCAAGGGAGGTTAAGTGGCTTGCCCAAGGCCACACAGTTAGGTAATTATTAAGAGTCTGAGGCTGGATTTGAACTCAGGTATTCCTGACTCTAGGGCCGATGCTCTATTCACTGTGCCAACCTAGCCTCCCCTAAAATATGCTCAAAATTACTAATTATGGATCATGCTGCTATTATTTTTGAATATTCTGCTATTTTAAATTTCTTTTGTCCTCTCTCATTTCTTCAAGATTCAGTTCAAGAAGCACCTTCTACAAGAATCTCCATTGCTAGGGTCTATCTCTTTAATGACTTTGCATTCTCTTGATAGTTTACCTTTTTTGTTGATATAGATTTTCATTCCTGTCAGGATCATATTGTCCTTGGAAGAAAGGGCTTGTCTTCATTTACTTGAGCACCTCACCTCACAGAGTTCTTGGAATATAAGAGGTGCCTAATAAATGCCAGGTTACTGATGCTTGCACTGCTTTAATATTTGCAAAGTCCTTTACAAATATGATCTCCTTTCAATCTCACAAAAATCCTGGCAGGGAGGTGCTACTTTCATTTTATAGATGAAAAATATTTATTCAACAAGTTATATTCTACAGATATTCTACTGTCTATAGAAAACACTGTTGAAAATATATCAATCAGCAATTACTTATTGAATAATATATCACAACTATAACTTACAGTTAGCTATTGATACATATATTACATATATTTTAAATTCTATATAAAGAAGTTCTAAATAGTGTTAAATAATACAAAGGATGAAGAAAATAGATAATGAAAATATATTTTTAAATTAGATAAAAATAATTTTTCAAATGAAATAAGAAAATGTAAGATTATATGATTTCAAAACAAATCATCATGTTCTTACCTCTAGGTTTTGACATTCTTGAGCTGAATTTGTAGGAAGCCCAATCCATTTTATTTCTTTTTTTTCCTTTGAAATTATGTTCATTGCCATTAGTACATTGAGGGCATCATAAACTCTGCGTCTAATATTCTTCTGATCATAAGCCTGCTAAAAAAGGTTATATTAAGCTAGGAAATTTAAATGGTATGATTATGGTGTGATACTGGCAAAAGAGAAAGCAATCTGAACATTTACAATGAAAGAAAAAAAATCAGCACAGCAGTGTGATAAATAATTAAATATTTTTTAATTGTGAAAACTGGAAGTTGGAAATACAAAGTTTGAAAAATAATGGTTAAAATGAGAAATTGTCTAACATTTATCCACCATTCAAGGCAGTATTTTTTGTGAAAGCAAAGAAACAAAGTACATACAAATCAAGTGGGAACCAGTTGAACAATTTGCAATACATGAATGCAATGAAATGTTAATGTACTATAAGAAAGACATATGAAGAATTCACAGAAGCATACAAGATTTATAAGATCAGATACAGAACAAAGCAAGAAGAAGCAGGAAAAACATTACATGCAATGACTATAATCATGCAAACAGAACAGAAGAACTGAAATAGAATACTGTAGAATTTAAAACAGCTAAGTTTATTGCCAGAGACACCTCTCTCCCCTCTTTCAGAGGTGTGTGGGGAAAATGTCTGATGTGTTGTTGATTTTTTTTTGAACTACTTTTTTCCTCTTTCCTTTTTAATCTTTGTTACAAGGGGGTGGGTGGCTCATTGAGTAGGAGAAGCGGGAGGAATATATTCATAAATAAAGGAGTACCACGTCAAAAGATATTTATAAATATTTAAAAAAAAGAAAGTTGGTTTGATTGAAGATTAGAAGCAAATAAACTACTCATTTTTGGAAACACCATTAATTCTCTCAAGATGAGATTACTCATATAATCACGTGCATGGCAAAAATCAGTTTATTGAAGTGATTTCACAAATACACTTAATAAGAAATCTACTCCTTCTATATTGGCAGAACAATAACTAAAGTGTATACGAGGGGCAGCTAGGTGGCGTAGTGGATAAAGCACAGGCCTGGGAGTCAGGAGTACCTGGGTTCAAATCCGGCCTCAGAAACTTAATAATTACCTAGCTGTGTGGCCTTGGGCAAGCCACTTAACCCCACTGCCTTGCAAAAACCTAACTAAATAAATAAAAATAAAGTGTATACTTCTCTTGTTTGAATGCCAAATTATTTCTCCAGACACCCCCTTAAAACAAAATGCTAGAGGATGGTAGAAGTCAAACTTTCTGGGACAAAGGCTTGGAGTTTCCATCTCTAATTTCCAGTGAAATGCTAGATAATATCATTATTTTCATCAAAGGAAGTAAGCATACATGGAGTTAGAAAAAGGAAAAAATCTTGAGGTGGTTAGCAGCAAGGAAGAACCAACAAAACAAAACTAAAACTATTTGCTTGAGAATAGAATAAGGTTATTTTGAATAAGACAAACAGTTTATTAATGTTAAATTCAGACTGAGGCACATAAACGTTCACAATAATATCACTGTAAACTCAATAGATCCTAATGGAAAACAGTAGTTTTGAATTCGTTTAATCAAAAATGTTTGGTGATTCCCCAGTCTTCACAAAACTACTTTCAAGCTTTCCCCTTCTCTATTGCCATTAAGGTACAGATTAAACAAAAGTTCCTAGAAAACTAGCTTTAAGCATATGAATATATACATATGCTATTCTATGTCAACCTTTAAATAAATGCAAGTATTATTAAATGGAATATTTTATTGGAAATGGAACTCATAAGACAAGGAGTTGTACTTTTGAGCTCCTGAAGAAGTTTACTGCAACTTATATCACTTATAGGTACCAGGGAGCTTATTGGCCATCAAACTGACTGAGGATTAATTATTACTAATTGTTAATTATTCCAAAGCATTTGTAAGAGACTACCAAAGGAAAATAAGTCAACTTAAATAATTTTAAGGGAGCATGGGAGAGCATCAAGAGACAATAAGGCAATAAGAACATGAGAAGGCCTTGGCAATATTCTGGGGAATCTAGTATGACAAGATATAATACTGTGAGTTCTTCAAAGGGTTTGATACTTATTCTCACCTGAAGTAAAAGCAAGAACATTTAATATTACATCAGTCTTGATATAATATATTCTTACAATTTGTTAATGAACAAAGATAGTATATAATTCTAAAATTAAATCAACCTAAAACTTCAGAACAATGAGAAGTATAACTTTTATGGTATGATATGGTAACATTTAATACTACAAAAATCATTCCCTTATATTCCCATCAAAAGATAGATCCTGATGTGAAGTATATTTGTTAAATATATTTTGTTAGGTATTATAAGTTATTACAAACTGTAAAATTGGATAGACGTCTCTAAATTAACATTAAAAAAGGTTGATGTTTAATACCATAGTCAATATCTCAAATTTTAATGATAAGAAATATTTCTTACATTTTTCAAGTCGTTTTATGGCATTAGAGTTGACACTGAATTATACAACATACTGACCAATAAAAACAAAACATCTAGAAACCTAAGTTAGGTAGGAACTAATAGCAATCTAAATACTGTAGCTTAAAAGAAATATGCTACCATTGTAAATAATGCTATGTCAAATCACCCTTAAAAGTGACTCAGGATTGGAAACTTTTGTCCACAGATGATTATCAATCACAGCAAGGATACCCATGTTTTTCAGTATCCACAGCTAAACAAATTACCAGTAAGCTGAATAGTTCTATTTGCACATTGTGAGACTGAAATTCAAATTTTAGCATTCAGGAAAAGCAAAGATTTCTGGATATTCCTGGAGGAGAGTAGGACCATAAATAAGAAATAGTACAGTTGTTTGAATACTAATAAATAAAAAAAAACTATAATTTTTGTCAAATTCAAGACTGTGATATAGGTCCATGCAAATAGACATCCACACATGTATACATATATGGATATATATTTATGATACATAGGCAAGCACATGTACGCATCTCTGAAGTCCTCCATAGAGTAACATATATGTATGTACCTGTGCACACAAACACACACAACATTTCTTATTTTACACAACTTTTCAGATATGAGCTGATAATTTTAAGCATATCATGTTTGCAAAGAATGGTAGCAATGATGTGTGTAATGACATACATCTAAAATTAGAAGAATAAATAGTCTAATATCGACTAAAATTCTTATAGAAAACCCCATGTTCTTTTAATCACAAACTAACTCTCTTAAGCTTCTGAATAATGATACTATACAGAACTGCCATTCCTACACATGGACAGTGAATGGATGTAAATCACCCAAAATATGAGAAAGAAATTAGCTCCTTGTGCACTCAGAGGGCAAATAAAATAAGTCAAAAGACAGTGAACATCATCCCTCTAAGAGTGATTTAAGGTAGTGATGTGGTTCACCAAACATTAATGGTCTTAGGTTCAAACTATGTTAGCTCACTTCTTTCCATACCCATGTGACCAATGTGAACAGGTGGCACTTCTGTGAATGCTCACTAAATTTGTACAGGTTATTCATCAAATCAATGTCAAAACCTGGTTTTCAGTTTATGCAGGTATCTCAATTTATATCAAGTCTAATTTGAGTAATTTTTTCCTTTGTAGTTGATATTACTACAAGTAAACAATTAATCTTTCAGATTACCTTTGATGCTGTTACATCGCAAATATATATCCTAGTACTGTTGCTATTACTATTACTATAAATATATTCAGCATTCTAAGAAGATAATTGATGATTAATTCATAAATCCTGATTAAAGATTCATTTCATATATGTAAAATTAAAAGACTAAAAACAAAATAAGAGTATCTAAAATTACACTCAAGCATACACTCCACCCCCAGTTTTAATGGTTGTGAAGTTAAAAAGATTTTATTATATAAATTTTGTGGTCCTTAAAAAAAGATCTTGGAAAATTCTATTACTAAAGAGAGCAAATTCTTGTGGCAGGTAAAGAAATATTTAAAATTTGAGTTCATTTGCCTATGGTTTATTTATGATTTCTAGACTAAGACATATCCTGGCATGCTAACTTTTTGTAGTTTTTAAAAAACTGAATCTAAAAATAAGAATATTTAAAATCCTCACAGAATAAATTATCTACTTCTGCCAAACTATATTTGCTGTTACCAGAATCCAAGATAAAAAAGCTACCCTAAATTAATGAGTCTGGGAGTTAGAGGAGAGCAGCATATTCCTCTGTATCATTATCTCCCTCATCTGTCTGTATAACTGGATGGGAGCATGCATTTATGTGGCTCTTCAGTAGAAGTTAGACCTTTCATGGTGCCACCAAGATCTCCATGTTCATAAGCTTTTTGGTCTCCCACTGCTGTCACTTCACCTTAAAAAGGTTCACATCTTGCTATTTCACTGAAGTGTCTTTGGCAACGGAAGACTCTTTGCCATCAGTGGGTTGCGCCAGGGGGGGTTATACCTAGGATATTAGTGTTTGGTCTGGGTCCAGGGTTGACAGTCAGAACAGAATCATCAGCATCTTGGGGTGGTTTTTTAAAATATATTTCTCCTAGCACCTTTTTGGCTTTCTAAATAAATGATGGAAAAACTATAGCTATGTTTATTTCAAAAGGAAAACTAGATTTTATAAGATCTGGAAAATGAAATTAGGGAGAATAAAGCTAGAGATTTCTCAAATATTTCTGATCTCTTGAAATTTAAGACATACTTTAAAGGAGGTAACATTGTTGCTGTAGTAAATATATTCAACAAGTTTATGATCTACTTACTGAATCTGTTGCCAAATGATTATTTGAATTGGTAAACTCTGATACCAGCTCATCAGCCACTTCATTATATGAAGTTGTTCCTTTGCGTTGAACTTTTTCACATACTTTCATTGAAAAATGTCTCAAGCCTTTTCCATTTTTATCTCCTTTTTTGCTTCTTTTTCTATAAAAGAAAAAATAATTTTTAAGAAATTAATCATATTAGGCAAAAATAAATGATCTCACTTTACAGAAATTCATTCAGTTGCATTATTATTAAATAACCTTCTTATTGATATGTCTCTAAAACCTACAATGGAGTAACAGACCAATGTCACTTTTAGATCCAATTTATATATTTCAGGAAAGTTTCTTATTTAAATTTAGTCATTTCTTTAGTGTCTTTCAAAATATAAAGATTTTTGTTTTTTGTGTGAAAACCAAAAGTATACCACTCTTATGAATTTCATGTATTCTTTAACTTTATGTGATAGAAGTTCTCATCTTTTAGTGTTTGATTTAAATTCTATAGTTTCTTCAATAAAACACTGCAAGATCTTCTTGTACATAAGTTCAACAAAGCCTCATTTTAATAATTTCTCTAATTTCAGAATGAAATTAACAAAGGAAATGCTATTTATATACATGTATAAAAGTTAAAGTAATAAAAAATTAATACTTTTTTTGACTGTGATATAACAGGGCAACTGGTAGCATTTTCCCACTGTGGCTTACTCTTTCCATGGTACCCAAGCAGTAACAATAATGACTTTATTGATGATCAATGACTAGCCCATCTATCACTAGCCAGTCATTAAAAGACAAGCATTTTAATTTTTCAACAAGTATTTATAAAATATTTACTATGTTTCAGGGATGTTTATTTCAATTAATGACAGCTAACATGATTCTGTGTTGTAACATGTTTTATATATACTTTCTCAGCAAAAATTCCTTCAAATAAGAATGGTTAAATTTTGTTGTACATTTAAGAAGTGTCATATATAAACTCTTAAAAGAGACATAGAAAGAAGATATCACTGATTATTTTTCTGGATTAGTACAATCCTACAGTGATAGCAACTCTGAAGAAAAATATAAAAGTCTGAATCAAAATCAGAAACATAGACTTTTATCATAAATGTCAAAGTAGAAAGTTATTACCTGAATATGCTCTTTGTTAATAAATGGTCTAATGAAGCACAGACTGAATTTTAAAGAATCCAGCATGTGTTCTAAAGATGTGCACATGATACTATAGTAAAATACTATGAGCCTCCACAAAAATCTGTTGTTCTACAGAGCAGTAATAGTGTCCAATCTGTAGAACAGAGATTTAAGACTGAGTCCACATCAGGCTACTTGGTTACTGGCTACTCATAACCATTCCAGTATCTTTGCCAAGAAAATCCCAAAAGGGATCATGAAGAGTCAGAGGTGACTGCAAAACTACCAAACAATAATATATAAAGACAACAAATGAAATGTTATTTACTTCTGCAAGATAAAAGTAAAATCATAGTCAAACTTATGGACTAATCTATAAGCAAAGTGTCCTGGCATGGTGGTTTATCATGTGATGAACAAATTCTCTACTATTCAAATTCTCTATTGATTCTAATTTACCTATTTGCTACTATTAACATCTTTCCCAAAAAGGTTGGCAGGAGAAGGAAATAGTAATGAACTGTATTGAGTCTACTTTGCTACTAACTAATCCTGTTAAAATATTTTCAGGGTTTTTCCCAACTCTTCATTTATCTATAATTATGAATAATTAGTTATATTAGTTTCAAAGTACAACATTTAGTGCTCTGGCAGATAGAATGGCTAAGCTTAAACTAAAATTTCTTTGAGCTATTCAAACATTTTCTGTATTATAGCCTTTAAAATCAATTGTACATTTTGATACATATACTACCAGAATTTGACAAGAACACTGCAGCAGTTGCCAAGTGGAAAACTAAAGCATGCAGATATTGCATTAATTCAGTTTTCTGTTGCTGTGTAAAAATGATATAAGGAAGCCAAATATTCTTTAAAATATTCAAGTTCTTGGTAAATACTGTTCTGAAAGCTACATTTTGCTTTTTTTTTTTTGGCAAGGCAATGGGGTTTAAGTGATTTGCCTAAGGTCACACAGCTAGGTATCAAGTGTCTGAGGCCACTTTTGAACTCAGGTCCTCCTGACTCCAGGACCAGTGTACCACCTAGCTTCCCCCAATAGGTACATTTTTAAGAAAGCAATTTTACTATGAAATGCTAACTCACTTCCCCTTATCAAAATTATAATAATAGAAAAGTTGCTGAGTATATTAGCACAAAGAAAGTCTTTATCTGGAGCAGGTATGCCCAACCCACAGCTGCATGTGACCCTTAAAACCATTTCATATAGACAACATTACATTTTATTATGGGTTACATTGTAGTCATAAATAAATATCAAATTCTATATGCAGCCCTTGACAAGTTTTGTTGGGCAACGTGGCCTAGAAGAGCTAAAAGGTTAGATACTCCTGAGCTTAGAGAGAATACTACAGAATGACGCAAAACAACATCTATAAAATGATGAAAAATAAAGATAAAATCAAAGGTTTGGGGGAAAAACTTCAGAATTTATAGCTGAAAAGCCATCTGTGTGACTATTTACGGTAGAATCTATTCAATGCTATATTCTTATAAAATAGTGTTACCTTCCTAAAAATAAATATAAAGTACTTATTACAGCTGTGCTGGATGGAACAGAAAGTACAACTCTAACAATACATACATATATATATATATATATGTATACACACACACATATACACACACACACACACACACACACCCAGGAGACTTTTAAATTACAATATCGGGTAGAATTTCATGAATTCAGTACTGAAATGAGTACTTCAAGCTCTATTGTAAAATTATGAATCCCATGGAGCCTGTGAAACAACAAATATTATATAGATTTCACATGAAACAAAATCAGTGAAGGTTTAAATGGACAGTACTCAGAAGAGTTCAGATTTTTTATCCTGTAACCTGTAAGTAATGCATTATAAAGAAATAATGTTTTAGAGAGATTAAGTTGATGATAATATATGGGATGGAAGGCAGGGAAAATGATTAGAGAAGGAGAAGACAGTTTTTAATTAACTCTCCAAGAATAAGATCTTAGAATAGAACAGCAATAGTGATAATAAAGAGAAAGCCACACAGGAGACAGACTAAAACATGTGGAAATTGGTGATTTGCTGAATAAGGTTTAGGAGGTGAAAGTGAAGAAATTACTCTATAAATGAGGTAATTAGAGCAATATAGCAGTGTCACAGACAGTAGGGAACAGTTTAGTAAAGAAGACAATTAGTCTAGTTTTTAAATATATTAAATTTAAATTGTCAGCAGAGTATTGAAATTGAAACATTATACCACTGAAGATACAACCTGGGCTCAGGTGGGAGATACAATAAATGTAAGTATCCCCAAAAGTCCATAATTTCATTATTCAAAAAGAAAGGACCACTTGATAGGAACTACACACACACACAAAAAAATATCTTTTAACATAGAGATCGCTAGAAATTTAGAATTTCAAAGTAAACATCTGAGTGACAAGGATGGGAAGGAACACTGAGGGAATTCAAGCTTGATAGAAGGATTTCTAGTTGCTGGAAGTAACTTCAAGCTGTATTTCCCTTTCTAGAAGTGCATCTCTATTTCAAAAATTCCCTGAAAACTAACCAAGAATCATAGGCCTACTGAAGCAACAGTAGGATCTAGAGCTCTTTTATCTGCCAGCTCCTACTCAATCACATTTTTAGAGGGAATACAGTCATATTCTTTACTCATAAAAAATCAGAAACATATCAGACAATAGAGTAATTAAAGTAGAAAGAGGCCAAGGAGATAGCTTGACCTAACAAGCCATTTTACAGAAAAGGAAAGCTAAGAACAGAAAGAGAAAGAGACCTTCCAAAGAATACACAATTATTCTCTTGATAGTTTTGCTTAAACAGATTGTGGTGGAAAGCATGTTGAAGTAAGAGTAAGGAGACTGGTTCCCAGTTATCATTTACACATTTGATTTTTGGTAGAAACCTTGAAATATATCATTCTCAACTTGGTCCCAAATATGATAAGACTGTTAAGAATTCCCCTAGTACCAAAGCTGTATTTATATGCATAAGGCAGTCTGAACCTTCACAATAGTTAAATCAGTGGAAAAATAAAAGTTAGAACAAGTTATCAATCATAACCCCCTAAAAGAAGTTTCTTCATTTTGAAATACTAGATTTAACTGAGTTCTTGTGCTTTCTAATTTGTATAGGGAATTGTAAGTGAAATATTACAGATTTACTGTGATAAATTATAAATTTATTCATTATGTTCAAGTTGAAAAATCAATAAAAATCATAATATTATTTTTAAAAAAATTAAGAATAAATGGCAGTATGGGGTGGCTAGGTGGTGTAGTGAATAAAGCACCGGCTTTGGAGTCAGGAGTACCTGGGTTCAAATCTGGTCTCAGACACTTAATAATTACCTATCTGTGTGGCCTTGGGCAAACCAATTAACCCCATTTTCCTTGCAAAAAAAAAACCCTAAAAAAAAAAGAATGGCAGTAACATCAAACAAAATGCAAAAAAGAATCCTTTCTGAATTTTTTTTAAAGCAATGAGGTTAAAGTGACTTGTCCAAGGTCACAAAGCTAAGTATTAATTGTCTGAGGATGGATTTGAACTCAGGTCCTCATGACTCCATATTTTTTGTAGTTACTTTCTACACAATTCATTGTCTGGGCCTCTCTGTAACCAACTACAGCTCCTGTTGCTATGCTGAAATGGTCAAAGTTTAGGAAACCACTAATGAAATTTCATGGAGCTTAGAGATTACCACAGGTTTAAAGCTATCAAAATCAACATTTCTGGAAAACAAAAAATTTTTTTTAAATTCCAAATTTGTAATAAGAAATGAATCATCATGGCATTTCCCCTCAAATATCATAATGATTTAAGTTTATTTATTTTTTATTTAAGGCAATGGGATTAAGTGACTTGCCTATGCTAAGTAATTGTCTGAGGTCATATTTGAACTCAGGTCCTCCTAACTCCAGGGCCAGTGCTCTATCCACTGCCCCAAATACTAAAATGACCTAAAGACTGATTCTTACCCTCAAGAAAACAGGGAATGGAAAATTCTGTCCTGGGTGGAATTATGGATCTTTAATGATTGAGAAGTACTTTTTGTGACTTTAAACTGCTAAAATATCATGAATACTACCAAAAATGATATAACTAGTAACACAGGTGTAAAGGAATTGTTGAGGCAAGAGAGTCCATTCACTTATTCAGTGAACATTTACTAAAAACTTATTCTGACAGGGGCAGAGCTCAATTTAGAGAAGACAGAGTTGCTGCCCTCATGGAGCTTATAGTGGATGAAGGGAGGAAAAACAAGCGCATTGAACCTAATGGAGACTGTAACTTCCTCAGAGAAGTGAAAAAGCCAAAGTCCTAGGGGAGGAGATAGCGAGTGACATGGACTTCAAATGGAACTGGGTAAGCAGACACAGAGGGGAGAAAGCCTAAGGAGAATTCTGGGAGTGGGTAACAGTCTATGCTCAGCCATATGAATGAGAAGGGTAAAGGAAGTTAAATTCCCCAATGTGAAGGAATTTAAATTCTGGGTCTGAAGTTCTAGACAAATCTGAAGATCCTCCATAAAAAGATGTTTTAATTAAAGATTTTATTTATTTTGAGCTTTAAAATTTCCCCCCCCATCTTACCCCCCCCAACAGAAGGCAATTTGTCTGTCTTTACATTGTTCCCATGGTATACATTGATCCAAATTGAGTGTGATGAGAGAGAAATCATATCCTTAAAGAAGAAACATAAAGTATAAGAGATAACAAGATCAGACAATAAGATATAAGGTATTTTTCCCTAAATTAAAGGGAATAGTCCTTGAACTTTGTTCAAACTCCACCATTCATTATCTGGATACAGATGGCATTCTCCTTTGCAGACAGCCCAAAATTGTCCCTGATTGTTGCACTGATGGAATGAGAGAGTCCTTCAAGATTGATCATTGCCCCTATGTTGCTGTTAGGTTGTACAGTGTTTTTCTGATTCTGCTCATCTCACTCAGCATCAGTTCATGCAAATCCCTCCAGGCTTCCCTGAAATCCCGTCCTTCCTGGTTTCTAATAGAACAATAGTGTTCCATGTCATACATATACCACAGTTTGCTAAGCCATTCCCCAATTGAAGGACATTTACTTGATTTCCAATTCTTTGCCACCACAAACAGGGCTGCTATGAATAATTTTGTACAAGTGATGTTTTTACCCTTTTCATGATCTCTTCAGGGTATAGACCCAGTAATGATATTGCTGGATCAAAGGGTATGCCCTTTTGTTGCCCTTTGGGCGTAGTTCCAGATTTCTCTCCAGAAAGGTTAGATGAGTTCACAGCTCCACCAACAATGTATTAGTGTCCCAGATTTCCCACATCCCTTCCAACAATGTTCATTGTTCTTTCTGGTCATATCAGCCAATCTGAGAGGTATGAGGTGGTACCTCAGAGAAGCTTTAATTTGCATTTCTCTAATTAAGTAATGATTTAGAGCAATTTTTCATATGACTATGGATTGCTTTGATCTCCTCATCTGTAAATTGCCTTTGCATATCCTTTGCCCATTTGTCAACTGGGAAATGGCTTTTTTAAAAATATGATTCAGTTCTCTGTATTCTTTTGATCTTGGTTACAGTGGTTTTATCTGTGCAAAAGCTTTTTAATTTAATGTAATCAAAATCATCTAGTTTCGTTTTAGTGATGTTCTCTATCTCTTCCTTAGTCATAAACTGCTCCCCTTTCCATAGATCTGACAGGTAAACTAGTCCTTGATCTTCTAATTTGCTTATAGTATTGTTTTCTTATGTCTAAATCCTGTATCCATTTGGATCTTATCTTGGAATAGGGTGTGAGGTGTTCCTCTAATCTAAGTTTCTTCCATACTAACTTTCAATTTTCCCAGCAGTTTTTAATCAAAGAGACAGTTTTATCCCAACATCTGGACTCTTTGGGTTTATCAAACAGCAGATTACTATAATCGTTTCCTGCTATTGCACCTAGTCTATTCCACTGATCCACCAATTCTCCTTCTTAGTCAATACCAGACAGTTTTGATGACTGATGCTTTACAATATAATTTTAGATCAGGTAGGGCTAAGCCCCCTTCTTTTGCACTTTTTTTCATTAAATCCCTGGAAATTCTTGACTTTTTATTTCTCCATATGAATTTACTTACAATTTAAAATGTTTTAACAGATACTATTGTAATTAATCTTATTCATTTATTTATTTATTTATTTGTCTGTTTATTTATTTATTTATTTTTAGGTTTTTGCAAGGCAAATGGGGTTAAGTGGCTTGTCCAAGGCCACACAGCTAGGTCATTATTAAGTGTCTGAGACCGGATTTGAACCCAGGTACTCCTGACTCCTGGGCCGGTGCTTTATCCACTACTCTACCTAGCTGCCCCCTGTAATTAATTTTAAAAATAAGTGTGGAAGCATACACAAAAGATAAATAAGACATAATTTCTGCCCCTAAGGTATTCACAATATAATCGAGTAAGGGGATACAACATGTACACAAATAATTACTATAAAAAACTTTTTAGGAAATACTATTAAATATAATGTCAAGGATGTAATGATCACTCCGATCAGGTCAACTGGAAAGATCAGTTAGTATATTATGAAAATGGTAATACAAATAACTTATATGTTTATATCAGTCTCAGTTAACCAGATAACAATGTTTTTTCATAATAGTCTTTAATAAATGAGAACCAATTCTCACCAAAAGTGCTATAATCATTATCTATTAGTCAAAAATATTAAAATTTTTAAAATTTTTAAACTTTAAACTTAAACTGCTTACTAAAGATAATACAATTTACTAAAAGAAAACAAATATGAACTTGCCCCATTCTTTTAATCCTCTCACCCTACTCTATACCCCAAAATCCAAATCTAAATTCACAAAACACTGTGAAAAACGTGATCATTTGGTAACAACTTGTAATATGATACACCAGGTCAGGAGTTCACAGTCTAATGGGGGAGATAAGATGCAAGTAACTATGTACAAACTTTATAGCAGATAAATTGAAAATAATCAGAAGAAAGGCTATAGAGTTAAGCATTCAGATGTATTCCCATTATAAATTTGCTTTTGTGCAATTTTATAATTTAGTAGACCTATTTTAACTATCTTTTATTTAATATTTCCATGAATGCTGGTTCTGGAGTTGGAAGAACCAAGTTCAAATCTTAATTTTTCCATTCTGAAACTTAAGGTAAAACACCTTAATTACTAGTATGTTTTCTCATAAAAATGAAGAAACTGGATTAAATGAAAGGACCTTCCAGCTGATTCCATACTAAGTGGAAAATATCTGTTTTAACCCCATTTTTAGATGAGCAAACAATGACTGAGGAAGGTTGAATGCCATGCCCCAAGTCACAGAACAAGTAAATTCCTCCAACATAGATCTTCTGATCCCCAGTCCAGTGCTTTTCCCTTTGGCACTCCTATTTCTAAAGATGAACTGGTGATTTGTGACTGTAGAGGTAATCTGTAGTGATCTATATACATCATGTTACAGTTCTTTCCATAGATTTTGTAGGTTTCAATTTGGATTGGGGGGGAGGTGAAAGGATTAAAAGAATGGGGGGAATTCATATTTGTTCTCTTTTAGTAAACTGTACTACTGTTTTTGGTAAGCAGAGGGGCTTGTGCCTTTAAAGTCTTATCCATGAAATCAAATTTTGATATAATGTGTGTGTGTGTGTAAAAGCAGTTAAGTGGGAAGGAAGGTAAGGTGCAAGGAAGGTATAACATAGACAGCAGAGGTCTAGGTATATTTATGGCCCTAGTCACCACTGACAGTCTTCACAAATGATCTCCTCTGTATAACCAACCCCACCAACTAATGAGTCACTTTTGAAAAACAAGAGTATATATAAAATGTACATGCTACATGTAAAAATTGATAAAATCTAAAAAAAGATCCTGGATAATATTTCTATAGCAATTGAAAAGAATAATTGACAGGCTCTGTTAAAATTACCTGTTATAAAATTAGAACTTGGGGCTAAACCAGTAATGGCTATCATAACAACATCCCACTTGAACTACCAAGTCTACTTTCCTAAAGATGTCTATGATTAGACACAGGAGCTTGAAATCTTTGAGAAATATTTATCAAAGTTAAGTATAATAAGAATTCTAACAATTGTTCTTTACTGCAATATGTGGAATGAGAATATTAGAGAACACCAATGTGAAGTAATAAAGAAAAGTTACAATACCTTCAATTCAATAACCGGATTTAAAGAAGGAAAATGGGTAATCACTAGAAAAGCAACATAATATAGTAGAAGGTATAAAGCCTGTAAACTTGAGATTTTCTCTATTATAAATGTGCTTTGAGATAATAGATAAGTAATTCAGTTTCTCTGGGTTCTCAGTTTCTTTTATCAACAAAATAAGGAAAATTATATCTTTCCTATATCTTTCATGGAGATTTTGGGGAGGGGATTTTAAATGAGGTAAATGATATAAAAGCAATTTACATAAAGCATTACACAGATGAAGGGATTGTTATTATTTTATGCTTATGATTCCAAATGAGATTTCAGGATATGTAAAAATTATAGATGGAACAGGACTCTGAATTTTTTCTTTAACATATCAGACAAATTTGATATCATTCATTTATCATCTTACAGCAAATAATTGTACAACATTCACTGTATCTATATTTATATAGTCATATACATGCATGTACATATAAATGTGTGTAGGTATATATATGTGAGTCTTGATTCAAATAATTTTTTAAAAAGATATATATCTGTGAGAGGCCATGAAAATCTAGAAGTTTATCTGTTTTTTACTTTCATTAGTATTACTGAGAGTAAATTCTTTTTATAAAAGTCTAATTAGCAATATTATTCATTAACACAAGATGCATTAAAATTCTTATTGTATTCTTACTTAAATATTAGTTATCAAAGTAAGGTTAATATATCACAACTGTTAAAGGTCATTTCTCTAAAATGCGACATTCATCCCAGAATACTGGGAGAGGTAGTTAACTTTTAGAAAGATGGAAAGTCATACCAACAGGGCATCAATCAAGCACAATTTTGGGATATCTGTGATGGCGAATGCCATCTGTATCCTGAGAAAGAATTGTGGAATTTGAACAAAGACTAAAGACTTTCTATGTACTTTTAATTTAATTTAAAAAAATTTTGTCTTATATAATTCTGCTAGATCTCATACTATATGTTTCTTCTTTAAGGATATGATTTCTCTCTCATCACATTCAACTTAGATCAATGCATACTATGGGAATGATATAAAGACTAACAAACTGCCTTTTGTGGGGGGTGGGGCAAGGGAAGCAAGATTGGGGTAAAAATTGTAAAACTGAAAATAAAACCTTTCTAAAATTAAAAATAAAATAAAATAAAAATATTCTGAAGTGAAAAAAAGAAAGATGGCAAGTTCCAGAAAAGTTATATTGAATACTACTTCAACACTAGAGAATGATTAAAAACCAAAGAAATCAAACTATTTTATTTTCTTATGAAGCTATCTTCTATATAAAGGTACCACCTATTCAAATTACTTAATTTCATTTCCAAAGCTAATTTGACTTTTTGCTAGACTCACATATCTCCATTACCTGTTCTCTGGCTGAACTCACAGCAGTCTGGCTACCAAACTCTCATTCAATTAAAACTGCTCTTTCTCAAGTTGCCAGTGATTTCTTAAATGTAAAAACTTGATGGCATTTCTGTAGCCCTTGAAACTAGTGATCCACTTTTCACTAGGTTTTGCCAACACTACCCTATCCTGGTTTTCTTTCTTCAAGTCTAAATGCTCCTTGGATCTTGGTCTTGTTTGTTCAACCTTCATTTGGGTTGGACCTGCTAACTGGACATTTCCCAAGGCTTGGTCCTGGGTCTTTTTCTCTTCTCCCTCTCCACTCCTTCACTTGGTGATCTCATCAGCTCCAATGGAGATGATGATCATTTCTTTGCAGATGATTCTCTGAACTATTTGCTTGGTCCGAGCTTCTCTCCCAACAACTGGTTTCACATCATCAAATGTGTATCAGACATAATGAAATGGAAGTCTCATAAAATCTTAAGTTCAGTATGTACAAAACTGAACTCATCCCCCCCCTCGCCCCCACCTCTACATCTCCCTTCTTCCTAATTTTCCTGTTACTACCTAGGGAATCATCAGTCTTCCAGGCCTAAAACTTAGTGTCATCCTTGACTCTTCAATCTCCCCTACTTCCCCCCCCAATCTAGTCCATCAAAATGCACTTTTGAAGTTGAGTTGTCAAGCACTGTTATTTCTCCTTTTGTGAAATCTCTCCAAAATGCTCCCCACCATCTCACACCTGCTGGAGCCTGCAGAGGTTCTTATCTCATCTCTCTCTGTATACCAATCAACTTCCACTCAGATGGCATGATCTTCTAAAAATGCGGGTCTGACCATGAAACCCCTACCCCCCCATAAACTGTAATTGCTCTCTATTATCTCAAGAATCAAATACAAAATCCTATGTTTTGCTTTTAAAGTCCTTCATAATCTGGCCCTTTCCTTACCTTTTTAGTCTTTCAGGCAGCTTGACAGCTTAAGGGACAGGGCACTGGACCTGAAGTCAAGAAGACCTGAGTTCAAATGTAGGCCCAGAAACTGTGGGTCCTGGGCAAGTATAACCTCTGCCTAATTCAGTTTCCTCCTCTGTAAACTAGAGATAATATCAGCACCCATTTCTCAGGGCTGCTGTAAAGATCAAGTGAGATATTTATAAGGCACTTCCAAATCTTATAGTATTATAATGTTAGCCATTAGCTATGACTAGTCAGTCTTCCTACTCCTTGCCCCCCCATTTCCCTGACCCTGGCCTCCCTTCCAGCTCTGCCTTCAGTGCATTTTCCCTGGCTCTCCCCCCATGGTGGGGGGTGGGGCCGCATTTCTGCTCCCTCACATAGCACCTTTTGTAAGAAGCCCCTTCCTTCAGCTCAGACTTTCTATTTCTGGTTGATGGGCTGGGTGTTCCTAGAGAGCAACTACTGTGCTTTGCCATTTCATGTATTCCCAATGCTCAGCAACGTGTCTGGCACACAGGAGATGCCCAGGAAATTATTGTTGACCTGATGAACATTTAGAGGAACTTTCCTTTTTCTTTTTATGAGGCTTCAGTGTAAGATAGTTCAGTCAGAACTATATAAGAGCATCTACATTAGAGGCAAACAATATATAACCAGCTCCATTAGCTCTTTCTCATCCAACTTCCAAAACACAACCAAGAAATTAAGCCAGTGAATGCCAAAAGAGATGTCAATGTTTCTGCCCTAAAACTTTTTTTTTTTTTTAGGTTTTTGCAAGGCAAATGGGGTTAAGTGGCTTGCCCAAGGCCACACAGCTAGGTAATTAAGTGTCTGAGACTGGATTTGAACCAGGTACTCCTGACTCCAAAGCCAGATCCACTACGCCACCTAGCCGCCCTTAAAACTCTTAAATTTATTCAATAGGAAGACTTTTAGGCTTTCATTCATCAACAATTTACTCTTTATTTTAGAGCAAGTTTGTAACAAAGACATTTTCCTGATATCTCAGACAACAGAAGTTTAGGTGCCACAATGAGAAATAGGGCAAAGACCTCCTACACTGACAGCAGGAAGAAGTCACAGTTGATAGCAAGGAAGGACCAAACCTTTTCACCTCCCCCTCAAAAAAACCAAAACCAAAACCAAAAACCCTAAAGAAAATAGCCATAAAAAATCAAAAAGCATTTCATCAGACACCGGTTAGAACAGGGCTATCCAACCTTACTTTTAAAAGTTTTTATTGAAACAATAGACAGTGTATTTTGATTTGCCATTTTAGTGAGTGTTCTGCGCATAGGGGGTCACATAAAATCACCCTGTGGGTGGCATTTTGGACAGCCCTGATTTAGAGAATGAACTAACCACTGTAGACATCCCAACTGCCTCAGAGGACATATACTATTACAGAAGTGCTCAGAACCATACAATGCCTTAGATAAGGTAGATGATATATACTCTTGGAATCCATATGTATAATGATAATCCTGAGACATCAAGAAAAGATCAAATTATGTTTCACATCTTTTTAAAAAGAAGTCTAATGGAAATAGCTAGATGGCTCAGTGAATAGACCACTGGACCTAGAATCATAAAGATGTAAGTTGAGATCTGGTCTCAAACTCCCTGTGACCCTTAACTTTTTTGCCTTAATCCTTAAAGTCCATGGGCAATATGGTCCATGGGATCATGAAGAGTTGGACCCAAATGAATGACTGAACAACAAAAACAAGAAGCATAATTCTTTTTGGCAAAAATTTTCATCAAAAATATTTAACACTTTGTTAAGTTTAAAATATCTAAAAAATATACATGCAGAATATCAAAAGAGGAATTATATCTATTTTATATATCATTAATAGTCAAATCTCTCAGATGTTGAAAAATTCTTTTGCTGCTAATGGTTCTCTATAAAAGAAATGAGACTAGCTCACATATACCTGGTGATTTGTAGCCTAGGAGATGCCTGTATGAGGCAGGCAGAGGAAGCAATCATGATCTCATTTTAGAGATGAGGAAGATGATTCTAAGGAAGATGCAATAGTTCACCAAGATGACACAGCCAGACTGAACAGGATGGGGCTGGGCTCTGCGTGTTCAGAGGAGGGTAGGATGGAAAGCAATGAAGGGGGAAACAAGAGCAGCTCAGGAGGATTAGTTAGGTTCTCTCCCTTAGTTTACTCCTGGAGTCTAGACTGGGGTCCAGCCTAGGCAGCTGTCTCTCTACTGCCTACTATATCTTCTTACGCTAAGTATGCCCCTACACTTTTACTCACCTTTCTGAAAAACCAGTGTCTATAAACTCTCTAGCACGTTTTCCATCCCTGAAGGGAAAAAAGAGATAATATTTTAAAAGAATTTTAAAAAATCACCTGATTCTTTTGAACCAAAATAAACAAAACATGTATAGAATTAAGTTTGGTAGAAGACTGATTTTCTCTTTTATCATTTCAGATTTCATTTCAACAGATAAGGTAAATATACACTAGGTACAAAACAGAATTGAAAGGGAAAGTATTTGAATGACTGCATTTCAGTCAAAATTTAGTATTTTAGAGTACTATATAGAAAATTTTTAAACTTTTTTATGTGAATACTATGTATATCCTATGAATCAAGAAATTTCTATATAATGAGCTCACAAGTTGAAATGGGCTTGGTAAATCTAAGCGAAGGAAAATAACATAGAGGTTATAAAGAAAAAAGGTAAGGGAAAACTTTCATTAAGTCGTGATCATTTGGCTTAGCCCATCACACAATAGTGGGCACATATCAAGGAAATAATTCTTATGAAGCAGGGGATGGGAAAGCCCCCTTCAAAGGGCAAATAGTATCTCTCCCCTGGTATTCTCCCAAGCTTGACACCCTTTAGTACAAAATAAAAACAACTTAATGTATATTTAATCAGGGAAATAGAAAACATAACTTTTCTAGGACCCTGAAATTATAATTATGAATATTTTTTTCAGCAGACATTAAAATTAGTATTTGATTATTTCAATAATAAAAACTTATTAAAACTCCAAATTGAAACTATCCAATGCTTCCCTAATTTAATAAAAATGGCTTCAACTGTCTAATCTACTGACTATATATCTAAGAGTCATCATAAAGGAAACATTTTTGCTATTTAGAAAAACATATATTGATGCCTTAAAATATATAAACACTCGGGGTGGCTAGGTGGCGTAGTGGATAAAGCACCAGCCCTAGAGTCAGGAGTACCTGGGTCCAAATCTGGTCTCAGACACTTAATAATTACCTAGCTGTGTGGCCTTGGGCAAGCCACTTAACCCCATTTTCCTTGCAAAATATATATTTTGCAAGGAAAATGCATACACACACACACACACACACACATTCATGCTTATCTCATAGTACGTCCATTCTCATGGAATCTTACCTTATAACAACAGCCAAAAAAAAAAACAGTTTAGGAAAGCAAAGTCACTAAACAATGCTGTCCAGCAGGTAATTAAGTAGTGAATACTCCTCCTTACCATACCCTTCTTTCCCTCAGCCCCCTCCTCCCTTCATTCTCTGATACCCAACAGTAGTTTAACCAACTAAGAACTCATCTGTTAAAGAGAACTTTTAAAAAGAAAGAAAGCTAAGGGGCAGCAAGTGGCATTGGTCCTAGAGTCAGAAGGACTTTAGTTCAAAGCTGCCCTCAGAAACCTAGGCAAGTCACTTAACCCTCATTGCCACCCCACCCCCATCAAGCTATATTTAAAAAAAAAATCCTTTAGTATAAGATAAAAAAATAACAGAAATTTCACACTTGTAACTGTCTCCAACAGGTATGCAGCATCATTATCAGTAGTATTTCATTAATGCATATGCCATACTAGAGTCATCCAAGGCAAATGGAAGATGAAATCAGCAGGAATCTACAAGAACTGAATTGTTCCATTTCTTTATCCTTTTGAATTGTGAAGAGGAAAGAATAAATGTGGACATTGATATGAAAGATTTTGCCTTTTTTCCATCTAAGAAAACATAGCACAGTTTCTTTTTCATTTTTTGATGATAAATAAAGTATGACGGAAGCCAAGACAACCAAGACAGCCTCTTTGAGAAGTTCACTCTAATCTACCTGTCTTTCTAATTCCTTTTTCAGTTGCTCTGACTTATGCACAGTGTTGGGTTCAGACAACTGGACTGGAGGCTGGAGGCCCATGCCAAACCCAGTCCTGGAGACAGATTTCACTCCTCATCTGAACAATGATGAGGCTGATGTGGATGATCTCTGAGGTCTCTTTGTAATCTATGATCCAATGATACCACTAAGAGTGGAAAATGGAAATGGTCAGGAAAGGAAACAGAAAATCAGGAAATTGATTTTTTTTAACATCTAAGTCCAAAGAGTTGAAAACAAGTCACATTTCTAAGAATACAAATGATTTTATTTTATTCTTTTCGTGATAACTGTTCACTTTCAGAAACAAAGAAATGATTTTTATAACACTCTAATACCTATTCATTAATTAGTAAATGGAAGGATGAAGAAGTATAAGTTCTTGTATAAACAGAAATACACTCATACCCTTTTGTGTTTGACTGTAAAGAAGGGCGGGGGGAGTCTCAGAAGCTCACATATAAAATAAATTCTGAGCAACGTCACCTAGGTATGTTGTGGCACATTTTGATTAAAAGACTTTAAAGGGCAGATGATTCTGAATGGAACATGATTTTAAGATCTGTAAGCACTAAAGAAACATAAGACAATACTGGAAGAAAAGAATGCAAAAAGCAAAGTCACAACTGTACTTTCAACCAAAAGTTAAACAATTAAACAAATTGATATATGACCCTTCTCCCTTCCCCACCAAAAAAAAAAAAAGGCCTTACCCTGGAACCCAGCCAGTGGCTTCTGTCACATGTGTCTGAGTGACCATTGCTGGTGCAGGGCTATAAGGATTCCCAATCAGAACACTCCCAGAACTGGCTAGTCTTTGTGGTGTGCTTATAATCTGTAAATGTTAAAGAACAAGAATAGAAAAAATTCTTAATTATGGAACATGATCTATATCATTAAGTTGCATTAATATTAAAATACATAATAAAGACAAAAAAAGATGCTGAAACACATTCACATAAACAAAACTCCAACCTGGATTAAAATGCAGGTTTAAAAAAGTAAGCTACAATTTTGGAGGATCAAAACATGCTAAAAAAATCAGAAATATGAAAAACCTTTCATTTATTTATTTTTGGGGGGTTTTTTTGCAAGGCAATGGGGATAAGTGACTTGCCTAAAGTCACACAGCTGGGTAAGTATTATGTGTCTGAGGTAGAATTTGAACTCAGATCCTCCTGACTCCAGGGCTGGTGCTCTATCCACTACACCACCTAGCCACCCTAAAACCTTTCATTTATAACTTGAGTGTGCAAGAATTTGATTAATCAAAGCTAGATTATATAATATTAGAGCTTCACATATATAATGTTTGGTGCTTTTAAAAAAATTCAAAATTTAAGTTAGAAAAGTATTATGAAAAACTGGCCAAATTCGAGTAATAAGAATGAGAAAACTAAGAAAAATAAAATTTAAAACATAATTAAAAAACTAATAAAAACTGAAGTAATGAGAAATTCAGAAATTTCAAATTCTTTTTTTAAAAAATTTTATTTATTTATTTTGAATTTTCCAATTTTTCTCCTAATCTCGCTTCCCACCCCCAGCCCCCCACAGAAGGCATTCTGTTAGTCTTTATATTGTTTCCATGGTATACATTGATCTAAGTTGAATATGATGAGAGAGAAATCATATCCTTAAGGAAAAAGAATAATGTATAAGAGATAGCAAAATTACATAATAAGCAAATGGGTTTTTTTGTTTTTTTTTTTAGAAAATAAAGGTAATAATCTCTGGTCTTTGTTCAAACTCCACAATTCTTTCTCTGGATACAGATGGTATTCTCCATCGTAGATACCCCCAAAATTGTGCCTGATTGTTGCACTGATGGAATGAGTAAGTCCACTAAGATTGATCATCACCCCCACATTGCTGTTAGGGTGTACAATGCTTTTCTGGTTCTGCTCATCTCACTCAGCATCAGTTCATGCAAATCCCTCCAGGCTTCCCTGAATTCCCATCCCTCCTCGTTTCTAAAAAGAACAATAATGTTTCATGACCTACATATACCACAGTTTGTTAAGCCATTCCCCAAATGAAGGACATTTACTTGATTTCCAATTCTTTGCCACCACAAACAGGGCTGCTATAAATATTTTTGTACAAGTGATGTTTTTACCCTTTTTCATGATCTCTCTTTAGAGTAGAGACCCAGTAGTGGTATTGCTGAATCAAAAGGTATGCACATTTTTGTTGCCCCTTGGGCAACAAATTAATTCTTAAATCATGAGGAAGTAGTATTATGTTTGTGTTCCTGAGTTCTACATGAACCCTATTCCTTAGTCCACAAATCACTCACTGTTCAAGTAATAAATATTCTGTTTGGCTATTTTATTTTCTATAATAGTCTGAATTTCCTTCTTTTGGCTTTCTTTTACCAATTGGCACTCCTCTACTAATTTCTTTTAAACCTCATCACTCCTACTCCATCTGCTTTGGCAAATCAAATCTATTTATTATTCCCCTATGATTGTTCGTTCCTGTTTTCCATTTTCCACCAAAGGGATGATTTCTAATTTTTCCATCTCATTTTTCACAAATCTTCTAATTCTTCATCTAAATTTGTTTAAAGCCAATCTCTTCATCAAGATATTCTACATGACTAATCTCTAAACATAGAAGTAAATGGTTATGTTGTAAGAAAGAAAAAAAGATGAGTATTTGGAACTCAAAATTTAAGCTCTCACTGCAACTCTACTGGCAGGATGACTTTGGATGGGTCACTTAATCTTTCTGGGCCACTTATTAATTTTAAAATAAGAATAATAAAGAGTGCACTGTCTACTTCTCAGTTGTGGTGCTTTTGTAAATCAGAGAGCCACACAGAAATTTTGGCTGGAACTGTTAACATGAGCTACCTTGCTTCCTTTAACCATTCATACACTCTTCTAAACACTGAATGTTTAGTCAGGTCAGGAATGCAAAGTAATTGATTTCTCAGGCTTCTGGGAGTAAGAAATGGATGAAGAGATAATTTGTTGGGAGAGGAATGAATGTGATGTAGCTGAAAAAACACGACATTGGGATCAGAAAACCTGAGGTCAAGAAAGGTTCAACTCCTCCACTTTTGAATCCTGTGAATTTAGAGCAAATGAGAATCTTTGTGCTTCATTCTCTCCCTCTGCAAAATGAGGTTAACACCATCTGTCCCACCTACTCCTGGAGCAGTTGGGAGGGCCAAATTAGATAAAGATACTTTCTGATTGACACAGTCCTTTCCTAACATGGGATTTCCAAGGGTTTTTATTTTCATTTTACAGATGATGAAAGTTGACTGCCAGAGTTATGTTACAGAGCTGCCAAAGCTGGCAAAGCCAACACTAGGCTCATCAACATTGACATTGACACACACACACACACACACACACACACACACACACACACAAACACTCTCAGTGAAAGAAATTATAGCTATATTGATTTCAAAAGGAAAAGTTTTGGGTTTGGGTTTTTTTTTTTACTATCTAGAACACTGATATTTAGAAGAGGGAAAGTCAATTAAAGGACAATGCAGAGAATTATGAATGTAAAAAATTTATAATCAGAAACAAATGCTGTAATCTTTAATGCTGTTAAATCTTGTTAAAGGATGGAAGGCTCTTTGCTCCTGAGATGTACTGACTTCTATCGCTTAGCTGTCAAATGTAAAATTTGTACCCCCCCTCCCCATTTCACCTTTATCCAACCTCCATTTCCCATGCAGACAACAGCAAGGGGTCCCTGCTGTGGGCAGCTTTGTGGGCACTAAAGTTCAGAAAAGGCAGGGGGGCATTGCTTCATCTGTCATCAGCCTTTCTCTGTTGTCAGCTTCTTAAATCGCTTCCTACCCAACAGCAAAACAGCAATGACCTCTACAGCCTGGTACATTCTGCAGATATTGAAGAGGTAATTATTGTTTGGGGCAGCTAGGTGACACAGTGGATAGAGCACTGGCCCTGGGGTCAGAAGTACCTGAGTTCAAATCTGACCTCAGACACTTAATAGTTACCTAGCGGTGTGGCCTTGGGCATGCCACTTAACCCCACTGCCTTGCAAAAAAAAAAATAGAAAAGAAAAGTAAGATTTGCACTTCTACAGTACTTCACCTCCCAAGGGAATGGAAAATCTGCTATTTGTTATGAAACTGGAGGAAACTAAGCTCTAAGTCTTCCAATAAGAGAAGTGCTAATGTAGATCTCTTTATGGGGGGGGGGGGGGTTCTCAGTAATTGAGTTTTTGAACTAGAGATATTTTACCTAAAAGAGTTTAAAGTCTTCAGAATAAAATAGCAATGCTTAATCCTGCCTTTGAAAATTCTTCTCTAGTTAGCTCCAGTTTGGATTTTTCCACAGACCTCCCTTTCAAACAAATCTTTCAAGACAAACTGGAACATTTGCTGTTCCTGAAATCTGGCATCCCCTTTTCTGCTCTGGTAGTTATGCACAGGGTGTTCTTCCAACTTGCAACATGCTTATTCCTCCTCTCTGCCTCCTTGGTTTTGTTTTTGTTTTTGTTTTTGTTTTTTAGGTTTTTGCAAGGCAAATGAGGTTAAGTGGCTTGCCCAAGGCCACACAGCTGACTCCAGGGCCCATGCTTTATCCACTGCACCACCTAGCCACCCCTCCTCTTTGCCTCTTAAACAGACTACATTTTCTTTTGAAACTTGACTCAGGTGCCACCTCCAACTGTAAGCCCTTCTTGGTTCCTCAAGCTCCTCTTGCCCTCTCCCTCCTCAGACTAGCTTTTGTTTGTTTATTTGTATGTATCTCCCAATAAAATGTGAACTCATGACATGTTTCATTCATTGCAAATGAAAATTCCTGTACACATATACAGGCATTTTCAAGATCTGAAACAAGTATCGCATGTGTATACATAGGCACATGCTGCTTTAACAAAAATACATGATGAAATAAGATATATTCTAAAAAAAAGCCTATATGGAGTTGAAGTAATTGAAGCTGAGGTGAAATGATTTGCCCAGGGTCACAGTCTGTTAAGTGTCTGAAATCACTTTTGAACTGGGTCTTCCTGATAGAAAATTAACATAATATCTCACAGAGTAAAAAAAATTTTAAATGATTTACCTTTCTAAGTGATCTTGCCTATTTTTTATGTATGTTTCAATTTTATTTATAATTTGCTATCCTTTTCTGTTAGTCATTTTCTCTGTGTCAGTATGGTCATTTTCATCTTAAAAAATTACTTGGCCTTTTTCTGATTTATGTGTCAGACTGGAATGCTCATAAAATAAAATTAGCATGATCTTGAGCTAATAGGCATCTGAAAAGGGAGAGAGAGAAAAAAGGAAAAGGAAGGCCAATGGAAGAGGAATTGAGGAAAAATGAAGAAAGATATATGGGAAGGCAGTGAATATATACTCTTATACTCCTAACAATGAGAAAATATATGTTCTGGTGAAAATAATAATTTTAAAGTACTGTAAATCCATGAGATAATAGATTCACGAATTTTGGAAAAGTTGGTATAAAGTGCTATTAAAACTGTGGATCATAATGGAAAGAATTTCGATGATTTATTTCTAACCAATCATTATAGATTAGAGGACTTTCTGTAAAAGATATTTTACAAAGCTTCTAGGCCAGAAAATATTCAATTTATTTTTAAAAACATCTAATATTTTAGTGATTTTACTCATCTTAATCAAAATTAGATTCATCATTGATTCCTCATACCAACAGACTAAAAGATTAAAGTTAACAACAAAGAGTATATTCTGATTTTCTCCAGAAACATAGATTGCTATTAAAATAAAATGAACCTCCCAGAAAAGTGTGCTGTATTCCCATTTTGACAAGGGTCCCAGTCAATATGACTTCATCCTATTTATCTCTTTCTTTAGGGTCTGGGGATATTGGCCAATAAAAGTTGCCTAAAAAAAAATCACAGTGATGATAGAGGAGGGTCTAGAGCTATGATTTCTTTAACATGAAGATGTCTTAAGTGAAAATTGTCTCCATTGTTTTTTAGAAGTTTTAGTCATGTATGAATCTTCATGAATCCATTTTGGGTTTTCTTGGCAAAAATACTACAGTGGTTTGCTATTTCATTCTCTAGCTCATTTTACAGATAAGGAAACTGAGGCAAACTGGGTTAAGTGACTTGCCTAACATCACACAAAGGTAAGATTTTAATTCATGTTTTCATGACTCCAGACCTAGCACTCTTAACAGTTACAGTCAGAGAATTGCTGGTCACTGAAAAGTAAGATGACTATATGACTTACCCAAAGTCACTCAGTCAATGAGAATGAAAAATATAATTTGAACTCAGATCCTCCTGACTCCAAGACTTATTCTCCATCTACTGAGTCACACTATTACCCTTTAAAGTCTGAGTATTTCAGGTACTGGACCTAAGTAAGGTAATGTAGAAGTTTTGAATATATGACCTGCAATACTTCTAGGTTGAGCTTACTCCATATTAAAATGCAATTGGGAAATATTTGATGATATAAATACAATTTTAAAACCAAGTCAATATGCAGTCCTTAGGAATCCTTTCATCTGAATTAGTGTCTCCCACTTCTATTTGAGTAAGACAACATTGATATAGTACACTAGATCCACTATCCAGTCTGGATTTGGAGTCAAGAAGAGTCAAATTCAAATCCAATCACTTACTAGTTGCTTGTCTGCCTGTTTCTTTTTCTTTTTTTATATTTTATTTATTTTTCCAATTACATTAATAGTAGCTTTTTTTTTTTACGTTTTTGCAGGCAAACGGGGTTAAATGGCATGCCCAAGGCCACACAGCTAGTTAATTATTTTAGTGTCTGAGACCGGATTTGAACCCAGGTACTCCTGACTCCAGGGCCGGTGCTTTATCCACTGGGCCACCTAGCCGCCCCCTAATAGTAGTTTTCAACAATCATTTTTTGAAAGGTTTTGAGTTTTACATTTTTCTCCCTGCCTTCTCTTCCCCCGCCTCAATCTTTGCTGGTTTTGAAACTACATCCTAGTCTATTAAAAATTCAGAGTTCCTTCAGCAAAGTATTTCACATTACCAGGAAAGAGAATTAAAGTTAGTTCTATTCATTCAATGAACATTTAAAAGTATTAGCCACCCTTTGTCAGTCAGTTAGTCAATAAACTAGTGGCAGAGAACCAATCCACATTCTGAGGTATCCTGACCTCAGGAGGCTACCTGGAGTGCACAACCATCTATGAAGAGAAAGCCAAGAACCAATTCTTTCTCCAGTTTAGTCTTGTCTTGTTGCCTTTCAAGTTCAATAATATTACTATTAATGTGCAGCTGACTTTTAAAAAATTTTTTTTATTAAAGATATTATTTGAGCTTTACAATTTCCCCCCCCAATCTTACTCTCCCCCCCCCCCCGGAAAGCAATCTGTCAGTCTTTACTTTGTTTCCATGCTGTACATTGATCCAAATTGAGTGTGATGAGAGAGAAATCATACCTTAAGGAAGAGACAAGAACTCTAAAGAGGTAACAAGATTAGACAATAAGATATCTGGTTTTTTTTTTTTCAAAATTAAAGGGAATAGTCCTTGAACTTGGTTCAAACTCCATGGCTCTTTATCTGGATACAGTTGGCACTCTCCTTTGCAGACAGCCCAAAATTGTGCCTGATTGTAGCACTGATGGAATGAGCAAGTCCTTCAAGGTTGAACATCACTCCCATGTTGCATCTCACTCAGCATCAGTTCATGCAAATCCCTCCAGGTTTCCCTGAAATCCCATCCCTCCTGGTTTCTAATAGAACAATAGTGTTCCATGACATACATATACCACAGTTTGCTAAGCCATTCCCCAATTGAAGGACATTCACTTGATTTCCAATTCTTTGCCACCACAAACAGGGCTGCTATAGATATTTTTGTACAAGTGATGTTTTTACCCTTTTCCATCATCTCTTCAGGGTATAGACCCAGCAGTGGTATTGCTGGATCAAAGGGTATGCTCATTTTTGTTGTCCTTTGGGCATAGTTCCAAATTTCTCTCCAGAAAGGTTGGATGAGTTCACAGCTCCACCAACAGTGTAGTAGTGTCCCAGATTTCCCACATCCCTTCCAACAATGATCATTATCCTTTCTGGTCATATTGACCAGTCTGAGAGGTGTGAGGTGGTACCTCAGAGAAGCTTTAATTTGCATTTCTCTAATAATTAATGATTTAGAGCAATTTTTCATATGGCTATGGATTACTTTGATCTCCTCATCTGTAAATTTCCTTTGCATATCCTTTGACCATTTGTCAATTGGGGAATGGCTTTTTGTTTTAAAAATATGACTCAGTTCTCTGTATATTTTAGAAATGAGTCCTTTGTCAGAATCATTAGTTGTAAAGATTGTTTCCCAGTTTACTACATTTCTTTTGATCTTGGTTACAGTGGTTTTATCTGTGCAAAAGCTTTTTAATTTAATGTAATCGAAATCATCTAGTTGGTTTTTGATGATGTTCTCCAACTCTTCCTTAGTCATAAACTGTTCCCCTTTCCATAGATCTGACAGGTAAACTAGTCCTTGATATTCTAATTTGCTTATAGTGTTGTGCTTATAGTGTGCTTATAGTGCTTATAAGTCCTGTAACCATTTGGATCTTATCTTGGTAAAGGGTGCTAGGTGTTGGTCTAATCTAAGTTTCTTCCATACTAACTTCCAATTATCCCAGCAGTTTTTATCAAAGAGGGAGTTTTTATCCCAATAGCTGGACTCTTTGGGTTTATCAAGAAGCAGATTAGTATAATCGTCTCCTGCTTTTGCACCTAGTCTATTCCACTGGTCCACCACTCTATTTCTTAGCCAGTATCAAACAGTTTTGATGACTGATGCAGGGCTAAGCCCCCTTCTTTTGCACTTTTTTTCATTAAGCTCCTGGAAATTCTTGACTTTTTATTTCTCCATATGAATTTACTTACAATTTTTTCTAACTCATTAAAGTAATTTTTTGGAATTTTGATTGGTAGGGCACTAAACAGGTAGTTTAGTTTTGGTAGAATTGCCATTTTTATTATATTAGCTCTACCTATCCATAAGCAGTTATTTAAATCTGATTTAATTTGTGTGAGAAGTGTTTTATAATTGTTTTCAAAAAGTTTCTGAATCTGTCTTGGCAAATAGACTCGTAGGTATTTTTTATTGTCTGAGGTTACTTTGAATGGGATTTCTCTTTTCTAGCTCTTCCTGCTGTATCTTGCTAGACATATATAGAAAAGTTGAGGATTTATGAGGGTTTATTTTATAGCCTGTAACTTTGCTAAAATTGCTAATTGTTTCCAGTAGTTTTTTGGATGATTTCTTGGTATTCTCTAGGTAGACTATCATGTCATAAGCAAAGAGTGAGAGTTTTGTCTCTTCTTTCCCAATTCTAATTCCTTCAATTTCTTTTTCTTCTCTAATTGCTGAGGCTAACATTTCTGATACAATATTGAATAGTAGTGGTGATAATGGGCACCCTTATTTTACCCCTGATCTTTTTGGGAATTCCTCTAGCCTCTCCCCATTAAACATAATGCTAGTTGATGGTTTCAGATAGATACTGCTAATTATTCCATTTATTCCTACACTCTCTAGTGTTTTTAGTAGGAATGGATGCTGTATTTTGTCATGCAGCTGACTTTAATGCTGTTTTCACTCTTATTGAAGGAGTCCCACAGCATCACTGATAACACCTAGCTAAAACACATGAGGGCAAAGCACAGAGCCCTGCTTCCCTCCACTGGTGCCAGGGAAAGGCTGAGAGCATTCTCTATTATCCAGAACCTGAGCAAGTTCGCCATCATGAAAATGACATATAAAACTGATCAACTCCAGGTATCCCAATCTGACCTGATCTTCCTCAAGCCCTCACACAAGTAGCAGTGTCAGAGGCCTTGGGCAGGTGGATGGATGTTGTGTGCAAGACCTCTGTTCTGCTCATGGTGTTTCTCCTGGAGTTGCAAGCAACATGACTGTTTCTTAGCCCTTTCTCAAGTTAGACTATCTTTTTTTTTTTGATTTCTAATGTCCCTTATAATTCTTTTTTTTTAATTTATTTTTATTAAAGATATTATTTGAGTTTTACAGTTTCCCCCCAATCTTACTTCCCTCCCCCCACCCCCCCCACAGAAAGCAATCTGTCAGTCTTTACTTTGTTTCCATGTTGTACCTTGATCCAAATTGAATGTGATGAGAGAGAAATCATATCCTTAAGGAAGAGACAAGAACTCTAAGAGGTAACAAGATCAGATAATAAGATATCTGTTTTTTTTTCCTAAATTAAAGGGAATAGTCCTTGAACTTTGTTCAGACTCCACGGCTCTTTCTCTGGATACAGATGGTATTTTCCTTTGCAGACAGCCCAAAATTGTTCCCAATTGTTACACTGATGGAATGAGCAAGTCCATCAAGGTTGATCATCACCCCCATGTTGCTGTTAGGGGGTACAGTGTTTTTCTGGTTCTGCTCATCTCACTCAGTATCAGTTCATGCAAATCCCTCCAGGTTTCCCTGAAATCCTGACCCTCCTGGTTTCTAATAGAACAATAGTGTTCCATGACATACATATACCACAGTTTGCTAAGCCATTCCCCAGTTGAAGGACATTTACTTGATTTCCAGTTCTCTGCCACCACAAACAGGGCTAAGTTAGACTATCTTCCAGGAGAAGGAGAACCCATTAAGGAGGACTCTGGCAAGAATCTTGCCCCGCATCTTGTGACTGTCACAAGACTATTTTAATTCTTTTTCCTTTACAGAGATGGAGGCCTCCTTGAACTTCTAGAGAATAACTTTCTCTTGCCATATAATCTAGAATACTTCAGTCAATTTTTATTTTTTATTTGAAAAGCAATGTGGTTAAGTGACTTACCCAAGGCCACACAGCTGGGTAATTATTGTAATCATTAAATGTCTAAGGCCGTATTTGAACTCAGGTCTTCCTGCCTCTAGGGTCAGTGCTCTATCCACCTAGTTGCCCCATCAGCCAGCTTTTGTATAAGCATGGGATCTGTCCCCCCTCTCCCCATAAATTTCAGCTGGCCAGCTGCTTTGCTACACAAGAGGAGCCTAATGGCATTCAAATACCTCTTTTTCAGTTGGTTGTTCAAATTTACCACCAAGAAAACAGAGATTCTCCACCAGTCAACACTGAATCCATATATGAAACCATTAGTCACAGTAAATGGAAAAATTTTGAATGTTGTGGATAAGTTCATTTACCTTGACAATATACTTTCCAGGGATAGCCACATTGATGATGAGGTTGACACAGGCATTCCTAGAACTAGATCAGCACTGGAGGTTCCAAAAGAAGGTGTAGGAGAGGAATTAAGGATGCCTGCCAAATGGAAAATCTACAGAGCTATGGTGCCGACCTCATTGTTCTATGCCTAAGAAACCTGAAAAGTCTAGCAGCACCATGCCAGAAAACTGAAGTACGTCTACCTGAATTGTCTCAGGAAGATCCTGAAGATCACCTGGCAAGAGAAGTCCCTGGATCCTGAGGTCCTCGACTGCAGACAGGGCAACTCCAATGGGTTGGCCATGTAGCCCAAATGCCAAAATGTATGTTTATTTAACTCATCTAAGGCAAGTGCTCACACAGCACTCAGAAGAAGTGATACAAGGAATGCTCTCAAAGTCTAGCCCAGAACAGCCCAGTACTGCAGGACACATCAAAGAAGTTGCTGTGATCCACGAGCAAAGCAGAAAAGCAGTAGCATCAATGATAGGTCAGCTGGGCAAATCTAGAGACATCTCTCTTCAAATGTTCTAAGTGACCACATGTGCCCCATCATCTGCAGGAGAGCCTTCCTAACTCTTCTGAACTCATCAGTCACAGCTGAATACACTGTACCCTGACCCTAACATTATGATGTCATTGATCCCCTTCAAAAGCAAAGAAGGACAACAAGTCAATGAACACTGATTAGCAAGTGTGATGTGCCAGACACTGTGCTAAGCACTAGGAGCATAAAGGAAAGGAAAAGACAGACCCTGTCCTCAAAAAGCCTTCAAACAGAGAGAGAGAAAACACATGAAAACAAATATGTGCAAACAAGATATATTCAAGTTCATTATAACTGATAATTATGAACAATTATATAATCTCTAAGAGAAAAGTAAGCAGGCATTAGCATGAAGGGGTAAAAGGGAAGACTTCTTGTAGAAAATGAGATTTTAGCTGCAACCTGAAAGACCATTCTAGGCAAGGGGAGCAGCCTGTGATGATGTCCAGAGTCTGAAAATCACCTCTGGGGTATGAATGGTATCATTCTGGGTCTAGGGAATATGCAATAGAACAACTGTTTTCTATGACATTTTAAAAGTATCTTTAAGGAAGGAATAAAAAACTTTTTAAAGAGAAGACACAATTTTCTGAATTTAAAAAAAAGAAAACAGTTTAGTTCATCACTGATTTGTCAGATGTTATTTCACATACACAAAAATTTAAAAAATAGCTATAGTATGTTAATGCAAAATTCCTACTTCCCACCAGTACTCTCATTTCTATGAAGCTTGGCTTCAGGCCTACTTAGTTTCAGAGACAATTTAGTTCACAGGCCACAAGGATTCACCAACCACCAATAATCCTAAATGTTCCTCTTCTCTCTCTTAAGGCTCAATGTGTATTTTACGTAGTATTATTAAGGAGCTCATGTCTTTGTGCCAATATCCCATAAAAGAGTGGTATCAGTAGGCAAGCAAATGGATATGCTTCTTTTAAAAAGATTTCTCTTGTTTGCAAATACCAAAAAAGTATGGGAAATATTTGTTGAAACTAACCTTTTCCCTGAGTAAAATGCCCATTTTGCAGAGAGCTTTTACCAAATCACAAAATCCACATACTTAAAATATGGCAATTTTTAATCAAAGGAAGGAAAGTTCACAAGTTGCACACCAGTTAGGGGTTTTCTATGATTATACAAAAAAACCGAAAAATACCTTCAGAAAATTTTTGTATGCAGAATTGTCTCTGAATCTCAAGTCACACTGCTGTCAGCTAACCACTGTACACCTTCTGATAGTTGAATCATACTGCTATTAGTTCTAAGAGTCTGTCCTTTTCCCCACCAATGTCAACATCAATGCTCACTGATAACAATAACAACAACAATAATATGCTATGAGCCAGGCACTATGTTGAGGGTTTTACATTTATTCTCATTTACTCCTCACAACAACCCTTCAAGATAGCTGTCATTTCTACCTTTATTTTATAAATGGGGAAACTAAGGCAAACATATTTTTCTTTTTTGAGTGACTTGTTCAAGGTCCCACAGCTTTTTTTTCCCCAAGAAAAATATTTATTTATTTATTTTTCAACTACATGCAAAAATAGTTTTCAATAATCATTTTTTGGGTAAGTTTTCAGTTTCACATTTCTGGCCCTCCCTCCCTTCCTTCCCTCCCCACTTCCCTGACAGAAAATAATCTGATATAGGCTATGCATGTATAACTATGTTAAACACATATGGCCATATTAATCATGTTGACTCACACAGCTCTTGAGAGTCTGAGGCCACATTCTTGACTCCAGGCCCAGAACTACCCACTATATCCCCCCCAGCTGTTCCCCGACACAGTGCCTTCCAGGGGCTGGAACATTGATGAACAGTCCTAGAGTCTGAGGATTTCTGGAGGCAGGCCTCACTGGTCTGTTATGGACAGCTATTATATTCAACTTCAGGGCACTCGGAGAGAAAATGGTAAATCTGTATATTGGGAGTAGGAAGTCCTATTTAAATCCCTGGGATAGATACAGGATTTAATAACAATAATCAAAAATGCATTTATTAGGCAGCCCTACAGGAAGTACTAGAAATTGGGGACAAAAGCAACAAAGGTCAAAGTCCCTCCCCAGTGACAAGGACATATAAAAAAATAGTAGGTGGGTTTTTGGGGGCTAAAGGTACTGGTCAGCAGTTATGGGGATGAGGGTGGAGAGAGGATGGGTCAGAAAGATGTCATAGAAGGTAGGGCTTGAGTTGAGTCTTTAAGTAAACTTGGGCTTCTAAGAGGTGAGTTGAGAAGACAGAACATTCTAGGTACAAGGGATAGCCAGTGTCAAGAGTTCAAGGTAGGGGTGGCTAGGTGGCACAGTGGATAGAGCACTGGTCTTGGAGTCAGGAGTACCTGAGTTCAAATCCGGCCTCAGACACTTAATAATTACCTAGCTATGTGGCCTTGGGCAAGTCACTTAACCCCACTGCCTTGAAAAAAAAACTAAATAAAAGAGTTCAAGGTAAGAGATGGAGTTTCCTATGTGAGGGCAAGGCACCCATTTGAATGAGCAACAGAGTGTGTGTGTGAAAGGAATCATATAAAATAATGCTAAGAAGTATTTTAGGGCCAACTTGTGAACAGCTTGTAATGTCCTGTGGGGAGGTCCAAGATCAGACCTGTGCATTAAGAAAAACCCTTTTCCAGCTAGGTGGAGGATGTATTGGCATGGGGAGAGACTTGAGGCAAGAAGAATGATGAAGAGGCCAGAAAGGAGATGACAAGGGCCTGCACTAGGGATGATATTTTCTTTCTTTGCCTGAAGAGACTACATTTTATATATCTTTAAAAAAGAAAAAATTATTTAGTTAAAATAATAACCTCTTCATTTTTGTATACATTTATTTATACAAACATACTTATGAGCTTACTTTGCCATTTATTTAAATGCAAAAACAATAACATTAGGATTGTATCAATCTACAAAATTTTCTTTTTTCTTTCAGATTAGAGCTATCCTGTAATTCCTGTAAATTCAAATTCCAGCATAATGAACTCAACCAGGAAAATGTCAATGATAAAAGAAAAACCAAACAGAAAAAGTCATTTCAAGCATGTTTGAAATTCACTTCCTAGTTCATTTATATGGGAGAGAGTTGGCAGGACAAACTAAGTGAGCAGACTTGACCTCAAATCTCAGAGCATTTAGAACATAAAAGAAACACTTCACCAAAATAGAATAACTTGAATGCTGTGACAAGAGAGGGAGTGAATGAAACTGTGATTGTTAAATGCTCACTCTCAGTGTCTGGGGGGGGGGGGGGGGAAGGAAGCTCAGCTCGCTGACTCTTGGGTGCTCCTGCCATCTGCAGGAAGAAAAGCAGACCTTTGCTTTCAGGCAAGGACTGCAAGATTTTCTACTGGATGTGGACCTGAAACTTCTATTATTGCCTCCACCACCAATAATCAGAAAGGTAAGTTGCCAAGGATTTATGAAGTCCCTATTATGTACCAATGTACCAGTCCTTGTGCTAAGTGTAGGGATGCTAGAAAGACAGAAGCAGTTCCTGTTCTCAAGAAACTCATCCTCTAATGGGGAAAACAATATATAAACAACTATGCAAAAAACAAGGACTATATATATATATATATATATATATATATATATATATATGCTGTGCTAGAGGAAATCTCAGAGAGAATGGGAGATAGTGTAAATATTGCAGAGAGTGTCACTGGATCAGAGAATGCTTGGAAGGGAACAAGATATAAAAATGCTGGAAAGAAAGCAAGAGAACAGGCTATGAAGAGCTTTAAAAGTCAAACAGAGGATTTTCTAAATGCTTATTAAAGACAATCAGGAACATATTGAAAAGAGGTTGATGTGCACTTTAGAAAAATCATTTTGTCATAAGAGTGGTCAATGGAAGGAAGTGGCTGGGAAACCAACCAGAAGGCCATGGTCACAGTCCAAGTGTGAGGTCAAAGGAGAGAATGAGAGTAGATGAGATATCAAGAGCAGAGGCAAGCTCGCTTTTATGATATATATATATCCCCAGTAGTGCTGTGCAAAGAGCAAGCAATTAAATATTTTTCTTTCATTCATTCATTCATTGATTCATTCATTCATCATCTAGGATTTCATCAAGTAAAATTTACATTGTCATCAGAACAATCAATTCGAATCACAGTTCAATGGATTAACTAATGTAATTATAAACTCTTAACTGTGTCACAAAATGACATGTAGGAAAGAAAATGACAGAGAACAGAGGACCAAGTGGACTTCAGATTTCCTGGACTTCGAAGCTATAACATTCAGAGTCCTCCTTGATGTTTAGATGTTTCTGCTACTCTAGGGTTCCCAGGTTTTCTTACCCTGTACAAAAGAAGAAACTGCTGAAGGAGAGTTAGGGAATTCAATCAGTTACTAGATAGTCCCAGTTTTTTGTTTTTTTTTGTTTTTTGTTTTTTGTAGTTGGATCTCCAGGAAATAAAAGACAGATGAATATTCTGGCAATACTTTTAGTATCTCCTGATCCTTCCTATGTCCTATGCCCAAAGTTTCAGGTTTGGGGTAGACTTTAGAATAGCAAAAGAACCTGAAAAAGTATTCATTCATTCATTTAACAAACTTATGCAGGCACTTCATTGTGCTATGGAGAATACAAAGTTCTAAGCAACAGACAGCATTCTATTAGTAGACTCCATTTCCTTTACAACTGCTCCACCAATGCTGACACTACACTTTTCTGATAAAGGGTTGAGAGAAATAGAGAAATAAATAGAAGCTTGAAAATGAGGACCCTCAGGCTCAAGAGGTGTTGATACCTTAAGTAGGGAAGTTTCTACAGCCATTTTAAAAAACTCTCCAGATTTTCCAAAGTGTCACCTTGAACTCTCTAACAACCCATTCATTACAAAACTTCTGTCCACTATATTAGCTACTTTAAAGATCTTTGTTGTGAGAGAGAGGAAGGAAACTGCCATTCATAAATATATTAAAACAACAAAGGGGGAAAAGTCAAGTTATCTAAAAAAAGTAGACAGAGAGAGATCAAGGAGTCAAGGAGTTAATCTGAGTAGGGTTCAAGAAGGGAAGACTTTGACTTGTGAATTTTGGAGTTTCAACAACTCCCAAGACAAGAGTCTTTAGTTTAGTTTGAGGAAAATCCTCTACATTTTTTCTGTGGGTGTCTTTGAATTTTTCTTTTCTTTTTTCTTGCAAGGTAAACAGGGTTAAGTGGCTTGCCCAAGGCCACACAGCTAGGTAATTATTAAGTGTCTGAGGTCAGATTTGAACTCAGGTCCTCCTGACTCCAGGGTCGGTGCTTTATCCACTGCACCACCTAGCTGTCCCAGTGTCTTTTAATTTTCCTTGCTGATTCTGATAAAAGAAAGAAGAGATATGATCCTCACAAGAGCCCTGGGAGATAGGAGAGATTATCACAATTTGCAACTGAGGAAACTGAGGCAAATAGTGGTTAAATGACTGCTCAGAATCACACAGCAATAATGTGTCTGAGATGAGAAATAAACTCAAGTCTCCCTGACCTCAGGCCACTGCTCTATCCACTGAAAATCATTCCCAATGATTCATCAAAGATCAATAACAACATCCCCAAACTATTGCTCTTTCAGAAGCCTTTAGAGTCATAGCTCTAGACCAGGAATTACTAACCTGGAGTCTGTGAACTTTTAAAAAATATGATAACGGTATTTTAATATACTTGGTTTCCTTTTAAATTTTATGTATTTTGTATTATATACTTAAAAAAACATTATTCTGATGTAGTGGGGGATCTGGTGTATTTGCAGAGCATCTTGGATGGCACCTTTCCACATGGAGACAAGAGGAAGTTTGCTTCTAGGAGAAGCATGATGCTGTGCGAGAAAAGGGCTTTGGAGAGACTGGAACACACACGGACATTTGTACCTATTGCATGGTAAGGAGAGGCTTTCTGATGGTGTGCAGCATGACTCCCATCCTCTTTTGCTTCATTCACTCTTGGGGAACCTCCAATCCTCTCATTCAGAATGTTCAATGGGAGACCATGCTCTAAGGGGCAGTCTCAGGGATTTCTTCATCTGAGGTCCCCCTGGACAAATCCCACAAGTAGTGAGTACATTCTGCTACCCTCTTCCAAAGCCAGGCTGCTTAAGTCAACCCCGCCCCCACCTCAGTGAACAAGAGCACTCTGAGGAATGGCTCTGAGCTCCTCCATGGTTATGGGACTCTCACAAAGAGACATGTGCTTTAAAAAAAAAGCAATAACTAGCATACAAACATTGTCCCCATCACTCTGAGGCATATTCTCCCCTAAACCACACTGATCTTTTGCAGTAGTAGGTTAAAACTTAGTTCAGATCATTTACAATATTGGAGGTTGTATGGATGTCTCAGGTACCACTAGCCTAGGTCTCAATCATCCTTTATGAAGGTCACACTTTGCTCTTTGGAGCATCAATGTTAGTGGCAAAACTGTAAACTCTAGATTGCTAAGGGATACTCCAGATCTAGGTACTTCCTAGGTTTCTGCATACCTTACCACCCGTCCTGCTTCTAAGGCCTACAGACTCCCAGCATTGCCACCTGGTCTACTGATATAACCCAATGACCCTGCCTCTCCTCACATCTGCCCCACTGCAGCACCCTTAGAACTGAACCAATTAAGGGGCAGCTAGGTGGCGCAGTGGATAAAACACCAGCCCTGGAGTCAGGAGTACCTGAGTTCAAATCCAGCCTCAGACACTTAATAATGACCTAGCTGTGTGGCCTTGGGCAAGCCACTTAACCCCGTTTGCCTTGCAAAAACCTAAAAAAAAAACCCCCCAAAAAAAACAATTAGAGTGGAAGCTCCCTGGAAGCAGGAACCATGTGTATCTCCAGTACTTAGGCATAAATAGTAAGCAATTAGTACATGCTTTTCCTTTCATTCATTCATCCAAAAATATTAAAATACAGAGAATATCATTATCTAGTGCTTAAATCAAAGGAGAAATCAAAATATGGAGATGGGGTTATCTTTAGTCATATGGGGATTATCACTCACCTCTACACTGAGGTTTGTATTATTTTTTAACACTTATCCAAACTTACCTTTACATGTTAACACTACCTCCCAAACAGGTCTCTTTCAAGGATCAGACTAGAGGTATAACTGTTGGTGGAGCTGTGAACTCATCAAACCTTTCTGGAGAGAAATTTGGAACTATGCCCAAAGGGCAACAAAAGTGTGCATACCTTTTGATCCAGCAATACCACTACTGGCTCTATACCCTGAAGAGATGATGAGAAAGGGTAAAAACATCACTTGTACAAAAATATTCATAGCAGCCCTGTTTGTGGTGGCAAAGAATTGGAAAGCAAGTAAATGTCCTTCAATTGGGGAATGGCTTAGCAAACTGTGGTATATGTATGTCATGGAACACTATGGTTCTATTAGAAACCAGGAGGGATGGGAATTCAGGGAAGTCTGGAGGGATTTGCATGAACTGATGCTGAGTGAGATGAGCAGAACCAGAAAAACATTGTGTACACTAACAGCAACATGGGAGTGATGTTCAACCTTGAAGGACTCTCTCATTCCATCAGGGCAACAATCAGGGACAATTTGGGGCTGTCTGCAATGGAGAATACCATCTGCATCCAGATAAAGAGCAGAGTTTGAACAAAGTTCAATGACTATTCCCTTTAATTTAGGAAAAAATCCAGATATCTTATTGTCTGATCTTGTTATCTCTTAAGACTTTTTGTTTCTTCCTTAAGGATATGATTTCTCTCTCATCACATTCAATTTGTATCAATGGACAACATGGAAACAAAGTAAAAACTAACAGATTGCTTTCTGTGGGGGGGGGGGGAGTAAGAGTGGGGAAAAACTGTAAAATTCAAATAATATCTTTAATAAAAAAATGAGAGGTACTGTCACTGTAAAACACCACACTAACCACTTTTTCATATTTTCACAGTCATCCTTATCCACAAACATGATCAATATGGTTGAGTAGCAAAATAATTATTGTTTTTCAAAGGTCAGTCTCAGAGTAGTCTTCTGAAAACATACCTAGTTTAAGAACTAATGTTTTCATACAACTTACTTTGTTTCTCAGTAGCACCCTGCACCTTCCTGCTAATAGGAAGAGAAAATAAATCTTATTCACTATACATTTTAAAATGCAGAGCAGAAAAGTTTGATATGCTAATGTAAGATTAAGAACAAAATATAACTTCTTCTGCCATGAGATATAAAAATTATATATTAATTATTTGTAATTAATTACTGCTGGGCTCAAAAAGAAATTTTATTGAATAGGCTGAGTAAGGTTAATGATCTCTAGGATGGGGCGGGCTAGGTGGCACAGTGGATAGAGCACCAGTCCTGGAGTCAGAAATACCTGAGTTCAAATCCAACCTCAGACACTTAATAATTACCTAGCTATGTGGCCTTGGGCAAGCCACTTAACCCCACTGCCTTGCAAAAAAAAATGATCTCTAGGATTTTAACTAAAATATCAATGAGATTTACTGAAAATAATGTGAAAAATTTATACTGGCTCTCAAACATACAATTTGTTGAGTACAGACAAGAGTCCCAATTGCAATGGATCCTGGACTACCAGTTTATTAATTGTTATTTACCTTTTCTTTCATCCAAGAGTTGCTAACTTCTTTTTTTTATAATGATATTTAATTTTCATGAAGACCTGTGATCACTAGAGTATAAGGGAGAGGAAGAAGAAAACAGAAATAACAGAAAAGTGTCGGATGAACTTAAGAGGGTAAAAAGAGAAGAAAGTAGGGCCACTGTAGTTGCCCTTTTTTCCAGACCCCCTTTGCCACCTGGCCCAACTCCAGGAATTCAAGCCATCCCAGAGAATGAGTTATGGAGGTGGTAATCTATTTGGAAAACTACCAGGTAAAGCTTTGAGATCTCTATCATTAATTCTCAAATTACTGACCAAAAACATTCAGGGCTTCTCTAATGAACAATATCTTCACTCAAACTTTATAACAAATAACTGATGATATACGATTCACAGTGTGTTTTATTTATAGTAACTGATTTGAGGCCCCTGAGATAGATTCTGTAGGAACATCGCCATCTCACAAACAAGAGGTCTGAGGCGCTAAGGTTTGGTTAAGTCACTTGTCCAGGCTCATACAGAACTAGAAGCAGGGCTGCACTCCATTGTCCTGACCAGACTCCATCTGTGCTGTATCTACTGCCTCATAAAGTCACCACATCATCATCAAGATAGAAAACATTTAAGGACAACTAGCATGTATATACATACACACACACACACACACACACACACACACACACACACACACACACACACACAAACATATACACACTATCCACAGGATCAGATATGAAACAAAATATATTGGGTTTAAAATTATATAATGAGAAAAACAATTAAAACCATTAGAAATGAGACAGTCAGGAATTCAGGAATTTTGACGTTTTATTATACAGAAAATGGGTATTATCATGCTCTCTCTCTTTTTTTTAAGGTTTTTGCAAGGCAAATGGGGTTAAGTGGCTTGTCCAAGGCCAAACAGCTAGGTATTTATTAAGTGTCTGAGGCCAGATTTGAACTCAAGTACTCCTGACTCCAGGGCCAGTGCTCTATCCACTACACCACTAGCTGCCCCTTATCATGCTTTTTCAAAAGAAGCAAGTGCAAACTGTAGGTTAGTGAGTTTGATTTAAATTCTTTACAAAATTATTGAAATTTATTTATGTTTACAATTTATATATATATATTTATATTTACAATTTATTTATATTTACAAAATTATTGAATTTACAAATGGACTTATTTCTATGCATCAGATTTATATGAATACAAGTCATTCCCAACTGACAAATGATCAAAGGATATGAGCAATTTTACAATGAAGAAATTTATCCATGGTCATATGAAAAAATATTCTAAATCATTGATGATCAGAGAAATGCAACTCTGAGGTACCACCTCACACTTATCAGATTAGTTAATATGACAGGAAAGGAAAAGATCAATGAAAGATGGGATATGGGAAAACTAAGATACTAATACATTGCTGGTGGAATTGACAGCTCATCCAACCATTCTGGAGAGAAATCTGCAATTAGGATCAAAGGACAATTAAACTGCACATACTCTCTGATCTAGCAATATCATTACTAATTTTAGATCCTAAAGAGATCATTTAAAAAAAGGGGGAACCCACAGGTACAAAAATATTTTGAGCAACTCTGTTTGTAGTGGCAAAGAATTGGAAATCAAGAATATATCCATCAATTGGGGAATAGCTGAACAAACTGTGGTATATGAATGAGATGGAACACTTTTATTCTGTAAGAAATCTTGAGCAGCTAAACTTCAGAAAAACCTGGAAAGACTTTCATGAATTGATGCTGAGTGAAATGAGCAAAACCAGAACACTGTACACAATAATGGTAACACTGTGTAATGATCAACTATGATAGCAATCATAGCAATACAATGAGCAAAGACTTGTGATGAAAGATGCCATCCAAATCCAGAGAAAAACTTAGGGAGTATGAATATGGACCAAAGCATGATATTTTCCATTTTTATAATTTGTATTTTGTATTTTTCTTTCTCTTGTTTTTCCCCTTTTGTTCTGACTCTTCTTTCACACTGTGACTAAGATGAAAATGTTTAACCTGACTGTACATGCATAATCTGTAACAAATTACTTGCTCTTTTGGGGAGGAGGGAAGAGTAGGAAGGAAGGAAGAAAACAGTGGAACTCAAAATATTACCAAAAAATGATGCTGAGAACTAGCAATTTACATGTAATTTGAAAAAAATAAAATTAAAAAACATTTTAAAAAGAATGCCTTTATATGATTTCTCTCTCATCATATCCCAGTTAGATCAATGCATAGCATGGAAACAATATAAAGATTAACAGACTGTCTTCTGTGGGGGTGGGGAGGGAAGCAAGATTAGGAGAAAAATTGTAAAATTCAAAATAAATAACATTTTTCTTCCCTTTTTTTTAGGGTTTTTTTTTTGCAAGGCAATGGGGTTAATTAAGTGGCTTGCCCAAGGCCACACAGCTAGGTAATCTTTCTTAAAAAAAAAAAAAGAGTACTGGGTGGCTAGGTGGTGCAGTAGATAAAGCACTAGCCCTAGAGTCAGGAGTACCTGAGTTCAAATCCAGCCTCAGATACTTAATAATTACCTACCTGTGTGGCCTTGAGCAAGCACTTAACCTCATTTACCTTGCAAAAACTTAAAAAAAAAGTAGCTTTAAGCCAGACTAAATTGATTTGATTTTTTAAAATTATATATAATAATGATTCAAAGTAAATTGCATTCATTGTTTGAATGCTGGATGCCCCCTTTTCCTCCATTTTAACCTAATGTTCTGTCCCCTGAATCTTTCTCCTACTTATTATCCTTCCCCTTCATTTTACACTAGTTTTCCCTTAACTTTTACTAAGCAATGATAACTAAACTGACAGTTGGGTGGAGAATGGCAGACAGGGCTTTTTTCCCCTCTCTTTGATCTTCTTTCTCTTTTCTCCCCAATCTTTTTTTATTAGTGAAAATCCTATCCCCTGCCAGGTCAGGTCATAAAGTAAAGTAAGAGGCCAAACACCAGGGAAGGGTAGTAAATGGAGGCATGTTAGACAGTAAGGTCATACACACACACACACACACACACACACAGAGACCCTACATAAATCAAGAGTTCCAGTACTCATAGAAATTTATATTATAGATCACAGTAAAATTACATTCCATATGCATGCCTAGGTTTCCTTATCTATGCAATAAAGTGATTGGATTAGACCATTTGTAAATCCTATCTGGCATTATCAAAATCCCATAAGCCAAAAATCCTATTTTTAACTATCTTTTAAGGCAGTGCTGATTTTTAATGTGTGCTTAATATATCTTAGAGAAACTGATGGGGGTAGGGGGAGTAGTGTTAAATATATTATCCCCCATCTACTAGACAGGAGACACTTTAAAGGGAAGGATAATGAGGCTATCCTTCCCTATGACTAGCATTCTCCAAATTTTCCATATTTCATGTTTCTGACACAGTCATGTCTTTGGAGAAGCAAATTTACTTTTAGACTTTTTATAATTAATTTTTAAAAATATCTGTCATGATAAATTATTTAAAGTACTTCAAAAGCAACTATGATTTCACCATCATACTGTTGTTGCTTGTCCTTCTTGAAAATGAATGACATCAGGAATGAGTGATGTCTTGACTTGAATGTGAATTGGATTTAAGTGAAACAGAACTGTTCAAATTATCTAACCTCAGATTGGAAAGAAAAAAGCCTGCCTTCTTGCCCTCAAGATTTAACTTCAGTTACTTGAAAGTAACAGAACAAAAGGATCTTCCTTTACACATACAAATAAAAGCTAACAAATTTTTACAAAAAAAGTTTTTTTTTTTAAATTTAATTAAGCATCATGCTAAATTATAAGAAGCCATGGTCTACTTACCATTTGGGGTCCAACATTCACATTTATTGGTCCTAAGGTTTTTGGTAAAATCTTTGTTGTTGAATTGGTACTGGAAACTGGAAATGTAACAAGTGAAATGTTACCTAAAAAATAGCAAAAATACATTAGTTTTCTCAAATTTCAAGGCATTGTGAATACCAAGACTGCTAGTTCCCAACCCTTTTTCTGTGACAAGCTAGATTGTATTTATACTTTTTTTGAAACTATATGAAGTTATAGAAAATTATCCCTAGTTAACTGAAATCTACTGGGGGGGGGGGGGTTGCACGACAATAGGTTTAAGTGACTTGCCCAAGGCCACACAGCTAGGTAATTATTAAGTGTCTGAGGCCGGATTTGAACTCAGGTACTCCTGACTCCAGGGCCAGTGCTCTATCCACTGTACCATTTAGCTGCCCCATTGAAATCTATTTTAACTTTTTAAAAATATGCACTGTGAAAGGAAACAACAGTTGTTACTTACAAAAGAGAATCCTAACTCCAAAAATAGTAATTCAAGTATCATCTCTAACCAGGAATAGCTTTTTTTTTTTTTTTGAGGAAAAACCCAATCAGTCAACCAGTAACTAAAGTATAAGTCATTCAACAAAATAAAAGTTAACTTTTTCAAAACTCAACAGAAAAACAACAAAACAAATCAAGTCCTTTTTTTTTAAGTTTTTGCAAGACAAATGAGGTTAAGTGGTTGCCCAAGGCCACATAGCTAGGTAATTATTAAGTATCTAAAGCCAGATTTGAACTAGGGTACTCCAGACTCCAGGGCTGGCACCCTATTCACTGCACCACCTAGCCGCCCCAATCAAGTCCTTTTGTGAGTTTCAACTTGCTAAATCCTTTGAAGTACAATCCTATAAAATAAACATTGAATATTTGATTTTAATTTGTTTTGCAGATGATTTTGATGCTGCCCCTACTATTTAACCACTCTTCATCACTTTAAAGTTCCCTCACTTTTCTGCCAAAATAATATTTTGATTATCTTCTAACTTTGACCACCTCCTCTTATCTCCTTTAACTTGATTTATTTGCTCCTCTTCACATTTCTTAGAAAATTAATTTCTTTATAACAGATTTAGCCATTATTTTTATGCTGACAAGATCCAAAAGCAACAACTCTAAATTTCTCATCTATCATTATAATAACAGCTAGCATTGATATAGGATTTTTAAGGTTTGCAAAGTGCTTTACAATAACCCTAGGGGCTAAGTGCTATTATTATTAACATGAGGAAATTGAGGAAGAAGTTAAGTGATTTGCTCACAGTGAGACAGTAAATATCTGAGGCTGAATTTGAACTCAGGTCTTCTTGACTCTAGGGCTAGAGATCTAGCACCACTTAGCAGTCTCACTAAAGACTCAAGTCTTATATTTTCAACTATCTTTTGGGAAGCTAGGTAGCTCAGTGGATAGAATGGTGGACCTGGGGTCAGGAAAACTAATTCCTGAGTTCAAATCTGGCCTTACACACAAAAGCTGAGTAATCCCTGGCAGCTCACTTAATCTTCTTTGGCTTAGTTTCCTCATCTGTAAAATGAATTGGAGAAGGAAAAGGCAAACCACTCCAGTATCTCTGCGAGGAAAACCCCAAAAAGGGGTCACAAAGAGTCAGAACCAACTGAAAAACAGCCTAAAGCAACAACACTTGGTATTTCCATATGGCAGTCTAGATTGATCCTCGAAGTCAGTATGACTCAACTGAATTCATTCTTATGTTCCTAAACCAGCTACTCCTCTATATTTCCCTATTTTGATATCTGGCACCACCATTCTATTAACCAAGAGTTAGAATAGGAGGAAGACTAGGAAGTTAGAGATAAATAAATGTTTGAATTTGAAAAAAAGATGTAATTTATGGTTAAAAGAAACTAGAAAGCAGTAAGGTTTGGCACTGATTCCTAGAAAAAATTATATAACAGATCGATAAGACAATTGGTTTAATAGAAGTTGGACAAGATAATCTCTTAAATAACTTCCCATATCTAAAATCCTCTAATTCCTCCATTTACTTTCTTTGGCTCATTTGACAACGTATCACTCAAAAGTTAGGGCCTACTACTCACAATAACAGAGCTTTTAACAAAAAAAGGCATTCAAATTAGAATTCATTTTGCATTAATAAGATTATAAAGTATTATTATGGAAAGAAATTTGAACTTGGGACTCAAGAGTAGTCTGGGTTTAAAGACTCTTTTGGCATTCCTAACTGTAAAATCAGAATATAAGCACCTTGGGAGGAAGAAGATTTGTTGTTGTCTTTGTAGTGCCTGCCCAGCAATCCCTGGACACATAGCCATGCATAACAAATGCTTGCTGAATGACCATAGGCAAATGATGGAACCTTTTTGAGTCTTAGCTTCCTTACCTCTAAAATAGGGATAACTAATATCCTGTGACTTGCTCATGTTGTTGTTCAATCATGTTCGACACTTCAAGATTCCTTTTGGCCTTTTCTTGCCAAAGACTCTAGAGTGGCTTGTCATTTCCTTCTCCAGTTAATTTTAAAATAAAGAGAAACAAAGTGGTTTAAGTGACTTGCCCAGGTCCCACAGCTAATGTGTGAGGTCAGATCTGAACTCAAGAGAGATGAGTTTTCCTGACTCCAGGCCCAGAAATCAATCCACTGTGCTGCCCTGAAAATTGTTACAAGACCAAATAAATAAGATACTCTATATTAAGATTCAGAAATTGTAAAGATAAATGTAATGTGTCTATTTCAATTATTACATTTTAATTACCTTATTTCTTTAAGCTTAGGAAAAAACTAAAAAAACCACAAACTTTTTTTTTAAACAAACTTTTCCTGTTGTAAAATTAAGTAACTCTTATGCACAAGAAATACTGTATGACAAATGAGTTTAAAGTCCTGGTCTATTTAACAAGTTACAATACTTAATGAAGATCATAGTTGGTTTTTGTTTTTGCTATAATATTTATAGTCAATTTCTGTACGTGCTGGTTGATGATTTTTCTTGTTCTGGATACCAGTCTGCTATGGATATAGCCCTAAAATCACATTAGCTTTTTCCCTACCACATTATACTTGACTCACACAGGTCTTATAGAGCAAGAAAATTTGCATGTTATTTTAACAAAGAATTTTATTAAAATGTTTCAACTTTTGTTTGGCTAACTTTCTGAATACAAGTTTAAAATTTTATATTTACTCTGAAGAATCTGTTGTCTCATTACTGTCTCATCCAATGTCCAGTCATACCTGCCCTTCTGGTGCAACTCTTTTCCACATATTCTCATAAACCAGGTTACCAGAGCAAGGCTTCACTCAAAGTACTGAGCAGAATCTTTCTCATGAACTTATTACACTGGACAGATGGATATTAATGAAATATAAGTAGTACTTTGGTTATCCTTTATGTGACATGATGCTCTTTTTCCCATTTCTATATTTATCTAAGAACATTATCTGAGAACTTCTGTATATCATTTGTAATATGCTACAGCCTGCCACAATTTACAGTACTACTAGTTTTTAAAATATTATACAGTTTATTTTGAAATCACAATTATATCCCAATCATAATTTGAAACACTAAATTTAAAAATGAAGAAATATAATTCCTAGCTACAGATTTATTAAAATAAAAATTAAAGACAAAGAAAAAAAAGGACAGAGATAAGGGGCAGTGTAAAGATCCCTGGCTGTGGAGTAAGAGTTTCAAATTTGCCTCTAAGACTACTTGTGTGGAATGGGGAAAAAGGAACTTTATCTCTCTCAGCCTCAGTTTCTTCATCTATAAAATGAAAAGGTTGGCCTATATTTTCTCTGATGTCTCATCCACATCTACATCTTATACTCCTATCAATTTTTTAAAAATAGAATATAATGATATAAAAATATGAAAACTTTTTTTTTGATTTGGTTTTTACAAGGCAATGAGGTTAAGTGACTTGATCAAGGTCACACAGGCAATTATTAAGAATCAGAGGCCATGTTTGGCATGTCCTCCTGACTCGAGGGTTAGTGCTCCATCCCCTCTGCCACTTAGCCACCCAATATGAAAACTTCTAATAAGTAATTATTTTACTATATATTTCCAGTGATTTCAACAATATTTATTTCTGAGACACAAAGTTACCAAAGAAAGCTTCCCCTAAAGGCCATTATTTTCTCTTCTCACATTATTGTCCAAGTCACTCATTTGTGGAGGTTTTGGATAGAGCATCTGATATGCAGTCAGGTGAATGAACACATCAATTCCACTAGAACATAATCACTATCATAACACCTACTTTCCCCTTCCCTCTCAACTGTAGCCAAATAAGACACAAAGTGATACAGGCTGAGAATAAATTTCTTATCGCCAGTTTTCCTATCCTCTGATGGTATGACTAGTCTTGGAAGAACTAGACTCTAATATAGTACTTTAAAGTTTGCAAAGTGCTTTCTATATAATTTCATTTGATCCACAGAAAACGATGTAAATTGTGCTACTTTTATCTCCATTTTACAGATGAGGAAACCGAGGCTAAGAAAAGTGAAACAGCTTGGCCAGGGTCAAATAGTAAGTATTTGAGACAGAATTTGAACTCAGGTCTTCTTGACTCCAATTCTAGCCATTTATTTATTAAACCAGATGTGTCAAACTCAGGGCCCTCCAAGAATCCAGGCCGAACCAGACCAAATTGTAACTGGGAAATGTTTAACAAAATAAATAAAAACACAATAGAAAATCATAACCTTAATTTGTGGTTTGCTTTCTAAAGTCAATATGAGGCAGGGATTTTTCTCCATTTGAGCTTGACACCACTATACTAAGCCTAGCTGCCCCAGAATGTTATGTCTCTTTCATTATCCTCTGGGCCATATTCCACTTCAGTTCTTTGAAGACTACAATATTCCTTGGCTTATAGCCATATGGCATTTCAGAATATCAATATTATAAGGATGGACCTTTGTTTCAAAGAGAAGTTTGGCATTATTAAAAGAATGATGCTATCTCCTGAAGTCAATCCAAACCATTATTTTCCTCCCAATCAATTCAAGACCTATATCACTGTCTATATGTAACACTGTCCATAAAAGATAGATGTACTAAATAGATAAACTCTCTAGTTTAATCACTGTTTAGTCAATGGACATTCTTTTATCCATTTGGTTTCTTCCTATGTTAATAATTAGGATAAGTTTTTGAATGATTATAAATCTCATTTCAGAAATCTCCAAACACTTAATAAAATTAACAGTTTCACCCAGAAGAAGATTTGGAAGACCTCCTATTTATGAGGAATCCTTCCTTTCATTTGAACTCTGAATCAAATACCCTCCATGGGAGTGGCAAAAAATCTGTCGTATAAATGTCTCCTTATTTTATGCCTTATTTTATACTAATAATCATGCAGCCAAACAATGTTATTTCTGTTTCCAACGTCAAAGAATTTTGTATTATTTTGAAATATGCATAGGGGACAAGTGGAAGAGAGCTTTTAAAGCATTTTGCTTTTTCAAATCAACATACTTTGTTATAACCAATAAACAATAAGCATGGGGAGCTGGGAGGAGAAAGATAATGCATTCTCCTTATGATGGTAAAGATATGATCTCCTGTGGGATATCATTTGTTAAAGACTATGTTTCCAGGGGGGCAACTAGGTGGCACAGTGGATACAGCACCTGACCTAGAGTCAAGAGGACCTGAGTTCAAATCCGGCCTCAGACACTTAATTACCTAGCTGTGTGACCTTGGGCAAGTTGCTTCTCACACTGCCTTGCAACCCACCCCCCCAAAAAAACCCCCAATAAAGACTATGTTTTCCCTTCTAATCACCTCATTAAAGGATGTCTTTGATAATGTGGAGATTATCCTCATAAAATTTTTGTACAGATGGAAATGTAAGCTTATTAGTTGGTAGTTATCTATATTTCCTAAGTCACCTTTTTTGGATAATAAAGTCTAAAACTTCTCCCATGCCTTTGGAACAATTTATAAAAATATTTCTTTTCATATACTTTGAGAAATTATGTTCCCTTGTCCTCCATATCACTTCAGAGCATGGACTTCCTTTTATGTGTTCTAGGACTTAACTAGCTGATTTCACCATATTTATTTTCTTCAGAACCAAAATCATGCCACCCAATGCCAACTGGTGCCAGGGCCGATAATAACTCAATCAGGATATATGGATCTGTAAAGTTGAGTCCAAATGTAATGACTTCTACCAGATCTCAAACGACATGACCAAGTGGTAATCATCAAAACAAGTAAGTATTGGGTGAGAAATGGGAATGGTGGATTAATAAAATAAGAGTGCATACACAATACAAAGTAAATAATGACAATAGTAATCCAGTTATTTGATAAACCAAAGATCCAAACACAGGAACTCACTATTTGACAAAAACTTCTAGGAAAATTTCAAAGCAGGGTGACAGAAATTAGGTATAGTCCAAAATTTCACATATTATAACAAAACAAGATCAAAATGGGTACATGATTCAGATTTAAAGTATGATGTCATGAGTAAACTGGAAGTTTATAGAATAGTATATATACCTGTCAGATCTAAGGATAAGAATATCTACGGATAATTTATTATCAAATAAGAGATACAGGGGCGGCTAGGTGGCGCAGTGGATAGAGCACCGGCCCTGGAGTCACAAGTACCTGAGTTCAAATCTGACCTCAGACACTTAATAATTACCTAGCTGTGTGGCCTTGGGCAAGCCACTTAACCCCATCTGCCTTGCAAAAAAACCCCACAAAACCAAAACCTAAAAATAAAAAAAAAACAAATAAGAGATACATTACATTATGGGATATAAAATGAATAATTTATATTACATTAAATTAAAAGGGGTATGCACAAACAAAAAAAATATAACCAAGATTAAAAGGAAAGCAGAATATGGAGGTGGAAAAATTAACAGCAAGTTTCTCCCATAAAGGCCTCATTTTGCAAATATAATAGAGAACTGAGTCAAATTTATAAGAATATGATTCATTCCCCATTTGATAAGTAAGTAGTCAAAGAATATGAACAGGGAGCTTTAAGATGAATAAATCAAAGTTATTTATGGTCATAGAAAACGTTCTTTATCTCTAATGATTACAGAAATACAAATTAAAACATCTCTGAGTTGCCACTTTATTCCTATCACATTGGCTACTTGTACAGAAAAGAAAAATGATCCTATTTAGAGGGGATGTGGGAAAATTGGGACACTGATCCAATCATTCTGGGGAGCAATCTGGAACTAAACCCAAAGGGTTATAAAACTGTGCCATACCCTTTGGACCAGCAATACCACTGCTAGGTCTGTATCCCAAAGAGAACAAAATAAAAGGTCATTATTTAAAGTACCTCTTTTTGTGGTGGCAAACATTGGAAATTGAGGCGATGTTGACCAAATGAGAACAGCTGAACAAGTTATGGTATATGATTATGATAGAATACTTTTGTGCTATAAGAAATGGTGGGAAATTTCTATCACACTGCTTTCCAGTTCCCCCAACAATGTTTTCCAAATAATGAATTCTTAACCCCAAAACTTAAATCTTTACACCTGTCAAATACAAGGTTACTATATTTGATGCTAAACTGTATGTGTACTCTGTTCCACTGATCTAACTTTCTCAGTCAATAATAATTATAGTCTTATAATATTGTTTTAAATCTACTTGTTTATTCTTGTTTAAATATTCCTAAGTCTTCTATCTTTACATTTCCCCCCCTTTAGTTACATTAATATTTTTGTTTTTCTAGATAAATTTTATTACTGTTTTTTCTAATTAAGTAAATTAATTTTTTGGCAATTTAATTGAGATTCTTTTTCCAAACTGAATATTTCATTAACATGGTAGTTTGTCCTTCTAACATGTGCACATACATTCCCACATTTTGAATGATCTGCCTGGAAAAAAGATGTCTAAAAATGCTTAATGGTAAAGTTAAAAATAAAAAAAATTCCTTTACGTTTTCCATTATTATGGGCAACTATGTCCACATCACTTATAAAGCTATTGCCAAATCTGTCTAAGGAAGTCGAATTTGGGTGAAGAAAAAATACTTTTTAAAATTTGTTTGATTTCTTAAGTTCCAAATAACATAATTTAAAAAAAGAAAGAATGAGCAGGATGCTTTTAGAAAAACCTGGAAAGCCTTATATGAACTAATGCAAAGTAAAATAAGTGAAATCAGGAGAACCTTTTTTTTAAAAGAGGAAAGTAGTTTGGCTTTTTCTATATCAACCAATTGTGATAGCATATGTAAACACATACACATATATCTGATAGTATATAGGATATTCAACAACTTGCAAAGATGAATGATTCTTAAAATTTTCCCCCTTGATCTGTTTTTCAGTAAGATATTTTTTCCTACAAGATACCTTACATCTCCCTCTACTTTTTTTTTGGCCTTTTGACTCTGTTTTAATATATTTTGTTGCTTCATGAAATCAATGATTTCTGTTTGATACATTCAAATTTTCAGGAAATTTGTTCTGAGAATCCTTGCCATAATAATAACTCATCATTTAATAGGGTTCTTTTTTCTCCCTCTGCCCATTCTTTCAGGGACTTGATAGAATTAGGTTCTGCAACACATCTAGAGGAAGCAACTGGGCTGTTACTATTGCTGATTTCTTGGGGGTATTAAGTGTTATTCCAGGGTCTCAGGTACAGTTTGGGGTTCTGTAAACTTTCAGTACTCCTCAAAATAAGTTTAATGTAGTTTCTGACCTGGGTTTTGATCTATCCCAAAGCAGAATGCTGGCCTCTACCTCGCAGCTATGTATGTTAAGAGATGACTGGTATCCTGAAGTCAAATCTTAACAGGAAGAACACATTGAGAGCAATCAATATCTAAACAGCCACCATTTTAATGTCTATTTTTGACATTATAAAATTCACCGCAGATCAAAACTATAACTAATACACTTCTAGAAACACAGGGCTCATTGCCCTAAGATAAGTACAAAAAGATTAACATTTCTTGCTCAAAAAGAAAGAGATTAGAGAAAAGGAACACCTGATACACAGGTTAAAAATATACAGAAATACTTTTGGAATAAAAAATCTTATTTCAAAAAGCAAGAGCAAAGGCTGACAACATGTATATGCCACCACTGTATGCATTTAATGTTAATAAAACTGATTTATTTCTAGAAAGAACCAATGAAACTCTCTAAGATCAAAAATAAATGATATCCCATAGGTAATAACTTCATCAACAAATATGATGATTAATAAGAAACAAATAAATGTTAAGTCAAACATTTGTTTAAAGAAACTTAAGGGTTTATAATAGTGATTCTAGATCAAGTTACTGCCAATAGGATTTACAGAGAGTTTATCCTTAGGGAACCTAGACTTATCTATCAATGATGACTATCAATGAAATGGTAGAATCCGTAATATATCACTGCAGACTGCAAAAATTTAGTATCTCCCAGATATCTAAAAAAGATACAATCAAAGCAGTTAAAATTATAGTTAGGTGGCTCAGTGTGTACAGCATAAGGTCTGGAATCAGGAAGACCCAAACTCAAATCCAGTCTCAAACATAACAAGCTGTGAGACCCTGGGCAAGTCACTTAATCTCTGTTTGTCTCAGTCCCTCATCTGTAAAATGAGCTGAAGGCAAACTTCCAAGAAAATCTCCAAAGAAGTCACTGAGAGATGGATAAATTTGAAAAACAAATAAACAAAAACAGAAAATTACTATTCTTTAGAAATCAACAGATGGCAAATTCTCACACTAAAAACACATAATCTCCTTTCCCAAACATCTGTAGTAGAATTGGAGCACCATAACAGATGGAACCATAGTCTACAAGTGATTGAACATAATACTGATTCATAAAAATTTAGGACCAATGTTTTTAATAGATGTCACACCAAATTTAATATTCATAATTTCAAAACTAAAGGAAATAAAAATATTATATCCCAATGAGAAAATTAAAGCTATTAGTGTAAAAGACAAAGTATATTTGTCATCTCTGACATTCTGATACTAGAGTTGTTCCCAAGATGCTTTTAAAGAGCCTACAGAAGATGAGTTGATACTGCAATACTCTGATTACAAAAAAGCAGTTATTTTTATCTATCTGAGCAATAACAAACATGAAGTATAAAAGAAAGCAGGATAGTCATTTGTCTTTGAGTTGTTTCTCTCTGAACTCCATCAAAAAAGATGAGAACAAGATAAAAAATAACAATATTGTTATAGGGTTATTATATTTGTTTCTATTTTTGGTTATCTGCTTTTAATACTTATCCTTTTCAAATCTAAATATATTTTATGGCTCTCTGTGAAGCTACACTGTTCTCTTCAGACATCTTTTCCTTTTCTTCTTCTTCTCTTTTTTTTTTGTTAGGTTTTTACCAAGGCCACACAGCTAGGTAATTATTAAGTGTCTGAGACCAGATTTGAACCCAGGTACTCCTGACTCCAGGGCTGGTGCTCTATCTACTGTGCCACCTAGCCTCCCATGAACTCAGGTACTTTTGACTCCAGGGCCGATGCTCTATCCACTGCGCCACCTGGCCACCCCCCAACCTTTTCTTCTTTATGAGAATCATTTATGACTATTTCACTAAAATTTCCTATTTCAGTCTTTCACAGCTTTCAGAAAAAGATATTCTTAATAAAATTTTACATGTTTTTCAAAATGTTGGGTTATACTCATGTTACAAAAAAAATATTTAAACACAAGAAAAAAACTTGAGAAGAGTACACATAAAATGAAGCATTATGTTTACAGATAAATACTAAAGGAATTCAGAGAATTTATGGGCTGGAGACTTAAATTTCAGAGCTGGGAGTAAAACTTTTTCATTTTATAGACAAAAAAAGGGAGCTTCAAATGTCAGTGACCTATTCAAGATTACAAAATTGAAGTATAATCTGAATTTGATAATTTAGAATAGATGGGGGGAGGAAGCACTCCAGATAGAAAGCACAATATGAACAAAAGCATATTTTCCCTTTCTGCTTATTTCTATCTCTGTTTCCTACAAACATGACTGGAACCTTTAATCTTTTAAATGTCTTCATTGGGGGGGGGGGGGGGGCGGAGCCAAGATGGCGACAAGAACAGATCTTGTCTTAGGCTCTCTCTGATAAAACTCACCAGCTAAGGCCTCTAACTAAACTTTCGAGAGACAGAACCCACAGAGGGACCCAGTGAGGCAGTTCTCCTACTCAAGGTAACCTGGAAAAGAGCAGAAAGGCTCCGCTCCCCGGGGTCAGAGGGGCGGCCCGCCAGAGGGGTGGCCTGTCAGAGGGGCGGCCCGCCAGAGCCAAAGAACTTCAGCCTCCTGGAGGCAGCCCCAGGGCGCTAGGAGCTGCGGCTCACAGCAGCGGGGGGAGTCTCCTGAGCTGCACCCCGAGGAGCACTGGGCACAAATTGGGGGAAGAGCGGGGGACCTCTGCCAGAGCGAGCACGTGGAGCCCAGCCCTCAGGGCACACAGCCAGCAGCCTGGTCTTTCTGCAGCCTAGACTCAGAAACAGAAGCAGGCGGAGCCGGTAAACAGGAGCCCCCAGGGCATGAGCCCATTGAGCTGAGGGAGGGGAGTGAAGAGAGACTGCAGAGCTCTGTCCTCTGCCCCTGGAACAGGACTCTGGGGCTCTGACCACATTCAGATCCTGATTGCAGTCTAGGCCCCCCCGCATAGAACAGCAGGGCCTGCCCACCTCAGCCCCGTGGCAGAGGGAGGTGCTTATGGTCATTCACAGACCAGGAGGGAGGACAGAGCCTCACACACTGAGACCCTTGTGGGAGTGTCCCAAAAGCTCAAGAAGCACCCCCCAAAAAACAGGCTTAGGCTGGGAAAATGAACAAGCAAAGAAATAAGAGGAAGACCATTGAGAAATATTTTGCAAATGAGCCCAAGAAGGATCAAAATACTCAGTCTGAAGATGAGGAAGCACAAGCTCCTGCATCTAAAGACTCCAAGAAAAACAGAAATTGGGCTCAGGCTATGATAGAGCTCAAAAAAGACTTTGAAAATCAAATGAGGGAGTTGGAAGAAAAACTGGGAAAGGAAAGGAGAGAGATGCAGGAAAAACATGAAAATGAAGTCAGCAGCTTAGTCAAGGAAATCCAAAAAAATGCTGAAGAAAATAGCATGGATAAAACAGTTCAAAAAGTTATTGAGGAGAAGAATGCTTTAAAAAGCAAAATTGGCCAGATGCAAAAAGAGATAAGAAAACTCTCTGAGAACAAATCCTTCAGACAAAGAATAGAATTCAGGGAGATTGATGAATTTACCAGAAATCAGGAATCAATACTTCAAAACCAAAAAAATGAAAAGTTAGAAGAAAATGTGAAATATCTCATTGAAAAAACAACTGATATGGAAAACAGACTTAGGAAAGATAATTTGAAAATTATTGGAATACCTGAAAGTCATGATCAGGAAAAGAGCCTTGACATCATTTTCAAAGAATGACTACAGGAAAATTGCCAATATTCTAGAAGCAGAGGGCAAAATAGAAATGGAGAGAATCCACCGATTCCCCCGAGAAAGAGATCCCAAAAAACCAACCCCTAGGAATATTATAGCCAAGTTCCAGAACTCCCAAGTCAAAGAGAAAATATTACAAGCAGCCAGAAGGACACAGTTCAAATATCGTGGAGCTGCAGTCAGGATCTCACAGGACTTAGCAGCATCTACATTGGAAGCTCGTAGGGCTTGGAACACAATATAACGGAAGGCAAAAGAGCTTAGAATGCAGCCAAGAATGAACTACGCAGCAAGGCTGAATGTCCTCTTCAAGGGAAAAAGATGGACTTTCAATGAACCAGGGGAATTTCAAAGGTTCCTTTTGGAATGGCCAGAGCTGAACAGAAGGTTTGATCTTCAGATACAGGACTCAGGTGAAGCATGAAGATTGGAGGAGAGGGAGGAAATATGAGGGACTTAATGAGGATGAACTGCATGTATAGAAAAATGATACTGATAATATTCATATGAACAATCTCAGTTAATAGAGCAGGTAGAGGGAGCTTTTATAGTTGAAGCACAGGAGAAAGCTGAATTCGAAGATAAAATATGGTGTAAAAATGGAGTCAAGAGGAAAAAAAGGGAAATGGAAAGGGAGAAAGAAAAAGGAGAGGGGGAATAGTGTAAGATATTTCACATATTTCACAGGAGAGGAAAAAGCAAATATACTCCATGGGGTATAGACAACTGGAGTAAGAAGGAGGGGGAAGCAGGGGGAAGGGGTGGGGATGTGAATAAAGGAGGAGAGGATGGACCATGGGGGGACAGTGTTCAGATGTAACACATTTTCTTTTTTACTTCTTGCAAGGGGCTGGGATTATAAGGCCTGCCCAGGACCACAGGGCCAGGTGGATTCTGGGCCTAAGGGGTGGTATGGGGGCTCAGGGCTTCTTGGCCCCAGGACCAGGGATCTGTCTGCTGCGCCACTCAGTGACCCTACAGCAGAGTCAGAGTGAAAGGAGAGAGAAAATATAGTACACAGTAGTGGAGAAATAAGAAAGGAGGGAGTTGCGATCAGAAATGGCAATGTTGGAAAAATATGGAAGTAACTTTTATGATGGACTTATCATAAAGAATGTGATCCATTCACGACAGAGTTGATGGTGTTGGAACAAAGACTGAAGCACATTTTTTGTTATTATTATTTGGGGGAGGGTGCAGGGCAAGTGGGGCTGGGTGGCCTGCCTGGAGCCACATAGCAGAATGATCTTTGGGTGTCTGAGGCCGGATTCAGACCCAGGTGCTCCTGGCTCAAGGGCCAATGCTCTGTCTGCCACCCAGCCACCCCTACTATTATTACTATTTTATTTTATTTTGGGTCTTTTTTTTTCTTTTTGGTTTTTGCAGGGCAGTGGGGATCGGGTGGCTTGCATGTCACATGGCTGGGTGATTATTGGGTTTACGAGGCTGGATATGGACTTGGGTGCTCATGGCTCCAGGGCTGGTGCTTTGTCCATTGTGCCACCTGGCCATACCTACAATTATTACTATTATTTTTTTAATTTTAATTTTTTTTCTCTCCCCTTTACTTTTTCGCACAAGCAAGTCTATCTATATTCATGGGGAGAGGGGTATTTTGTTTACTTGTAAACAAGTATATTTTATTAATGTAAAAAAAACATTTGTACGAAATGAGAATAAAAAAAATTAGAAAAGAAAAAGAAAAAAATCAAATGAGGGAGTTGGAAGAAAAACTGGGAAAGGAAAGGAGAGAGATGCAGGAAAAACATGAAAATGAAGTCAGCAGCTTAGTCAAGGAAATCCAAAAAAATGCTGAAGAAAATAGCATGCTAAAAACTAGCTTAGGTCAAATGGATAAAACAGTTCAAAAAGTTATTGAGGAGAAGAATGCTTTAAAAAGCAAATTGGCCAGATGGAAAAAGAGATAAGAAAACTCTCTGAGGAGAATAAATCCTTCAGACAAAGAACAGAATTCAGGGAGATTGATGAATTTACCAGAAATCAGGAATCAATACTTCAAAACCAAAAAAAAAATGAAAAATTAGAAGACAATGTGAAATCTCATTGAAAAAACAACTGATATGGAAAACAGACTTAGGAAAGATAATTTGAAAATTATTGGAATACCTGAAAGTCATGATCAGGAAAAGAGCCTTGACATCATTTTCAAAGAATGACTACAGGAAAATTGCCCTGATATTCTAGAAGCAGAGGGCAAAATAGAAATGGAGAGAATCCACCGATCCCCCCGAGAAAGAGATCCCAAAAAACCAACCCCTAGGAATATTATAGCCAAGTTCCAGAACTTCCAAGTCAAAGAGAAAATATTACAAGCAGCCAGAAGGACACAGTTCAAATATCGTGGAGCTGCAGTCAGGATCACACAGGACTTAGCAGCAGCTACAATGCAAGCTCTTAGGGCTTGGAACACAATATACCGGAAGGCAAAAGAGCTTAGAATGCAGCCAAGAATGAACTACCCAGCAAGGCTGAATGTCCTCTTCCAGGGAAAAAGATGGACTTTCAATGAACCAGGGGAATTTCAAAGGTTCCTTTTGGAATGGCCAGAGCTGAACAGAAGGTTTGATCTTCAGATACAGGACTCAGGGGAAGCACAGATATTGGAGGAGAGGGGGGGAAATATGGGGGACTTAATGAGGATGAACTGCATGTATTCCTGCATAGAAAAATGACACTGATAATACTCATATGAACCTTCTCAATTAACAGAGCAGGTAGAAGGAGTTTTTATAGATGAAGCACAGGAGAAAACTGAATTTGAAGATAAAATATGGTGTAAAAATGGAGTCAATAGAAAAAAAGGGAAATGGAAAGGGAGAAAGAAAAAGGAGAGGGGGAATAGTCCAAGCTATTTCACATAATAAGATTTTTTTATTACAATGAGCTATTGCAATGATATGGAAGGGGGGAGGGCAAGGGGGAATGAGGGAATCTTTGCTCTCATCAGAGGTGGCTAGGAGAGGAAACAGCATATATACTCAATGGGGTATAGGCATCTGGAGTAAGAAGAAGGGGGGAGCAGGGGGAAGGGGTGGGGATGTGAATAAAGGAGGAGAGGATGGACCATGAGGGGGAGAGTGCTCAGATATAACACATTTTCTTTTTTACTTCTTGTAAGGGGCTGCGATTGGAAGGCCTGCCCAGGACCACAGGGCCAGGTGGATTCTGGGCCTAAGGGGTGGTATGGGGGTTCAGGGCTTCTTGGCCCCAGGACCAGATATCTGTCTGCTGCGCCACTCAGTGACCCTACAGCAGAGTCAGCGTGAAAGGAGAGAGAAAATATAGTACATGGTAGTGGAGAAATATGAAAGGAGGGAGTTGCGATCAGCAATGGCAACGGTGGAAAAATATGGAAGTAACTTTTGGCATGAACTTACCATAAAGAATGTGATCCACCCGTGACAGAGTTGTTGGTGTTGGAACAAAGACTGAAGCACATTTTTTGTTATTATTATTTGGGGGAGGGTGCAGGGCAAGTGGAGCTGGGTGGCCTGCCTGGGGCCATATAGCAGAGTGATCTTTGGGTGTCTGGGCCAGATTTGGACTCAGGTGCTCCTGGCTCAAGGGCCAATGCTCTGTCTGCCACCCAGCCACCCCTACTATTATTACTATTTTATTTTATTTTGGGTCTTTTTTTCCCTTCTTTTTGGTTTTTGCAGGGCAGTGGGGATCGGGGAGCTTGCATGTCACACAGCTGGGTGATTATTGGGTTTACGAGGCTGGATATGGACTCAGGTGCTCGTGGCTCCAGGGCCGGTGCTTCATCCATTGCGCCACCTAGCCATACCCACAATTATTACTATTATTTTTTTAATTTTAATTTTTTTCTCTTCCCTTTACTTTTTTCGCCCAAGCAAGTCTATCCATATTCATGGGGGGAGGGGTATTTTGTTTACTTGTAAACAAGAATATTTTATTAATGTAAAAAAATTTGTACAAAATGAGAATAAAAAATAAATTAAAAAAATAAAATAAAATAAATGTCTTCATTTGACCCTACTCAGGCCTCAAATTATTTTCTTCCATTTCTCTCCTTTTTAATTGTCAAGATCCTAGAAGATCTAACTTTACTCTTGTCTCAACCATTTATTTCTCAGACTCTACCATTACTATTTTCTAACTACTTAATCCAGTGGATTTTTTCTCAGCTCTCATCCCCCTTAACTCCTCTGCATCTTTTAACACTGTCAACCATTCCTTCCTTCTGCGTAGTTCTCCCTCTCTAATAGCTTCTATGATAATCTCTCCTGATTTTCACCTTACCTATCTGACCATTCCTTTTTGATCTCCACTTGTAATTCAACATCCATCTCCTAAGCACATATCTCCACATGCAGGAGTCACATAAGGCTATGTCCTAGAACCTCTTTTCTTTCTCTACCCTTTGTTAAATACATCTTCACTCAAATGATTAACAAATCCATATATAAATCCCTAATCTCTCTCCAGGGCATCTTTACCCAGACATCCGGCTGGCAACTCATACTCAATGGGTACAATACAGAATTCATTATCTTCTTCTCTACACTGGTCTCTTCTGTTACTTTTTCTACTTCTGTTGAAGAGGCCACATTCTCTGTCATCCAAGTTAATAAACTCCCCCAATCCATCATATTAAATCTGTATTTACTTCTTATGATTCCATTAATCAATATCAAGCCTGCTCTCTTCCAAGCACTATGCCAGTCACTAAGGACAAAAGTACAAAGAATGGATTGACTGTTACTTGCAATATGCTCTCATTCTTTTTAAAAATTATTTTATAAAAATATTTTATTCATTTCCAACTACATGAAATGGTAGTTTTTACCAATCATTTTTTTTGCAAGGTTTTAAGTTTTATAATTTTTCTCCCTCCCTTCCCCCCCATCTCTGACAGCAAGCAATCTAATATGGGTTCTACATTTGTAACCATACTAAACAGATCAATATTGAACATCTTGTGAGGGAATAATCAGATCGAAACAGAAGAAAGAAAACATTACAAAGGAAAAAAAATGACATAATACATAAGACAACTTTTAAAAATTTTAGATAAGTTTTGATCTTCATATAAATTCCACGATTCCTTCTCTGGATATGGATGGTATTTTCCATCACAAGTCATTTAAAATTGTCTTTGATTATTGTACTGCTGAAATGAACAAGTCCATCACATTGATCATCATCCCATGTTCTTTTAAATATGTATAAGGTTCTTCTGGTTCTACTCATCTCACTCAGCATCAACGCATATAGTTCTTTCCAGGCTTTTCTGAAATCCCTTCCCTCATGATTTTTTTTTTTAGGTTTTTGCAAGGCAAATGGGGTTAAGTGGCTTGCCCAAGGCCATACAGGTAGTGCTTTATCCACTACACCACCTAGCTGCCCCCCTCATGATTTCTTAAAGAACATGTATCATAATTTGTTCAGCCATTCCCCAACTGATGGGCGTCCCTCAATTTTGCCTCTTTGCCACTACAAAAAGAGCTGCTATAAATATTTTTGTACATGTGGGGTTTTTAGCCTTTTTCATGATCTCTTCAGGATACAGATCCAGCAGAGTGACTTTTAAACTCAGGTCCTCTTAACTCCAGGGTCAGTCTGCTATCCACTGCGCAACTGGCTGCCACCATAGGCTTACATTCTAATGGCATAAATGTAAAGTTAATGCATTCAGTTCAATAGAGCAGTAAAAGATAAACTGTTATGGGAAGAAAGGAATCTTTTGAGCTTTTTGCTCAAGATGGCACCTGAAGGCAAGGGATTCAATGCAGCAATTAAGGAAGGAATGCATTCACCTTTACAACATCTCTTAAACCCATTACCTTCAATCAATTAATCATTTATTTAATGCCTAACATATTAAAAGCATTCAAGATACAAAGAAAAAAGTGAAGCATGCCTACACCTCCAGAAACTAATCATCTAGCTATGGTAAACATTATAAAATGTGTTTTTCTGGTCATATATAAAGATACATATCTTTAATTTTTATTGATCTTTTGCTTTTACATAGACTATATTTCCAAATTCATTTCTTCCTAAACTCCATTCCAGAAAGCCATCTCTTATTTTAAAAAAAGATTAAAATGGAGATATGGCACCTGTGCAGACCCCATCACTGTGTTAAGATGGCATCATTCCCTAAAAGAAAAGAAAAAAGATGGCATCATCCACATGGAGGATACTAGAAAATGGCTTCTGGGAAAGTCATGAAGACTCAAGCATGTATGGACATTTTATCAATCACATGGCTAGGCAGCAGTTTTTCCCCATTGGCTATATAGTCGGAACAGTTACGCATTTTCTTCTTTTTTTTTTTGGTGTGTTGATTAAGTTTATTCAGATATGGATAAACAATGAACATATTAAATAAGAGAAAATTGGTTTTACAAAGAAATGCTAGTAGATCACAGAAGCCAGAAAACCTAATGGGCACTGGACATTGCAAGTCAAAGGCTCATTGGGATAAGACTTGAAAGGGTCAGTTTCAACAAGTCCTGAGATTGAACTCTGAGTTTCTCAATATGTGACATTGGGATAGTGTCTCACCTGGTAGATATAAAGTCTGACTTGAGGCATTTGACTGCCTACAGGACCTCTGTCTGGAACAACCATTTAAATGCTGTAGTGAACATGTCCATTAATGGCCCTAAACTTTATAGCAAATTGTTAATATCATGTCAGGTGATCAATATTAAAACTGGATATAGAAATTAAAGTCATCTAAATTCTTATAGCCCACTGATGTGAGATTTTGGCATCATTTTTACAGTGGAATCTTCATTTTTATAGAAGTTTATTTTGTTAAGTGTAATAGCATCCTAAAATAGGAAACCACAAAAGAAATGATTGCAAATTTTTGTATATGAATTTTCTGTGAATGTCACTAAGAAAATTGGCAAACCAAATTGTAAATCATCATGATCTAAAGGGTTCCAAAGTGTCATTTTCTAGCAATTAAAAGAATTGGTTTTGACTTGCTTACAATATTTTCTAAAGTTCTTTCATCAGAAAGGAAAATCTCTACTAGTAACATGGATTGAAGAAATCTCTGAAACACCAGAAGGATCAAGATGAAGTGGACCTCAATTTTTCCCTTTGCTGTTCTGTGCTTCATAACAGTTACGCATTTTCAAAAGTTCTCATAATATCAGTCTTGATTACTTCATATCTAAAGTGAGGTAATTCCTTCATTAATGTCTTCAGGTGAGAAAACCAGGCTATAAAAGTAAGGGCAGTGGGGTTTCCCAACCTCAACCCCCCCCCCGGGGGGGGGGGGGGGCAATATAGTTTCCCTCCAAATGGTCCTGGGTCCTTAGCCTTTTTGTTTGTTCTATTCTAGGTACACAGAATGTAGTCTTTAATCCGGACTGAGAGCATTAGAGAGAGTTAGAGAGAATGGGAGCTCTTTGAGGGCAGGGTTTGATTTTGTTTTTATATCGCTGGTATGTCTGTGCACTGTAGGCATTTAACAAATTTTTGCTGAAATAAATTGAGGAGCTATTCCAGAGATTAGAATTAGAAAATGAATTTTAAAAGGCAAGATAGTTTAATATTCTAATGGTTTTTTTCAAGAAAGTCTTAGATTATATACATCTATTATCTCATTCTACTTCTGCCATCTAGTCCTTACTCAGATTGTCTTCTGAATTAGCAATCAAATTAAATTTACACTTTTAAAAATTAAGTTTCATTATTATACTTGGCCTGTTGTTCCAGTTTATCAAGAATTTTTTGTATCTTGATTCTGTAAGCTAACCTTCCTGGCAAATTTGTTAAGCATATCTTCTTAAAAGGGCTGAGGACAGAGCTTGAAGGCACGCCAGAAAAATATCCTTCCAGAATGATTCCACTTGAACTGAACAAACTTTTATTAAGAAGTTACTACCTATAAGAAGGCTAGGTGCTGGGTATCCAAAAAAAAATAAACAAACAAATAAATCCTGCCCTTCTGAGGGAAGTTTAAGGGGGACAACATATGTTTAAAAAAAGGGGGAAGATAATGAGGCAGAAAAGAGAACTAACAAGTGGAGGAATCAGGAAAGACCTGGTATAGGTAATAATATCTGAACTGGGCTTGAAGGTACAGAGGAAACACATTCTAGTCATGGAAGACAGTCTACAGAAGTGAGAAAGGAATGAATATTTCAAGAAAGTTCTTGGTTGCAAGAGAGTAAGGCTAGGAAAGACAAGGACCTAGAGGACTAGGACTACCACCAATTCTGGGAAGTGAAGTCCTTCCTCACCATCAAAAGTAGATGTGGTAAACAATTACCTGCCCACTTGTTGGAGAAAACAAAGCTTGAAGTCAAGAATCATAGGATGATGGAAATAGGACCATAGAGTTCAGAATTTCCCAGCTAATTTAGTCTCAATACATTTTGAGCTTTGAAGTAGAGTGTCAGAACCTCAAAATACTACCAAAGGGCGGTTGTGATGGAAATAACCTGTGAGAATAAGGTGAGGGGAGGGGAGTGTTAGGGAAATCATGAAGAAAAACAGATGAAAAACTAAGCTTCTAAAAAAAACAGTTAAAACTAGTAGGGCAGGGGGATGGCTAGGTAACACAGCAGATAGAGCACTGGCCTTGGAGTCATGAGTACCTGAGTTCAAATCCAGCCTAGATACTTAACAATTACCTAGCTGTGTGGCCTTGGGCAAACCACTTAACCCCCTTCATTGCCTTGCAAAAACCTAAAAAAAAAAAAACAAAACAAAAAAAAAAACCTGAGTAGGCCAGTTGGACTAGAAGATAGAGTGGGTGAATGTGAGTAACATAAAATGTTTAGAAGGTTATATGGGATCCAGATTGTGATAGGCTTTAAATGCTAGTCCAATGCTTTTCTATGGGGAAAGCCAATGGAGAGTTTTAAGCAACAAAGTGTCATGATAAGACTAGTGTTTTAGGAATATTCTTTTAGCTGGGATTAATTTGGAAGCTGGATAGAGAGGGGCAGGACTAGTTCAATTAAGAAGTTAATATAATGGGCAACAATAAGAGTATGTTGTAGGATAGTGGTCCTGTAACAGTGATAGATATTTCAAACATAGTGTTGACAAGGCTTGGTAACTGAAAAAAAGATAGAAGGCAAGTAGGGAAAAAAAGTCAATTTAACTTTGAAGCTAAAAGCCAGGGTAAATGGAAGGAAATAATGCCTTAAAAAAAGTTGTAAGTTTGGTTTGAAAAATGGGTTGTGAAGGGAAAGGGGAAGATAAGTTTGTTTAAGGACAAGGCGATATTGATACAATAAAAAAAATTTCAAGAAAATCAAACATTCCACTTTATCAGGTAGTTGGCAATGCTGAAATGGAGCCCAAAAGAGAAATTACAGCTGCCTCTGTCTCTCTCTCTCTCTCTCTCTCTCTCTCTCTCTCTCTCTCTCTCTCTATATATATATATATATATATATATATATATGCCAATTTGAAAGTCCTTTGCATAAACCCATGCAGAAACTGAACCCATGAAAGCTGAAGAGATAATCAGATAATCAACTGTGAAAGTATAGAGAAAGAAGAGTCCCAAAATTAGAGGAGACATACCCACTTAGGATGGGAGGTGATCTAGCAAATGACCTACACTCTGTGTCCGATAATTAAAGAATTTATGAACATATCTAACTATAGGCCATTCTATAAAAGGAAGAAAAGTTATATAATTTAATAGGCTCTATGTTGTAAGTTCTACTGAAGAGGACATGAAAGCACCAAATTGTTAGCCGTACCAGGAAGCCGCAAAGTTAGTCTTGATCACATTTTGGAGGTGTTGGTTTTTTACTATTTATTCCTGTTACTCAATTTATGAGATAAGGCTCTCCTTGCTACATAAGCAGCAAGAGACAAAAACTCAAGGGTAAGTAACAAGATAACCAACATTAGGGCACAAAATAATTTGGATTTTGGTCCCTACAAAGCACTAATAGTAATCTTAAGAGTGTATATAAAATGGAAAAAAGAAAAAAATTCTTTATCATAATCCATACTTTTAAATGATTGCCAACTATATCTCCTGAACCTCAAATAAATGTCGAAATCTCAGACATTTGGTTTTTATTAGCAATATTCACTACAGAGGCTATAAAATCAGCTGAAAAGGTTTCACTGAGATTTCTCTTAAGCAATATCCAGTCACCAGACCCTAGCATTCTTCTGGCATTTCTAGGCTTGCTTTGAGGTAATTCCCTAAATTTTCCAAGCCTGGGCACTTGAAGAAAAATGATTCAAACATTGAATGTTGGAATTGTCTAGATTAAGTACTATTGGGGACTATTCATAGTCCCCAACTTTTGGCTAAAACTCTATCAAACGCAAAATGTCTTTTTGTCTATCCAATGGACAACTTGAATTTTACAATTTATTGTTTGAAAAATTCAAACTCTGTCTGAACACTACCAATCTGATCAACTGAAAAGAGGTTCATTCAAATAGTTGCAGTTTGCTTACTGAAGAATGGAAATTAATTTTGTCATGGCACATTGCTGGTCCTGAAATAAATTGAAGGTTGCAAAATGATTGAGTACGGGAATGTGAGGGAGAAGATAGCATTCTGCTAAGGTACAGGAATCAAGGTAATTTGGGGACCTAAGTAGTTTAAGAAACTATGCTTTCTTTCAAAATGAAAAGTTACTATATATAAAAAACATTTTTGATATATAAATAATTTAATCTATGGAAAGTCTGTGGGAAAATAAAAGCAAGGACAGGTTGTAATCTGTGGTCACTAAGTTGACTCATTAATAAGACAATGGCTCTGCTGAAATAGTAAAGTATTAACAAGAAAATAACATTAATATTTTGGAGAAAATATTGCAACCCTAAAATTTTCTCACAGACCTATTCACATTGAGTGATACACAAGGATACTAGAGATAACATTTTGGGAAATGCAGGTCTATACAATGACTAACAATTTGATTATGACTTGTTGAGTTTTAATCAGCACAATTAATAATCACTGCTAGCAATTATATGGCACTTTTAAGGTTTGCAAAATGCTTTACAAATATTATCTCTTTTGGTCTTCATGATAACTTTGGGAAGCAGGATTCTATTATCCCTGTTTTACAGATGAGGAAGTTGAGGAAAACAAGGGGTAAATGATTTGTCTTGGGTCACACAGGTAATAAGTCTTGGGCACATTTGAACTCTGGTCTCCTTGACTCCAGGCTTAGAGCTCTATCACCTAAAAACCACCAGTTTGTAATCTTGTGATTTTAATCTTAGCAAGATGTTAAGGAAAAAAAAAGCTACTTAGTAGCCTAATCTTTTCCATTTTCTTTCTTAAAGTATCTGGGGCAGGATGGTCAGTGAAAATAGTACTTAATCTAGACAAGTGACCCTGACCACCTTCCTCTAGAATCTAGATTATGGAAAAATACATTTCCCATAGTGGTGGTATGGAGAGCCCATCATCCACTCTCCTGTGGTTCTATATAGCCCATGGGACAGTTTGTCAATCTTCCTTTTATAATATAGCTCCCACGACTAAACACAATACTACATGCCATCCCATCAGCACGTGATATAATTCTATTAAAGTAACCTAAGATGAGAATCCATTACAAGTTATGAAAAACTGGGTTGAAAATTCATCTCTAAGTCTCTCAAATTATAAATTGTAAATCAGTTGCTGATCTGCAATATTAGATCTCACAAGTATATCTCTATGCCAATAAAAAGACTATGAACCATTTTTGTATCCATGTCACATTACTAACTCATAGCCTGAAGTCAATTAAAATTGCTAGGTTTTTAAAAAAATATTAAATTTCTTTAACCAAGTCTATTCCAACCTGTACCCATGAAATTGATCTTTTGAACTTATGTGCACAGTGATTTTTAAAAGATATGTTGGAATTCTTTGAATCCTATTTGTGTTTGCTAACAAAATAGTGGTTCCTTTCTGTTTTTTCATCCCAGTCATTAATATAAAATGTTTGGGAGACAATATGATACATATGGTGGAAAGAGCAAGACCTCAAGAGTGAGGAGAATTGGATCACCATCCCAACTATACTAGAATTTACTATCTGACCTTAAAACAGACACATTCAGCCCTTCTGGCACTTAGTTCTCTCATAAAATCAAACCCAAGGTTCCTGTGAGCTCTAAGAATCTATGAATCCAGGGCAGCTAGGTGGTGTAGTGGATAAAGCACTGGCTCTGGACTCAGGAGTACCTGAGTTCAAATCCAGTCTCAGACACTTAATAATTACCTAGCTGTGCGGCCTTGGGCAAGTCACTTAAACCTGTTTGCCTTGCAAAAACCTAAAAACAAAACAAAACAAACAAAAAAAACAATTAAGAATCTATGAATCCATGCTGGACAGGAGGTCACATACAGTTTCACAGCATGCCATTATGAAATGATAGATACATTAACAAACCTTCTCTGAATAATTCTTCAATGATTTAAGCCAACTTATCTATAGCTATATCCAAGCTCTTATTTCTTTCTTTCTTCCTTTCAAGCAATCAGGATTATGACCTGCCCAAGATTCCATAGTCAGTAAGTGTCTGAGGGTGGATTTTTAACTCAGGTCCTCCTGATTCCAGTGCTAGCGTTCTATACTGTTACCACTTATGGTCCTTCTGGCTCATATTTCTTAAACTTGTAGATAAAGATACCTTGAGAAAGTTGGTCAAATGTAGTAGTAAACTCAAGATCTAACATTTCTACAGTAGTCTCACTTTACTAGACAATTAATTCTAACAAAAATAAAATGAGTTAATTGGCCCAAGGTACTTATCTATAATCTTGGGTAAATCCCTTCACCTTTCTGGACCTCAGTTTCTTCATTTATAAAATGAGAAATTTGGATTATGTTTCCTCTAAGGTCCCCTCTCGCTCTAAATCCTATGATACTCTGGCCTCAACGTTACTCATTGCTAATGATCATTATTTTCCTTTTCTAAATAGTTACAAAACTGTTTAATAATCCATTCTGGAATTTTGCCAGAGTTCAATGTCAAGTTCAGTAGTCTAGTTTCTAGAAGTCATTCTTTCCCAATTTTTGAAAATCTAGACAACATTCATTCACCCACCTCTAGTCTTTTCATACTTCCTCCAGGTTCCATGATTCCTCAAAGATTTCTGATAATGGTTCCACAATCACATCTGAAAGTTCTTTTGGTTTCCTGGGATGTAATTCGCCTGAGCTTGGAGAATTATTTAAAGCAGCTAGGTGCTCTCTTACTATAGCCTCACCTATCTTGAGCTTCAACTTCTTCTTAATCATGTCTGTCCTATCTTTCCAGTTTGTAGATCATTATCCTTAATATGGAAGACAGATGCAAAATAGGAGGTGAGCAGCTCGTCTTTCTTGGTCATCTGTTAAAAATCACACCATCTGCCCCCAAAAACAGGCCTACCCCATCCTTGGTGGTTTTGCTCTTTCCAAGCATCATTCTTAAAGCGCTTTCAATGTCATTGCATTTTTTGCAAGTCTCAACTTGGTCTGAATTCAACCTTCCATACCATCCTCTCACAGGCCTGGGTCATGTCTAAATCTGTCCTATGTGTCCACCTTTCATAAAAACCATTTTATGAAAGTTCCTTCTATATCTGAGTTCTTCAAAGAGTGTTCCAAGAAGCCATATTGATTTCATTAGATTCCTTCTACTCTGTTTTCTCTTAGAGTTCTTTTGTGATTATAGTCTCAGAATTTCTCATTTGAGAACCTCTCATCTCTTTTGGAACACATTCCCCTGCTATAAAGTTGCCATCACTGGAATTATATTTATCTTTTCTCTGAAAATTCTGAAATCCAATTTCTTAAAGATTAGGGGTGGATTTGAAATTGTTCACTGGATTCAAATTCTAGCTGTGTCACCTTTGACAAGTAACTTTACGTCCATGTGATTTCCTTGTCTATAAATTGAAGAGGTAGAAACTCTAAAGTCCTTTCCCAGTCTAAATTTATGAACCCCATGTATGATCCATTAAAATCCCTCTTACCTCTAAAAAAGATGATCCTAAGATCATTTTACTCTGCCCCAAATTCTCTTAATGGCTTCATACACTATTTCCAAAATTTTTAAAATTAGGTCCCAAGTAAGAGTTTTCCTCATGCATTCCTAAATGGGTTTTTTTGGTAAAACACAACTGTCAGCAGGGAAAATCAAGTATGACAGAATCTATTTTAGTAGAATGAGATGTCCAGCAATTGTTGAGATAACTGAAATCTATTACTAAATATTTCCTCTGTACAAGTTTTGCATTCTGTATTACAAAAGTAACATCAATATCCTCCATGTAAATGTTGAAGTCAAGGGAATAATCTAAAGGTCACATTCACAAAAATGTCCCTTCTGTTCCTCTCTATTCTCACCTAAAAACTCACAACTAGAATTCTACCATCAGATTAGCAGATTTCCACAAGGGCTTTTTAACATTCAATGTGATGTTTGTCTTTTCTTTATATTATATATGCACTTTCTGACCAAAGTACACTCTTTCATTTTTCCTCATTAATACACGTCCACATTGTACATTAATACAGTACAATGAAGTGGTCCATGATAGAGCGCTGGATGTGGAGTCAGGAAGACCCATCATCCTGAATTCAAATATGGCCTGCCTCAGACATTTACTAGCTGTGTAACTTTGAGCAAATCACTTCATTCTGTCTGCCTCAGTTTCTTCATCTATAAATTGAGCTGGAGAAGGACACAGCAAGCTACTCCACGATCTTTGTCCCCTCCCCAAATACTCCCAAATGGGGTCATGAAGAGTTGGACAACTAAAACAACTGAGTAACAAATGCATTAATGTAGAGTTCTAAGAATTCATCTCAATTCTCTTTCCTGCTATTTTCTCTTGTGAATTAAACTGGCTCTCTCAATTATTGGTGTTTTGGTCATGCCTGGTGTCTTTCTGATATTATCTAATATCAGTTTTTTCTTAGCATTTTTTCCTGCCTCCTCAAATTTTTATTTAAAGTTCTTTTGACCAGATCAGAGAGTCTTATGTTAAACATGCTTTTCCCAGTTCTCATTAAATAGACTCCAGCAGTCCTTGTCAGGAAGCCATCATTCTGGCATCAGAAAACCAAATTCTGTTCTTCAATACTAACTAGGTAAACCAACTATTCATTTCCTTCTTTTCTATATTTCAACATATTCAGATTTCTTCAATTCTAAAAAATTATAAAAAAAATTTCAATTTTTATGGTTACTTATTCCTACCCTTTGAATTCCAACATTGAGAAAATCATCTAGTTATACACAATCACTCAGCTCTCTTCAGCTTTGATATTTTTTAACATCTAACAATTAATTATTAAGGCTCTTACCTATACTAGTCTCTGTTACAAGTACATTCTAATGTAAGGATAGCCTAAATCTAGTAAGAAAGATTAATCTTGGATATATTGCTTATGAAAGAGTTTATTTTAATGTCACAACAGCCCCAAGAGTGATGGGAAGGACTCTAAGGTAAAGGATCACCTCTGAAATCTCTACTTGTGGTTTAAGCTTTAGGAAATCTCTTATAAACTCTTTTACAGAATTCAAGTTTGTAAGGATTCCAGAGTGTAAAGAAAAGAGGTCAAGAAAATAGTGAGATGGGACTCTACATAAGATAGGTAAGGAGGCAAAAATCCTGGTAATCTACTCCCTCCAAGTATATTTAGGGCCCTTCCATTAACAGTACAGTTTGACTCTGAATTGATAAAACTATACCATGGTCAATGAATCTTCTGCTATTTTCCCTTACACCACTGCTATGGACTATATGATCTGTTCCTATGGTTTTGTTTAGTATATTTATTTCTTCAGGATGCCCTTTGTAGTTTCTGCTTCAAAGATTTTATTTTTAGCAAGATGCCACAATTAACATTGTACAATGACAAGAATTAAAAATTGCACATACCCCACATATTTTTAAATGTGAAATCCTTTGCATATAGTTTCCCAAACATGATTAAAAAGAATTTCCAAAAAACTGTCAAAGAATCATTTAAAAATACATGGAAGAGAAAAGAAAAAAGTTCAGAAAGGGATGCAGATTAACTAAGTAATACATATTAAAAAAAACGAAACACAAAGCAATATATATTATATACGTACATACATATATATATATATATATATATATATATATATATAAAACAGATTCTCAATTTCATATATAATCCCCAATTTCTGGGCATCTTTATATATGGAAATTATGGTGTTCTCTAGTTTGAACTTATGTAAAATCATTATATTTCTCATATGTTCTCATAGAACAAGATAAACCAATTTCTTTGTCTATATGCTTAAGATTTCACACTAAAGCACTGTGCGTTCTTAGACATATCTCTTTAGTCTCAGTTTGCTCTTATGAAAAATGAAGAAGTTGGAAGACAGATTTCTGAAGTCCTCTCTAGTTCCTTAAAATCATACATGGATTAACATAATCTTTTTAATTTTGGTCTTCTCATTTCCAGGGTCTCATCCCCTTCCATCTGTCCAAAGTGGTCTTGCCAAAATCTGTCAAACATGTCACTTATTTATCTACTCCTTTGACTTACTGAACTAAATACAAATTATCTTTGTTTCTAACTTTGTCATTTTAAAACTTCTTTACTTTCTCACAAAAATACTTCATGCATCTCATACATTCATAATTATTAACTTTTTCTTATGACTAAAACAACCTGAAAGTTGGAATCCTCTAATCTTGTTTACCTCTGTCCCAAAATTTACCTCCTTTAGAAAACCTATTCAAATTAAGGGAAGAAAAAGTATTCATTAATAGAACAGTTCAATTACATGTTGCTGAACTTCATCCCACCATGGAGACTATTTAGAAAAGAGCAAGAACTGAACTTGCTCTCCTTTTTTCCTGAGCCCTTCATAAAAAAACCCATGCTCCAAAGACCTGAATATTGTGTTTCATGACTAGCATATTGTGAGCAATTAATAAACAACAGCAAGAAGCATGTTTGCCAACTTCCTAGGCAGAGAAAAAAACCTGCTAAGCCAAAAACATAAAATGTTATCTCCTACCAACAGTCTGCATGGATAGAGCAGATCAAGGGAGGAGGGTATGACAAGTGAGAGAAGAGTTTACTATTATCAACAGACACAGGTCACTTAGCTTTAGAAATCACTCCCATAAAAATAACCACAGTTTCTCTTGCCAGGTAAACTGCCTTTAACCAGATAGGAAGAAACTACTTTATACACAGGCATTCTGTTTCTCGTATACTTATACAAAAAATACTCAGACTGATGATAAACAGTATAGATGAAAAGAGAAAGAGAATGTCTAAAATGAATTTAAACTTTAAAACACTTAAGATAAGGGAGTTGTCACAACAGAATTAAAGCTATAGAATGGCCTTTATGCCTTGGAACTAAAAACAAAGTCATCATCCTAAACCATTACATTACAATACAATATGAATTGCAATTAAGAAGGTATAAAATCTCAAAGTCATAACTGAATACTAACAAAAATAACCTTTGGTCCTAACCATTCAAATATCATAAACAGCTCATTTTACCATCAGGAAAATAATATGGTAAGCTTCCTACCCCAAATGGATAGAAGTATCAAGAACACAAGTCCAATTAACCAATCAGCTTACTTAGAGCTAGAAGGGAACTTAGAAATTATATAATCCACCCCACTAACAAACAGATAAGAAACCAAGGCCCAAAGAGATTAAATAACTTATTTATGCTCACACAGTTATTAAATGGTAGAACCAGAATCAGCAGCTGAGCCCTTATACTACAAGTCAAGGGCTCCTTCTACTACATTGCTCTCTGGAAACCTACTTTTGAGCTATATTATCATAAATGACTGTTGAGTGCTTTAGTTAGTTCCCAAATCTATCTTATAACCCTTGAAATGAAGTACAATTAGTACTCATTCAATTAAACCTAACCAGCAATTACATAACATTACTTCCATGCATGTGGAAAAGTTCATTATGAACCACAGTTTAAAATGCCAAGAACGTCATCTATCCTGAAGACAAAGGAACAGATACTACTTGCATCAATAATACTTTGTGTTAACTCTGTAAAGCTACATAAGAGAAGCATCTATCTGGAGCTCTATCTCCAGGACATTCTGAATGTAGAAACAATAATTGTTCCCTAGGAAGATGTGCAGGTTCAAATGTTTTACAAGCCAGGACTTCTAACTCTTAGAGTCAATATCTAACCCACTACATTTCATTCATTCTCTCAGTACATGTTGAAGAAAAAGGATAAAGTCAATTGAACTTGGGAAATTACCCAGTAGGCTTAATTATTTCTGTCTCTGAACAGTGTTTGAAAAATTATCTGGTTTGAGATGGTATAAATCAAGTCAACTAACATATATTAAAGGCCTACTATGTACGAGGAAAGGGCAGAGGTAATACAGTGGATAAAGTGCTGGGCCTGGAGTCAAGAAAACTTTATCTTCCTGAGTTCAAGTCTGGTTTTGGATACTTAGAAAGTCACTGTGGTACTTGGGCAAGTCACTTAAAGAAATGGCCAATTGTTCTAGTATCTCTGTCAAGAAAACCCCAAAAAGGGTCACAGAGTTGGATACGACCGAAAAACCACAACAAATATACCAAGGGACTTTGCTAAGTGCTGAGGATATAAATAAAGTAAAAAACAGTCCCTGCTCTCAAGAAGTTAACAGTTTAAAGGAGGAGACAACATGAAAACAACTACATACAAGCAAGAGATATGATGGATGGATAGATAGATGGATAGATGGATAGATGGATAAATAAGTAAGACTGAAAAGGTAGGCAGAGACCAGATTATGAAGGGTTTTTAATAACCCAACAGAGGATTTTCTATTTGATCATGGAAATAATAGGGAGTCACAGAGTTTACTGAATAAGAGGAAGAAGATATGGTCAGAACTGAGTTTCAGGAAGATCAATTTGCCAGTCAAATGGAACATAGAGTAGAATAGGGATAAATTAACTTACAAATAATAATAATATGAAGAAAATAAGTCTGGACTATTTTTATAAGCTCCTTGAGGGAAGAAACTGTATCATTTTTATCTCTCTATCCCTGCCACCAAGCACAAGGTCTTGTTGCACACAATAGATACTTTATGTTTTTTGTATTTAATAAAAATGCTCAAAAAAATCAATCAACAGTATAATAAGCATATACTATTGTACAGGGTACTAGAAATACAAAAATAGAAACAGCCCCTTCCTTTCAAGGAGCTTCTAATCTATGAAGAAAAACAGCATAAATATGTAAGTTACATACAAAATAAATGCAAAAACCAGATCACAACATGATATTCCAATGAATTGATAATCTGTCTGTACCACCATGTCTTTCTACCCAAGCCTCATCCCAAGAGAGTTATCCACCAGGTGGGGAAATGTTTTTTGGTCAAAGCAACTCATCAAAATCGTCTATTATCATTGTCAGAATTGGCTGCTATTTCACTTCAGTGATAGAAATAACCATGGGAATGAAATCCTATTTTGAGGAAAGGAAATTTTCACAAACATTCTTTGAGATACAATTGTTCTATAAATCCTCTTCTGAAGTGTAAAGAATTATATTAGCAACTGCCATAGGAAATTAATTTGTTGCTAAACTGAAGATTAAATAGTCTCAGATCTTTTTGCTGATGTTGCTGGAAATGTTTCCCACTATTATAATACCCAAACTTAAGGTAATAAATGACAGTAATATACATGCCTAAATGGCAAAAATATAAATTATTGAGGCTAAGTCAAAAGTAGGAGCTGGAAATATGTTTCAAAACTGTGATTATTCTAAATTGTTTTTTGAGATATGAAAAAATTATTTTAAGTTAATATTTATGGAAATGAAATAATTATGTAGCATTTAGGACCACCAAAGAGCTAAAATTAAGAAAAAATTTGAAACTGCTATAAAATTAACCAAAAAACCTTGAGTTCTGAGAATCGAAATATAAAATTATGGAACTGAATTAGACCATATCTAATGTCTCTGGGTCCAGATCTAACTTTCTGAGTTTTGATTTTGACAATGAAAAATATCTCTCAGCAAAAAAGAAAAAAATGGAAAAGCTTTAATTACTCTTCTAAAATCTTGTTCTATTCTAAATAGCATGCTCTTTTGTAAAAAAATTTATAGTGATCATAACATGGCTAACTGCCATGTTAATGTTGTCCTGTTCCTAAGAAAAGCTTAAAAATATCATACACCTGAATTTATAAGTAAATTTTATTTATATAAATACATATATATATTTTACACACACACACACAAACATGCACAGTAAATTAGGGATAATACAGAAGGGAAGGCACCAGTATTAAGGATAACTGTTAAAACAATGATCAAAGCAAACGTCATTTACACAGGTTGGAAAAAAAAAAATTACCTGAAAAAGGAGCCTTTGACTTTTTTCTGCCCCTCTCCCATCAATCTTTTATTCTGAGCATATTAAAAATCCATACAAACTTTGCAGTATGTAAAACACATGAGAACAAAGGTTGAACACAAATAACAAAATAAGTTGTCTACTGTTAAGTAAACTGCTACTTATAAAGTATGATGTTTGATAATCAATAATTTAGCAAATATTGAATATTTACTATTTTATTACTGCTTTGACAGCAAATTTATAAAAATGAAAACTTCAGGATGTTTTGCAACAGTATAATATATTCTCTTTAGTTTACTATAAGAAAAGGGGACTTTACATTTTCTTTCATCACCAATTCTAATATTATTATTTTAGTTTTTTTTAACACATTGCTTCTAAGATATTTCTTTCCCTATGGTCCTCTACCTCCCAATTTCTCTCTTCCAATCATATTAGCATCCAACTAACTCACTCTTTTCAGAGACAAGTTATATAGAAAATCATCTCTATTAAAGTTAAAAAATGTTAATTCAAAAGATATATGGAATAAATCTTACTATGACTATCAATTTTAGTTAAGTAAAATTTAACTGAAAGGCTGACTTTTATTAATTCCAGAAAAAAGTTTATTTATCTGCAAACTAAGTTTCTCCAACTTTGTCTAACAAAATTTAAAATTCTAATAAATATTTTAAGTGGTTCTATTAAGCTTAAGTAGAAACTCATTAAGTCAGATTTATTATCCACCCTCATTCTCCACATGGGATGCTGTGAGTTTTGAATGAAACAACCCCAATTGTAACAGAAGAAACATCTGTTGCTTTTTCCCCATCAAGACTTTTCTAACTGAAAGAAGAGCTTTTCTCCCCCTTATCCTCACTGACTACATTCCTTTAAAAAAAACTACTTAAAAAAAGTCCTATATAGTTCAAATTTTACTCTACTGCAAAACAAATAACTGATTTCTCAATAAACATTCATCTAAAAAGTTCATCTGGTCAACTAGTCATATATTATATTCAAGAAAAAGTGATAAAGCTGACAATACTATTCCTAAAATTATGAACTTCAAAAGATTTCTACAAATGTTCAACCTAATTGGGTTGTCATATATTCAGGGATCATGTTTTTAAAAATATTCAGTGTGCGCATTTTTGTTGCAGGGTCCAGATCTACACTGGACCTTGTTTGCTATATTTTCTTTGCCAGTCTAAAACTAACATAATGGCAGTCACTGGCCCAAGAGGCAGACACCAAATGGTGCCACCCACACTCTCACACTGTGCCTCATAATAAACCATAAAGCTGTGGAATGCACCAGCCCCTTTATGAGCAAACAATGCCTGAGCTTCATTAGAATACAGCTGACATTTTCAAAGCACAAATACTTTTAAGAAAATTGTACTAGAAAACAGAAATGAAACATCTAAAAAACTGAAATAGTTTTAAAGTATCAAATTTATTTCCACTGGCCATAAAAACACATTTTATTTTTTGCAATTAAAAAGTTTAAACAGAAACTTGCCCCCTGTAAGGGGCAAAGTTCATTTTATTAACTATTGGAAAGAAATGAAAGTAAAAACTGTATGATATAACAATTTGGACTGTTTTCCCAACCAGTAACCACACGGAATTCTTTTCCAACAAAGTATTCCATTACCCAATTGACATATATTTGGGACAGGAAATATTTCTAGGATTGTTTTTGCATTTTTATTAATTTATCAAGTGTGAGAGGGACAAACTAAAGCTAAGTCTACCCCCTCCCCTCCCCCAATCCCTATTACACTGTAGTTTCCTTGACTGCAACATTCAGGAATGTTTTCAATTCAGCATGCTAGTGCCTATTCATCAATTTAAAGCTGATGTTTATTAAATAATATCTAATAAACCATATAAAAAACTTAGCCAGTCGTGAGAAACAAAATGATCTCTCTTACCTGTTCTAAGGAAGCATGCCTCTCACTGCAGTACCAACAACACTCCACAGTCTTTGTTACCATTCAGTGGAAACTTGAGACTATGTCAGACTTAAGCAATCGAGTTCAGAATAGATCCATTTAAGATACTTCATAAGAATACCAAAAAAGATGCTCAAGAGAAACAGTAGCTATATTTCACAATAATCTGTAAATGCTTCCCAACAATGACAAAACTCTTATCTATGATAACAGAACACAGTGGTCTCCTAAGAAAAGGTAGTATATCTTGGGCCCCCAATTTTAGCTGTTTTCCATTTAGATTCACTGTCCTTTTCTGAAATGCAAATAAAATACTTAATTACTTAATTATACTAAAAATACAATCAGTGGTATACCCCAAACCTGGAAAATGTTTTTAATTATCTGAATTTCAACAGTACAGCATTAAAATCTATGGATTAAACTTACTCATGATGCCTGTTATTTTTCATGTCAGGATATTCATTGGCTCAGAAGCAAAGTCAAAGCAGGAAACCCTGATACATTTTGAAAGCAAAGGTATCCTGAGTTACTGAATGAAATATAAAGAAACCATGAAAAACTAGAGAAGTCCAGTACTTTTTAAGTCTGAAAGAACTTGTCTAGCTTTCTTGCCTTAAAAAAGTTGGGTTTTTTTTTAAATTATCCTGCCCCTTTGAGATAGAGTACATTGCTTTCATGCCAAAATGAGTGACATGTTCACCTCTGATATCAACTATGAACAGCTTAGTTGTGTTCATTTTTTTTCTACTTCCCCTAGGATACAAACTAAGCCTCAAATTTTTCAATTTATTAATTTGCCTCAATTTTGACTGGGTTCTCAAAAGCAATGCCAGCAGAGCACAAGCTCTGCCTTGTCCTACCAAGGAACCACTCCAGGAACAGACTACTTGTCTGTTGTTCAAGAACTAACCTAAGTTCTAGGCCATTACCGAAGACTGGCAAGCAGATGATTAATATTTTTGGCCAGAGCAAGTCATGAAAATAGTTCACTAAGGAGGAGAGAAGAATATCATCTGCCAGAGGGAGAATGAAGATATCAATTAGTATTTCATGTATCTGTGATCTTATATTTCTATATGTCCAAAAAGGGCTTAATTATATATAATTATTAATCTTTGTTTTTGGCACGAGACTGAATAAAAGTTGATCTCCTGAAGTCCTTTCCAAAATCAGAAAACTAGTAATTCAAAATCAGTTATAAGGTTTCCCTGTCACTTTGCTTTATAAATACAGGAAGAGATGGCAGGCATACAAAAAGTAAAAGAGAAAAGAAATATTAAATGTAACTTTTTGATAATATTTTAGGAGTTTTTTTAGGGGTTTTTTTTTTTGCAAGGCAAATGGGGTTAAGTGGCTTGCCCAAGGCCACACAGCTAGGTAATTATTAAGTGTCTGAGACCGGATTTGAACCCAGGTACTCCTGACTCCAGGGCCAGTGCTTTATCCACTGCGCCATCTAGCCGCCCCTGATAAAATTTTAATTAGATAATTAAGATGCTATTAACTGAAAACTTTATATGAATATACAATTATAAATTCAAGAATTTTATAGTTCAAAGAGATCTTAGCAGTTCATAAATTTCAATGTTTGTCCCATGCAATTTCTCAGCAAGCACTACTTTGTTAACACACAGGTATTTTCCTTTCTTGACTAAAAATTACATATATCTCAAACATGACCCTTTGAAAACACCTTAACACTCAAGTGAGCAGCCCAAGGGAATTTCTCTCTGGCTGATCCTTTTTTCCTATCCACCACTAACATGACAATAAGCAAGAGGACAAGAAATAGAACCCAGTTGATTCTGCTACCACTGTTCCTACTTTTCATCTTTATTCATTTTGCCCTAACCATTTTCCTTTGAAGTCTAAGGACAGAATCATCCAGCCCAACCCCTTCCCAAAATAGGAACCCTGTTTGTATACTTAACAAGTGATCACCCAAGCCTTAACAACACTAGGGATTGAGCACTCAATATACCACCCATACACACAGATCTGCCTTAGGTTAGTCCCTTCCAACTTTGCTTATCAATGAAAAGACATTTTTATTGAGGTAAAAACTATTGCACAGAAATTTCTACCAATTTATATTAAGCTTTTCTTTTTATATCAACTCTAATCCTTCCTTGAGACCATCTTTCAAATAAAGAAACAGCAAGACATGAGAGTAAAGTGCTCAACTTGAAGGGAGAAACACCAGAGTTCAAATTTTGATGCTGACCATGGGCAAATCATATATCTTCTTGGAGTCACAGATTCCTCAACTGTAAAAGGAGAGGATCTCCAATATGGTCTCTGAGGTCTCTTCCAGCTTTTACTCTTTAGTTCTAAGGGCTATATGAAATCAGGTGCTATATTCCCCTTAACTTGCTCCCCCTCCACCCGGAACTGTGTGTGTGTGTCTCTCTCTCTCTTTCCCCTCTCCCCTTCCTAATTCAAGGTATTGCCCATCCTACCATATGTGATAGTTTTGGTAATAGGCCTTACTCATCAATTTGGTTTTTTTTCCTGACTTGACTGGATTTCATTGTGCAATTAGTATAATGGCAGCATCAAACAAAAACACACAGACAATCTCATTCTTAGTAAATCCTGTATCTCTCTTCTACTTCACTATGAAAACTTCTTAAAATTTAAATTTATCTATTTTTAAAATTCATTTTAAAAAAAAATTTAAGTTCCAAATATTCTTCCTTCCTCCAGTCTTTCCCCATCCAATGGAAAGCAAGCAATAGGATAACAATGATACATGTGAAGTCATACAAAACTGACAAAAAAGGCAAGAAAAATAAACGGAAAAAAAAAATCTGCACCCAGAGGTCAAAAGTTCTCTCTTTGGAAGGTGGATAGTATTTTTCACTATGTGGCTTTTGAAGCTATCTTGGATCATTGTCTTGGTCAGAGTAGTTAAGTCTTTCATGGTTGATCATCATATAGTATTGCTGTTACTGTATATGATAATTCTCCTGTTTTTTTCACTTTGCATCAGTTCATATCACTCTTGCTCAGGTTTTATCTGAAATCATCTTGCTTGTCATTTCTTTTTTTTTTTAAGGTTTTTGCAAGGCAATGGGGTTAAGTGGTTTGCCCAAGCCACACAAGTAGGTAATTATTGGGCGTCTGAGGCCGGATTTGAACTCAGGTACTCCTGACTCCCAAGGCCGGTGTTCTATGCACTGCGCCACCTAGCTGCCCCTTGCTTGTCATTTCTGATAGCACAAGAATATTCTATGCAACTACTCAACACTTGTTCAGTCATTCCCCAATTGATGGGCATCTCCTCGGTGTCCAATTTTTTGCCACCACAAAAATAATTGCCATAAATATTTTTGTATATATAGGTCCCTATCCCTTTTCTTTGCTCTCTTTGGGATACAGATCCAATAGAGGTAATTGTTAGATCAAAAGGGTATACAGGGACAGCTAGGTGGCATAGTGGATAGAGCACCGGCCTTGGGAGTCAGGAGTACCTGAGTTCAAATCCGGCCTCAGACACTTAATAATTACCTAGCCGTGTGGCCTCGGGCAAGCCACTTAACCCCATTGCCTTGAAAAAAAAATATAAAAAAAAGGGTATGCAAAGAGATATAGCCCTTTGGGTATAGTTCCAAATTTTTGTTCTCTAGAATAATAGTTGGACCAGTTCATAGCTCCACCAACAATTCTTTGTTTTCCACATCCCTTTCAGTATTTTTCATTTTTTGTCTGTCATGTTAGCCAATTTGATAGATGTGTGATAGTACCTCAGAGTTATTTTAATTTGCATTTTTTAATCAGTAGTGATTTAGAGCATTTTTTCATATGACTTGTTAATTTTGGCTTCTACTTCTGAAAACTACTTGTTCATATCCTTGACCATTTATCATCTGAGAAATGGCTCTTAGTTTTATAAATTTAGCTCCATTTCCTATATATTTGAGAAATAAGGGTTATTATTAGAGAAATTTGTTGTAAATCCCTCTATTTCCTGTTTTCATTTTAATTTTGGCTGCATTGGTTTTGTTGTGCCAAAACTTTTAAATTTCATGTAATTAAAATAAGCCATTTTCTTTCACATGATCTCTATCTTGTTTAGTCATAAACTCTTTCCTTATCCATAGATCTGACAGGTAAAATTTTCCATGTTCTCTAATTGCTATGATATCACATTTATGTCTAAATCATGTACCCAGTTTGATGTGAGATGTTGGTCCATACCTAGTTTCTCTCCAGCTTTTTCAGCAATTTTGTCAAATTATGATTTCTTGCCCTAATAACTTGAATCTTTCAATTTATCAAACACTAGGTTTACTATGGTCATTTATATCTACGTGTTAAATAATCTATTTTACTTACTTTACTGCACTATCTATTTGGATGAATAATGCTTTGTAGTATGTTTGAAATTTGGTACTGCCAGGCCACCCTCCTTCACACATTTTTTTCATTGGTTCTCTTGATATTTTTAATCCTTTTTTCAGATGAATTTTATTTATTCTTTGGCAAGACAGTGGGGTTAAGTGACTTGTCTGAGGTCACACAGCTACGTAATTATTAAGTGTCTGAGACTGGATTTGAATCCAGATCCTCCTGACTCAAGGGATGGTGCTCTATCCACTGAGTCACCTAGCTGCTCTACCGAAAGAATTTTATTATCATTTTTTTCTAACTCTAGAAATTGATTCTCTGATAGGCTGATTGATATGGCAATGAATAATTTAGACAGAATTGTCATTTTTATTATATTGGCTTAGCCCACTTAAGAACAATTAATATTTCTCCAATTGTTTGGCTCTATCTTTATTTGTGTGAGAAGTGTTTTATAATTGCATTCCTATAGTCCCTGGGTTTGTGTGGCAAGAAGACTCACAAGTACTTTATAATGTCTACAATTATTTTTTTTAGGTTTTTGCAAGGCAAATGGGGTTAAATGGCTTGCCTAAGGCCACACAACTAGGTAAGTGAGGCTGGATTTGAACTCAGGTACTCCTGACTCCAGGGCTGGTGTTCTATCCACTGTGCCACCTAGCCACCTCCTCTACAATTATTTTAAATGGAATTTCTCTTTTTACATCTTTCTACTAAGTTGCTGGTAATACATATAAATGCATATGATTTATGAGCTTTATTTTATATCCTGTAACTTTGCTAAAGTTGAAATTGTTTCAACTTGTTTTTTAATAGATTCTCTAGGATTCTCTCATTATGCCATCATTTCATCTGTAAAGAGTGATAGTTTTGTTTCCTCTATGCCTATTCTTATTCCTTCAACTTCCTTTTCTTTTCTGATTGTTGTTACTGGTATTTATAATTTAGTATTGAATCATAGGGTGATAATGGAAATCCCTGCTTCACCAATGATCTTATTAGAGGGGCTTCTAATTTATTCCCATTACAAATAATGCTTACTCTTAGTTTTAAATAGTTACTTATTTTATAAAAGGTTTCATTGATTCCTGCACTTTCTAATAGTTTTAATAGAATATTATATTTTTGTCAAAAAATCTAGCATATAAAACTTTTCTAAAATTCTTTTCATCTCCTTAACTTCTTTCTAATTTATGTTATAGTTAGATTTACCTAACTCTGAGGTGAAAGTTGAGGTCCCCTCACAAGTATTTCCTCCTGTGGGGGAAGTTCAATGAAGACTAGCACCTCTGGTGAAAAGGTTTGCCAAGCCCTTTTCTAAACTACTAATCCATTTTCGTTGTTCACCTCTCACCCAGCTTTCACCTATGGTTCCAAGAAGCTATATCATGCACTGTAGCCAGCATAATACCATCTTGGCATGCAGGCTAACTAGGTTGAAGTAAGCAAGGAATCTTAAATCTGCAGGTTAATTAGTAGGGTATCTACTCTGCTAAGCATGTGAAGATTTATCCCAACAGAATGGGTGGATGAGAACAATTTGTTTCAAAAGTCATGAAGGTGGCTTCAAGCAGGCCCTGTGGAGCACTGGGAGCTTGGTCAGACATCAAAGACTTCGAGGTCATCCATGGCATCTCAAGCCATTTGCCACTGACTCTAGTTGGGTGAGGCTGATGACTTTGTCCAACTCTTAAACTACTTAAACAAATTCATACACAAATCAAGACATCATCCTATGATGCCATTGGTCTTCTTTCTAAAATGAAGGTTGAACAACATTTCCTCCTGTAACTCATTCAAATTTTTCTTTAAGAATTTCAATGTTGGGGCGGCTAGGTGGCGTAGTGGATAAAGCACCGGGCCCTGGAGTCAGGAGTACCTGGGTTCAAATCCGGTCTCAGACACTTAATAATTACCTAGCTGTGTGGCCTTGAGCAAGCCACTTAACCCTGTCGGCCTTGCAAAAACCTTAAAAAAAAAAGGAATTTCAATGTCATGTCACTGGGTAGATATACGATTAGTACTGAAATTACTTCATTTACTGTGCCTTTTAGCAAGAAGTAGCTTCCCTGATTATCTGTTTCAAGTCTATTTTGCTTTTTTTTGGGGGGGGGTCTCAAATCCTTATTGTTAACTCTGTCTTTTTTAAATTCAGATGAAATACAATAGATTGATAGCCCCTTATTTTAACTCTGATTGTCTCTCTCTTTTTTTTAAGTGAGTGTATTTCTTGTAAACTGTTGTTTAATTTATTCTTCTATCTACTTCTGTTTTATGGGTAAATTCATTCCATTAAAACTCAGAGCTATGATTATGAATTCTGAATTTCATTCCATTTTCTTTTGTTTATCTCTCTCTCCCATTATTCTTCAAAAGTCTGTTTTGCTTCTGATTATAGCGTCCCTGAATAAACCTTTCCTTTCATCACATCCTCTCCTCTTTCTCTTCTATTTCCCTGTTGGGTAAAATAGATTTCTATGGGGAGAGAGAGAGAGAGAGAGACAGAGACAGACAGACAGACAGAAAAAGAGAGTAATTTCCTACTTCTTTGAATCAACTGGGATAAGAGTAAGGTTCAAGCATTGCCTTCTCCCCCACCATTTCCCTCTCCAATGTAAAAGTTCTTCTTTGCATACTTCTTTTATACAACATAATTTCCTCTATTCTTCTCCTTTCTCCCATCTTCTAAAGCAACCTCTTTATCATCCGTATTTTTCCTCCGTTCTTTTTTATTATTTTTAAATATTTTAAAAATTTATTTGAGGGGGTGGCTAGGTGGACCAGTAGATAGAGCACCAGCCCTGGAGTCAGGAGTTCCTGAGTTCAAATCTGACCTCAGACACTTAATAATTGCCTAGCTGTGTGGGCCTTGGGCAAGCCACTTAAAAAAAAATTTTATTTGTTTTTCCAACAACATGCAATCATTTTTTTTGCAAGGTTTTGAGTTTTACATTTTCTCCCTTCCTTCCCCCTCCCCGACAGAAAGCAATCTAATATAGGCTCTATATGTATAATTATACATCGCTTCTTGGCTTTTTGGCTAAGATCAAGTGTAGTATATGTATAATTATACTAAACATAGATCCATATTGATCATGTTCTGAGATAAGAATCAAATCCAAATGGAAGAAAAAATATTAAAGAGAAAAAATGTCATAATACATAAGGCAACTTTTAAAAATTGAAGCTAGTAAGCTTTGCTCTGCATTTAAACTTCACAGTTCTCTCTCTGGATATAGATGGTATTTTTTCATCTTAAGTTGTTTAAAATTGTCTTTGATTATTATACTGCTGAAATGAACAAGTCCATCATAGTTTTATTCATATTTTTTTCATCTCAACATAATTAATTCATTCCTGTAGCCTAGAGTCCTTCTAATTGCCCTAATGATAATTAAGTTCTTAGGAATTACATATATCTTCTTTCCATATAGTAATGTAAACAGCTTAACCTTATTGAGTCCATTATGATTTCTCTTTCATATTTACCATTTTAAGCTTCTTTTGATCATAATTTAAAGTCAAATTTCCTATTCAGCTATGGTCTTTTCATAAAAAATACTTGAAAGTCCTTTATTTCATTAAATATCTATCCCCCCCCCCAAAGACTATATTTAATTTTATTGGTTCTTTCTTGGTTGTAATCCTCATTCTTTTGCCTTCTAGAATCTTACATTCTAAGCCCTCCATTCTTTAAACATGGTAAAGCTCCTAAAACTTGAGATTCTGATTGTGTCTCCACAGTGTGTGAATGGCTTCTTCCTAATCACTTGGAAGTATTTTCTCCTGGTCAGGGAGTTCTACAATTTGGGTACCATATTCCTGGGTGTTTAATTTGGGAATTTCTTTCAGGGGTGATCAGTGAATTCCTCAAATGTCTAATTTACCATTTTTAGGGGGTTTTTTTGCAAGGCACTGGGGGGTAAGTGACTTACCCAAGGTCACACAGCTAGGCAATTATTAAATGTTTCAGGCCGTATTTGAACTCAGATCCTCCTGACTCCAGGGCTAGTGCTCTATTTATTGTGCCACCTAGCTGTCCCCCAATTTACCCTTTCATGCTAGGATACTGGGGGTAGTTTTCCTTTATAATTCTTGAAATATGATGTCTAGTTTCTTTCTTTAATCATGGCTTTCAGGAAGTCCAAAAATTCTAAAATTATCTCTCCTCAGTTTTCTAGGTCAGTTTTTTTTCCCGATGAGATAATTCATATATTCAACTTTTTTCATTCTTTTGACATCATTGTTTCTTGATGTCTCATGGAATCAGTAGCTTCCACTTGCCCAATTCTAGTTTTTAAAGAATTTTTTTCAGTTTGCTTTGTATCTTTTTCCATTTCCATTTCTGTTTTAAGATATTTTCTTCAGTATTTTTAGGCCTCTTTTACCATGCGATTCTTTGTCTTTTTTTTTTTTAAGTTTTTGCAAGGCAATGGGATTAAGTGATTTCCCCAATATCACACAGCTAGGCAATTTTTAAGTGTATGAGGCAGGATTTGAACTGAGGTCCTCCTGACTCTAGGACAGGTACTCTATCCACTACCCCAATTCATTGTCTCCTTTCCTCAACTTTTCCTCTAATACCCTTATTTGACTGCTAAAACCAATTTTTCAGCTTTTCCAGAAATTCTTGTTGGTCTTGTGATCAATTCATATTTTCTTTTCCTTTGAGGCTTCCTTTGTTTGTAGGTGTTTTGACATCATTGTCTTCTTCTGAGTTTGCGTCTTGATCTTAACTATCACCAGCATAGTTTGTATGTTTAGGGTTTTATTGTTGTTGTTATTATTTTCTCATTTTCCTAGCTTATTTCTTGATTTTGAACTTCATGTTAAAGTTGGTCTCTGTTCCTGGAATAAGGGGCAAAACTGTACTAAGCTTTCGTCTTTCTCACTTTCTCAAACTAATGCTTTTAGTTCTAGTCCTGGAGATTTAGCAATTTTTCAGGAAAGGTGGTGTGATCCATGAAGAGGTATGCTCACTGCTCTCCGTAGATGGAAAGAATAGTGCTCTTCAGAGTCCCTACCTCCTTGGGACAGCAAGTGCTTCTCTCTGTCCTGGAACTGCCACCTAGAAGTGTATTTAGGCATTGTTGCCAAATAGTGCCCTCTCCTGTACCTAGGGTCATTCCAGGGGTTCCTTGTAAGCTCTTTCTGACCAGTTGCCTGATCCCTTTACCAACACTGTTTTGGGAGCTTCTGAAGCTGGTGCTGCTGCCAGCTCCAGGGACCACGGGTACTGTTGCTACCATATGAGTTCCAGGTCTGCCCCTATCCCCATGTCACAGACCTATCCCTCCTAAGTAGTCTTAGGCTGGCAAAATGTCTGACCTTGACCTTTTGTTGTCTCTGCTGTCCCAGAATTTGATTTGAGGTGCAATTTTAAAGTTGTTTGGAAGGGACAGTCAAAAGATCTCAACTGCTTTCTCTTTTCTGCCAATTTGGAAACATAGCTAAACTTCTAAAATGAGTATTCTACACACAAGTCTAGACTTTTTTACTACCTACTTCTCAATCCCTTGCAAAATGATTTCTAATTCTAGCACTTTAGTGAAAAATGCTCTCTCCAAGATCAGTGAAATATTTTTTAAAAATTATATCTCAAAATAGCAAATAAGCAGGTAAAATCAAGCAAACCAGAAGAAATAAAGAGAATAATCAGAATATACTGTGCAGTTATAGGCTAACAAAATTGAGAACATAAAAGAGAGAAATATCTTTGTTTGTTTAGTTTTTGCAAGGCAATGGGGTTAAGTGACTTGCCCAAGGCCACACAGCTAGGTAATTTTTAAGTGTATGAGGACAGATTTGAACTCAGGTATTCTTGACTCCAGGGCAGATGCTCTATCCACTAAGCCACCTAGCCAATTAAGAAATATCTTTAAAACAAATTGATTGATCTGTTAAAAATGATTAAGGGGGCAGCTAGGTGGTACAGTGGATAGAGCACCGGCCCTGGAGTCAGGAGTACCTGAGTTCAAATCTGACCTCAGACACTTAATAATTACCTAGCTGTGTGGTCTTGGGCGAGCCACTTAACCCCAATTTGCCTTGCAAAAAAAAAAAACCTAAAAAAAACCCCTATAAAATACCTCCTATCAGAAGACCAGATAGAGAGCTTCAATAACCCAATTTCTGAAAAAGAAATAGATCTAGCTATAAAGAAACTACCAAAGGAGAAAAAAATTGCTGGTCCTGATGGATTCACAGGAAAATTCTACCAAACTTTTAAAGGAAAACATGGGGAGCCAAGATGGCGACAAGAAGGGAGTCTTAGGCACTCTCTGATAAAACTTGAAACTAAGGACTCTAACTAAACTTTCGAGAGACAGAACCCACAAAGGGACCCAATGAGGCAGTTCTCCTACTCAAGGTAACCTGGAAAAGAGCAGAAAGGCTCTGCTCCCCGGGATCGAAGTAGAAGCCCGCCAGAGGGGTGGCCCACTAGAGCCAAAGAACTTCAACCTCCTAGAGGCAGCCCCAGGGCTGTGAGACCCTAGTATTTGTCAAGATCTCAGCCCAGAGCCTGGCAGAGGCTGGAGGTTTCAAAAGTGCTCCTTCCCTTGCCTTGAGTCTTTGCTGCTTTGATTGCTCCTGAGCCCTGCCTCTCCTCCAGCCCAGCTGGAATGTCAGGATTTCAGGATGCTCCTTCCTCCAAGTTATCCTCTTATCTATTTGGGGAGTGATCCCCAAAGCTTCATCCACACTCTCAGGGACCCCATCATCTTTCAAGGCTTTAGTGTCAGAATCCAGTCACATGATTCCCTGAGCTCTCTTTAATTGGCGCTTCTGGCCATACCATCAATGGCTTTTTGGACATTTCAAATTGGATGTCTCAGAAATATTTCACACCTGATACATCTAAAACAGAGATCATCTTTTCCCAACAAAAAGATTCCACATCTCTCTGTTTCTTTTGAAAACACTATCATTCTTCCAGTCTCTTAGCTCTCTGTATACTTGGTGTCATCCTTTCTCTCATTTTCCCTCACTCCAAGTAAGCAATCACCTGCCACCTCCTGGTTCTACTTTCACATCATCTCATGCAGCCAATCTCTTCCCTCTAGTCACACAGTCACAACTTTAACTAAAGTCTTCATTATCTCTTACCTAGATTATTGCATTGGTCTTCATGCCTCTAGTCACTCTTCACTCCACTCTCTTCCTCTATGAATCTGACAAATTGATTTTCTTTAAGCTCAAATTTGACCATATCACTTCCTAGTCAATAAACTCTGGCAGTTCCTTTTTCCCCCCTAGGATGAAATGTATGCATATATATTATATATGTTATATATATATATAATATAAACTCTTTTGCTTAGCTTTTTAAAATATTTTTTTTGCAAGGCAATGGGGTTAAGTGGCTTTCCCCAGGCCACACAGCTAGGTAATTATTAAGTGTCTGAGGCCAGATTTGAATTCAGGTACTCCTGACTCCAGGGCCAGTGCTCTATCCATTGTGCCACCTAGCTTCCCCTTGTTTAGCTTTTAAAGCCCTTCCCAACTTGATTCCAACAATATTTCCAGGCACTTAGTCTTTAAAAGACTATGGTAAATGGAAAAGTTTGGAAGTTGCCAGAAAACATATGCTTAATTTTCAAAAATATGGAGTTCTCAAACTTAGTCACTGAGCTTAACTTGAAATCTTAGAAAACATCTTAGAATATATTATTTTTTTTTTAGGTTTTTTGCAAAGCAAATGGCATTAAGTTGCTTGCCCAAGGCCACACAGCTAAGTAATTATTAAGTGTCTGAGGCTGGATTTGAATTCAGGTACTCCTGACTCCAGGGCCCATGCTCAATCCACTGCACCACCTAACTGACCCTAGAATATATTATTAAAAGGATGCTTAGTGATCTTTTCACAAATTAAAAAAAAAATAGGATGACTTCATTAGGAAAAGATCTTTTTTTAGGATACAGCTACTAAATACACATCGGGAAAATTTTCTAGATTTCCAAATTTCAACAAAGTTTTTGATAAAGTTTCTCATGATAATTTTATGGGGGGGCAGGAAGGATATATTCAGGGTAACCAGATGCACTATTAGACATTAGGTCTTGTGGTGTATAACATTTTAACAATAACCTGGATAAAGCCATAGTATACTTATCAAATATGCGACTAGCATAAAGCTAAGAGGGAAAGCTAACATATTTGATGATACACTCAGACTTTTAAGAGTTATTATTGTTAGACTATTGATTCAATCTAACAGGCTGACATTTTGTGGGATAAATGTAAAGATTGTATTGGGGTTAAAAATCAACTTCACAAATACAAGATGAGGGAGGCCAAGTAAAAGAAAAAAATCACCTAAAAACAGCAACAGTATGATATGATAACCAAAAAAACTAATGCAATATTAGATAACATTATGAGAGGACTAATATCCAGGTTTAGGGAGGGGATAATCCCATCAAACTCTGCCCTGGTAAGATCATATCTGGGACATTATGTGCTTTAGGAAGGATATTAAAAAGGTGGAAAATTTCTAGAGATTAACAGGATAGTGAAGATCCCTGAATTTATGCCATCTGAAGGAAGTGTGTAGCCTAGAAAAGAGAAGATTTGGTAACGGCAAGTTTTTGAAAGGCTGTGAATTTTAAAGGGATATTAAATTTGTTATATCTGGCACTAGAAGGAAGAATTAGAAGTAACAAGTAGAAGATACAAAGAAACAACTGAAGTTTCAAGATCACGAACATTTTCCAAACAATCAAAGTGGAATGGATGCATAAGAAGACAGTGAATCTTGCTCACTGAAGCTTGGTCTACATGATTTCCGAGATCCTTTCCAGTTCTGAAGTTCTTCCATCAATCAAGCAGTCAACAAAAATTTATTAAATACTTAACACAGGCTATCTTCACCTTCACTATAAATCTGTAAGGGAAAAGGTAAACAAAGAAAACTTAAAATGTGGGAGATTGCTTTCTTTTCACCCTATATAAACTTTTCCCTTTTTATTGATTGATCCCATTTTAACTTTCATCACCTTTTACCTTAAATAGTTTATGGTGGAGGGGAACACAACACAACAAAGATAAGTAATGTGATGACTGGTTGATAAAGGGCTGTACTACTTAATGGTTACTGGAGTAACCAGTATATAAAGTACTGGAGAGAATGCTAGTTCTAGAAACTAAAAAAAGCTTAAACAAGGGAGGGAGGAAAAAGGTGCAAGCAAATTTTCCATAAAAAGGAATCTCTTCATGGGAAAAATACATACCCACATTTTAATCTTGAGTGGTAAGTATTTTTCTAAGGTCTAAATGACAACACAAAGAAACCATGTTCTCCAGTGATCTTTTCTCTTGCAAATAACCAAGCTGAAGAATTTATGTTGAAGCTCTCTGCTTCCAAAGTAATTTTCATGTAATTTTGATGTACAATTGGTATAACTGGTACCACTAGAACATAAGTTAAAAAAACAACACTAGAACATAGGTTAAAAAACCAACTATCACAGAGAAAATACCAGAAGATTTTTCTTCATATAAAATCACTGATATGAACATCTTCTATAAAAATGTCAACTGAAAACAAGAACCATTCCACAGCGTATTTATATTTCTTACTAAAGAAGGTCCAACATATACCAAGTATATAAAGAAAATTCTTATTTCACAAACGTTTCACTGTTAACTACTACTCTGTAGAGAAAAATAAATCTATAGCAGTCTCCAACCATAACTCTGACATTAAATCTAACTTTAGATCTTACAGAAACCAAAGCAAATAATTTTATGATGTGCCAATTTATACTTGATTCAATAATTTATGCTTCACTTATTATTACATCATGTTCCAATCTACCTTTTCATTAAGCTGCACCAAAACCCCAAAGCATTAGGTAGGACAAGTATCATTACCACTATTATACAAAGAAAGAAAATGGGTTCAGAAAGGTTAAATGAGTTATTCGAAGTTACATTGCAGAGGCTATACCAACACATAGATCTCCTTACCCCTATACTGACTGTATTTCCCCTAAATCAGATCACCAACTCCTAATCACCTCACTATGCTCTTATCATTTGAACTAATTTTTGGAATTAACATTTACAAATCATTTACAAATGAGCCAATAAGGATTAAAGCAAAAAGCCTGTGTTATTAAATGTTTTAATTCACAGAAAGGAAAACTTTTAAAGGCTGACATGAGAAATTCAGGAATGAGAACATAACAGAAAGGGCATCAAGAGAAAACTATAACCAAGGAGGTTAAGAGAACCTAACTATAATAGTTTTCATGTCAGGACAAGAGGAGGACAGGGAATCAACTCTGATCTTGCAGAAAGACAACCTTTATACTAGGTTTGCACTGTTTTGCTGGCTCTCTATTCTTACTTTCTGATTAATGTGAGAAAATATTCTGGCCCTGCCTCCTCCTACCAAGGCAGTTTCCTGATGCAGATGAGGACCATGGGCTTCCCATATGTGATGTCATGACCACTAGAGGTTGGTGAGGCCCCAGCTGTAAAAGAATAAAGCATGAGCATTTCCAAGAAGGTGGGTGGGTCTAGAGCAAAAGAATTCTGGCACAGATGAAGCCTGTGGCTCACTAACTGTTAAAGTGAATAATCAAAAGTAGAGGTCTTTTAAATTGAATTTTAAAATGTATGTACTTCTATATATTCTCTGAAGTTCCTAAATGAGACAATTCTTAACAGTCTAACCTTTGTGATATAGGGTTATCACACATTTGCTAGTCTAAGAAGTTCTATTATCCAACAATGACTCATTCTTCTCTGCTTAAAAATTTGTGAAGGTTTAACCCACTATTTCCAGAGGAAGTGCATTCTACTTGGCAGAGTTTTCATTGTTTGGAAACTTTTCCTTATATAAAACTTAAATTTGGTTCTTTTGTCCATTACTCCTAGTTCTGCCCAATGGGGTCAAACAGAATCATTTAGAGGAGTATCATAAATCAAAGGATCAAGTTATTTTTCACAAATATGACCAAGGGAAGAGATCTTGAACAAAGGAAAAAGACTATCATAGGAGACAAAAGGAACAATTGATTATATAAAACTAACAAGATTTTATACAAACAAAATCAATGAACTTAAAATTAGAAAGTAAACAGTTAACCTGGGGAATAAATCTTTACTTCTTTTAGTTACATAAAGAACTGATTCAAATACAGAATAATAAAAGCTATAATTTTTATTGTTTTTAAAAATGATAGGAAGAGACTGTTCTCAAAAGAAGAAATGCAAGAGGGCCAGCTAGGTGGCGCAGTGGATAAAGCACCAGCCCTGGAGTCAGGAGTACCTGGGTTCAAATCAGGTCTCAGACACTTAATAATTACCTAGCTGTGTGGCCTTGGGCAAGCCACTTAACCCCGTTTGCCTTGCAAAACCTTAAAAAAAAAAAAGGCAAGTTAGCAGTATGAAAAAATGCTCCCAATCACTAATAAGAAAAATTCAAATTGAAACTCCAAGGGTTTGTCTTGTATCTATTGTGCTGACAAACTGAACAATTTTGGATAACAAAAAAAATCAAAATTACATTTGTTTCAGAGAATGTGGGAAAATAGGCTCTGTTGGGGGACCTGTGAATTGGTCCAAACATTATGGGGGAAAAAATCTGAACTAAACACAAATAGTAAATTCCACAATACCCTTTGATCTAATACTATGATTATTTGGCTTCTATACAGTCTGTAGAGATCAAAGAAGGAAATTATCTACATGTACAAAAAACATTTATAATATCACTTTTTTTGTTATATCAAAAAACTAGAAACAAAGAGGAAACCAGCAAATTACTACATATAAATATAATGGGATATTACTACACTTAAAGAAATCACAAAAGGGATGGACTCAGGGAAAGGTGGAATAAATTTTATTAAGTTTTCCCAATTAACTGAGAAACAATTTGTGCAGCAAAGCTCTCTAAATAAAAAGTTTTCTAACCAATATGGAGGGCAGCTAGATGGTCCAGTAGATAGATAGGGGTTATTGGGGGGGAGGGGCAGGAAAAGAAGAGGTTGCAGGGTGCCTAGAGTCAGGTAGGCCTGAGTTCAAATGTAGTCTGAGAGCTTACTAGCTGTGTGACCCTGGACAGGGTCATTTATTCTCTATTTCCCTCAGTTTCCTCATCTATAAAATGAGCTGGAGGAGGAAACAGCAAATCTCTCCAGTATCTTTGCCAAGAAAATTTCAAATGGGGTTGGACAAGAAGAGAACTGTTTGAAATATATATATATATATATATATATATATATATATATATACACATATATATATATGAACAAAAGTCAAACCCCAATACATTAATGTTTCGTAAGTAAATAAATCACATAAAATGAATTAAGTAAAATAAGGAAAAGAAATTATACAACAATAACATGATGTTAAAGGTAAAATATCTTTAAAAACTTAAGAATGATATCTGTGTAGACTGCACACAGGACCCTAGAAGACTGGTGATAAATTCTATTTCCCACTTCTTGATAAATGATATACTACAGCTACTGAAAGAGGCAAAGATTTTCTAATATGACCTATGTGTGGATCTGATTCATTTGACTATATTTAATTTTACAACAGAGGACATTTGAGGTTTTGTTTTTTTATTGTTGAGAAGAGGGGAAGAAAAATAAGAAGAGTGATGACCCTGAAAAAGAAAAGACTAATATAACATTTATAAAACAAAGAGGCAGAAGAAAGTTCATAAAGAGATACAAGCAAACAATATTATAATTACACAATATATTCACATATCTAAGAAACAAGCTGTACAAAACTAATATTCTCAGTTTCATTTCTGTTCTTTGTTTATGGAAAAATTGTAATGTTTAGCAAGCTCAGAAAAAAATTTAAAAAAAAGAAAATGTCACAAAATGTTCAGAATGACAATATATTTTATAAAAGCATAAGCCAGGGGGGTTTATTTAAATTACAGGTAGAATTCAAGAAGAAATTATATAGCAATATAGTACAGTAGATGGAGAACTGGTTTAAGGCCAGAAAATCTGAGTTCAAATTTTGTCTCAAGAGACCTACTGGTTCTGCAACCCTAGGCAAGTCACTCAATTGGCCTACTGGACATCTCAAACTGGATGTATCACAGACATCTTCAATTCAACATCCAAAGCAATTAGTTATCTTTTTTTTTAAGGTTTTTGCAAGGCCACACAGCTAGGTAATTATTAGATGTCTGAGGCTGGATTTGAACTCAGGTACTTCTGACTCCAGGGTCAGTGCTCTACCCACTGTACCACTTAGCTGCCCCTTCTTATAACTTATTGTTAAGGGTACCACCATCCTCTCAGTCATCCAGACTTGCAATAGCTTCTTTTCTCATCCCACCCCCAATCATTTGCCAAATGATACATTTCTCTTTATAACTTCTCTCACAGATTTGACCTTCTTTTCTCTGACACTGCAGGTGGTGCCACCTCATTACCTCTTCCCATTCCACCTCACCTTCCACTTAGTTATTGAATTAATATTCCTAAGTAAAGCTCAGGTCATAACAATGCCCTCATTCCATTCAATATGCTCCAGTAGATTTTTAAGCCCTTCCTAACACAGCCCCTCTTCCTACCTTTCCCGTTTTCTTCTTTTTTTTTTTTTTTAAGATTTTTGCAAGGCAAATGGGGTTAAGTGGCTTGCCCAAGGCCACACAGCTAGGTCATTATTAAGTGTCTGAGACCTGATAACCTGATTTGAACCCAGGTACACCTGACTCCAGGGCTGGTGCTTTATCCACTGCACCACCTAGCTGCCCCCCTTTCCCGTTTTCTTACCCCTCAACTCCCCTCTCCTTTCCATTTGCTCTCTGATCCAGTGCCACAGGCCCCTTGCCTATGACACTCTATTTCAGACATCAGGAATTTTCAATGATGCTCTCCCCCTTACCTAGAACTTTCCTCCTCTCTCTACTTCTGGTTTCCTCTTCTGCAAGAAGCCTTTCCCAAGCCTCCTTTAATCCATGTATCATCCATCCCCTGTGCTGATTCTTACTCTCTTATCTCATTTGAACCTAGTTCTGAGCATGCTGGCTCCCCTCATCAGACTCTGAGCTTCTTAAGAGCAGGAATCACCATTTTCACCTTTCTTAGCACCCTTGGTGTTTTGCACAGTAACTGGTACAAGGTGGATATTTGATAAAAATGCTTGCTGTGGTGAGATGATATATGTTGAAAAATGTGCTGATCATAAAATTTGGGGTTGTTTTATCCAGGGCTTTGATTCTAAACACAATAGAATATCAAAGAATCTGCTTGCCGGTGGTATTTCAGTGTATAGAAAGAGATAGGACTTGCTCTAAGGTTTCCTAAAGTGGCATTCACATATCCATCTGCTAACTGAAGTTGGGAGAGTCTTCTCTATTTAGCCTCCATTTTTGGGTATCCATGAGTCTCAAAAATTATGAGGACTAATTCTATATATTTGTGTATAGAAGTACACATTCAATTCTCCATTAAAATGATATCCTACTCTGATGCCTCCTTTTGCCTTAGCAGTAACTCTAGGATCTTGAAGGTCACATGAGTGGAGCACAATGGAGCATAGTCTAACTTAATAACTTAATAAGAGATGATAGGAGAGAAGGAGGTGGTGCCTAAGGGTCAGCATCCATCATGAGATGGATGTGGCCTGCAGGCCATAGTTTGCTTATTACTCTTATATTAAAGCATGAAAGGATCTGTGCTGGTAGCTAAAGTATTCATATCAATTAAATAAAGGATTTTTAAAATATTAAATTAAGTATATATTTAATTAATTATTAATTAATTAATATAGTTAATAATCAGAAAAAAGCTTAGTAACAAACTCATTTGGTGAAGTAAAAGGGTAAATCATTTCAAAAAGGAGAAAACATTTTTATACTTCTATCAACAAAAATATTCAATATAGTCCTGACCTTTTCTAATACAACTGCTCTTTAAGAACCAATGGAGGAAGTACCCAATTGATAAGACAGCAGATACATTATTGGCTTAAATAGGAAAGGCTTTTGGCAATCCCTGGCAAGACAAGATGAAGCTCAGAGATTTGACAAACACACTGGATGACAGAATCAATTGAACAGTGGTGTCTCTCCTCCTTTCCTAGGTCAAACTCCATGAAAAAGCCCTTTATGTTTGTGGCCTCACTCCTTAGTCCTCTGCAGTCCACCTTCCGATTGTATCAGTCAAAAGTTACCAAAGATCTTTTAATTGCCAAATCTGAGGATTTTTTCTTGGTACTAATCCTTCTCAGTCTATTTCTTTCACAGTTTTCTTTGCTGGTGCACCATCCACATCATATCATTCTAAATATGGATGTTCCCTAGGTTCTAACCTGACCATTCTCTTCTTCCCTTATATTCTGTTGGTAACTTCAGCAGCTTTCATGAGTATAATGATCATCTTGATATAGAGATCCCAGTCTCTCCAGAGTTTCAGTCACATATCTCTAATTACACATGGAACATTTTGAATTAAAATGTCCCAGAGGCATCTTCAATTCAGTGTGAACTCCTTCTCTTCCTCCCTAAATACTCCCTTTCCAAACTCTCTTACTCAAGTCTTCTAGGTTGGTAACCTAAGCAGGATCACTGACTCCTTACTCCCACATACCTGGCCAGATCTTTCCATTTACGCTGTCACCACATATCTCACATCCTCAAATCAGGTCCTTATCATTTCTTGCCTAGATTACTAGAGATTCCTAATAGGTTTCCCTCCCTGAAATCTTTCCCCAAAGTGCTACCCAAGTGATTTTTCTTAAATACAGACCTGACCATGTGCCTATTCAATTCAAATTCTAGCAGATTCCAGTTGCCTCTAAGATAAAATATAAATTTTCTTAGCTTTTTTTAAAGCATTAAACAACTTTGCATCAATGCATCTCTTTCAGCCTCACTGGACATTCCTCTTCCACACTCACACTTTGTGATCCAGATAAACTGGACATCTCTTTATTCTTCATACAGTATACTCCTATTTCCCATCTCCAGTTCTTTACAGGGACTGTCCATGACTGGAATGCATTCCCTCTTTACCACTGTGTAGTATACCTCTCTTTAAGGCACTACTTCTCTTCTACACACTTCCTCCCAATTTCTAATGCCCTTCCTTCCAAACTACCTTTGGTTTAAGTATTTAGTATATTTTCACATATACATTTTTACATGCATTTGTCTCCCCATCAGAATAGAAGCTCCCTGCATAAAGATTGTTTAATTCTTTGTACTTGTCTCCCCAGGACCCAGACCAGTGCCAGGCATATATAAATATGGTAGGCATAAATACTTATTCATTGAAAAAATGAACTTTTGCAGCAGATAGCAAGACAGCTTGAAATCACTGAAAGGAATCGACTATGATGAGACCTATTCCAGGGTTTTATGAATTCTGGGCCTAAGACACACATACTAAAAGTTCACTTCAATGGTCTACCAAAGTGTCAAACTGCAGGAAGATTTTTGGGATACCCTCTGTACTCTATGCCTAAAAAGAATCTGTAATTTCACTGATATACATAGGATTTCCTTAAATGAAGAAGATGGTAAAACTCTTCCAAATTCATTCTTTGTGACCTTGTCACTTGGAAATCCATCTAATTAAATTCTTACTTTACCAACTCTATTATCAAATTAGAAAGACTGAAAGGATTCCAAAATATTTTAGATAAAATGGAAGTAAGACACAGCACCTGGGGAATAAGGGCTCAGGGAGGAGAAATTCCCCTGTCATTCTTCTCATTCTCAAATGCAGCTTGTTTCTCTCCAACAGAATAGTAACAGCAATGCACAAAGGGGTAAGGGCAGGAAACAGCCATTATAAAGCATCTATGTCCTACACATTGGTAATGGCTTAACCAAGATCATCTCACTGGAGATAAGAGTGAAATACTTGAAAAACGATTTTTGTCACTGTAATCTTTGCCTTGTGGGGTAGGAGTGATAATGAAGACCTTGCCAACCTATCTTCTATTCCAATAACTATAATGGATGAATGTTTTCAATGTTATTAGTGGGTTTTCCCCCAACTCTAGTGATGAGATGTGTCTTCCTTGAAGCCTGAATTTAGTCTCATAAATAAGAACGTTTCAGACAACTTCTGAGTTACTCCTAAATATTAGCATCAATCCTTTTGTTTCAAAATATAGATTATGATTTGCATAGCGAATGATTTTTAACAAGTTCATCTAATATGTGCAAGGATATTTTCTATGACATCTTATCACTATAGAGAAAGCTCTAAATTCAGAGTAGTACTGAAAAAGAGGGGAAGAATTCCACATATTTGCTCTTAGGGTAAACATGATCTGTTTAGCCTGGAAATTAATAGGAGAAATTGGCCTGTATAGGGGCCTAAATAGGCTGCATTGTTAGGGGAAAATTAAGTACCATTTTTAACTTTTGCCTTATGAATTTGAATCATTTGAAACTTTTGTAAATCTTAAATTATCTTGTATCTTTGCAAATAAGACATTTTCTTCCAATAAACTGTTAAGGATATAGAGTAAAAAGTCCTTTGTGAAATTTATTTTATAACTGATTGTAAGGAGCTAAAAAAGATATAAACAATCTTCCAGAAAAATAGAATGGTATGGTGAGCTTTGGTCAACCCTCTTCCTGATTAAAGGCTGAAAAAGGAGCCATGGAAGTAGTGCAGGAAAACTTTAACTATGGAGAAGCAGGAAAATAAGATTACAAAGACAAAATGGGAATGGGGAAATCCATGGTAAAACCCAACAATGGCTGCATTTTGAAAACTGCTTCACTGTTGTCTTGGCCCCCAGCAGTTCAGTAAAATAAAAGCAGTCTCCAGGAGATGGACATTGCTTCTAAGACCATGCAGAATTCTCATTCCCAGGGGTGGCTAGGCAGAGCAGTGGTTAGAGCACCGGCCCTGGAGTCAGGAGTACCTGAGTTCAAATCTGACCTCAGACACTTAATAATTACCTAGCTATGTGGCCTTGGGCAAGCCACTTAACCCTATTTGCCTTGCAAAAACCTTAAAAAAAAAAAAAAAGAATTCTCAGCCTTCTGTCTGCTTCAACAGAATATCTTGGGCACACGTCCATGAGCAAGGTAAAGTCATGCCATTAGTTTTCTTAATGCATCCTTGAATGCCTATATCCTTTTGAAGCAACAGTATATACAAAGTATATACATACACATACACACACACACAAATATATATATATATATATATATATATATATATATATATATATATAAAATTATAGTGATATATGGGGGGGAGAAAAGCACTAGAATCTGGGAGATCAAAAAAGTATGAATGTAGAAAGTGGTGCTTGGGTATTTAAGAGGCAGAATGAGGAAGGGAAGACATTCCAGGCTAGATGAAACTCAGCACAAAGGCATAGACCCAGCAGATGGACCACAGTGTATGTGAAGGAGAGTAATAAGGAATCTGTCTGAAAAAGTTAAATTGGGGTCTAAAAGGCTCTAAATGCCAAACAGAGATACATCTGAGTGGTGTAAAGTCTGAGATTTCTTCAGTACAATGCTGTAGATTGGAGAATAGTTAACTATGTGTCCCTCCTCCCTTGACAAAGCAACTTCTCTGAGATAATGGTGAAGAGTCAACTGACCCCACTTTATCAGTTGAAGTCTGGATGACCATTCAATTCCTGGGATTGAAGAGATAATCTGTTTTCAGTTTGAATTATATGCTCTTTTCCTTGGATTAGTTTACCCCTCTAGATTGCAAAACCACATTCCTCATTAAAGGGGGGGGTGGAGAATCGAGTTAGGATGAATGCGATTCTTGGGTCTTTTGCATTTGCCTCAATCTCTGTAATTGATTGTGGCCAGTTCCTCAAGAAAGAAAGCTTTCTCTTCATACCTTGAGAGATCTCTGAAATTTATTTAAGTGGCATTTGTCCCACACACATCTATTTTATCTTGGAGGCAAAAGAGAGATAGATAATGGAGTTTACTGAGTTGAGAAATAAGTCGGTCAGACATATAACTTTAGGAAAATTGAGGTTCTATTATCAGTGATTTTTTAAAAACTGAAACTTCATTTATCAAATATCTCCTCTCTGATTAATAAGATCTATTTTTTTATATCCTCTGACAGAAGAAAATTTGTTAGGGTCAAATGTCTGAACAGTACAAATTGTTCCATTGATTACATACTTAACAATAAATATCTTTTGACTGATTTTTAAAATTCTGTTAGCAATCTAAACACTGAAAAAAAATGAGACAAGCATCTATTCAATGTTTTCTAGAAATCTTCATGTGGCCTCTAAACCAGCTGATTTTTTTATTGTTTAGTCAATTTTGTGGTTGCTATTTAGTCAATTAGTCATGTCCAACTCCTGGTGACACTATTTGAGATTTTCATGGCAAAAATAATGGAGTGATCTACTATTTCCTTCTCCAACTTTAACTGATACAGTTGAATAATCAAAGAATTCCTGAACTGAATTATCATTTTACTTGGAAATTCAGAGGCTCTAACACAATAAGCTGCACTGGGAACAGAGTCAGTTATAACTTGTGGCTCATAGTTTTGTTTCCTAAAATGATTTTAAAAACCTGTAAAACAAATAATTCAAGTCAAAGCAACAAGTATTTATTAAGTATCTGTTATGTGTTAGGTATAACTCAGGACTCCAAGGAAACAAAGAATGGCAAAACCAAAACAAAGTTTCTTCTGAAGGAGCTCACAGTGTCTAATGGGAGAGGTAACATTATAACACTGTTGCTGTTAGTTCATTTTCTTTTTTTTTTCTTTTTAGGTTTTTGCAAGACAATGGGGTTAAGTGGCTTGCCCAAGGCCACATAGCTAGGTAATCATTAAGTGTTTGAGGTCACATATGAACTCAGGTACTCCTGACTCCAGGGCTGGTGCTCTATCCACTGTGCTACCCAGCCACTCCTTGTTAGCTCATTTTCTGTTGTTTTTTTTAAAGTTTTTTCAAGGCAATGGGGTTAAGTGACTTGCCCAAGACCACACAGCTATGTAATTATTAAGTGTCTGAGGCTGCATTTGAACTCAGGTCCTCTTGCCTCAAGGGCTGGTACTCTATGCACTGTGCCACCTAGCTGCCCCCAAGTTAGTTCATTTTCAAAGAAAACCAACAACACCTTTAATGGGAGTTGTCCTAACTTGTTTGTGAACTGGACGAAATGAGACAGAACAACCTCACTCTCTTCCAAGCAACTGAAGTCCAGTGGCAAGACGGGAGTCAGGATGATTGGTGATGACCCAGGATACAGTGGAGAACTTTGGAGTTTTCCATGGCTGACCCAGGTCTCAGGGCTCTGCAGCACCTGCTTCAGCCACTTTCCTGGCTCTTGAAACAAATTGTTCTCATCCACCCATTCTTTTAGGAGAAGGCTTCACATGCTTGGGGTAGATATCCATGGGTTGGAGGCCTGTTGGCTACCCTCACCAGAGGTGCTAATCCTTCCAAAATGCCCATATACCATATAACAAGCTAAAGATAATCTTAAGAGGGAAGACACTAGCATTAAGGAGGACTAGGAAAACTTTCCTGCAAAAAGGTAGGATTTTAACTAGAATCTTGAGGATACCAGAGAAGATAGCAAAGAGACATGAGAAGAGAGAGAATTCATGCATAGGGAATGACCAAAGAAAAATGCATAATTGAGGGATAGAGTCATATGCAAGGAATAAGAAGGAGGATCACAAAGTAAATAGAGGGCAAAATAAAATCATGAAAACAGAAAAGGAAAGAAGGGATTTAATTTCAAAGAAAATCAAGAACATTGTTTTTTGCTGTTTTTAGATTAACCTGGAATTTAGAGGTCAGAAGAGATGTAGAAATCCATCTAATTTAACTCTTTCATTTAATAGGTAAGAAAACTGGGAAAAACAAGAGAAGAAACTTTTCCAGGGTCACCCAGTCAAGTGGGTGCCAGTGCCAGGATTCAAATATGGCATGTGTGTCTCCAAACTCAGAGTTCTTTCCACTATACCACAGAACATAATCCTTTGTCAGATGGGGGTTATAGGCATGCCTTATGATCACTGTACTTACAATCACAGATTCAGAACTGTAAGAGATTTTAGAAATCACACAGTCCAACACTTACTTTACAGATTAGGAAACTGAATTTGCTCTAAGACATACAAGTGATTAGCAGGAGAACCAGGAATCTAACTGTCAAATCACTGCTTCCCCCCCCCTTAACATTTATGAAAACCATATCTAATATCATAGAGTTCCTATATCTAATATATCATCTATAATAACAAAGTTTGAAATGTGAACAAATGAACTATTAAGTCAATCCCTTTGAAGACTAGAAGGAAATGAGGATATTTAGCCTAGAAAAGATTCCTAGGTGATATTTTTTTTAAGTACTAATAAGTCTATTCTGTAGGAAAAGGATTAGGTCTGTTTTTTTTGGCCTCGGAAGGTGATACTGAGAATTATGATTATAGGATGCTATTAAATGTTGTTAATGCTCTCTCTGCTCCTGAGATATAAGCTATTGTTTCATTGTTAAATGTAAAATTTGTACCCCCATCCTCATTCCTCCTTCACCCTGCTTCTGGTTCCCAGTTACCTGACCTTGCCCATTGATGCTGGTGTGATGGAAATCACATATTGAACTGAGGTCTCGCACACCTTGGGACAGAAAGGACCAGCAAGTAGCTTGCCTTTGGAGGATACCTGGCCACAACCCTTTGTCCAACCTACTATAGAAGTGTATTAAGAGGAAGCACCGCCCCTCTTTGCTTTTTCTTGACTCTTTATCTTCCACCTTGCAGGATGACTTTCTTTCAGTCTCTTTCTTAGGTCACGTGGTCCCAAACTTAGGCCTCTGGAGCACCACGCTATGTGGCCAGACTAAGCCAGGACTCATGGATGCCTGTCCTAAACTCTCTCTCTCTCTCTCTCTCTCTCTCTCTCTCTCTCTCTCTCTCTCTCTCTCTCTCTCTCTCTAACTTCACCTAGCCTTTCCTCAAAGTGCTTGCTGCTTTTCTAGGAGTTTTAACCTGTTTACTTTGCAATATTTCACAATAAATACTGAACAGTTTTAAAATCCCAGGGAGCACATGAATTCCTTTGTTTTTCAGTAACTCTCGATTTCTATCTTTAATTGGAGACCCCAAATCACATCAGCAACTAAGGACAGAAGTAAGAAAAGTTGAAAAGAAGTCAGTTTGATGTCTGGAAAATATCTAAACAGAATTTTCCTTAAGTGGAATAGGCTATCTTAGGAGATGATTTCTTTTCTCAATGGAATTTTCAGTAAAAGGACTGGATAATCACTTGTCAAGTATGTTTTGGAGGGGACTCCTCTAAAGGGTATGGACTGAACTTAATGGTCATTGAGGTCCCTTCCAACTCTGAAATTTCAAAAATTCTATACATATAAGGAAATTATGTCTTCCATCAGCAACAACTTTTATTAAACCAGAGAAATATACATACTCTTCTATGTTCCTTTAGCAAGCAACACTGTAAAATTTTGGGAGTTTGGGACAGGGAATATGGCATTATGAAAGAACAATGCCCTAAGAGTCAGCAGAACTGAATTCCAGGCAAAATTAGCTGAGTAATCTTGGTCAAGTCATTTAACTTACTTGGGCTTCATTCAGAAGTAGGGACTATGATTGGGGATAAAAACTCATCAGTAAGACATTAATAGGCAATAAGAAAATGACTCCTGAAGCAATCCCATTCTTAAAATAAGTTACTTACGAAGAGACATTTCAACAGTCCTACTCTTTCTGCAGGGTTCAAGGTGACTTACGACATCTGGGTGTTGAAATAACACAAGATTGCAGGTCATCTTCTTTAAGAGAAGATTCAGTTCACTGCACTTTCACAAGTAGGGAGAAGTAGCTCACTTTGTCCTGACCCCCATGTCCAGATATCAATCAACTCATCCACAAGCATGTATTGAGGGCTCAGTATGTGTCAGAAAGCGCCTACCCTCAAGGAGCTTCCATTTTATCAGAAGGGACAATGTGCGCACATATCAAATATAAAGTACATTTTGTTTGGGGGGTGGGCACCAAGAAAGACTTCCTTTACAAGATGTTGCTTAACCAGAGTATTGCAGGGAAAAAGAAATTCTAGGAGGCTCCTTCCTCTCTATGCTGGAAGCCCAGCTGGCCCTTCAATCCACACCCTGTGCTTATGGCTCTCTCCTCCCAACTGGCAGGCTTCTCCCAGAAATTCCACTGCAAGAGGGGACAGTGGGCTCCTCACTCTGCCCCAGGGCCAGGCACGCCTACCCTGGCCTGACTCCTTTAGAAGGTCAGCTACTCGAGGCCAGGTTCAGAGGCCTTTCTTTCTACATGTATTTCTATTGATAGAGGGTGAAAAAACCTTCCAGGTCTGGGAACCAATCAGTGCAGGGGGCAGGGGAATGAGCTCCAAGAGTCATAGTGGTTGCTCTGGAAAGTGGGGGGGGGGGGGGCGCCCACAACATATGATAAGACAGGAAAGCAGAATTGGGCCAAGCAGGGAAGAGCTCTAAAAGCCCAAGAGAAGAGCTTATATTTGATCCTAGAAGCAATCCTGAATCCTTGGCATTTACATGGTCAGTGGGGCACTGTAGAAAAAATCACTTGAAAAATGAAGCAATTTAACAATAACTTTCCTATTAGAGAATATAAGACAGTAGCATATTTATTTTTATTTTTTGACAGTGGCATATTTAAAAAAGAAAAATCTATTTATTTGCCTCATCTATAATAACTGTACAGCATTAATACTTTTCTAAGTTGCAATAAAAATGAAGCAAAGATTTCTGAGTGCATGGATATTTTGTAACTACTAAACCACCACTGAAATTGCAAAAATAGCTAACAGGAAGATTAAAAGATGGGGTAACCAAGATCTTATTTAGAAACATTCTTTTTAAATTTGAGGGACTCCTAAATTTTCAATACTTAAAAGCTAACAAGCAGGAAAACATCTTAACTTTAATCATTTCTGCCTAATTCCAACAAATATCTTCATTTGGAAGTTGAAGTAGCAGGAAAGATGCAATGAAACTGCAATTTAGGAAAAGAAACTATGAACTCAGGTTCTTAAAGAAAAATAATGAGTATTTACGTAGAAATAATTATAAAATTAATTATGGAATTAGAAGGTCTCCTTCTGAGGACAGTTAGGTGGCACAGTAGATAAAGTATTAGCCCTGGAGTCAGGAGGACATAAGTTCAAGCCTGGCCCCAAAGCAGGGACTTAATAAATGATTACTAAGCAGAATGCCTTTTTTTTTTTTGGTTTTTGCAAGGCAATTGGGTTAAGTGACTTGCTCAGGGTCACACAGCTAGGTAATTATTAAGTGTCTGAGGCTGGATTTGAATTCAGGTACTCCTGACTCCAGGGAAGTGCTTCATCCACTGCCCACCTAACCACCCGAAAGGAGCTTATATTTAAAAGTAAACAACTGCCATAAGGTAGCATAACTAAACTAGCAAATGAGATAGGCAATAAAAGAGACTGCAGTTCACAGAAGGGAGAAATCACCTTAAACAACTTTAGCTGGAGAAGGTATCATCAAGAAATCAGAACCCAAATCAGCACCAGAAGAACAGACCCAAGATTGGCAGAGAGGGCAGCTAGATGGCACAGTAAACAGACCACTAGTTCTGAAATCAAGAAGACTCTTCTCAGAAGAACATTGTATACCCTTACAGCAACAAGGGGGTCATAATCAACCTGTAATGGACTTGTTCATTCCATCAATGCAATAATAAGGGACAATCTTACCTGCGATGGAGAATACCACCTATATCGAAAGAACTGTGAAATTTAAACAAAGACCAAATTCTATTACCTTCAATTTTTTTAAAAAGTGTCTTATGTACAACATAATTTTGCTATCTCTAATATTTTATTTTCTCCTCAAGGATATGATTTCTCTCTCAACACATTCAATTTTGATCAATGTATAGCATGGAAACAATGTAAAGATTATCAGACTGTCTTCTGTGGGGGTATGGGGGGAGGGAAGGGAGGGTGGGGGAAAATTTTATAATTCAAAACCTTACAGAAAATGATAGGTAGAAACTACTATTGTATTGGAAAACTAATAAAATGTTTTTAAAAAATAAATAAAAGAAATTCAAATAAAAAAGACTCTTCTTCTTCATGAATTCAAATCTGACCTCAGACATTTACTAGTTGTATGACCCTAAGTCACTTAACCCTTTGTTTGCTTCAGTTCCTCTTCTGTAAAAATGAACTGAAGAAAGAAATGGCAAACTGTCAAAAAACTCCAAATGGTGTCACAAAGAATCAGACAAGACAACAGGGAGAAGATACTCCAAAATCCCCTGGATTTGACAACAATAAGGATGTTAGTATAGCAGAAGTGTAGTGCATGTACAGGCAAGAACTGGAATGAGGGATCCACAATACCAAGGGTTCTAGACTACAAACCAGTATATATAGAAGTTGGTGGCAATTCCTGATTGAACCTTGGAGGGAGGATGAACAACTACCAAGAGGAATACAGAAATGGGTCTTATCTCCCATTTTCCATGTTGAAGCTCACTGTAGAATTTATCTCCAACACAACCATGCCTCCACTTAGTGTCTACCATTCCCCTATTTCATCACCTCCCTTTTGAGTTCAACCTCTCCTATCTGGGAACCATTGCTGGCCTTCCACGGTGTTTGGTGGGCCAGAATAATTCTTGCAGGGTAAACAGAAAAGCTGGATTGAGATCTGCAGCTTTGAAATTAAAAAAGAAGATAAAAATTGCCAATAGAGAGAGACACTGCAATGTTTGTTTAGGGTTAGGGTTTTAGTTAGTGGTGAAGAAATAGGTTCAGGCCAGAATGTTAGGAAAAGCACCTCAGCAGTTGTTTGGAGGATGGATTGGAGAGGGGAAAGGCTTGAAACAGGGGAACCAAAGAGGAGATTCTGCAAAAATTCAAGCAAAAAAATGATGAGGACCTGAACTTTTGTGGCAGCTACAAAAGTAAACAAAGGGACAAATATAACAAGATTTTGTGGAGGCAGGAATAATAAAATTTGGAAATGTTGAGTAAAAGTGAAAAGTTAAAGATTACCCTAAGGTTATGCATCTAGGTAACTCAAAAGAAGTCTTGTTCTTGAAAGAAACAAAAGAAGTCCAGAATACCCTGGAGGGTCTGGGTGGGAGGGAAGTGATGAATGATATAATGAATAGACAAAAACTGCTGGGAAAACTAAAAAAGTCTGGCAAAAACTAGATAGAGACCAACCCTTCACACTATATACCATGACATATACTAAATGGATGTATGACAGCTTCCAAAGGTTACAAAATAAATTAGGGGAGTAAGGAAGAAAATATGTATCACAGCTAAGAGTTCTTAACCAAAGGATAGAGAGGATTTTAAAAAAATAAATAAAATAAATTGGGCGACTGTTTAAACAATTAAAGAATTTGTATAAAGAATCATACAACTTCAATATAGTTAAAATGAGAAGGGGCTGGATCACAAGAGGGAAAATTTTTGTAGTAAACTTGTCTGAGATCATTCCTAAGATACATAGGTGCTCTTCTGAGAGCAGAGTCCAGTTGTTATATTTCTTCATATCTGACACATGTCCTTAATAGATGCTTACTGACTGAATGGATCCAAATTTACAAAAACAAAATTCATTCCCAATATATAAAACCTATTTACAGGAAGGTCCCAAATTAAAAAATCCAAACTATCAACAAATGTTACAAATAAGTAATAATTAGAGAAATTCAAATTAAAATAACTCAGGTTCCTTCTCATACCAGTTAGATTGGCAATGATATCAAAAAAGGAAAATGACAAATTTTAAAGAGGGAATCACACTGGTTCACTATTGGCTGTGCTGTGAACTGGTCTAGTAATTCTTTTTCTTCTTTTTTTTAAGTTTTTTTGCAAGGCAATGGGGTTAAGTGGCTTGCCCAAGGCCATACAGCTAGGTAATTATTAAGTGTCTGAGGGCGAATTTGAACTCAGGTCCTCCTGACACCAGAGCCAGTGCTCTACCTACTGCACCACCTAGCTGCCCCCTGATCTAGTAATTCGGAAAAGCAATTTGGAACTATGCTCAAAGTCACTAAACTGAATGCCACTATACCACTTTTTTGCCTATATTTCAAAGATAGAAAAAGAAAAAAGTGCTGACAGGTACATAAAAATGTACAATACTTGTTTTTGATGTAACTCACAACTGGAAACTAAGGGAATAATCATCAACTGGGTACTTCCTTTTCTGTTTATTGAAAAAGCTTTAATGATTGTCTTTTTTTTATAGAACCCAAGTGTTATCTTTCTTTTCCTTCCTTTCTTCTCCTGCCTAGTTGGAAAAAAAAAGAAAAGAAAAACAAGTCTTGTAACAAATATGAAAATATCACGGTAAGGAATTTGATGCATTGGCAAGAAAAAATGAAAGGAACAATATTAGAGAAACCTGGAAAGAGTAGTAGGAACCAATACAACTAATAGTTCTTGAGAAGTAGGGGATAGGGGCAACTAGATGGCACAGTGGATGGAGCACCAGCCCTGAAGTCAGAAGGACCTGAGTTCAAATCCAGTCTTAAACATTTAATAATTGCCTAGCTGTGTAACTTCAGCAAATCACATAAACTTACTCCCTTAAATGAAAATTAAAAAAATATATAATAATATAAAAAAGAAGTAGGGGATAGATATCTACAATCTTATAGTGAAGGAAACCAAAGTAAATAGAGATTAAGTGACTTGCCCAGACTCCCCCAGCAAATTAGTACCTGAGGCACATTTGAACTCAGGTCTTCCTGACTCCTTCCAATGTGACCCCATCTAGTTGCCTCGAGGCCTTTTATGACATGTATTATGTATCACCACCACCAACAACAACAATATAGAGTAATAAAAACATGCCTCCAGATTTGGAAAGCCCCATACACATTATCAAATATGACCGTTCCAACCTTTTAAGGTAGATGCTACAATTATATCAATTTTATACATAAGGAAACTGAGGATTGGAACTCAAGCCTTCTTGACTCCAAGACCAGTGCTATTACCCATTGTACCACCTAGTTTACCTCAATAACAATGAGGTTATCAATAACATGAAAGATATAAGATGTCAATGCAATGACCAAATGATTCTAGAGGTCTGGCAATGAAGCAAGTTACTGACTTCCCAAGATGGGATGGAGTCGAGATGCCAAAAAAATTGCTGTCATTTTCAGCAGGGGCATTTGTTTTGGTTGACTCTGCATATTCTTACAAGGGTTTTGCCTTTTTCCCCTCCAATTCAGGCAGGAGAAGAGAAGAAAAAGGAAGGTAACAACTGGGTTCTAAAAAAAAGGACAATCATTGAAGTATTTTTCAATGCACAGAAAATAACAAAAGGAAAGTCAGAAAGTAAAAGGCAAACAATGGGTAGCTCTGAAATCCAAATGCTGTATTTATTCTATGCTTACAAGGAAAAGTGAGTCATAGATCCAAGTTCCACACTTTACTGGATGTAAAAATGGAAGTTGTGTATACCAACCTGTCCACATCTGATCATCTGGTGAGACTGTCCTACTCCCTCTGAGGCCCATTTGCTACCATCACTATGTGATCTGGGAGATGGGAAACTCTGCCATGGTGGTGTCCCTGGGAAGAAGTCATTTTCCCAACTGCACCTGGGCAGCAGCTACCCCTGAGCACTCAGGTGGTGATTTAGGCTACAACTGCAAACAAAAGAGGAAGCTGGGCTCTTCAGAAGGAGAGTTCAGAACAGTGATTAGAGACAAGTCCCAAAACTAGCTACTGAAGTGGAGGGTTATTTCCCCACTCTCCAAGCTTAGAGTCAGGTACTGACTCCTTCACACAATGAAGCCACTTCAAGTCCCCAAGTGAGGTGGTAAAGGGTACAAAGTCACACAGTAATAACAGAAAGAGATCAGGAGGTAACCTCTTACAGAAGAAAGATACTAGGCTCAAGATCAGGAGATCCTGATTATTAAATGTAAGGCCATGAGCAATTCCCTTAACTTCTCTAAAATAAAAATGTATTTTCTTCAGTTGAAAAATGGAGAGAATACATATAGTACTTACCATAAAGAATTATAGTAAAGTTCAAATGAGCTGAAGACTATAAACCACTTCTGTTTAAATTCCAGTTTAGCAATATTTTTAGAAAAACTAATCTGGAAGGAGTAGATAAAGTACACATGCAGGAATTAGGATAATCTCAACTTGGAAACTAGTATACTATCCTAGATAAGATAAGCATCTAGAACTAGGAATGGTGGTAACTGAATGAAAGAAACGAGAGACTTAATGAAGAAAAATAGATAAAACTAATAGTGACTGGCTGGTTATGAGTTGAAAAGGCAAAAATGGGGGCAGCTAGGTGGCACAGTGGATAGAGCACCAACCCTGCAGGCAGGAGGACCTGAGTTCAAATATGACCTCAGACACTTAATAATTGCCTAGCTATGTGACCTTGGGCAAGTCACTTTTTTTTTTGGTTCCATGGTATACTTTAATCTCAGTTGAATGTAAAGAGAGAGAAATCACATTCTTAAGGAAGTATGAGATAGCAAAATTACATAATAAGATAATGGGTTTTTTCCCCCTAAATTGAAGGTAATAGTCTTTGGACTTTGTTCAAAGTCCACAATTCTTTCTCTGGAGATAGTATTCTCCATTGAAGATACCCCAAAACTGTCCCTGGTTGTTGCACTGATGGAATGAGCAGGTCCATCAAGGTTGAACATCACCCCCATGTTGCTGTTAGGGTGTACAATGTTTTTCTGGTTCTGATCATCTCACTCAGAATCAGTTCATGCAAATCCTTCCAGGCTTCCCAGAATTCCCATCCCTCCTGGTTTCTAATAGAATAATAGTGCTCCATGACATACATATACCACAGTTTACTAAGCCATTACACAATTGAAGGACATTCACTCAATTTCCAATTCTTTGCCACCACAAACAGGGCTGCTATGAATATTTTTGTACAAGTGATGTTTTTACCCTTTTTCATCATCTCTTCAGGGTATAGACCCAGTAGTGGCATTGTTGGATCAAAGGGTATGCACATTTTTGTTGCCCTTTGGGCATAATTCCAAATTGTTCTCCAGAAAGGTTGGATGAGTTCACAGCTCTACCAAAAATGTATTAGTGTCCCAGATTTCCCAAATTCCTTCCAACACTGATCATTGTCATTTCTGGTCATATTGGCCAGTCTAAGAGATGAGAGGTGGTATCTCAGAGATGCTTTAATATGCATTTCTTGGCGTTGTTTTTTTTTTTTTGCTTGTTTGTTTTTTTAGGTTTTTGCAAGGCAAATGGCGTTAAGTGGCTTGCCCAAGGCCACACAGCTAGGTAATTATTAAGTGTCTGAGACTGGATTTGAACCCAGGTACTCCTGACCCCAAGGCCGGTGCTTTATGCACTATGCCACCTAGCCACCCCTGCATTTCTTTAATAAGTAATGATTTGGAACAATTTTTCATATGACTAGGGATTGCTTTGATTTCCTCAGCTGTAAATTGCCTTTGGGCAAGTAACCCCATTGCCTTAAATTAAAAAAAAAAAAGAAAAAAAGAAAAGGCACAAATGAGGATGGCTACAAGGTTTCAAGTCTCATTAACTACAAAAACTGATGGTACTACTAAAAGTAGTAGGCAAATGGAGGTCAGAGAACACACTGAGAAAATTAAGTTCCATTTTAGGCATGCTGAATTGATATGCTTAGCAGAATTTCTGGTAGAAATGTGTTAAAATAGGTAGTTGGGGTGAGAGCTGCAGTCTAAGGCTATAGACTTGTATCACTGTCAAAGGTGACTGATGATGTGGAGAAAATGAATGTAAAAGAGATAACATAGCAAAAAGAGTGGAGGACCAAAGATTAATAAACCTTAAGAAGGAAAAACTTATAAAGCAGACTGAGAAGGAACAGAACAGGAAGCAGGAGAACCAAGGTAATAGAGCATCATGGAAGGAAAAAGTTTCAAGGATGGGATGAAGGACAATGTGTTCAGTGTTACAATGAGATCAAGAATGAAAATAGAGAAAAAGTCACTAAATTTGGTAACTTTGGGGACAAAAACCATATGGCTAGTGATGAAAAATATTAACTATTCTATTATTTAAAGGAAATAAGAAGGAATTATAAAACAATATATATAACTAAGAATCATCAGTTTTATCTATTGTTGTTCAGTCAGTTTAGTACCACTTGTATTCATTCTCCCCTTAGAGATCAGACCTTCAGCCACCTATGAACTGCCATGATAGAATCGCCATCTTTTTTCTTCTTGCCTTCTCTCCTGTTTTTATTCTGCCCTTTTTTTTGTATCTTTCTTTTGTAATCTTTTCCATCTTGTTTTTTTTCTCAGTATTTCTTCATCACTTAATCACCTTCATCATCCTACTTTCTGGACATCACCCCCTTTATGCCACTGGATAATACAGTTTCCAGTTTCCATGACCATCATGCTATGGTCTAGACATTATATCTATTTTCAATACCTCTTTCACAGTACTGTCATACTTATTTTTTTTTAGATTTTTCTTTTAGGGCAAATGGGGTTAAGTGGCTTGCCCAAGGCCACACAGCTAGGTAATTATTAAGTGTCTGAGGTTGGATTTGAACCCAGGTACTCCTGACTCCAGGGCCAGCACTCTATCCACTGCGCCACCTAGAGGCCCACTGTCATACTTATTTACATTTTTTTTTTCGGTTTTTGCAAGGCAAATGGTGTTAAGTGGCTTGCCCAAGGCCGCCCAGCTAGGTAATTATTAAGTGTCTGAGACCAGATTTGAACCCAGGTACTCCTGACTCCAGGGCCGGTGCACCACCTAGCCGCCCCCTTATTTACAATTTTTAAGGTACCTTGTTTAAATTTGTTTTATTTTTAAAATATTTAATACCTATTTGTATGGCAATATCATGAGCTTTGATGATATGCTTTGTCTAAATATAATCATTTTGAGGTACTTTGTCCAAGTTGATACATCATTATCCCCCTTGGGAAAGTATAGCCCTCTTGGGCTATAATGACATACTGCTTTCAGGAGCTCCAAAATCTCCTTTGGGGATTTTGATTTAGTATATGCTTTAAGCTGTTTCACAAAGCATCCATATTTCTTCCTTGGTGAGCTCCTTGCTGAATAAGCAAACTTAGGCTAAGCATCCTTCTCTTCAGATGGGGCAAAAAAATGCCATTGAGACAATAAATTCCATAATTTATGATTACTGCAAAAGTCCGTTTCCCTTAAGTATAGCATATCTATATAAAAGTTAAATCTAAATCCTAAAGTAGAAAAGGGATTTTTAACACAAACACATGGATTCAACTGAGGGCATAATAAATTTGAAATGGAATTTTAAAGAGAACAAATTGCCTTCAACATTTTCACCAAGGCAAATATGTATAACTCATATTAAGAGATTTATAGAAAATGTAACAGTTTATATGGTTGAATAAGGCCTATAGGCACCAGATTACTACCTCTACCCTAACAAAAATAAAATCCCAAAAGCAGAACAGAGTTCAATTTCTCTACTCTTCTGAGTTATTTTAATTAGTAAGGGATTGTACCACACAGTTAAACAAAAAGATCATCTTATTTGGAGTCAAAGGACCTGAGTTCAAATTCCTCCCATAACTAATTCCTAAATGATCTTGGGGCAAGTCATTGCATTTCTCTAGGTCTTATTTCTTCATTTTAAAACTAAGAGTGCTAGAAGACTTTTTTTTTTCTTTTCGGTTTTTGCAAGGCAATGTGGTTAAGTGACTTGCCCCAGGTCACACAGCTAGGTAATTATTTATGTGTCTGAGGCTGAATTTGAACTTAGGTCCTCCTGACTTCAGGGCTGGTGTTCTATCCACTGCACCACCTAGCTATCCCCTAGAAGATTTCTAAGGTCTATTTTAGTTCTAAAGCTAAATTAGATACAGTTGGTGGTACAGTGTTTAGAGCACTGGGTCTAGAGTGAGGGAGACTTAAGCTTATATAGCTGCTTGTTATGTGTCCCTGGATAAGTCACAATCCCTGTTTGACTTGGTTTCTTTGTCTAGAAAACAAGTAGCAACCACCTCCCAAGAGAAGCAAATCAGAAAATATTTGCAATGTGTTTAGCAAGAGAGCATTGTACAAAGCAGGCACAACATAAATACTTTCCCCTCCTCTTCTTCTAAATCAATGACTCAATGAAGCCAGTGATTTATTCAAAAGGAAGTTCATAATCCTACTTTGTCAAGTGATGGGAAACTAATTATAACTTCTTTGGATAAAGTATATTGTTCATGTTTGACAAAAAATTTGCTATGAGCAGTCACATTTGTTGTAACACATTAAATTATGAACAAAAGTATTCAAATAAATATTAAATCTTATAAATTAAAAATATTGTCTAGTTCTTTTCATAAAAAACAGAACAAGTTATTTTTCTATATTTACCTTTTGTTGGACTTAGGTTCTGATCTATAAATCCTTTGAGTTCTCCATTTGTAGAAGTTAGACCAACCTAAAGAAATTGTTAAAAAAAATTCTATTGAAAAAAGGATAAATAAAAGTATCCAAATACCTTAAAAACCACTTCATATCTTTCATCAGATTGATGCATACCACTACAAACTATTAATGCTATTATTTATTGAGAAAGGAATTAAAAAAGGTAAATTATATCAATTGTGGGTATAAGATGATCATTCACAACCATAAGAAATAATGTAATCATTTATGTATAATTATGAACAATGTGGAAGAAAAAGTAAATGTAATTTTATGAACTCTGCTCTCAATCAACAGAATTGCTAATAGTTCCTTCAGTGGGAACCTTGTAAAATCAAGGAGACACAAATCTGCCTATAAATACTAAAACTTTGCCATCATGAATTCACTTGAGTTTTTGCTTTTCCTTCTCTCTTATGGGAAAAAATTCTCTTTAGTTGATCAGTATGTTATGCTACCATGCAGCAAATAAACATTAAAATGCTTAGGGGTAAGATATTTTCTATCTATTGTCACCTTTGGGGAATCTTCTTAATACTTAAAGGAATATTCAAAGGACACATCCTACAACAGAGCTAAATATTAAGAGAATAGTCAAAACAGTCAAAAGTGATCATATTTTATTAAAAGAGCAAAATAATAAATTATATAATCATAACAATGAATGTTAATAGTTTTACTAAAGCTTTACAACTGTACCAAAGTTTATTAATATTAATTGGGCATATTTACATTAGATCCGACACTAAAATTTTTTCAGTTAACTTATACCTATACTGGAAAAAAGGAACTCTATTGCAGTTAATTTAAAATAGGAGATAATATAAGTACACATATATATTTGAAATGTGTTCTGGAACATATATTTAAATATAGTTGTAATATTCCAGGAATTCACAAAAAATTAAATAAACCAATGAAGCCCTAATTTAAAGATACAACTAAGAAGAATGGAGACTATTTCTCTATTCTATCCCAAACTCCATTATTGTTCCCTGACCCTTACTCAATTGCTGGGCATGTAAAAAAAACCCATCATAATAAAATTGGTTTTTATACCTTGTGGGTTCACATGTTCCTGTAATAAAGAGGTAAAATAATTAAAATCTTTGTTTCAAAAGAGTTTTCTCTAACTACTTGGATGCTGAAGCAAATAGTGCCAAAGGGAACAACAATGGAACAAGGTTAAAAGGTTTAAAGAATTTCTGACAGGAAAATGATCAATATTGGAGAGGCTGTGGGGAAAGTGGGACACTAATACACTGTCGATGGAATTTTTAATTGATCAAATCATTCTGAAGAGTGAGTTGGAACTCTTCCCAAAGGGCAAACTGTACATCCAGCAATACCACTACTAGCTTTGTATCCAAAAGAGATGATAAAAATGGGAAAAGGACCCACATGTGAAAAGACATTTTCTAGCAGCAGATTTTTTTTTGTGGGTGGAAAAAAATTAGAAATTGAGAGGATACCCTTCAGTTGAGGAATGGCATATTTGCAAGCAGTGGTTTATACACACACACACACACACATACACACACACACACACACACACACACACACACACACACACACACACATAAAATGGAGCTCTATTTTGCAATAAGAAGTGATGAACAGGCAAATTTCAGAAAAACCTAGGAATATTTGTATGAATTGAGGAAAATTAAATGAGCAGAACCAAGAGAACAGCATACAGAGTAACAGCAACATTGTATGATAATCAACTATGTTGACTTAGTTCTTCTCAGCAATATAATGATCCAAGACAATTACAAGGACTTTTGATGGAAAATGCCATCCCCATCCAGAGAAAGAACTAAAGGACACAATGCAGATTTGAAGCATCCTATTTTCCCCTTTTTTTAATGTGTGAGTTTTTCCCCCCTTGTGGTCTGTTTCTTCATTCACAACCATGATTTTTTTTTTTAGGTTTTTTTTTTTGCAAGGCAAATGGGGTTAAGTGGCTTGCCCAAGGCCACACAGCTAGGTAATTATTAAGTGTCTGAGACCAGATTTGAACCCAGGTACTCCTGACTCCAGGGCCAGTGCTTTATCCACTACACCACCTAGCCGCCCCCCACAACCATGATTAATATGGGAATATGTTTTACATGATAGGACATATGTAACTATATCAATGTTAACTGTTTAAGGAAGAAGAGAAGGGAGAGAGAAAAATTTGAAACTCAAAATTTTGTAAAAATGAATGTTAAAAATTATCTTTACATACAATTGGAAAAAATACTATTAAAAAGTACATCTGAGGAAAACTATCAATAAATAAGTTATACAATTTTGTCTACATTACTTCTCACTTTCTTCACTCATAAATCTATATTTGAAATCCTATAAAATAAACTATGCTAATCTAGCACAGAAGGATCAGAAATTAAGAACACCTTGCAGGACTAAATTGTGTCCAATAAGAAAGTATGTTTTCACATGCTAGAGATAATAAGAAAAAAAAATCTAATTTCAAAATAAAATTTTAATATTTCCTCGTAATTATTTGTATTTAAAGTACATTTGCAGAGATTGGGGAAATCATAGAAAAATTATTTTTTAAATGTATGAATTGAAACAGTTGATACTCTCTGTCCTTCTAATACAACATAGGATTTTTAAAGTAAATACTGAGGGTATTTCAATACATTATCAACCCAAAAGCACTAAAATGCTTTCTATGCACAATTAAATTTAATATACATTTATAAAGTACCTACTATGTGCAAAATGAGAGGCAGCATGGCCTATTGAACAGGGAGTTGCTCTCTGACTCAGGAAGGAAAATGTTCAAACCTTTCAACTGACACATAATGGTTGTAAAATTCTGATCAAACAGCTTAACCCAAAAGTATCCCAGGCTATTCTTAGCTATGATTTTTTGAGTAGTTGTGATTTTGCATTGGTAAAGCAGTTTCCTCACTGGGAGTTTCCTATATTAATGAAATCACAATCTATCCCTTCCCCTATCTCCCACAAAATAACCAAAGGGCAAGGTATTTTTCTAGAAACAAAGATAGAAAAGAAAAATGATACTGCAAGCCCTCAAGGAGTTTACTTCATATAAAAGGAAATATGATCTATATCCCGGTAAGTAGAATAAAAACTAGAGTATGAGAGGGGCAAAGAAGCAATGCAAATACAATGTTCAATGAAAATCAGAGGAAAGAGAGAATACATGAAGCTGGGAGAGATCAAGGATGGCTTAGAGGAGAAGGTGGCAGCATAACTCAAACAAGAGAAGGATTTTGATAGGAAGAGTTGAAGAAGAAATGTATTCCAAGCATAAAGAATGGCATGAGTGAATATGTTATTGTGGGAGAAAGAATGCTAGAGTTCAGGGAATAGTTAACAGTTTAATTTCACAAGATTAATGTGAAAAAATACTGGGAAGGTAAGTGTAGACCATTAATTGTCAGGATGAGTAGCTTGCATTATATTCTACAGATAACAGGAAACTACTAATGATTTTTTTTGGAGGAAATACAATATAGTCATATTTGGACTTTAGGACTTTATTCTGGTGGCTGGGTGAGGAATGAGTTAGAAGAAGAAAATGAAGGCATGGACACCAGCTACGAATCCATTACAATTATTTAGGCAATAGATAATAAAGGTCTGGACTTGGGAATGGAAGGGGGAAACAGAATTAACCAGATTCTATATGGGGAGGAAAGGAAAGGGAGGAGTCCAATCATACTCTGAAGTGATAAGCCTGGATGACCAGGAGCTTAGTGGCACCAGCAAAAAAAAAAAAAAAATAGGGAAGTAAGGAGAAGCGGCTTTTGAAGGCAGATAAAATTAGTTCAGTTTTTATTATTTTGAGTTTATGGTACTGGCAGGAAACCAAGGTAGTGATGTCCAATTATAGATCTGAGACCATAGCAATGGAAGTTACAGGGTTTTGTAGTATTTATTCTTATCTATTAAACCTATCTCTGTTGCTTTTAAATGATTTTCTTCATCAAGATGTAAGCTTGCAGCATACATAATCAAGATCTCTGCAAAAAAAGTCTTTTATTCATTCTTTTTACTAGTGTCATATGTAGGGACTCAAACATCCCACATTATTCAAATAACCCCCTCACCCTAATAAAAACTTCCTCTAGAATTTAAGATTCCATGCCTGACATTCTGAACAGTTGTTACAAAGAAATTCTCTGAGCTCCCCTACTATTTATATGATCACTCTTACAAGAAAGTTAAGAAGGAAAGAAAAATGCCATCTCTCTCTTCCTCCTCCAGAGTAAAAATGGAAAGACAAAGACTGCCTTGAATACAGACCCAATACAGAGTGACCACTGAGTAAAGTACCAGCCTACACCTTGTGTTTACACAAAAATGATCAACTGTAAAACCTCAACAAAACCACAGATTGAAATCAGAGGGTTTACAGTTGTATGGTTACTGTTAAACATCTGCTCTTTGAATGTTTGACTCTGCAGAGCTGAGAAACATATCACTCTGAAAAAAAGGCACAGTTGTTCACCTGCATCATTAAAGAACTGTCCAATGACATCTGAGAAGAAATAAAGATAATCACAAGTCAATATATGTACTGAAATTAGTCTTATACCTGGCGTACTCCAGTGGACTTGAACAATGAAATCTGTTTTTTTTTGTAATATAAAACAAAGTATACAAGCAATTTCCATAAAGATGTAAAACCAATACCAAAATCTATGCAGACGTGTGGCAGAGTGGGGAGTATTCTGGGTGGCAAAATGGGGAGTGCTGGGCACAGTGGGTAGAGAGTTGGGTGGCACAATGAAGAGCCTTTGGTGGCACAACAGGGAGTGCTAGGTGGCACAGTGGAGAGTATGTTGGGTGGCACAGTGAAGAGTGCTAGGTGTCACAGCAGGGAGTGTGCTGGCTGGCACAGTGGGCAGAGTGATGGTAGCCCAATGAAGAGAACAGGTTGGCACAGTAGGTAGATTTCTGGGTGGCACAATGGGTACAGTACTGTGCAGCATGATGGTAGAGTGCTGCGTGGCACAGTAGGAAGTGTGCTAGGTAGTAGCACAGTGGGTAGAGTACTGCATGGCACAGTGGGCAGAGTGCTAGGTGACATGGAAGGTAGTGTGCTGGGCTTTTATTGTGAACATATGTAGGTATACATGGTCACATTTTTATGTGTATTCATATATACTTGCACATAAGGTGGCAGCATAAGTCACACTCCTGATTCTCACTGACAAGGTGACTTTGGACAAGTAACTTCCCTGCTTGGAGACTTGGGATTTTTCATCAATAAAATGGGCACATGTACCCCTCCTTCCCTACCCCACACACTAGCTGGCCTGAAATGGGGGGGAGGAGGAAGAGAAGTCAGAATACGGGCTCAAATCCTGCCCTCACACTAAGGGATTTCAACATATCTATTGATTTTTCTCTCAAATTTGCTAACCATTCAGTTCCTCAACCTACTCATTTCCCATTATTTAATTTCCAACCCATTTAAGTCACACACACAAAGAAAGTCATACTCTTGATCTTGCCTTCACCCCCCAAATGACCATATCCATGTTTAAGAATACAGAAATTCCCTTATCTGGCATTAATACTCTACTGGCTTTTCACCTCTCCCTCCTCTGCCTTCCCTTAATTAAATAACCTTACACTTAATCTATAATACGACCTCCAACTCCTTGCCCCCTCAATTCTCTCCCAAGCCATCTCCGCTGCACTAGCCTTTCTCTCCTCTTCTCCCCATTTTGACTCCTAGACATCCTCTATTCTTGAATTTGTAGTCTCCTTATCATGCCAGCAAGTCTCAGCTTGGTGACTCCTAATTTTCATTGCTTTTGCTCCTACACATGTGCTGCTGAACAAAAAGGGGGAAAAAATCACGCAACCACAAACTTATGATACCTTCCTGATACCTGAGCCCTCACTGCTGTGAGGCAGTCCCTACTATATATCAACTAACTATCCTATTCCTTAAAAGCAGCTTTTCCAAACTCTTTCAGCCCTCCTAAAATCTCCCGTGGCTCTCCTCTACTCCCCATTCTATCAAGTAAGAACCTTCATGTTTTACAGAAAAAACAGAGGCCATTAGCTGTGAACTCCTCCCCTCTTTCATACCTCCTATTATTCGGGTGCCTTCAACCCCTTTCTCCTCCTTAACCCCTTTTTACACATGATGAAATGGCCTTAATTTTTTGTTGTTGTTGTTAGGTTTTTGCAAGGCAAATGGGGTTAAGTGGCTTGTCCAAGTTCATGCAGCTAGGTAATTATTAAGTGTCTGAGACCGGATTTGAACTCAGGTACTCCTGACTCCAGGGCCAATGCTTTATCCACTGTGCCACCTAGCCGCCCCAATGGCCTTAATTTCTTACCAAGGCTAAAATCTCAACTTGCTCATGTCATCTCATTCCATTTCATCTCTTCCAGCACATTATTCCTCTGACATACCAACTCTATCATTTATTTCCAATCTCTCCCTGTCTACTGGTTCCTTCCCTCCTGCCTAAAAAATGCTGACATCTCTCCCATCCTGAAAAAACCTTCACTTGATCCTTCCATCATCTCTATCATCACATTCTTTCCTTTGTAGCTAAACTCCTCAAAAATAGTCATCTACAACAGGTTTCTCTCTTCTCCCTCTCTTCCAAAGCCCTTACGATATGGTTGCCAAATCTTATCATGCCACCAAAATTGCTCTTTCCAACATTACTAATGATCTCTTAGTTGCCAAACCCAGTGGCCTTTTCTCAATCTTCATTTCCTTTCCTCTCTGAAGCCTTTGCCACAATTGATATCACTATCTCTTCCTTGATAACTCTCTTTTCTCTAGCTTTTCAGGACACCACTTTCTCCTGGTTTTCCTCCCACCTATATAACAACTTCTCTCTATTTTGCTAGATCCTCTTTGCTAAATTTCCCTTGTTCCCCACTCAAGGGAATCTATCTCCTATCTCTGCGCCTTTGTACTAGTTGAACCCCAGGCCTGGGGAGCATTCCCCTTACTTGGCCTCACAGAAACCCTTGTTTCCTTGAAGGTGTGGGTCAGGCACCATAGTCTGTATGTTTTTCTGAACCTCCCACTAATAGTACCCTTGCTCCCTATCTTATAACTTAAAAACTTAGTGTGTTTATGTCTATATGTCTGTCTATATAGATGTATATATAGTTATGTATATTTATGTTATATATGTTTCTGTGCAGATTTGTATTGAATATAAATTTCTTTTGAATTTTTGCCCTCACTCTTTCTATTTATATCCCAAGGGTCTAGCACAGGGCCTCTACCATTGCAGGCACCTAATCAATGCCTGTTGATTGAATGAATGAAGCACAGCTTTGGGTGAGTTATACAGGGAGAAATGAGCAACTGGGAACAACACACAACACAACTATCATGAATTTAGAAGGATTTTTGATTAGAATGTTTACTGTTTTCAACAGATATAAATAGGTTTGAATGAAGGGCGGGTTCTGGAGGAAAGATCATAAATTCTATTTTGGAATGCCATCTGTATCCTGAGAAAGAATTGTGGAATTTGAACAAAAACCAAAGACTTTCTACTTACCTTTAATTTAATTTAAAAAAAGCCTCATTATGAAAAAAATAAATGAATGAATGAATAAATAAATAAATAAATAAATAAGTGAATAAATTCTACTTTAGACATCTCTGGGGCATCCCAGTAAGACTGAAGCTCAAGGGAGATAGATCTGGACATCATCTGCATAAATATGACAATTAAACCTTCTGATTAGATCACCAAGACTTTTAAATATATAAAAAGTAAAGAGAGGAGGACCCAGGACAGAGCTTCACAGGAATATTTCAATGATAAGGGGATGAGTTATGGATGTTGAGCTATCAAAAGGGACTGAAGAGGAATGGTTAAGAATGGTAAAAGAAGAACTAGAAGAGAATTAGAGGTATGAAAATCTAGAAGAGAGAATATTCACAGAGGGAAAAAAGGGTAGTCAGAAGGGATTTAAAAAATAATCAAATTTATCAAATAACACTGAAAAGTCCTTTGACTTTTCCTTTTGGGTAGCCGGGTCATACCTTTGTTCCAAGGTCTTCATGGTGCCAGACACAACCCACGTGTTCAATAATGAGAGTTCAACCAGGAGAGATGTGTAACAGGTTTTATTAACAGGACACTACATGGCTACATCCCTACATCTCTACATCTCTAACTCACATAGTTGAGTAAGGGTATATATAAGCCTAGTCCCACTGTTATCAGCATTCCTCATCTTCAGGCACTGTGAAAGAGTAATGGGCATGCCACAAAAGGTGTGTATCTTGGCTTAAATAGGATGAGGATGAAAGGCAGAGAGATAAGGGCCAAAGCTCCTTCCTGAGAATCTTCAACAAGATAAGGATGAAAGGCAGAGAACAAACAGAGAAAAGGGCCAGAGCTCCTTCCTGGGTTCAGAGCACTCTGGTATGAACATTCCTGTTGTCCCCGGTCTCATGACTCTCAGGATGAACTCCTCATGGTCACATACTCTGTGTATTAACCCCTTACATAAAACATCTTTAGTATAAGTTGAGTGATGAAGTTGGAAGTCAAACTGAATGAATGAAAAAAGAGCAAGTAAGGGCACCAAGTGCAGACAATTCTTTCAAGGAGTTTGGTTGAGAAAGGGAAGAGAAATATAGGATGATAAATTGAGGGGATGCAATACCATGTTTGAATAAATTAACCAACAAATGGTAGATAGGAAAAGACTGAAGATTAGCAGTGGGTTAAAGGATAGGCCATCTGTTAGAGAAGGAAGGGACAGTTCAAGGACACACATTGAGGAGGATTTTCCTGGTGAAAAGAAAGACTATATCATTATTACAGAATGGAAGAAAAGGGAAGACAATAGCAGATGGTATCAAGGGGTTCTGAGATGAAGAAAAAAGGGGGAAAAAGGAAGGCAGAGGGTGGCACTGCTTTTTTGAAGACAGATAATCAGTGCCCTTGTGGTACAGTCCAGACATTTTCTTCATTAAGAGAAAATCTAACCAAGAAAGTATTTTTAAACATCCTCCAGTGAAATTGATGTATTCAACTGATAGAGAAGGAATTCTCTGGCAGCAGCCAGAACCAACACCTTAAAGCCCAAACAAAGGTCTTTCTATCTGGCAGCAACAATCTACATCTGTCTACAAGGGGGCAATTTGACAGCAATTCACCCGGAGTCAGCTGCCAGGGGAAGGGGACTGTATAACTCCCAAGGAAATTGTTTAATACTTACATTTTCTGTCGTCATGTCAGACTGGAGTCTTTTTCTGTTTTTCTAAAAGCATAAAAAAATTCTTCATCTTCAAAAATACTTCAAAAGAAACATCCTGTTAAAAAAAAAGAGGTATAGAAATGTAAGATCTTGAGAATATTCTTGAAACACTTTTTTCCTCTGTCCAAATGATGCTAGAAAAAGTCAGAAAAATAAGGTGTATTTTGAGGAATGTGGTTGGACCTACCCTTTTTCTTATATGTGCCTAAATTCATCTAAATTAATGTGAAAGGGAAGAAGATACACAGGATACAGAACTGTCATAACCTCACTTTCTTTTAAAGATTCTAGTGTATTTTGGATGCTCACTCAATGTTGTTAAAGCTCTTTATAATCAAACTAATGCAATGTAAACTAGACATTGACAAAAAACTATAATTCCTTAAAAACTAAGATTTCTTGGAGGAAAAAAGCATATGGTTTCAATTTCTAATAAAATACTTTTAACTTTTTATGTTTTCATGCTTAAAAAAGTGGATCATACAAAAGATCTAAGGATATCATAAACTATTTTCCAATTTTGGACTTCCCCATTCTGAGATTCAAACATTCTAAAAATCTATCTCTAAAAAAATTCACAAGTCTAAATAAATAAAACTAGTAAGTGTTATTAATAACTCTTTATTGCATATTTAGTCATAAAAGTAAACATGAATCATATCTACTTCAGAATTCAGCATTCCAGAGAATTAGAACCACAAAGTATAGCTGCTAATGTTTTGAATAGTAACACTGAAACTCTAGATTTTTTGGTATATAAGTAAAATAAAATCATTAATAATAATATGCAGGTAATTTCTTAAAAATCTTACTTAGAGGGGAAAGGAAATTTAAATTAGATTTTATACTTTTAAGAAATCATTTAAAAATGCATAATCTTCTAAACATAATAACATTCTTAGGCTATTTAAGTATACAATAGAATTTAAGAATTGGACAGATCAACTAGTTCAACTCAAATGTTTCAAGAATAAGAGAGTTCCAGAAAGATTTATTACTTGCCCAAATTCATAATATGAACTTGGTACTAGAATCTCAAATATATGACAATCAGTACAGAGCTCATTTTATGAACTCTGTTGCCATTTTCCCTATAAAATGAGGCTAATATTTGTCTTATGAGCAATAGGATTGTTTTATCAAATGTAATAATATATATGAAAGTATGTTGAAGCCATTAGAATACTATATAAATAAATGTAATAAAGTCATAATTTTGTGAAACTCAGCATCTATTTTGACTTGATTAGAAGCTTATTTGAGGGGGCACTGGTCTTGGTGGCAGGGGACTTGAGTTCAAATGTGGTCTCAGACATTTAATAATTGTCTAGTTGTGTGACCTTCCTTGGGCAAATTATTTGACCCCATTGCCTTAAATAAATAAAAAATAAAAACTATTTTGGGCCTGAATTTTCACATCTGCACAATGAAAGGGTTAAACTCCATTTCCCCTCTAAATCTAGCATCTCATGTTCACAGCCCTGACTACCAAGCTGCTCACGTCTTCTGGGGCTCTCATGGCCCACTCTCTGCTCCCCACAAAGCACTGTCCTCTATGTATCACCCTCAGCTATCTAGTGACATTTTGTTTTTTCTCTCTCAATGTTTCCTTTGTGAGAACTTACTTATGGGTTTTTTAATCAACATTTTGTCCATGGTGTTCTCTTTACATTCTCTCTAAGAAATTTCATTCCCGGGGGGTGAGGGGGTGGGGTGGGGTGAGCTATGTGGCACAGTGGATAAAGCACCAGTCAGGATCTGGTGGTGCCTTCTTCCCAACAATGTTAGACTTAGAATGTTCTGCCCAAATCTGCTTCTCATTCTAATTTTCCCATTTTAGTCAGGACTACTATCATTAGTTCAAATTCCAAAGTTCAAAACCCCAGTATTATCTTTCTCCATTTCCCTATCCAATTAACTGTCAAGTCTGGGCAATTCTACCTTTTTAATAACTTACTTCCTCTAAACTCCCACTGTCATAAATCTAGAAGAGATTCTAATTACCAACTATTTGAACTGGTGCCTTACAATGGAAAACATGTTAGATTTGCAGTCAAGAGGACAAAGTTCAAATCCTGCTACTTAATCTGAGACCTTGAGCAAATTGGATTTCAGTTCCTCACCTGTAAAATGGAAGGACTGCATGAGATGATGTCTAAGGTCCCTTCTAGTTTTAAATCTAAATTCCTATGATGTCCCTAAGGCTCTACTCTCTCCCGCTTCAAATCTAAATTTGTTAACATTATCAAAGGATGATAGCACTTTCCTGTTCAAAACCTTTGACAGTTTCCTTCAATCTAATGAATAAAATTTATACTCAGCCCTGTACTTAAGCCTATTTATAATCTGGCATCACCAGTACCTTTCAAAGTTTATTTCTACACTCTTCTCTACATACACATTCTAGTCAAAATGGATTTCACACAAATATACACACTCACACTACATACACCACCCACATTCAATCTCTTCACTTAAGCTCAACAAAAATGTATTAAGCACCTTATAATATGCCAGGGACATGGAAGATTTGTTTACAAAGATTTTTAAAATGTCATTGCCCTCATCCTCAAAGTGTTTATAATACAAAAAGGGAAGATAAGACATATAAAAAAACTATAATTTGATTTAGTATAAGATTCTAAGAGAAGTCAAATAGAGGGGTGTGAACAATTCAAGGAAGATAATACTTATATTAGGGAAGTTAGCACCTGAGCTAATGACTAAAAGAGAAACAGAATTTGAAAAAAAGCCCAGGCACAAAGTCCTTGTTACACCCCTACCCCATTCCCTTTGACTGTGATGTTCCCAATGTCTAGACATCCTCCACAATTCAAGATGCCTTTAGCTCTGAAATTCAGTCCATCTCTTAAAGTCAAATTTAAGTAGTCAAATGTGAAATCTTCCCTAATGCCTCCACTAGTTTAGACTTCCCTCTTCAAAAACAAAAACAAAACCAAAACCAGAAGAAAAGGAGAAATATCTCACAGGAAAACAATTCACCCAGATCTAGGAGAAATAATTAAAAAAATTATTGGACAATCTGAAAGCTGTGAACAAAAAGAAAAAAGACAATTTCAAGAAATTATAAATGAAAACTGTCCAGATATATCAGAGAGTCAGAAGACAGTAGAAATTTTAAGAATCTTATCAGTGACCTCCTAAAAGAAATAAATCTCCAAAATAAAACCCCCCAGGAATATTACAAACATCTTGGTCAAGGAAAAAATATTGCTAGCAGTTAGAAAGGAAGAATGCAAGTACTGAAGAGCCACAATCAGGATCACACAAGACTTTGCAGTCACCACTAAAAAGGAGAAGCAAGCTTGCAAATATGGCATTCCTGAAAGTAAATAGTCTAGGATTATAACCAAGTATAATTTAAAGAGAAAAACTTATTATATTGCCAAAGTGGGGGGAAAGGGACATTTAACAAAGTAGAGGCAAGCCTTCCTGATGAAAAGACCACAGTGGAGTAGAAAATGTGACCTAAAATAATAGAATCATGAAACTATGTGAAAAATCTTAAGAGGCTAAATAGTTTACATTCTTACATGGGAAGTGATACATGCAACCCCTTGGAATTTTATCATCCCCATGTGTCACAGGTGGAGTCTAACTAGACACAGGGCCTGAATGTGATTCTGAGTGTGTTTGGATGATCTTAAAAGAAGAATAAAAGGGGCACCTAGGTTGCATAGAGTGGACAGAGCACCAGCCTTGGAATCACCTAGCTGGGTGACCTTGGGCAAGTCACTTAACCCATTGCTTTGCAATCCCACCTCCCAAAAAATAAAATAATTATGAATGGCATAAAATATTTGAAAGTTTACCTGTCATGACACATATAACTACAGGACCCTAATTTCCAAACAGTTCACAAAAATAAAGACATCTAAATAACTGGAGAAATACTAATTGCTTATGGATAGGATAAGTTAATATAATATAAATAATAATATTACAAAATCAATTTACTTCAGTGCCAGAGCAAACTACCAAAGAATTACTATACAGAACTAGGAAAAATATCAAAATTGTCTAAAGAAAAAAAAAAAGTCAAGAATAGCATAAAATCAATGGGGGAATAAAAAGAAAAGCATTTTGCTTAACAATACCAGATCTCAAACTATACTACAAAGTAATCATTATCAAAACAATTTGAGTGTTTTTGTTTTTGCTTCATCTACTCCTGATTTCTTCAATTTACCTGATACATAGTATATTTTGTTCTATATTCTCATATTTATTCTAAGCCCTTTCTTTTTAGGCATGTTTCTTGTGAGCAACAGATTGTCAAATTTATTTCTTCTCTTATCCAATCTGTCATTCTTTACTGTTTTATTGGACTGTCTGATACATTAACATTTAAAGTTATGAAAGTTAGGTTTAGGATTTCCTTCATTTTGTTCCTCTGTCTTTAAAGGCAGTACTTATCTCTTCAATTCTTTTTGCTTCATCTACTTAAGACAACTCTCTCTTCCTAATCCTTAGGACTCTCTTTTGTTTGTCTCCCTTTCCTCTAGTTTTGTGTGTTACTCTTGTATATATTACACATTAATAAATGCTTGGTGAATTGAATTGACTATAAAGGTCATTTACTGCTATTCATCTTGTTCTAAAATCACAGATTGTTTGAGTTTTTATATAATCACAATCACATATCTATAATTCAATGATGTTCTACTCTAAAAACTTTAAACATGAAAATATTTAAAACAAAAAGTTTAGAAAACATTATATAAAACAATAAATTTTATGAACTATCCCTGATTCAAACAATTACCAAAAAAAAGAAATAAGAGGCATTTACCATCTAAAAGCCTGAAAAATATATCCCTTCAACATTTCCCAGTTGTTCTCCAAACCTTCAAAATTGAAAACTTCATCATCTGATTTTTTTTAAAGCAATAACATAACATCTCTTCAGAACATGGGAACTACCATTTTTTTAAAAAAAGCTTACCTATTTTTATATTCTACTACATTCACTATCTCTCTCTCTAGAGCAATAAGTACAGTCTTCTCTACAAATGAGAGCTTAGTCAGTTTTGACTAATACAGATTAATTAAGAGAAACTAAGGAAATTTTAAAATGTAACTTCTAACTTCACAATAGATTTGAGAGGATTTTTAGTTGGCACTTTCTTTTCTTTCCTAATAGAACAAATTTTTCTTCTAAATAAAAACTCTAATAGAAATACATCCTACTGGGTTTTTCCCCAGTAATTTCTTATGTTATTCTACATTATTATATTACTTTAACTAACAATACTAGAATATGATTAAGTATAAAGTAAGCATAACACAAATCTTCAAAACTCGTAGAGATTTGGATTTTTACAGACTCTGAAGACAAATTTTACTTGATTTTTAACCCTTTAAAATGCTGGACAGAAAAAGTATGGATGAAAACCAGTTGAAGAAGTCACCAATTTTGCATGACACTAGTCATTTCTGAAAGATGAAACATAGTCGTGGGCACTGATGCAGAATGTTTTGTCAAGGCTCAAACCCAGATCACCAAGCTTCAACACCAGTAAAAACAGTTGGATTTCTTCTTCCAGCTTCACGAACACTTTTTTGTCCAGCTCAAAAAGCCAGACTTCATGACTTCGCCATCTGCCATGACCTCTTGTCAGTTTTAAACAAAGCACTTCACACAGATGGTCTCAAAACATAGATCCTTTTCTATTTCCAATCATTACTTGGCAACTTACAACATAACTCCTTTCAAGATGGTACAACTTTAATAAGAAAGTAGGATAGTGAAGAGACACGTTAAAAATGATCATTAAGGACTTTTTAAAAAAAGTCTCTGGACAGTAAAACAGCTAGTTTTACGTAAATGGGATTCAGAGAGACTTTAAAATGCTTTTGTTTAAAAGACAGCAGTGGAAACCAAAATCAAGCAAAAGCTGTATATTCAAAAGGCAAACATTTAATAACATTTCTACATCATTTCCACAAGAAAAAAAAGTTTCCAACCAAATTCCAATTCTTAAAAACATTTCAGGTCCTTAACTTAGTTTTCTAATAACTGACTTTTTGCATACTTTTGATTTAGAAAATAGAATAGTCTTCTAAATAAAAGCATAATCAAAGAGATATTCGTATGCTGATCTCATTCATGGTACTCTTTAACCTCTGGGGCAGTTTTGGAGTTGCCAAAAATTATATCTGGGTTACAGACTAGATAAGTAAGAACCAGAATCAATTTTTAAAAACCCCAAACCAGCAATTAAATGTTAGATTAAAAACAAGAACATAAATTACTATAGAGGAGAGACTCCTTGTTTAAGATGAAACCTTGAAAAACTGAAAAGGTAGTTCTGGTAGAAATCAGGTTTAGAACAGCCACTGAAATCCTATAAGCTCCAAATGGGAAAAAGATTTTGAAAAAAGCTCCAATTGTAGGTGAACCTAAATATACATACAGGGAGAGGGGAGGGGAGGGGAGGGGAGGGGAGGGGAGGGGAGGGGAGGGGAGGGGAGGGGAGGGGAGGGGAGAATGTTTCATCTCTCCTCTCCACACCTAGGCAGTGGTTATTCCCCCAGGGCTTAGACTGCTATTTCTTCCTCTTTGCATCTCCTGTGGTCTCTGGCTGCTTTCAGGACCCAACTCAAACACAATCTTCTACAGAAGGATGTTCCTGGTCTTTCTGGCTGCTAGTGCCTTTTTTATGTCTATTTTGTGTACTGTATTCTTACATATGCATATTCTGGCTTCTCTGATAGAATGTAAGTTCCCTGAGGACAAGGAAGGTTTTATTTTTGTCCTCTGTAACCCCAGCACCAGTATAGTTTTGAGCATATAGTGTATGTTTAATAACTACTTATTTGAAATACAAGTTTACAACCTTAAAAAAAATTTAAGGAGATTAGTAAGAAGTACCTTTCACAAGTAGGGGAGAAATTCTTAACTAAACAAGGCGTAGAAGTGATCATAAAAACCAAAAGAGACAATTTTGATTACTTTCAAAAAACAGCGTTTTGCACATCAAAACCAATGAAGATGAAAGAGAAACTAATGAGAAATAATTGCAGCAAATATCACTGATAAGTCTGATATAGGAGATACAGACACATATGTATGTAACACCAAAAGATATTTCCCAAGTGATAAATGGTCAATATGAACAATTTTCAAAAGAATTATTTTCAAATAAAACTATAAATGACAACATGAAAATATGCTCCCTAACACTAATTTTGAGAGAAACACAAATTAAAGCCCCTAAAGCTTTACCTCATAAATTAGCATGAAAGATGTAAAAAAGGGAACTCAATTTTAGAACACACAAAATAAACTTTTGGAGGAGCTATGAATTCATCCAACCACTCTGGATATCAAATCAGAATTGTGATTTAAAACAAAACTGAAATATTACTACTTGTATGTGATAAAAGCTCATTAATCTGACAATCAGACATTTTATTAACAGATAGCTTTTATACATCAAAGAAAGCCCAAAATTATTCTCTATACTAAGACTTATCACAATTATTTGAAAATTAGCAAAACATCATATATAGTATTTGAAGTTAACTCTGATAATCAGCATGTGGACCACTTGATCATAACAGAAAAATACACAAGAATGTTCTACATTCTCCAAGTGAGGCAACTATGACCCTCTGGAATAGCAGTTCTCAAAGGGAGGTCTGGGGACCACTAAAGGTCTCTAAGACTCTTGCAGGGTGTCCACAAGGTCAAAACTATTTTTGTAATAACACTAAGCATTTTTATTTTCAATTATATTAAATATCAATAGATATAACCATATAAACAAAGGTTCTTTGGGGTCCTCAATAACTTTTACAGTATAGAGGGGTCCTGGGCCTAAAAAGTTCAGTAACTGCTACTCTAGAACACAGTTTTAAATACAGAAAGAAAAAAGGGTTTGAGTTCCCTAAAGCAGCAGTCAAGAACACTTACACTAAAAACAAGAGTTCTGGCTTTCCTTCTGATATTATTATACAATTTTTAACAATTTGATTATTGATTTAGCAGTTTGTAGAAAGAGGAAGTAAAATAAAGAGAGGAGAAAGAGACTTGTAAGAGGTAGATAACAGAACAAGTTAAACGAGACATCCTGAATATACAGAATTGAATGGTAACATAATAAATATTTAAAATCACAACCCTGGATTATCAAGAGAAGATTAAATTCTGTTTAGTATCAATTATTTAAGAAAATGGGGAAATATGAAATGTATTTTATGAATATTACCATTAAAATTATTTAATTTTAAATGTTAAAATAAACAAATTACCTGAAAAATTCAAGAAATTTTAAAATGATGTTATCTAATAGTACAAAGCTAAATTAAGCACTGTCTGTAAATTTATTTTCCATTTTGTCCTCTCAAAATAAATCATTTTAATTTCTCATGCTTTTTTTTCTATCTAATTTTAAAACAATAGAATGCTTTAGAACATTTTAAAAGTTCAGTTAACTTATGTATTACATTAAAGGAGTAACATATATCTGTCTAAAAGGTAAAATGTATGCCCATCAGGAAGGAACAACATTGGAGATCACCCTGATTTAGAATAAAATAAGGTTTTTATGACCTTGCCAAGAGCATAACAAAAAGGTTCTTTTATTAACCAGTACAAACCAAATTTTAAACCTCTAATTTATGCTCAGAGGCTAAACGGATTAGACCACCTGTTGCACATATGCTGCTTAACAGGGTCAAAATTTCTAGGCCAGTACAGCTTTTGGATTAATTATCCAAATGTTTGTCAAGACATAGACTTCCCTGATTCATCACAACAGGCAATACATTCTTACATTTTATAAGTACATCAATATTTTTAAAGGTTAAAATGATTGTTTAAAAAAAACTAAACTCACAGGAAATGTCCAAACTATGTAGCAAATGTAAATATGGGGGAAGGAAGAAGACATGGAAGAAAGTGAGGAAAATACTATAGTAACTTTTTTTTAATTTATTTTTTATTCTCATTTTGTACAAATGTTTTTCTTTACATTAATAAAATATGCTTGTTTACAAGTAAACAAAATACCCCTCCCTCCATGAATATAGATAGACTTCCTTGGGCAAAAAAGTAAAGGGGGGGAGAAAAAAATTAAAATTAAAAAAAATAATAGTAATAATTGTAGGTATGGCCAGGTGGTGCAATGGACGAAGCACCAGCCCTGGAGCCAAGAGCACCCGAGTCCATATCCAGCCTCGTAAACCCAATAATCACCCAGCCATGTGACATGCAAGCCACCCGATCCCCACTGCCCTGCAAAAACCAAAAAGAAGAAAAAAAAAAGACCCAAAATAAAATAAAATAGTAATAATAGTAGGGGTGGCTGGGTGGCAGACAGAGCATTGGCCCTTGAGCCAGGAGCACCTGGGTCCGAATCCGGCCCCTGCACCCAATGATCACCCTGCTATGTGGCCCCAGGCAGGCCACCCAGCCCCACTTGCCCTGCACCCTCCCCCAAATAATAATAACAAAAAATGTTTCAGTCTTTGTTCCAACACCATCAACTCTGTCCTGAGTGGATCACATTGTTTATGATAAGTCCATCACAAAAGTTACTTCCATATTTTTCCAAAGTTGCCATTGCTGATCGCAACTCCCTCCTTTCTTATTTCTCCACTACCATGTACTCTATTTTCTCTCTCCTTTCACTCTGACTCTGCTGTAGGGTCGCTGAGTGGCGCAGCAGACAGATCCCTGGTCCTGGGGCCAAGAAGCCCTGAGCCCCCATACCACCCCTTAGGCCCAGCATCCACCTGGCCCTATGGTCCTGGGCAGGCCTTCCAATCCCAGCCCCTTGCAAGAAGTAAAAAAGAAAATGTGTTATATCTGACCACTCTCCCCCCATGGTCCATCCTCTCCTCCTTTATTCACATCCCCACCTCTTCCCCCTGCTCCCCCCTCCTTACTCCAGATGTCTATACCCCATTGAGTATATATGCTGTTTCCGCTCCTAGCCACCTCTGATGAAAGCAAAGGTTCCCTCCTCATTCCCCCTTGGCTCCCCCCTTCCATATCACTGCAATAGCTCATTGTAATAAAAAAAATCTTATTATGTGAAATATCTTGGACTATTCCCCCTCTCCTTTTTCTTTCTCCCATTCCATTTTCTTTTTTTTCTTATTGACTCCATTTTTACACCATATTTCATCTTCGAATTCAGCTTTCTCCTATGCTTCAACTATAAAAGCTCCCTCTACCTGCTCTATTAACTGAGATTGTTCATATGAATATTATCAGTATCATTTTTCTATACATGCAGTTCATCCTCATTAAGTCCCTCATATTTCCCCCCTCTCCTCCAATTTCCATGCTTCACCTGAGTCCTGTATCTGAAGATCAAACCTTCTGTTCAGCTCTGGCCATTCCAAAAGGAACCTTTGAAATTCCCCTGGTTCATTGAAAGTCCATCTTTTTCCCTGGAAGAGGACATTCAGCCTTGCTGGGTAGTTCATTCTTGGCTGCATTCTAAGTTCTTTTGCCTTCTGGTATATTATATTCCAAGCCCTACGAGCTTCCAATGTAGCTGCTGCTAAGTCCTGTGTGATCCTGACTGCAGCTCCACAATACTTGAATTGTGTCCTTCTGGCTGCTTGTAATATTTTCTCTTTGACTTGGGAGTTCAGGAACTTGGCTATAATATTCCTGGGGGTTGGTTTTTTGGGGATCTCTTTCTCTGGGGGCATCGGTGGATTCTCTCCATTTCTATTTTGCCCTCTGCTTCTAGAATATCAGGGCAATTTTCCTGTAGTAATACTTTGAAAATTATTTCAAGGCTCTTTTCCTGATCATGACTTTCAGGTATTCCAATAATTTTCAAATTATCTTTCCTAAGTCTGTTTTCCATATCAGTTGTTTTTTCAATGAGATATTTCACATTTTCTTCTAATTTTTCATTTTTTTGGTTTTGAAGTATTGATTCCTGATTTCTGGTAAATTCATCAATCTCCCTGAATTCTATTCTTTGTCTGAAGGATTTATTCTCCTCAGAGAGTTTTCTTATCTCTTTTTCCATCTGCCCAATTTTGCTTTTTAAAGCATTCTTCTCCTCAATAACTTTTTGAACTGTTTTGTCCATTTGACCTAAGCTGTTTTTTAGCATGCTATTTTCTTCAGCATTTTTTTGGATTTCCTTGACTAAGCTGCTGACTTCATTTTCATGTTTTTCCTGCATCTCTCTCCTTTCTTTTCCCAGTTTTTCTTCCAACTCCCTCATTTGATTTTCAAAGTCTTTTTTGAGCTCTATCATAGCCTGAGACCAATTTCTGTTTTTCTTGGAGTCTTTAGATATAGGAGCTTGTGCTTCCTCATCTTCACACTGAGTATTTTGATCCTTCTTGGGTTCATTTGCAAAGTATTTCTCAATGGTCTTCCTCTTGTTTCTTTGTTCATTTTCCAAGCCTAAGCCTGTTTTTTGGGGTGCTTCCTGAGCTTTTGGGACACTCCCACAAGAGTCTCAGTGTGTGAGGCTCTGTCCTCCCTCCTGGTCCGTGAATGACCATAAGCGCCCCCCTCTGCCAAGGGGCTGATGTGGGGGGGGGGGGGCTGCTGTTCTATGGGGGGGTCTAGACTGTGGTCAGGATCTGAATGTGGTCAGAGCCCCAGAGTCCTGTTCCAGGGGCAGAGGACAGAGCTGGGCAGTCTCTCTCTCTTCACTCCCCTCCCTCAGCTCAATGGGCTCATGCCCTGGGGGCTCCTGCTTACCAGCTCTGCCTGCTTGTTTCTGGGTCTAGGCTGCAGAAAGACCAGGCTGCTCCCTGTGTGTCCTGAGGGCTGGGCTCCACATGCTCCCTCTGGTAGAGGTCCCCCACTGTTCCCCCACTTTGTGCCCAGTGTTCCTCGGGGTGCAGCTCAGGAGACTCCCCCCGCTGCTGTGAGCCGCAGCTCCTAGCGCCCTGGGGCTGCCTCCGGGAGGCTGAAGTTCTTTGGCTCTGGCGGGCCACCCCTCTGGCAGCCCACCCCTCTGACAGGCCACCCCTCTGGCGGGCCTCCCCTCTGACCCCGGGGAGCAGAGCCTTTCTGCTCTTTTCCAGGTTACCTTGAGTAGGAGAACTGCCTCACCGGGTCCCTTTGTGGGTTCTGTCTCTCGAAAGTTTAGTTAAGAGTCCTTAGTTTATGAGTTTTTATCAGAGAGCTCCTAAGACTCAATCCCTTCATGTCACCATCTTGGCTCCGCCCTATAGTAACTTCTTGAAAAACTCCAGTATGGAGGGTAAAACTTCCCCAGGGGATATATTTTTTCCCAATTTCTGCACACCGCTGTTGGAAAATCTGTTCTTAAACTGAGTCTACATCTGTTTCACCCTCACATAACTTTCACCTAATGTTTTAGTTTTGCTTTCAAAGGCAAAGTGAAAAAGGATAATTATTCTTCTTTAAAAAAAAAAGCCAACTCTGTGACATCAATCTTTCCTACTGAAGTCTACCCTTCTCTAATTAAAAAATCCTTAAGTTACTTTAGCCAATCCACATAGATCATTATTTTAGTTCTCCTCAGTATCCTAAGTCACCATCTTCTGGACATTCTCCAATTTGCTAATATTCTCTTCAAAATGTTGCACTCAGGGGCGGCTAGGTGGCGTAGTGGATAAAGCACCGGCCCTGGAGTCAGGAGGACCTGAGTTCAAATATGACCTCAGACACTTAATAATGACCTAGCCGTGTGGCCTTGGGCAAGCCACTTAACCCCATTGCCTTGCAAAAACCTAAAAAAAAAAATGTTGCGCTCAGAACTAAACACAAAACTCTCTTGTCTAAAGCATGGGTCAGGTCAGCTATCACCTACTTCTTCTGGACTTTCTTTTGGTGTGGACCTGCAATTTCATCAGTGAGGAGAATTTCCTGGTTTACAAAGTTTCTCTATTAAAAAAAAAAAAAACCTAGCAATTTTCTTTGCTAAGACTTAGAAAGTTATTTGCCCCTTGTCACCTAGGTTATATGTATGATGGAGGTAAAACTTAACCTCTGTCTTCTGGACACCAACATCATCTCCCCATTCATTATTCCTTACTACCAAGTTTTCTGGGCATGATGCCTCACTTAAAGCAGTCTAAGAGCCCATTAATCTTTTTGACCACCATGTCACATTGCAAATCACATCAAGACTGGAGGCTACTAAAAGTCCTCTACTGTTTCCTTTTATTTTTACAATTTTTTTCTATTAATTTTCTTTTTTAAAATCTTAATGGTATTTTTTTTTTGGCAAGGCAATGGGGCTAAGTGGCTTAAGTGTCTGAGGTCAGATTTGAACTCAGGTACTCCTGACTCCGGGGCTGGTGCTCTATCCACTGCACCACCTAGACAAATCCTTAATAATATTTTTCCAATTACACATAAAGATAGTTTTCAACAATAATTTTTTTTTAGGTTTTTGCAAGGCAGTGGGGTTAAGTGGCTTGCCCAAGGCCACACGGCTAGGTAATTATTAAGTGTCTGAGACCAGATTTGAACCCAGGTACTCCTGACTCCGGGGCCAGTGCTTTATTCACTGCGCCACCTAGCCGCCCTTCAACAATTTTTGTAAAATCTTTTGTTACACATTTTTCTTCCTCCCTCCCCTTCCCTCTTCCCTCCCCAGGAAAGCAAGCAATCTGATCCACATTAAACATCCTACATCTTTTTCAAATGAATTGTTTTCTAGGTAATTTCCCCTATTCTGAACATGCACAGTCAATTTTATTAATCCAAATTACATCTTACAAAATCTAGCCTATCATCCTGGCTGTGAAAACCTTTCTGAATTGTTTTTATCATCCAATATATTAGTTATGCCTTCCAGTTTCCCATCATTCAAAAATCTGATGAGTATGTCATCTACCTCAACCATCAAAATAATTCATTAAAATACTGAACAGAACAGGCCAAGGATAGTTCCTCCCAACACTGATGCATTAATCACCATTCCTTGCACTTAGGTGTTCTACCAGCTTTACTATCTTTTAATATGCCTCACTCCATCTTGTGTTCCTCCTGAAATGAAACTTAGTGAAATGTCATACTGAAATCTAGTTATACTCGTGTCTACAGCAGACACTTAGTCTAGTAACCATGCTTAAAAAAGGAAATCAAGTCATAACCACTTTCTACTCAACCCACGATGTACCATATCCTGAACACTTCCTGTCAAGTGGTTCTAGAAACTATTCTTTGGTAATCTGCTGTAGAAGTCTGCCACATATAAAAGGTAATTCTCTTCAGCCTGTCTTTTTTTTTTTTAATGATTTTATTTATTTTGAGTTTTACAATTTTTCCCAGTCTGTCTTTTAAACTGGATCCCTTGGGAGCTCAAGACTGAGGACCTTCTACCACCAATGAAGATCTGTACTTTCTCTTAGGGAATTTCCTGGGCCGCTGAAATGTTAAATGACTTCTGCAGGGTCACAAAGTCATTGTTTCCCAGGCTGAAGTCAGCTTGGCCTCTCCTTGGACATCCTAAGTTTCCCTAGGTTTGAAGACTCCCAATTCTGTTCTTCATCACCCCCCCACCTGGGCTCCATGCCCTCTGCTCCCCCTTCCTTCACATGCCATCACTTCTTTGGTGCCCCATGCTCGCCTCCCTTCCCAATCTCAATCCTCTGACCAGCCACTTTCATTCTCCTATACTTAGCCTAGCCCCAATTATGCTGTGCCAAATCCCAACTGTGACTTACTCTCACCAGCCAACTTCTCTGCTCCTATTCATGCAGTGCAGAATGCAGCTATAGGAAATCAGGGAACCATGCTGACTGCATCTGTTACATATTTATTTTACATAATCTCAACTAGGCCCTTACTACAATAGAGCAAACATCCTATTTACCACTCCACCCTAACCACTGATTGAAATTATCCCATTCTCCTCTGCAGCTGTTCAAAATGTTCTCATCATCTGTCCTCAGGGCTCCCACTGCACCCTTCCCTGCCTCCTCAACTAAGGGTTTCTCTTCTTCCTTCTGAAAATAAAAAACAAAACAAAACCTCAGACCATTCCCAAGAGCTTCCGCGTTCCCCCCTCCTCATCTCACATAATTCAGACATCTCTGCCACCCTTCCCCATCATTTCTTCCTTCACTCCAGTCTCTGATGAAGAAGTAGCTCTTCTCTTGCCAAAGCAAATCTCTGATTCCATCCTCTTGCACTTTCTCTATTATTTCCATTCTCTCTAAACTTCAGTCCCTATATATCTACTGGCTCCTTCTCTGCCGACAATAAGCCTGTCTACACGACCTCCATTCTTAAAAATTGTCATTTGATCCAACCATAGCCACTAGTCATGGTTCACTGTTTCTCTTGCCCTTCAGCTAACCCTTGAGAATACTGTCTACAAGAGAAGCCTCCAGTTCCTGTCCTCCTATTTGCTTCTGAATCATCTGCCATATGGCTTCTGATCTCATCGTTCAACTGAAAGTTTCCTCTTTTAATGATCCCTTAATTGCCAGATCTAATGTTTTGTTAGTTAAAGAAGAAGGCATTCCAGAAAATAGAGAGGAAGTTGGCAGATCTGGAATGGTAGTACTGAAAGGAATGCGAATGAGGGGAAAAGCACTGAGAATGGGTTTGTACCCTGACAACTGGAGGTTCCCAATTGCTGGCAATGGGAGCAGACCAGCCACTGAGGCATGAATCCAAGCAGAGTATCAGCGTTTGGCAAAGGTCCTCTGAAGGAGGCAGGTGAGGAGTGTGCTTGTGTTCCTTTAAAGAGTTCTGTCTCACCTTCTGGCAGAAGCAGGCAGAAGTCATGCTCCAGAGAGTCCAAGAGGGAGACAAAAGGTGAGACTGTGAGGTAGGGTGCTTGAAGAAATTCCCTGGGGGTAAGGGTAGAAGCCAGTTGGCAGACCAGCAACATCTGGTCCTAGGATGTCTGTCAAAGTTGGAGAAGGTATTGGAGTGTCCAGGCCTAGTGCAAGAAATGGCCCTCCTAGAGCACCCAAGAAGGCTCTGGGACGAAGACAAAAGCCAGGCGGCATATGGCTGGTCCAGCTCCCAAGATAATCCAAGAATGCTGTGACTCATATTCTTGGAAGCACCAAGGCAAATTGGATCAGCTTAGTTTGTTAGCCACTTGCCTCTTAATTCTTTACTGTGCCAGTGTTGCTCACAAAAACTCTGAAATCTCAGAGCACTTTATGCCTGCATTATATATTTATCAATTCTACCTCAAATTACAATTGTTTACCTGCCTTACTATAATACGACCCTTTATAGTCAGAGGTCACGTTCTAGTCATCTTTATATACCTCCTTTAATACTCAACAGAGTGTCCTAGCAAGACACAGTCAATAACTGCTTGTTAAAGAAAAGCAGGAAAGGACAAAGCACAGAACCACTTTTCCAGACTAGTTTTACAATAATTAGTGATTCAATCAATTAATAAGTCCCCAAACTTCTCTGGTTCATCAACTTCAACGTTTTTACAAAACAAAAGGATTCTATCCAATGACTTCTAAAGTCCTTTTAATGGACAATGAAGTGGCAGTGGACAGATTGTTGGGGCTGGAGTCAAAGCCAGAATCAGGCACACGAGCTGAGGGACTGGGCAAGTAACTGTTTGCTTAGTTTCCTTACCTGTAAGATGAGCTGGATAATGAAATGGCAAACAACTCCAGTATCTTTGCTAAGAAAACCCCACAGAATCAAAAAGAGTTGGATCCAACTTTTAAAAACAACTTAATGGCAACAAGCTTCCTTCAAACTCTTACTGGGTTAGACCAGGGTTGTCCAACCTTACTTTTAAAAGTTTTTATTGAAACAATAGACAATATATTTTGATTTACCATTTTCATGAGCTCTTCATTTACTGAAGCATTTAGTAAACCCACAGGGGGCTGCACAAAATCTGAGTCACATGTGCATTTTGGCCAGCCCTGGGTTAGAACAAAACTCTCTGCTTAGCACTTCAAGGCCTCCATACGCTGCCCCCAAGGCCCTCAAGTCCTCTAACTCCCTTTCCCCATATACTCTGTGCTACAACGACTGGCCTCCTGGTTGATCCTCCCACTTGAGACATTCCATCTTTTGACTACTGGTGTTTCCCCTTACTGTGCCCATACCTACCCGTTCCTCCATGCCTTCTAATGTCCCTGTATTCCTTTGAGTCTCAGCTAAGTTCTAACTTCTTTGAGAAGCCTTTCCTGATCCCCCCTTATGCCAATGCCTTCCCTCTAATTTTCTCCAATTAATTCTGTATTGGTCTTCTTTGTCCAAAGAAAGAGGTTTGCATGTTGTCTCCTCCGTGAGCTAATGAGCTCTGAGAACTCTCTTTTACCCTTTTTTTGTTTATTAGTGCTTAGTAGTGGCTGGCATACAGCAGGCACTTAATAAATGCTTAACTTGGTGTGCTTTCAAGTTACCTTCTTTTGCCACCAGAGAGCACTTCTGAGCCAATATGACAAAATGCTAGTTGAGTTTACTAGAAATGGAAAAACTATCCAGTCTGGTGCCACTGTCTCACAAGATAAAGAGCTAAGAGTTAGAAGGGTCCTTGGAGGTCATTTTAGAAATGAAGTAGAGACATAAAGAGATTTGCCCGGCTATCAGAGGCAAAACCCAGGGCCTATTTAACTTTCAATTGTAATAATTGAATTATCATTAGAAATCTTGAAAAAGAGAGTTTTGGTAGAATTGCAGGATTGAATGCCTGACTGCAAAGGGTGGGAAAATAAGAAGAAAGTGAGAAAACAAAAGTAATAAGTTAATTTCAGGATTTAAATAAACTTGTTTTTAAAGAATGGAAGACCAGTAGAATTGAAACTATCTCCAAAACAACAAAGAATCTCTTAATTGCTAAATATTATTGTAATTTTTCAGTCCTCATTCTTAACATCTCTCAAACTTTTGAAATTATTACCATCCTTGGCATTGCCACTCTCCAAGTTCTCCTCCTACCTGACCAAATCACTCCTCAGTCTCCTTGACTGGCTCATTATCTGCCTAAAGAACCCCATGGGTAGGTTTAATAATTTTTATAAATGCATAAAAGATTACAAAGGAAACCAGTTGAAAAAAGATGTGATCTTTTTCTCATCCAAGTTCACGAACCTTTCTGAAAACTAACCACAAACTCCTGAACTCCAGGTTAGGAATCACTGTTCCATTCAGGCAGGATCTCTTCAGTTTCCATGGTTTCAGTTAATAATTCAATGCAGGAAGCTCTCAATCTAAGTATCTAATCCTAATTTCTCTACTAAAAAAATCCATTTCAAACTCCTATCAAAACAAGAATACCTAATTTTGTCCATTCTTACTCCAAAGTTCTCTACTTTCATCTGGGGAACCAATATGCTTATAATTACCAAGCTTTGTAGTCAAAGAATCATCCTCAACTCTTCACTCTCCCTGGAGCTTTTTAATCAATCAAAATTAGTTGCCAAGTTTTATTAATTCCAACACTAATCTCTCCCTTCAATTATCTTATTTAAAAAGGGAGCTTTGAGGCTCCCAGCCCAGTTTAACACAGCTAATAAATATCTGAAGCATGATGTTAATTCATATATTCCTGATTCTATCCACCATGCTACCCAGCTGTCCCATTCTTTCAGTTTATTGATAGATCCTCACATTCTTTTTGGTTTTTTTTGCAAGGCAAATGGTGTTAAGTGGCTTGCCCAAGGCCACACAGCTAGGTAATTATTAAGTGTCTGAGACCGGATTTGAACCCAGGTACTCCTGACTCCAGGGCCGGTGCTTTATCCACTGCGCCACCTAGCTGCCCCCCTTTTTATTTTTAGGGGTTTTTTTTGATCCTCACATTCTAATCCCTTTTCCTCTGGACTACTGCAATGGTCTCCCTTGCCTCAAGTATTTACTTTGTTCAATTCATTCTCCATAGGCTAAAACAAACCAATAATCCTACCTAAAGCATATCAACCCTCCTCACCTTGATACTAGAATAAAATACAAACTCCTCCACTGAGGATTTCAGGACTTAGTAGTCTGACTCTGGTCTAACTTTCTGTACTTCATTCACATTACTCCTGTTCCCATATGTTCTCCTGAAATCAAACACCATGCTATGAATTTAATTCATCTATCTTCTGCCTGCTTTCTCTCCTTACCTCTACCTTTCAAAATCCTTACTTTCCTTCAATGTTCAACCAGTATTCACTTTAAGAAACTTTTTTCTGAATCCCCTACTTGTGAGTGTTCTTTCCTTCCTCATTTACTTTGAAAAAAAATAAGAGTGTTCAAAGTAGGCCTGAGTCATCTGGATATCCCAGTTAGGAATAATAGAATAGGACCTGGTTCTATTTTGTTCCTTTTCAGAACTGGGTCCATGATTAAAAGGATGGTTGGGAGCTCGTATTGTGAAATTCTTGAACCAGTTCAAGATGGACCAGAGCTAAAGCTTTTGTCAAAAAATGTTTTCAGTAGGGGAGCAGCTAGGTGGCGCAGTGGATAAAGCACCAGCCTGGAGTCAAGAAAGGACCTGAGTTCAAAACTGGTCTCAGACAATTAATAATTACCTAACTGCATGACCTTGGGCAAGTCACTTAATGCCACTACCTTGCAAAAAAAAAGTTTTCACTGATTAAGAACTAAATACAGAGGTTTGAAGACCATAAGAAACCATCATAGTTCCAATAAACAATGATGACTAGCAATCCGGCAGTCTTATTCCCATGACCTACTGGGCAGTTTCTGGGAAACCAAAGTCTTTGGGTTCCAGGGACAGTATGGTTGAAGATGGAAGACCTGAAAGGAAAAGGCCACAACAACAATGAGACCATCAATAATCAGCTTGTATTTAGGTTGCTGTTGCAACCCAGTATTGGGGCCGGGACTATCTAGAGTCAGGTTTGAAGTTACTGCTGCATCCCAGCATGGCTGGAACACAAGGAGGGAAATTATGTCCACAAGGTCAAGGACTCCCACAGCATCCAGACATAACTAGAAGTCCTGCTTCCTATCAACTCAGACCATGGAGTGATAATGATTCTAGAAAAGGTAATGAAAAGGATGTCTTTGCACAACATTCCCTTCACTATAATAAACACAATATGCAAGTTATGCATTCTATAGATGAAGACAACATTTAATTATAAAATGCTATTTACTTATCTGTATAATTATTGTATCCCCAATAAAACAGAAATTCCTTGAGGGCAGTGCCAAACTGTAGTAAAAACTTAATAAAAACCTGATGAACAAAAACTGTACACAAATTTCTTGGAATTGGCAAGGAAACTACAGCTAGACCTGGAAGGTGACAAAGAACATGTTGCTTATTAATTCATTTGATTCTACCTAGTTAGGTTGTAAATGTATTATATATTACTCTCATTTTTAATATATTATATATTAATGTATTATATATTACTCTCATTTTTAATAAATCATGTTTTGTTGGAATTATTAAGTTTATGATACTTTTTTAAAAGGAAAAAAAGGAGTTCTTAGAGAAAATAAAATAATAAAGTGGTAGTCAGTTAAGGATATTGAGAAGTTGTAAAGTATTTCAACTTCACAAAATTAACTAAATAATTGATGCTGAGATTTAGAAAGTAATTCAGAGTGCTTGTAAAGTACTTCAGAAATCTGCTGTTCCATAAGACCTGTTTTCATTGCACAGCAATGAACAGACTTTCCATTTACCAAGTGAGCTAACCTCTTCAGAACCCACAAGCCCACCAAATATATCTTACAAACACTTTCAGAGAAACTTAATTTGTAAAAACTCAAAGCAATACCAATGCAGTAAAATGAAAAGCATTAAATTGTATTTAAACTTGTGTCTAAAATTCAAACAGTATAAATATAGGACCAAATACAATAATCTATGTAATTTTGCAAATCTTATAAATGTTAGCTGTGATGATGATGATGATGATGATGATGATGATGATGATGATAACAACAATGAAAATGGCAACAAGGTCTTCCCTAAAAATAAGGGGACCAAAATTGCAAATCAATAACAGCAAGAATTTTAACATATTCAAATAGTGTTTTAAGGTTTACAAACAAAACACTTTTCTGTGAGAGATAGGATCCTTTATAAATGAAGACACCCAGATTAAGAAGTTAAGTAACTGCTTATGGTCACAATTTCTGGTAGTGAGAGACAGACTCAAACTTCTGGCTCCAAATCCAATGATCTTCCCACTATACCAGACTGCTTCTTTGAACATTTTTCCTAGAACCTCAATTTCATTTCCTTCTGGCACATTTTTTTTTTTTTTGGCAAGCCAATGGGGTTAAGTGGCTTGCTGAAGGACACACAGCTAGGTAATTATTAAGTGTCTGAGGCCGGATTTGAACTCAGGTACTCCTGACTCGAGGGCCAGTGCTCTAACCACTGTGCACCTAGCCACCCCTTGGCACATTTTTTTGTTTCCCTCTTCAGGTACCTCCTCCCTGCACTGGCCCAGGGAAAAACAACAACAAATAGTGCTAAGAAAAAAGACAGAAGAGTAATGGGGAGGAGGGAGAAGTAAGGCCACACAGCACAGAGGTAATTATATGGGGCCAAAGAGCCTGATCAATAAGCACACAAGGAGGCAGTAGTAGAGGAAAGGTTAATGGTCATCTGAAACTGACAAGACTAAAGTTTAAATACCAAAACTATTAAAAGCTCTGAACTAGCAGGTTTTCCTACATAAAATATAAAATAACTCTCAAAAAATATATAAAACTCATTAATTACTAGATAATAACCCTATTATATAAGATTTATCTTTCAAAACATATATTCAAATGAGCCTATCATTGCTTTTTAATACAAGGGTCAGGATATGAAAAGGACCTTGATTCTACCTGTCTTGACAAAACTTTAGTAAATAACCAGAATTTATCAGTGGGATTATTTATCTCTTCTTGGGGTAAAGCTGATAAACATCTAGAGAATTTAGAGAAATTAGTAGTCAGTTACTATTAGGAACCTGAAATTATTTGTCTTTCTTTTCATAGAATACCTAACTGAAAAGGTTTCTTTCCAAGCTAAGCATTACAAAAATAATTTTTACACAACCAGGAAGTGATTCTGTATAGGTTTCTGAACTTTTAGACTATATATGTGAATGTGTGTGTATATAGTCCAAAAGTTCTCTGGGTGTATTTACTCTGAGCAGTTTTTTTTTTTAAATTAAAGATTTTATTTATTTTGAGTTACAATTTCCCCCCAATCTTATTTCCCTCCCCCTACCCCCTACATAAGGCAATTTGTCAGTCTTTACATAGTTTTCATGGTATACATTGATCCAAATTGAGTGTGATGAGAGAGAAATCATATCCTTAAGGAAGAAACATTAAGTATAAGAGATAGCAAGATCAGACAATAAGATATCAGGCTTTTTTCCCCCTAAATTTAAGGTAATAGTCCTTGGGCATTATTCAAACTCCACAGTTATTTCTCTGCATACAGATGGTATTCTCCATTGCACACAAGCCCCAAATTATCCTTGATCGTTGCACTGATGGAATGAGAGTCCATCATGGTTGATCATCACCCCCATGTTGCTGTTAGGGTGTACAATATTTTTCTGGTTCTGCTCACCTCAGCATCAGTTCATGCAAATCCCTCCAGTCTTCTGTGAATTCCCATCCCTCCTTGGTTTCTAATGGAACAAGTAGTGTTCCGTGACATACATACATATACCACAGTTTGTTAAGCCATTCCCCAACTGAAGGACATTTACTTGATTTCCAGTTTTTTGCCACCACAAACAGGGCTGCTATGAATATTTTTGTACAAGTGATGTTTTTACCCCTTTTCATCATCTCTTCAGGGTATAGACCCAGTAGTGGTATTGCTGGATCAAAGGGTACGCACATTTTTGTTGCCCTTTGGCGTAGTTCCAAATTTCTCTCCAGAAAGGTTGGATGGATGAGTTCACAGCTCCACCAACAAGGAAATAGTGTTCCAGATTTCCCACATCCCTTCCAGCAATGATCATTATCCTTTCTGGTCATATTGGCCAATCTGAGAGGTGTGAGGTGGTACCTCAGAGAAGCTTTAATTTGCATTTCTCTAATAAGTAATGATTTAGAGCAATTTTTCATATGGCTATGGATTGCTTTGATCTCCTCATCTGTAAACTGCCTTTGCATATCCTTTGACCATTTGTCAGTTGGGGAATGGCTTTCTTTTTTTAATTTGACTCAGTTCTCTGGATATTTTAGAAACGAGTTGCTTGTCAGAAACGTTAGTTGTAAAGATTGTTTCCCAGTTTACAACATTTCTTTTGATCTTGGTTTCGATCTTGGTTTTGTCTGTGCAAAAGCTTTTTAACTTAATGTAATCAAAATCATCTAGTTTGGTTTTTAGTGATGTTCTCCATCTCTTCCTTAGTCATATACTGCTTCCCTTTCCATAGCTCTGACAGGTAAACTAGTCCTTGATCTTCTAATTTGCTTATACTGCTGTTTTTTTTATGTCTAAATCCGGTATCCATTTTGGTCTTATCTTAGTATAGGGTATGAGGTGTTAGTCTAATCTAAGTTTCTTCCATACTAACTTCTAATTTTCTCAGCAGCTATTATCGAAGAGAAAGTTTTTATCCCAAAAGCTGGACTCTTTGGGTTTATCAAACAGCAGTTTACTATAATAGTTTCCTGCTATTGCACCTAGTCTATTCCACTGGTCCCCCAGTGTATTTACTCTGAGCAGTTTATTGAAATGGAATATGCAGAAACAAAAAAGCTGTCACTTTTAAAGGACTTTTCATTGATGTCTTTCGTTTTTTTTTATATATATCACTGCTTCCTCTAATATCATCCCCCCCTCCTAGAAAGCTTTCCTCATATAATAAGAGTATTTTCGTTAAAGACAAAAAAGAGAAAAAGGAAAAAAAAATCAGCATAACTAACATACTGAAAAATGAAAATATAAGCAATGTATAACCCTGATGAACCTCCCACTGATAATATATTTTTAATTATTTTAATTTATTTTTTTAAGGCAGTGGAGTTAAGTGACTTGCCCAATGTCTGAGGCTGCATTTGAGCTCAGGTCCTCCTGACTCCAGAGCCAGTGCTCTATCCACTGTACCACCTAGCCACTCCTCTTATAATATTTTTTAATGTCACATTTGTTCATTATAATTCTGAAATATTCCCTTTTGGAGAGTCAGAGTGATAGAGATTGTGAGTGTATGAGTGTGTCTTTCCATTTACATTATTATAAATGTGCATGTTGTGTACATTGATTGTGCATGTTCGTTTTTTGGTTTTGCTTACTAAATTCTGCACCAGTTCATATAGATCTTTCCATGTTTCTTTGTATTCAGTCAGGCAATAAAACATTTATCAAGTGCCATATCCTATGCTAAGTGCTAATAATACCAAAAAAAGTAAAAGACAATCCTGATCTTCAAGGCTAATCAAATTGGAGAGACAACATGCAGACCATTATGCATAAACATGACTTAGATAGACAGATAGTTTAAAAAATCAACAGAGGGAAGAAAGGCACTAGAATTAAGGATTGGGAAAGGCTTCCTATAATAGAAGAATAATTACTTATTGTTTACATATCTGGGATTAAAAAAAACTCTTAAAAAAGATCTCTTAAAAATCAATTGCTTCCCTTCCTAGATGCATTAAATTATCTATTTTATCTTTTGTAACTGACTCTATCCCTTGTTTAGGTGAGAATACATTTATCATCCATAGCTGTGAAAAGGTGTATCATTCACTATTCTCTTTTAATTTTTTAATAGAATTATCTTTGATATTAAGGTCACCTATCCACTTAGACAAGATTATGGAATATGATATTAAGGGTTAATAATAACTAATTTATATTAGATTGTTTAAAAAAAATTCTGGGAAAACTAAAGCAATCTAATATAATATTCCCAGAATTTTTTTTAAACAAATGGGGAATTCTGTCCTAAACAATTTGCTTTCTGGTTTACTGAAAACTAAAAGTTTTCATATTGTTTTTGATTCTCCCTTATTAATTCTATTCTACTAAATCTACTTTCTTTTGTAAGCAAAAACAGATGATTTTAATAACTGCTTTAAATAACTTGAATTCTACAAGTATAAATGTCCTCTTGTCCCTTTTTTCATCATTCCAAATGATATTCTAAATTGTTTTTCTAAATTATTATTTTATCAAGTTCTATGGAATATCCTAATTTTCTTGATATAGCATTAAAACCACAAATTAATTTTGGTGGCACTGTCATTTTTATTCTGTTGGCATGGACCAGTTAAGGTCACTGTATATTTTTCCTCTACCTATTAAAGTAGTTCTTGATTTCTTTAAAGGAGCATTTTGTAATTGTTAAACAATTCTTTTATATGCTTTAGTAGGATTATATTTGGAATGGGATTTTTCTATTATTACTGCTTGGATTTTGCTATCACAAAGGAGTTGATTTTTGAGCTTCTAATTTTTTTTTTTAGGTTTTTGCAAGTCAATCAGGGTTAAGTGGCTTGCCCAAGGCCACATAGCTAGGCAATTATTATTAAGTGTCTGAGGCCAGATTTGAACTCAGGTACTCCTGACTCCAGGGTCAGTGCTCTATCCACTGTACCACCTAGCTGCCCCAGTAATAATTATTCTTTAAAATTTTGATAGCAATCTTCTGTGAATCCATTAGGATCAGGGATATTTTTCTTTGATATTGCCTTTAAAGTTATTTCTCTTTTTCTGAGAATGGATTATTTAAGATCTCTATTTGATCTTGTATTAATTACAATATGACTTACTTGAGGGTATTCCTCTATTTTTTTTTTTTAGGTTTTTTTGCAAGGCAAATGGGGTTAAGTGGCTTGCCCAAGGCCACACAGCTAGGTAATTATTAAGACCGGATTTGAGCCCAGGTACTCCTGACTCCAGGGCTGGTGCTTTATCCACTGAGCCACCTAACCTGCCCATATTCCTCTATTTCTTTAGAATTCTCAGTTTCATTAACATATAACTGTGCACCAAGATAAGATCAAAATGGATACAGGATTCAGACATAAAATAATACACATATTATAGACATTATAAGCAAACTAGGAGATCAAGGAATAGTTTACCTGTCAGATCTATGGAAAGGGAAGCAGTTTATGACCAAGAAAGAGATGGAGAACATCATTAAAAACAATTTAGACGATTTTGATTACTTTAAATTAAAAATGTGGAAATCAAAATCTTTTTAAAAATGAATTGAAAATTATTTTTGCATGTAGCTAGAAAAAACAAATTTATATTAAAAAATAAAAACCTCAAAAAAATTTCATTAAGTCTCCTTCTGGGTCTGGGTTTTATTTGTACTCTGAAAACTGACCATTATTTTTGCTGTTACTATTTTGGCCCCATGACATTTGTTTACAATAGTTCTAAGTCCTGCTACATAGACAACTTCTGTAAAAGTTTTAGGTAGTCCTGAGAAATAATGTTTGTCCTTCATTCTCAAAGAAGACCATGGCATCCGAGATGCCATGACAAGCACATGAATTGGATTTGAGTGAGGGAGTACTATACCAGTCTCACTTTCTTCTCCAGAGCCTTCCAGTGGCCAGATATGGATCAGGGCAACTGAAGATGGTCCTGGATGCCATGCAATCAGGGTCACACAGTTAGTGAGTGTCTGAGACCGGATTCAAACTCTTTTCTTCCTGATTCCAAGTTCAGTGCTCTATCCACTAAGCCACCTAGCTGTCCTGAGAAAAACATATTATTATTATTATTTTTAGGCTTTTTCAAGGCAAACAGGGTTAAGTGGCTTGCCCAAGGCCACACAGCCAGGTAATTATTAAGTGTCTGAGACTGGATTTGAACCCAGGTACTCCTCACTCCAGGGCCAGTGCTTTATCCACTAAGCCACCTAGCCGCCCCAAAAACATATATTATTTAGCAGTTCCATTCAGAAGATGCTATTGGTCTTTTAAGGCTACTTTCTCTAGCAATGTTTTCATTTCTATATTTCTTTTGTATGTACTTCTATTAAACTTCTCTGTGTTACTATGCCTTTTTTTGGCTCAGTTAATGTTACCTTTATGAATTTAAGATGTTTAAGGTACTTGCAGCATGTTTGTTAAATTTTGTCTATTGTTTCAGTAAAATGTAATTGAGTTTATTATCTTTATTTGTATTTAATATTTGTTTTGCTTTTTCTGATAGCATTTTGCAATTCCTGCTTTGGGGGGTAGGGGGATTCACATGATGCATGCATAGTAAACATTTTTCTAATCACTTATTTTTATTCTGTGTATATGTTGGTTTTACAAGTGTTTCTTTTAAGAAACAGATTTATGGTTTTCTTATTCAGTCAATATTTTTCATATTTTTAACCCATTCACATGTAAAGTTATGTTAGATTTTAATTTCCTTTCCTTTATTTGTCCTTAATATTGGAATCCCCCCCCCCCCCAATTCTTCCCTCTTTATGTCTCTTTAGCTATCTTAGCTTTTTTTTTTTTTAGGTTTTTGCAAGGCAAATGGGGGTTAAGTGGCTTGCCCAAGGACACACAGCTAGGTAATTATTAAGGGTCTGAGGCCGGATTTGAACTCAGGTACTCCTGACTCCAGGGCTGGTGCTCTATCCACTGCTCTGCCTAGCCACCCCTATCTTGGCTTATTTTAACTTGACAGGCTCTCTTTCCTTCAGTGTCACAGATCCTGCCCTCCTGTTTGTTTCCCCTTTCCTTGGTTTTGAAATTTTATTAGTTCCTTTACTAGTTAATTTTTTCAACACATTTTCCTTCCAGTTAAGTATTCAAGAATAATCTCCCTGCGTATCTTTCCTTTCAATTTACCAATTCCTGCAGATGATGAACAGGATGCTCAATGTCAATTTTTTTCCTATTTGCCTCAAAATCTCTTCCCTGGGTCCTTGCCCTGCTAAGTTCCTAGATGTAAGCTTCCCCTGGAGCTCTGAATCTCAAGAGGAGACTAAGTGGTCTAAATATCAAATCCTTGCAGGTAATAGTCATTTACAAGGCTCTCTTATCTCTCTACTGTATATTTCTCTTCTTCCATAGGAACATTTATCAGTAGTACTCCTTCCCACCATGAAAACAGTTCTACCTTTCTTTCCCCCTTTTCAATCCCTCCCTTTGGTTCCTCACCTGTAGTTATAATAGTTAATTTTCCTTTCCTTGTTAACCTTTGACTTGATTAGGGTACATCATATATTCCTTTCTATCTTCTTCCTCTTCTCTTCCCTTTCATTCCCACATTTTGTTAAATCATTCAAAAAGCAATCAATCCCTAGTAGGTAAAGTGCTGTGAGGATTAGTCCTCTCTGACTTTAGCTTTCATCCTTCTCTCCTTATGCACTTAGAGAAAGAAATCACTTAATGATCTATCTTGTTATTTTCTTGTTGTTGCTATATTGGTTTACCCTTCTTATATTTCTGTTGTCTGGAGTATTTGAGAAGTAAATGTTTTCCTAAGATCTGATTTTTCTTCCCCAAAATATTCCAAATACCTTTTTTTTCCATTGAAAGTGTATCTTTTTTTATGGTTGGGCTCAAATTTGCATGGAGGTAGAAAGGCAATTTACAGCTGAGAAAATCAAAGCAATCCACAGACATATAAAAATTGCTCCAAATCATTACTTATTAGAGAAATGCAAATTAAAGCATCTGAGATACCACCTCACACCTCTCAGAATGGCCAATATGATCAGAAAGGATAATGATCAATGTTGGAAGTAGAAGGGATGTGGGAAATCTGAGACACTAATACATTGTTGGTGGAGCTGTGAACTCATCCAACCTTTTTTTTTTAGGTTGTTTGCAAGGCAAATGGGGTTAAGTGGCTTGCCCAAGGCCACATAGCTAGGTAATTATTAAGTGTCTGAGACTGGATTTGAACCCAGGTACTCCTGACTCCAGGGCCAGTGCTTTATCCACTGTGCCACCTAGTAGGCCCCTCATCCAACCTTTCTGGAGAGCAATTTGGGACCATGCCCAAAAGGCAACAAAAATGTGCATACCCTTTGATCTAGCAATACCATTACTGGGTCTATACCCTGAAGAGATTATAGAAAAGGGTATAAACATCACTTGAACAAAAATATTTATAGCAGCCCTGTTTGTGGTGGCAAAAAATTGGAAATTAAGTGAATGTCCTTCAATTGGGGAATAACTTACCACAAACTGTGGTATATGTATGTCATGGAACACTATTGTTCTATTAGAAACCAGGAGGGATGGGAATTCAGTGAAGCCTGGAAAGATTTGCATGAACTGATGAGCAGAACAGAAAAACACTGCATACCCTAACAGCAACATGGGGGTGATGATCAACCTTGAAGGACTCACTCATTCCATCAGTGCAACAATCAGGGACAATTTGGGGTTCTCTGCAATGGAGAACACCATGGAGTTTGAACAAAGACCAAGGACTATTACCTTAAATTTAGGGGAAAAAAAACTGATATCTTATTGTCTGATCTTGCTATCTCTTATACTTTATGTTTCTTCCTTAAGGATATGATTTCTCTCTCATCACACTCAATTTGGATCAATGTATACCATGGAAATAATGTAAAGACTGGCAAACTGCCTTCTGTGGGGGGTAGGGGGAGGGAAGTAAAATTAGGGGAAAAATTGTAAAACTCAAAATAAATAAAATCTTTAATTAAAAAAAGAAACCAGGAAGGATGGGAATTCAGGCAAGTCTGGAAAGATTTGCATGAACTGATGCTGAGTGAGATGAGCAGAACCAGAAAAACACTGTACACCCTAACAGCAACATGGGGCTGATGATCAATCTTGATGGACTTGCACATTCCAACAGCGCAACAATCAGGGCCAACTTTAGGCTATCTGCAATGGAGAATACTATATGTATCCAGAGAAAGAATTATGGACTTTGAACAAAGACCAAAGACTATTACCTTCAAATTAGAAAAAAAAAAACAATTATCTTATATAATTTTACTATCTCATACTTTATTTTTCTTCCTTAAGGATATGATTTCTCTGTTGTCACATTCAACTGAGATCCATGTATAACATGGAACCAATGTAATGACTAACAGAATGCCTTCTGTGGGGGGGGGGAAGAAGAATAGGGGAAAAATTATAAAATAAAATCTTTCAAAAAAAACAAATTTGCAGGGAGGGTTATTTTGGTCTACATCTTGAGTTTTTTTACTCTTCAGAACATTTTATTCCACTTCTTCCCACAGTTTCTGGAGGCAAAGAATGGCCTCATACTATTCTTCTTTCCCTTTATATCTAAAACTTCTGATCATCTACAGAATTTGCTCTTAGGCGAACTTGAACCACTCACAGGATCACTCACTAGAAATTGTAAGAGTTTTCACTATAGTGTTACCTTTTTTCCTAGAGGTGATCTGTGGATTCTTGACCAACATTGTCTTTTATGTTCAGAAATTCTGGGCAGTTTTATTTCTTGCATTATGGTGTTAGTCTATTAATCTTGTCTTCAAGATGAATGTTTTATGCTCATGGAGACCATTTCTTCTTTTATCACTATTGTTTTTTGTTTCTCTTCCAGACTCTTCTTCACATCCATGTACTCACATTCACAATCAATTATCCTCTTCGGTGTCTTTGTTGCCATCATGAATTTAAGTCTGTTGTGCCTATTATTTATGCTCCTGCTGGTCCTAAATTCTGCTTGGTCCAGAAGCAATGAGATTTGGGAGTTCAAATTCAGCCTCAGAGCGTTGGGAGTGGGGTGGCCTTGGACAAGTTACTTACCTTGACTATCCCCATTTCCTCAGCTGTAAAATGGAGAGCCTCGTTCTCAGATCGCAGAGTTGGGCACAAGGGGAGGTGCTTGTTTCCTTTCTCCCCTACCCATCCTCGTCCTCCGGCTGAGCTCTGGAGGTGTCCCTGAAGGACTGCAGCAGCATGTCTGGAATCCAACTACTCTCTGGGTCCCCTCACCAGGAGGAGTAGGGGGACTGGAGGAGTTAGCTTATGAGAGGTGGGTGAGAGTGCTAGGGTAGAGCGAAGGGAATGTACCTTGTTCAGGCTCTCTGTGCTCTCCCTCTGCCGCAGAATTCCTATTTTGGACAGATCTGAGAGGCGGTAGGATCTAAGAAAACATCTAGTCTTGTATCTTGTTCGTCACCTCATCCCCAATTCAGGTTCTACTTTATTTCCTACATTAAGTAGGATGGCTTCGACTACTGCTGCTTATCTTCATTTGTTGCTCACATTTCTACCTGCCAAAGTGGATAAAAATTCTACCAGAAACAGCATTCTTGAAGCTTGTGTCCAATGGGTCAAGCACTGTCTAGATGTCCTGCTTTTATTTACTACTTTATTCTCCCAGATTTTCTTAACCAGTTCCAGCTGTTCTCCCATTTTAAGATTTGACCAAGGTTTTATTTTATGTTTTTCCTTTAACCTAGCTAGTTTTTTTGAGTCAGAAATGACAGAATACAAGTGCATAATTTGCTCTATACTATACAATAAAAAGAAATCAATAGCTTTGTTCCAAGTTCAGCTTGAGTGATATATCCCAGATGAGGTCTAAGTTAATGATGATCCCAAACAGCTAATGACTCTCTCCTAAAATTACCTATTATTTATTTTGCATACACATATGTGTGTACATGTTATTTTTGAAAAATGTAAGCTCCTTGAGGGCAAGGAACATTTCATTTGTCTTTGTATTCTCAGTATCTAAAACAATGCCTAAAATAGTTTTGTTTATTGATAGACTGAGGTAATTGGTGTTGAATACTCACAATACTATTAGTCTGAGTGGTCTAAGAGTAGCCTAGTGAACTAGGTCTGTATTTGTTACCTATTCAATTTAGTTCACTGTACATATATAGTATGTCGATATGGATATCCCAAAAGTTATGACAACTAATTTACTAAAATATAGTTAAGGGGTGACTAGGTGGTGCAGTGGATAGAGCACCAGCCCTGGAATCAGAGGTACATGAGTTCAAATCCGGCCTCAGACACTCAATTGATTGCCTAGCTGTGTGACCTTGGGCAAGTCACTTAACCCCATGGCCTTGCAAAAAAAGGAAAAATAAAATAAAGTTACATGTTACAGTTATTATACACTTAAACAGAAAACGAGTTGTATGTAATAAGTCCCTTAAATTCTACTTTTAATACTGGAATGCTAATTTTATTTTCGTGTAAAATTAAAATTCAAAATACTTGTTGAATTCAATTTCTCTGCTTAATTTCTTATTAATCAATTTTAGTTGTTGTCAGCATTATCTAAGCACAAAATGCAAGTCTAGGAAATGAAGTCTTTTTCCAAATTTTGTTGTCCAAAAGACATTTTCCTAGGAATTGAAAAGGCAATGTTTTGGTTTCAGGGGAGAGACTCTGAAAACTCTATCCTTACTTCAAAACTTCAGGCTGAAATAAGTTTCAAAAAAATATAGTACCTACATATTTTAGTAATTTTTTCCTCAATGGGCAGGGGAGTGGGATGGAATGAAAGGAGAGAATTTGGAATTCAAGGTTTTGGAAGTGAATATTGTAACTTGCTTTTGCATGTAACTGGTAGAAAAAGAAAATATAAAATTAGGGGGAAAAAAAGAAAATATAGTATCAAAAATAAAGAGGTGATGACATCCCAAAGAAATTTAAAGTACTATTTGTTGATGTAGATGATTTGAAAAATCCCATATTCTAAACAACCCCAATTCTAAAGTTGATCCACATTTTTCAAATCATTCTTCTCAATTTAAAAAAATGAATGGACTGTCAGTTTCCAAAAATATCAAACATTCTAAGAACTAGATATTTAAAAATAAAACCTAATGTATTTAAGAAAACACCCAAATCAGAAATCATGGATGTCTAAATTAAAATTTGCATGCAACCCACTTGCAAAACTTAATATTAATTCTTACTGCCTTAGTTTCCTTACAAAGTTGGACAGATAGGATCAGATAGCATTCTAAAGGATCAGTATCAATCAAGGAAATACAATCTTATATGGATAAAAAAAATTCAAATGTATGTTATAAAATCCATAACCATGAAAAAACCTTTTGAATTTTCAAAGATACAAAATTTAAATGCTTTCTACATATCTAAATAATATCATCATGACCAGTCCTATCAAGACCAGTCCTAATAAGCATCCATTTTCCAATTATTAAGGCAGCAGAGATTTTTATCTGTATATCTTAATTTCATATTGTCTTTTTGAGTTCCTCTCTAAGGGCTTTAAGAATTCTGGCTACAACTGTTGGTGGAATTGTACATCAATCCAATCATTCTGGAGAGTGATATGGAACTATGCTCAAAGAGCAATAAAATTAATCATACCCTTTTGACCCAGGAATACCATACTAGGTATTTCCAAAAGAATCATTAAAAAATGGGAGAAGTGCCACATGTTCAAAAGTATTTATAGCAGCTCTTTTTATAGGGGGCAAGGAAATGGAAATTGAGGGGATGCCCCTAAACTGGGAATTGAACATGTTATGATATATGAATATTATGGAGTTCTAATGTTCTATAAGAAATCACAAATGTGGGGCAGCGAGGTAGGTGGTAGATAGAGTCCTGGAGTCAGGAGGACCTGAGTTCAAATTCAATCTCAGACCGGACTTAATAATTGCCTACCTGTGTGACCTTGGGCAAGTCACTTAACCCTATTGCCTTGCAAAAACCAAAAAGAAAAAAAGGAAAGGGAAAAAAAAAGACATCATGAATGGCCAGATTTTAGAGAAGCATGGAAAGAATTTCACAAACTGATAGCATTGTGAGTTGATCAACTATGATGGATGCAGCTCCTGTCAGCAATTCAGAGAGGTAGGACAAGCCTGGGTGACCTGTTACGGACAATGCCATCTACATCCAGAGGACAGACAAAAAGACAAAAAACAGAATCTGTATGGATACCATGTTCACTTTTTTGAAAGTACTCTTATGTTTTTTTCTTCTTTCTTTTCCCTTAGTCTTAATGCCTCATATGCAAAATGATTACTATATAAACACGTTAAACAGAAATGTACAGACACAACTTTTACCAGACTGCTTGCCACTGAGGGGAGGGGGGGGTGTAGGAAGGGAGAAATGTGTAATATAAATATTATATAAAGAAAAATGTGTAATTTATAAATATGCAAGTAGATAAATGTTGAAAAACTTTCATAACATGTAATTGGAAAAATTAAAAATGAAAATAAATGAGATCCATAACCAAAAAGAAAAAAAAAAAAGAAGGAATTCTGGTTACAAAGGAAAAATGTACAAGTGTCCAGAGAATTCATGGCCATGTTAAAAAACACAAGGCTACAATAACATACTACTACTATCTATGGAATCCTGAGTAACTATAACCCATTTGGGCCGGCTTCCTCATCTGTAAAATGAGGGACATGGTTTAGAAAATTTCCTTCTAATAGATTTATGATTGCTCTTAATATCAAGAGAAAATAAAGGAAGACTTAAGAGACTTAAATTTTTAAATTAAAGTAGTCCTAGATCAGAAGAAAAGGTTTCTGTGTGTGTGTATATATATATATATATATATATATATATATATGAATTAAGACCAAAATCTGGCTCCAGGCATAAGACCATGTAATAAATAGCAAAAAACTTAAATTATTTTGGCTGCAAAAGAATCCACAAACCAAAGTTTCATCGTAAATATCAACCATTTCATAATCATGAAATTCAAAATACAAATCCAGAAATACGTATTATAGGTATCTCTTTTTTTTTTTTTTTAGGTTTTTGCAAGGCAAAAGTGTTTTGAACAAGGCCACACAGCCAGGGAATTATTTGAACATAGGTCCCCCTGACTCCGGGGCTGGTGCTCTATCCACTGCACCACCTAGCCATATCTTTTATAAGACAATGAAATACACAGTTTGATAATAAACAGCTTCTCAGAAAACCCAGGACACACAAGGATATGCATTTTGCTTTCCTCATTTGTGCGGCTGCTGAATTACAGGCACTCCGGATTGATAGTACTGAATACCGACAGACGCCGCGCAGTTCGCGGCCCGCGCAGTTCGCGCCCGCGGGAGCCCAAGGCTGAAGGGCTGGATCCCAGGACCAGCTCTGGGTCACAGACGCTACAGCACGCGCGCCCCGGCTTCGGGGTCACTGCAAGCCCAGCCGTGCGGCGTCCTGCCCGGCTGACCTGGGGCCCCGGGGATGTGGGGGCCCCAGGCCCCGCGGCCCGACAGCGAGGGGCGGGGAGCCCGCGGGATGCGGGGGGCCGCATGACCTTGGGCCGGGCTGGGCCCGGGGCGGCCACGGGGCAGGGCCGAAGGAGGCCGTCCACTTTTTCGGGGAGACACTCGGGGGGCTCCGGGCACCGGCCCGGGGGGCCCCGCGGCTGCTGCCTTCTCGGATGCACCAGGGGCTCCCCGGCTTGGGTCCCCCCAGGATGGGGGGCTGGGCCCCGCGGACGCGCAGCTGCGGGAATTGGGGAAGGGGCCGAGACGGGAGGGGGAGGGGACGTTACCTGCGGCGGCGCCCCGGAGAAGCGGCCCGCGGCGGGCGGAGGGCGCGGAAGGCGGCCGGCGGCCTGCGGGCTCACCCCCGGGAGCCGGGGCCGAGGCGCCGGGGCTCCAGAGCCCGCGAGACCGGCCGGCCGTGCGCACGCAGCCGCCCGCGCCTGCGCCCCCGCGCCCGCCCGCGCCCGCCCCGGCCCGGCCCGCCCCGGCCCCGCGGCGCGAGCGTCCGGAAGCGCGGCGGCGCCCCGGGCCCGGCCCCGGCCCTCCCGCCCTCCTCACCTCGCCGGCGTCGCCCCCGGCCCCGGCTCGGCTCTCCTCGCTCTTCCCCCGCGCGAGCTTTGGCGGGGGCTGGGCACGGCGCCCTCCGGTTGGACGCCCGGCCGCGTGACGTCAGGCGCCGCCGCCCGCCGATTGGTCCGGCCGGCGATGCGTGCAGGGTGTAAACAAACCCCGCCCCCTGGCTGCCCGAGGGGGGCGGGGCCGAGCGTCCCGCCGGGGCGCTCCGCGCGAGGTGACAGCAGGAGGGGGCGGGGCCTGAGCGGGGCGGGGCCTCGGCCAGGCCACGCCCACGGGGAGGGGCCGAGAGCCGCGTGGCCGGGGGCTAGCCTGGCTTTGCGCAGGGAGGGAAGGGAGACCGGGCCGGGGTCAGGAAGACCCCCTCCCTCTGGGCGCCCTCCGCGAACTTCAAGGCGCCCACCCGAGGAGGGGCAGTGCCCAGCAGGGCGCCGAGACCCCCGCCCTAAGTCCAGATCCAGGGCTGGAAGAGGCCCCTCTCTCTGGAAGCCGACGTCTAGGGCACCGAAGTGGTGTGCCCAAGGACACCCAGGAGATGCTGTCGGACCGGGGCAGGCTGGGCAACAAGAAATACAATAGGGGGCAGCTGGGGGGTGCTCACCCGCCCCGGAGTCGGGCGGACCTGGCTTCAAATCCGGCCCCAGCTGGGTGGCCTTGGGCAAGCCTTGCAAAAAGGAAAAAAAACTAAAAAATTACAATAGCCAGCATTCATATAACACTTTAAGCGCTTTACAAATAATCTCCCATTTGATCGCACCACAATCCAGACAGGGGTGCCATTATTCCAAATGGATGAAGAAGAAACTGAGGCAGGGAGGTTTAAATGAGTTGCCAAGGGCACCCAGTCAGGAAATCCTGTAGAGGAATTGAAACTCAAGGTCTTCCTGACTCCATTCATCCTCGAACCCCCTAACCACCAGCAAGCATTTATTAATGTCTGCAAAGTATAGAGATTACTAAGAAAGGTGGAAAACCTCAAGGAGCTCACTTCCTGAGGACAGGACAAATATGCAAAAAAAATATACATTCAAGATTCAGTTCTGATTTCACCTCTAGCTTAGAGTCTAATACTGCTCAGACCATACAAAATCATTCCTATTCCTGGGAGTCTGGAATTCAGCACCTACCTAAAATCCGATCCAAATAAATTCAGAGATAGGATTCAACTGTTATTGAAAGAAATAAGCAAATCAGACTGGGTGGAGTGGGATTGAAAGGATTTTGGATGTTTCCTCAAGTCAAGAAAGGACACAAGAACAACACCCAGATTAACTGAATTAAATATGGAGGAGACCTTGAACTCCCACTATAACATTCTCCATAAGGAGTCTCTAGTCTCCTGAGCAAATAACTCTAATATTAGATGAATCAATCACCATCCACTTTTCACCTCTAAACAACTGTCTTCTATTGATCTGAAATCTGCCTCTGTAAATTCCAAGTTCTAGTCCTCAGTATTTCAGATGTTTGAAGCCTGATCACATCCACTCTAAGTTTTCTTTTCTTTGGACTTAAATACCTTCAAACAAACCTACAGTTTCTTTGCTTGTCTTGTTTTTGTAAGACTTGCTTTTGGGGGAAGCTATGTGGTGCAGTGGATACAGCACCAGCCCTGGAATCAGGAGTACTTGAGTTCAAATCCAGCCTCAGACACTGAATAATTACATAACTGTGTAGCCTTGGGCAAGCCACTTAATCCCATTTTCCTTGCAAAAACTAAAAAAAAAAAAAAAAAGACTTGCTTTTCAGTTACCCTCACAACCTTGGCTACTTTTTCTGGAGAGCTCCAATTTATCAATATGTCATTTTTCTTGTGGAACTATGTTTAACATCTATACATTTATAGCCTAAATAGATTACTTGCTGTCAAAATGAAGAGGCAGGGAATGGAGGGACAAAAATGTGGAACTTAAAACCTTACAAAAAAATGAATACTGAAAGCTATCTTTGCATGTAGTTGGAAAAATAAATTTTATTTTCTTCTTTCAAAAGTAGCATGAAGGTAAAAGGGAGTTGAAAGCCAAATAATGTCAAATTAATGCCATCTCAGATAATTATGAAAAATAGAATCTTGAAGCAATCATTGCTTCAATTTCATTAAAAAAATTTACTAAATATTTATAAGGCTGTTCAATACAACAAATATTTTTAATGTCCTTATGTGAAAGATACTGTGCAAAATACTGGAGATGCAAAATATCTAAACACCTCCGTGGTGGTGATGGTAATACTCAACTGAGAATATACTACTGTGCCCTTTAATAGGATGATACAACATGTGCACAAGTAATTCCCTAATCAGTATCAGTAAAGGCTTCCTTCACAGAGATGATGGCAAGAAAATAAGAATTATGAGAGGTATAGATGAGGAGTGAATTCCAAATAGGAGGGACAGCTTGTGAGGATACATGGAGGCAGGCAATAGAATGTTGGATCCAAGAAATAGCTAATAAACTAGTTCAGCTGGATCTTGGATTATATAAAACAGGAAGGAGAATAACATGAAATAAATCTGTAGAAGAAATTGGAAGCAGATTGTTCAGAGTCTTAAATGCCAGGCAGAGAAGTTTGAGTTTTGTTCTGAAGATCTAGCCGGCCACTGAAAGGTTCCCAGCAGAGGAATGACATGGCCACAATGATGCCTTAGGAAGATAATCTTGGCATCCTTGTGGAAGATGGATTGGAGATGGGAGAGAGAGACCTGGAAGCAGAGAAACTAATTAGGGGGCTAACAATTGTGTAGATAAGGTATGATAAAGGTTTGAATGAGAAGAATATTTTATTTTTTAAATTTTTTTTTTTAGGTTTTTTTGCAAGGCAGTGGGGTTAAGTGGCTTGCCCAAGGCCAGACAGCAGTAATTATTGACTGAGGCCAGATTTGAACTAAGGTATTCCTGACTCCAGGGCCGGTGCTCTATCCACTGAGCCACGTAGCTGTCCCAAGAATAATGATATTTTAAATGGAGAACAAAGGATAGAAGGAAAAGATGTGGAAGTCAGATCCACAGAATTTGATGAGGTATAAGAAATGAGGGCTGATGACTGAGATTATAACCCAGATAACTGGGAAGATGATGGTGTATCTTCAACAAAAAAATGGAAATGGGAGTGGGAAAGAGGAAGACAGGCTTAGAGAAGATGATTACTCTAAGACTGTGTCTCAGTTTCATTCAAAATCTGCTAAAAATAATATTCTTTTGAGCAAAATAGTTTGAAAAAGTCCTTAAATATCTTTCATATAACATTCTCAGACATAAAACAAAAAGAACAGTGGGATGTGACAAAATTTCCATCTGCTGTGTATGAGTGATATGATCTTGCTGTGAATTTCCATGACCTAACCAGGGGAAGCCATAATAACCTGTATAGATACTAGTTCCACAGCAAGTTACTCTATTCCAGGATATCTTACTAATGTAGTTTTTTTTAAAAAGGGGGGGAGGGTGGCTAGGTGGCACAGTGGATAGAGAGCACCGGCCCTGGAGTCAGGAGTACCTGAGTTTAGGTCAGACCTTAGACACTTAATAATTACTTAGCTCTGTGGCCTTGGACAAGCCACTTAACCCCATTTGCCTTGCAAAAATCTAAAAAAAAAATTCCTAAACAGGTACTTAGTGCCAATTTTGACCCATTGATGGTAAAATTAGCTTTACAATCAACAAAAAAGAATTTTTCCCCTTTTGCCTTACCAGTCATCTTTCACATTTCCTCCTCAGTGGTTCAATCAATAATTATATTTTAAAGAGATTTTTATGTCATTATCATCACTCAAATTTATATAACCACAATATGATTTACTTACTGTATTCTTCACAATTTATTGAAGCAAGTTGTACAAGTATTTTCATTTATAGAAGAGGATCTGAGGCTGAGAGGAAATGACTTACACAAATTTACATGACCTAACAAAAATTCATGTTTTCTCAGACCATTCTTTGCCCATTCTACTGTAATCTTACAGAGATGCAGTGATATTTTATTTTTATGTTATATTACATATAAGTATATATATTGATATTGTTATATTGTTGTTATATATTATACTATATTTATTAATTATATTCTATTATAGTAATTCTATTCTATTGCATTCTATTATATTAATCAACCATACCTAACCAAATCTATTTAATCAAATAGGTATCAATAATGGCAATGTTACTCAGTCATTTTCAGTTGTATCCAACTATCTGTGACCCCATTTGAGGTTTTCTTGGCAGGGATACCGAAGTAGTTTGCCCTTCCTTCTCCAGATCATTTTATAAATGAGGAAACTAAGGCTAAGAAGCTGAAGGGACTTGCCCAGGGTCATCTAGCCACATGTCTGAGGCTAGATTTGAATTCAGGAAGATGAGTTGGCCTGGTACACCATGCACCATGGCACCACCTAGCTGCAGCAATACTACCTATCCTTAAGAAAGGAGACCTGAAGAGTCATCTTTTTTTCACTAGTCAACTCATGCTTTTTTTTTTATGAGAATTAAAGTGCTTCTTTCCTTCCACTTGTCTTTCTAGGTTCCAGGCCATATTACCAACTGATTACTAAACAGGTCAAACTGGAATGGGCATCTCAAACTTAATATATTCCCTAGCAGGATTCTGCTGGGCTTCACCTTCACAATTCACTTACCTCTCAATCATTGATCAATGATGACTCTATCAGCACCATCTATCTATATGAAGGGTTTCCCGATTTCCCCAGAGGTTCAAGGTACTCCCTCATGAAACTACCTTATACTTCAGTATTTAGTGTGTTAGGCATATACTTAGAAATCTCCATATCATGTATAAACTTAGAAACCATCGTATTATGAATGTAATGTATAGAATTCAATGGACTTTCAGGGTGAGAACAGTTTTGTATGTATTTGTATCGCTATGTTAGAAAGTGGAATGTAGATACTCTTGTTATTTTTCATTTTGCAGTTAAGGAAATGGAGGCAAACAGGGGTTAAATGATTTGCCCAGAATTACCTGGAGAATAAATACCTTATGCTGGATTTGAACTCAGCACTTTCTGACTCCAAGTCTAGCACTCTTTCCACCACACCACGTATGTCACCCACTCCTCTCCTGAACTTCCCAATCTTCATCAAGGGCAACATCACCCTGCAATCCCTCAGGTGTGTAGCACTGGATCCATCCCTCTTAACCAATCAGTTTCCAAGTCTTGTGCAACATCTCTCTAAGTTTCCTCTTCATTCCCAGCCATTACTTCAGTTCAAGACTTGAGCACTTTTCACATAGACTATTGTCAAAGTATAGAGCAATGTAAGAGAGAGACAGCTGGGTGGTAGAGTGGGAAACAAGAACCTTTGTCTTCATGAGTTTAAATCCAATCTCAGTTAGTTACTAGTTGTGTAGGCAAATCACTTAATCCTGTTTGACTCAGTTTCCTCATCTGTAAAATGAGCTAGAGAAGAAAATGGTAAACCACTCCAGTGTCTTTGCCAAGAAAATCCCAAATGGGGTCCCAGAGTCATACGTTGGTAACTATTCTATGACTATTGCCCATCATTCTCTTCATTGTGTGGGAATGATAATATACATCATATAATATGGAATTATTCCATATATGGAATATATAGCATATATGGAATTCCACATATGGCATAATTATATATAATATGGAATAATTATAAAATTCTTGATATGTTTGTCCTTTCTTGCTTGTCTCTTCCTTGCTGGGGAAGACCCTCTGAACCTAGATAAACAGCTATTCTGTTTATCTTTCTTCAGCCTTATAATTTACAGTTCAATAATTTCCAATATGAGGGAATGACAGCCAGCTTCTCCTTAGGAACAAATGGATGTTGCTAAACCCACTTCAGGTTGCCTCTTTGTTCTCCCCTATTCAATCTATTCTTCACAAAGCAGCTAGAGGGATATCTCTACATCAGAGATCGGTGCTATTTCAGTTTTCTATCTCCCCCAACTAGGACAGTACCTTGCACATAGAAAGGATTTAATAAACATTTGTTGAAAAGCTAATATCTAAACAGAAAAGTTAGGAAAAAGTGCTTGTGAGCTATTCTGTTTATCTTTCCTCAGCCTTATAATTTACAGTTCAATAATCTTCAATATGAGAAACAGACAGCCTCTCCTTAGGAACAAAGTTGTTCTGTGCCGTCTTTCTTATACAATAAAAAACCTCACCCTTCTTAACAGCAACATCAGGGTAGGTATGAAGGTGTGGCAAAGTGAGAATACCACAAAATGAGTATCAAAATGACTACCAAGAAACAGACTCATGATAATACCGAAGCTGAAACTTTAATATGCTGACTCATATTACTCTCTATGGATATATTTAAGTTTTCTCTGAAACTTTATATTTGTACAATTCTTTAAGGTTTTAAAAAGTATACGACTCTCATTTGATCTTTGATAATTCTGTAAGTTGGGTAATAATGGACTTTTAAAAAGCCTAAATATAATTGTGATGGAATACTATAAGAAATGATGAGCAGAATTCTTTCAGAAATACCTGGGAAGATTTACATGAACTGATGTGAAGTGAAAGGAGTAAAACCAGAACATTGTACATAGTAGTAGCAATACTCTAACACTGATCAACTATAAAAGACTTAGCTTCTCTAATCAATGCAATAATCCATGAGAATTCTAAAGGACTCATGATGACAACTACTATCTATCTCCAGAGAAGGCATCAAGGAAATCTGAGTACAGACAGAAGTATAATTTTTTCACTCTATTTTTCTTGCTTTTTCTTGGCGACATGGTTAATATGGAAATGTTTTGCATGATTTCCATATATAATCAATATAAGCTTGCTTGTCTTCTCAGTGGAATGGGAACTGGAGGGAGGAAAGAAAATTTGGAACTCAAATTTTTAAAAATTAATGTTAAAAATACATATTTTGGGGCAGCTAGGTGGTGCAGTGGACAGAGCACCGGCCCTGGAGTCAGGAGTACCTGAGTTCAAATCTGGCCTCAGACATGTAAAAATTACCTGGCTGTGTGGCCTTGGGCAAGCCACTTAACCCCATTGCCTAGCAAAAACTAAAAAGTAAAAATACATATTTTCAAATGAAAAGAAAAATGAATTGCCCAAGACCACAGTGCTAACAAATAAATTAAATCTTCTGACTCTAAATCCTTTCATCTCTAAAGGACAAAACTCCTTCAAAAGCACGTTTTTTATTTCAGAAGAAGGCTCTTTGGATATGGAAATGGGAAGTAGAATATTTAGAAATGAAGATAATATGAAAACAAATAAATTTTTGTCTTTTTGTTTTTGTGAGGCAATGGAATTGTTTGTTTTATTTTGGGGGATTTTTGGATGAGGCAATGGGGTTAAGTGACTTGCCCAAGATGACAAAGCTATTAAATTGACAAAGATATTTTGGTTTGCCATTTCCTTCTTCAGTGGATTAAGGCAGAAGTTACCTGCCCAAGATTACACAGCTTGTATATGTCTGAGGTCATATTTGAACTCAAATGTTCCTGACTCCAAGCCTAGCACTCTAACCACTGAGCAACCTAGCTGTATTCCTACTCAGTGACAACCTTGCTTAGCTATTTTTACAGATATTCAGACAAAAGGAAGAACTAATACTATTAGATTATTTACTGTAAGAAATCATGTTTTAAGCATGTTGGGTTCAGCATTATAGGACCATTTAGTCAGCATTGGTTATTATTATTAAAGTTACCTTTGATAATATTTCCTTGAAAGATTCTAGTTACATATTTATTGAGTCAGCCACCATTTATTTTAAATAAGTTTTATTGATAACTTTTGGGGATTGAGATTTGCAGTCCCCAAATTTCAAGTATTCCTCTCCCTTCCCTGCTACACGTTATAGCAAATAGTATTTTTTAAAGACATAAAAAGAGAAAAAAAATCAACATAATTGATCAAGACATTGAAAACATCTAAAAATACATGTGCATTGTACTACACTGGTGGCCCTCCCAACTCTACAAAGAGAATTAAGGTGAAAGTTTACTCTATCTCTTCTTTCATGCCATACTTGATCTTTATAATTTTACAACATTCACTTTTGGATTTTTTGGTAGTTCTTTTTGTTTATGTTGTTGTACTCAATAGGTACATTTCCTTGGTCTTGCTTACTCTACGCTGCATTAGAAGCCAATTTTTAGGGAGAAAATGGATGTTGCTAAACCCATTTCAGGTTGCTAGAGACCCTGGAAGCTGACATGAGAAATGCTGGCAAGTCTCCACCATGCCCCTATCTCCAGCTTGCTACACCAGAGATGTCAGGGAACTTCCCCTTGGGCAAGATATTCTTTTTCTCTCTTTCCACTGAATTTGCCTCATTCCCAGAGGGAGAGTTCCTCCACCCTGTATTGTCTGGTATATCTGGTATGTATATATATGTGTGTATATATATATTCTCCTACTGGTATGTATATATATATATTCTCCTACATATATTTTTATTTCTATGGGTTTCCTTGCTAATTGTTACCAGAGTTTATTGTGGAACTGGCATTTAGTGGGAAGGAAATAAAGTGGATCAGAAATGTTGCTTATACGTGAAAATCTCATCCTCTAGATTCAAAATTTTAAAGGAAGCACGTGATAAAACTCTAGCCCTGAAACTCTCTCTTTGGAGATAAGAATGGTTAAGCTTCTAGTCTCAATGTCCTGCTCCCCTTTCTGGTGAGAAATCCAAGTTTCCCTTGAGAAGACTGTGGAGGAAGAAGGTAGCGATGTCCACTTGTTCATATATAGATGCTTGTTTTTATCCCGGTAGATTTTAAGTGCTTCAAGAGTAGGATCTGTTGCCTTTTGTTGTATCCTTAACACTTAATACTATATCTGGTTCATAATATAAGGCTTAATAAATGCTTACTCACTGACTGATTAGGCCAGCCAATAGAGAAAAAGTTGTCCACAGAAGAGGGAAAACTGCAAAGAAAGAACCCATTTGGCTTTGACTAGGATGAAATAGCTGTAAAATCGTTAAACGGCAGTTCTGGCAGAGAAAGCATTTATAAATGTTCCAAGTGGGGCTGGAATATTGGATCAATGGTAACCATTCCATGATTCTTTATTGCCCATCATTCCCTTCATCATGTGAGAATAATATTCCATATGTAATATTGAAAGTATATGTATATTATATATCATATGGAACAATAATAAAATTCTTGACATGTTTGTCCTTCGGGTACCTTTTTTACTTGTCTCTTCCTTACTGGGGAAGACCTCTGAGCCGAGAGCCCAAAACAGAATTTGTTCCTTAGGAAGTTGAGGTGGGGATGGAATTGGGGGGCCTTCACCAGGGCCTTTTGCATTTGTAGGGACACATCAAAAAGGTATTCCATTTTCCTTATTGAATGCCTGAGGTTTAAGGATCTTCTGGAGAGAAAATACCATTTTTAGTCTGTAATTTTATTTATCTCTATTTTCTGGTTTGCTTCCTTCCTGATCATACCAGATTAGTTTTCTTTGTAATAATTGCTTTTTATGTTTCTGTACCAATCTTATTACTGCAAAGAATATAAAAATTACATCTGAGAAATAGATTTTGCATTCCTAAAATACTGGTGCCTACTTCCTAAATGCTTACTTTTTCTTTTAAATAGAACTAGACAGTTTACTTTATTGTTAAGGTCTTTCTGTACTGTAGTCCATAGGATAAAGCTTGCCTCCTGGCCTTAAAACCCCAAGTAATCAATCCTAAACACTTCATCTCACTTGAAAATCTACCACATTTTCAGGGATTACCTGACTTGTTTTCCTTCATTCTGAACAGAGCCCAATTGTACTACTATTAAATGAATTTGGAATGTGGATTGTCTTTGCAGTGGCAAGGATCCAATGAGGAAATTTTGTGTGACTTCTGGGATAGGTACTTAAGAGAAAATTTTCCCCAGTCCATGGAGATGACATATTTAGGAACAATTTCCTTATGCACACATGGGTAGGTTCTAATAAGATCTATGCAATGGTAAAAGTTTTGAGACCCTTTCTGATGTGGCATGAGGGAAGCAAGTCAAAGGACAGACAATACCTCTACCTTCCTGGGGCTGAAAGAATAACTCTAGATTGCGGACCTGGACAGTGAATTCAAAACACACCTCAGCAGAACTGCTGAGAGTACAATTTTTATTAGGGGTGGGGTGGGGTGAGATAGAAGAGAAAGAATGTACTGGGGTTCAGTTTTGTTTTTTTTTGCAAGGCAATGGGGTTAAGTGGCTTGCCCAAGGCCACACAGCTAGGTAAATTATTGTCTGAGGCTGGATTTGAACTCAGGTACTCCTGACTCCAAGGCCAGTGTTCTATCCACTGTGCCACCTAGCTGCCCCAGTGGGGTTCAGTTCTAAAGAGAAAATTGAGTCTTGCTCTTTTTTTGTGTTCCTCCAAGAAAGAATATGTGCATTTTCTCTGTTGTCAATTCAATATGTGGATCTTGGGGAGCCAGTTTTTGGTCACAGTCATGGATGATATGATGAAAAAATGTCTGGCTGGCTAAAGAGTTCCAAGGACTAATGTGACTGGCCTGGAACTGTGTGCATACAAAATGACCTAAGTGTGAACTGTCTCCTGCCCTCTTCTGTGGAAGTGATTGAAGCCAGAACCAGCATGGGTTGCTCACTGGGGGAACACCTCCCCCACCTACCATGTACCTGTAAATGCATGGAGCCTTCTTATCCCAAGATTGGAAAATACAAGTGGTGAGTAAGAACTGGAGATCCATCAAAGTCATCTGAGGTCTCTAACTAATGTCCTAGAGCCAAGGACAACAGGAGCCAAGCCCAGTAAGGACCTAGCCCAACATTAAGTTGACCTAACAGTCAAGGCATTCTGTCATATAAAGCATTGCATTCTTACACTTTCATGCTTCAGTTAGAAAAAGTGTGGGGCTAGAATCCAGGTCATCAGGTTCAAAACCCCATTCCCAAGCTTCTTCCTTCCATGCTAAAGACTTCTCTCTCCAAACCACCAAGAATAAGCCCTTGTCATACATTAGCAAACAGAGCAACCCTTCACCATCGCAACTTTTTAATAATTTTTATTTTTTTACATAAGTACAATTTTTAGAGATGGTTGATTTTGAGAAACTAAGCTGGTACCATCATTAGTATTTGCAAAACGTCATCCAGTTATTTTTTCTAAAAATTAAAAAAATACAATACATTCATTTTCCCACAAATTATATTCATGTTTTGTCACAATGAACTTTCTTCTCTACTAAGATCCCTTATGCAAGGATGTAGAATATAGATTTAGGCTGAACAGGTCCTGAAGTGATCAATTATTTAGTGACTTTGCCTTTTGATAAGGTATTCTTTTCTAGGCTCAGTTTTTGCTAATTTTTTCATCATAGATTCCAGTTCATTTAGTCATTTTCACAGTTCTCCTTTTAAAATCATAGATAATTGGAAGTAGGTGTGCAAAACCCAGGCCTAAGGTTCATAGGTTAGGAAGAATTTCAAATGAACCTAGAAAGTGAGATGATAACAGGACCATACAAGGCATCTGTTTGCCTGGGTCCATGCTCCCCAGTTTTAGCCTTAACTCTAACAATAACTGACTTATTACAAAATAACCCAAGAGCTGTAGGGAAAGGATTTTTCTGAAACAGAATGCTTATTTGCCTTTCTTACCTAAGCTAGCCTTTAGGGGAATAGGAGATGAATAGGAACCCATATGAAATCTAAGAAAAAATTTCCATCAAGATACTTTTATGCCTCCTAGATTTAATGTACAAATGTTAATATACAGCCATTTATGATAATCTTAATGACAATTTAGTATTAACAAGACTGCTAAACTTTTGAAAGAGTGATAGAATGATATTGAACAGTCTCATATATCCCAATTGAAATCTATATTATTACCCCTTGCATAAATATGAAATTTTCAAATAAATTTTCTCATAAATCATTTTGAATCATAGCAAGTCAGAATATTTCAAAATAAAAGGTTTTTAGAAATATTAAGACAGCTTGTAAAAAACACTCTACAATCCTTAAAACATTTTTAAACAATGATATTGCTATAGGGCTAATCACAGATGGACACAGCGCTAATGAATACAGAACAGCGAGGCCCCATCCGCCTCTCCCTCCCATGGGACAGTCTCACTGAAGATGTCAGCACACACATCCTCATCAGTTACATTATTTCATACCCCTCAGGACTGACTGTTTCAGTCACTAAACACAAAAGGTAAAAGTGCAAAGATACAGCCGAGGACTAGTCATTTCTACCCCCTCAAAGTCACAGCATACCAACCATGTAATTAAGGAGGCAAAGATCATGGCACAGGGAAATCTGAGGATTTCACTGCATTTCTCCATTTCTATTCTCTGCAATTGCGGTTCTTTCTCTGCTTCCAAAACCACTTCTGATACCCTTGCTCATGCCAATGGGCTATGGTGATGTGCTGCCCATAGCCTACAACACCCTTTGGTTATGTGACTGGAATGGGCTTAGGCTCTCCCTGCAGTCTCCTTCTGCGCTCAAGTTGGTACTGAAGGCTCAGGAATGGATCTTGGGGATTTTCATTCTCTTTGAGAACATTACTGAAAATTCCCAAAAGGGCTCAGCATCTATTGTTGTATTTGACTGGTAGGGGAGTTGACTCAGGTCTCCTCTACCTAGTCTGAGATGTTTTAAAAATCAATATAAAGACTAGAGGTCTTAAGGTACCTCCTTTTTCTTCTTCACGATACCAAGAATATTGAAATTCTTGCTCAACTGTGAGGGAGGGGTACCTTGTCATTTGTTACTTTTAATTAAATAAGGTGGATGTTAGGGCATGTAGGGAACCTTTTCTTAAATTCCTTTCCTGAAGCACAATTATGTTTGACATTCCTAGGAACCCATCATTTAGTATATTCTTCTGTAATAAATATAAAACTTGTAGAAAAATCATTAATTTCCTTGGGAATATCTTCCATAGCTATCTAAACATGTGCCTGCAGATAGGCATTAACATGAAGAATCTTATTATTTAAAAAAGATAAAATTTTGAATAAACTGTTTTCCTTCATAAAAATGGAAGATTTTCAGACATGGCTTTAAGAATAAAAAAACAGGGGTGCTTATGCTCATAAAGCTATTTTACAATTGTCTCTCTCAATCCAAGGTATTTAATTTAACAAACATCACTTGCTATCTACCAATAGGAAATAAGCACATTACAAACTCAACACAGATGAAAATAAGCACCTACTATTTGTAAGGCACTGAGGGTGACAGAGAGGAAAAGGACATAATCCCTGCCCTTGAGGAGCTTACAATATAGAAGGTAGGAGGAAGGAGAAATAGAATTTATCAAAAAGAATCTTTGCCCAGAGACAGCACCTTTAAGTCTTTAGTAAAAGAATGAAGATGAATCAGGTTTAAAAAAATACAAATTCTAGCAAAGCAAGGAATCAGATAATATATTTTGGTCCTGTCCCAGCACTGCCAAATATATCCTGGATCTACATCAAAATTGTGGTTTTTCTAAATAAAAAGAATAACAATAGTCAAATGATCAGATTCTAACACAAAGAGAACTTCTTTACATCAAAAGTAGGAATCCTGTTTTCCATGAATGACCAGAACCTTTCTTATTAACAATTTCCCAAGGGATAATGGTCTATGAAAAAGAGGGCTCATAAGATGGCACTCAATTCAATGAAATGATTCAGAATTTTTCTATTATAACCTTCAAGAACAAATGTGGCAATTTCTCTGATTTCAGCAAAATCTGACTATCTGTCATTTCAAGAACCAAAAGGAACAAAAAGAAGACTTGTTTCTAGACCTGAATAGGAAAACATATAAGTCACTATTACTTGGGAAGATACCCAATTCCCATGAAATTCAATTATACATAATAAATAAATAATATATATTCTTTAATTTGTGGCAATACAGAGAGACAGAGAGAGAGAGAGAGAGAGAGAGAGAGGAATTAATAGATAAGGATGAAGTAAACTTAAAATTTTGGGCATTATGCAGTTCAGGACTACTTGTGAAAAGACAAAAATATTACTGACTAAAGCACACCCACCAAATGCTGATTTTCTAAGAAATGATAAAGGACGCTCTCTGGGATCGATTTAATCCCATTTGTCCATGAATAGTTCAGATCCCAGAAAGTTATCCTCACTCAGGCTGCTTCAGTGTAAGACTACAAAAAAAAAAAAAAGAGAAGAAAGGAAGAACTAGAGAAGCCAGAAGACATATTCACTGAAAAATTTCTATAGAACAAGACTTTAAAGCTGCAGTAGATGGTTCAAGTAATTGAGACAACAAACTACAAAACAAAATCTAGAACTGCTATTGGAGCTTAATGAAATTTAAGGAATAGGAATCATCTATATGATTTGTTTTTCTATTCTTAGAAAATATTCTCTAAAGATGAGAATTGTCCATTTGTGGAGGGAACATAATATAAGATATACAATATCTTGATTAATTTTCTCAAATTACATTTCTTCACAGTTTCCTCTTTAAATAAAAGTGCTGTGGTTTGAAAGAAACAAACTCAAAACTAGCAAACAAACAAGCAAAAGTCACTAGTAAATGGACAAGTTCTAAGAAAGAAGATATGAGGATGGTGATGATGACAAGGGCCAAACATCAATCACAGGCACATAACTCTTTATTATTATACTATGAAAACTAAACTGGTACTCAAATGATTTGAAGTAAGGGGTAGGCAAGGCTCCACCTCTTTTTTCTCTCTAAAATCTTCCCCAAGCAGAATATCAAAAACTAAAATCTGCTTTCTCTGTTCTTCTCCTAAAAGTAAGATGGGGCTGAAAAGGAATATCCAGGATACCTGCCACTCAAAAGGTTCACTCCCGCCATCCTCTGGGCCAAACAGAAGATATACCAGCAAGAATGAAATACTATAAACAAAGTGTAGGAGATCTGCTCTAACCACCAGAACAGGTAAAAAAAAATGCTTCTACAGGAGAGTTGTTAACATCTTAATTCTCCTAAGAACTGCTCTGGTTTTTCCATATCAAACACCAACAATTAGGCAGGCCCAGAGATGTTTTAAAACAAAATGTGTGACGGTATCAATGCAAGACAACAAAATACTAAGCATGATCAGAAGCAAGAGGCAGAAAACAGTAACAGTAAGTTGTCTATTCTCAAAATGAGTTTGATTAATTCTGTGCTGACAGCCAAAAATTGTGAGAACATTGATTCTCTACTTACCTGCAAGTCAGGTAAGTTTAAGTAAGAAAATAATTTGATGGAAGGAGAGAAAAATATCACTCCTTAGAATACACTATCAGTTTTATCTATCAAAAATCAGTATTTTTTCAAGCACTACAAATGACCAATTATGAAAAATTTGTTAGCAATCTGCAAAGAAACAATGTTCCTATGTCACAGGAAAGCAAAAATTAAGGCAGTTAGAAAAAGATACACTAACCAATAAAGAAACTTAGTCCAAAAGCCAAACATTAAAGGGCAGCTCACATCTGGACAGAGAATTGAACAATTGTAGCTTTAAATTTAAAAAATCTTAATGTTGCTTCAGCACCGCTACAATATTTTGGCATAGTTATCCTTTTATTTAGTATATGGATTGTAAATAAATCTAAAGAATTCAAGACAAAAAAAAATGACCTAATTTTTGAATGAAATGTTGAATGGCATTCACCAAAAACTGTTGATAACAAATCACAATGTTCAGTTATAGCACTGATCTATGATACTTTTTTGTTTTAAAGTTGAGGACCCAAGGAAAGACAGAAGAATTTTGGAGCAGTCAAAGCACAGCTGGAAATGGTAGACACACATTCCTTGGGAGGCTACTACTAAATCCAGGACCATGGAAAGTGCATTTATGAGGTACTGTTGTCTTAGCAAGTTTAAGATTTAGATAAAAATTATGGTAAAAAAGACTCCCTCCCCACAAAAAACAGTAGTGTTTTATCTTCTCCCATCTGGTGCTATATCTTGCTATACCAATTCATGGAACGCTTTACTGCCTTGACCCAATTGTCCATAATAGGTTCATATTCTTTCCATTTCCTCTGTGGCTCAAAAATTCTTTCACTTTTCCTCAGCTTCTTTAACTCCTCTTTGTCTCTCCAAAACCCTAGAAGTAAGAAAAAAAATTATTCTCAAATCTGTCAATAAATCCTGTCTATAGTCATAAGGTTGAATATGAACTCAAAGTAGGTGAGAAATCATCTACTAGGTAATTTTTATTTCAAGTTCAAGAGATTGTTGACATTCTAGGGTTTGTGAGTGGAATATTTACTTCCATATTGTCTTTGTGCCTCCAACAACATCCATCACAAATTCTTTAAGCTTTAGAAGACAGACATGATATTGTGATATTATTAGAAAGGCAATGGAAGAACAAGCACATCAAGGCACTATTGTCGAGTTGTGAATGGGTTCAACCATTCTGGAAAGCAATAATTGTACCTCAAAAGTTCCTAAAAATGTGACTAACCCTTAATTCAGCAATATCAATCAAAGAGATCAAAGATAGAAGAAAAGGATAACTAGATAATTATATAAATATCAATTTATATGTATATATACATATGTATGCATTTGTACACACACACACACACACACACAACACACATATATACAGAAGTAAATACATGTGTATCTATTTAAAATTGTCCTAGAGAGAGGAGAGAAGCACAAACCACAAGAAGTGTCTTGATTTTAGTGATGGCCAAGCAGGAGCAAAATATAATTCCCATACAGCCCTCCAAAAGTCTATGCTTTGTGTTGAGATGAATACAGAAAATATTGCTCATCTTTCTTCAAATCATACATACCAACAGCGAGGCCAGCCAGAGAAGCAGCTCCTAAACAAGACATATCTATATGGACAGGTCTGTCTATTTTCTCATTAATTAAGTCAGAAGTCATCTGCATAACAAAACTATTATTACAGACCCCTCCATCTGCCCTATGGGAAGAAAGATATACAAAGTAACATATCAGTCATAATCACATTTTTCTTTGAATCAAAGCTATACCTCCAAAGCGCTGCTGCAGTATTGATTTTCTTAAGATCATCTAAGTCATTCCTCACTAAGGTCTTCCTTATTAGAGCTTGAAAGGGCCCTGGGCTCCTGAGGTCCATGGCTCCTATGGGAGCTGGAAGGTGAGGTATAAATGTGTGTGGGGGAATTGGCAGCAGTCATTCAACTAAGCTATATGGGAGAAATCTCTTATTAGCAGAAGAAATTGAAAGAAACTATTGTTATGATTTGTTTTGAAAGTAAGTCTGTGGTAATAAGAGGTTACTAATTTCTGGGGGTCTGTGAATGAGTTACTTCATGGGCTCCTTTTCTGAACAAGGACAGCCCTAAAGTAGACTTCCAGCTCTAAGACCTAGACTCCACTGGTGATTTACTGAACAAGACCCCTGTTCCAACTTCTTTCTATTCCATTTACAAATGGTTCCTAAAGAAGCTGCAGTGACTGGCTCAAACAGGAAAGATGGTGAGGAGAAAATGAGGAATTTTTTTACTAGGTCAAAATTCAGACATGAAGTCATCTGGTACCAAATCTAACTATGGTCTCTTTGGACATTCTGACAAAGGGCTCTAGGAATGGATGTTGTCATTCAAAAGTGAAAGAAAAGGAAACACTTATTACACCGAAATCCTTCACATCTATCCCAATCAGAAGATATCCAAGGTGGGGCTTTCCTCTAGAATCCTGATGACTACTGTTCTACATTTAGAGCAAGGGAAGTTAGGTTTCAGTCTTCTTAAACCCATCAGAACTTCCTCTAGCTCACACTAAAGGATTGCACCTCTAGAAAATTATGACAATCATTCTCCCATTAATCCCAAGGAATAAGATTTAAGGAAGGTTTGTTCTTTGAGGAATTAGGTCAAAAAAAACTTTGAACTTCAGATGTTGAAATTTGTGAGATTGGTAATTTAAAATGAATTCTTTTCTGTTTTAGTTTTATAATTTTAGCTAAGAAAAATTTATTATATTGCAAGGAAAATCTACATACCGAACTCTGGTAATAGGAATGGCAATCTCCTTCTGCATCAGCTCATACAATTGCTTATTTCTATTTAAAAAGAAGATAGCTCTTTAGTCAAGATGAAAATCATGATTGTAATATGTAGTTCTTTCAAAATGAAAAGAAATCTGTATATAGTTTTCTATAGATTATCTTTCAAAGGACAGAGATAGGGATTGGACCTGTGCTATAGGGTAAGAAAACTCCCTCTATCAATGCAGGTTGATACCCTATCTAAAAGAGTTGCCTAAAGAAATGGTGTCAAACTCAAATAAAAACAGGTCCACTGAACCATACATCATGAAATATTTTACAAAATAAATAAAATAGAAAAGAACATAGACAATGTTAAAATGTAGTTATCTAAGACAATATGTGTTCATAAGGAGCCTTATGCACAGATTAATGGTCAATATTAATTTTTTAAACATTCATCTGGACAGGAACAGAATTTATAACTTCACTGCTTTTAGGATAATCCCTGGTAAGGCAACTCCTTCTACTAATGCAGGTCAGCACCTTCTCTTACAGTTGCCTGGAACACTGAGAGGTTAAGTGATTCATGCAGTGTCACATAGCCAGAATAGGTCAGAGACCAGATTTGAACTAAGATCTTCCTCACCTAGAGAGGGGCTATTAGCCACACTGCAACACACTTTCTCTTGACCAAACTCTTAACTTTTAAAATAAAACCACTGTCTCATATTATGGCAAAAGAGTCAAAAGAAACACTTCTATTACAAGTCTTTTAAAAATTTAAACACATAGAATATTATTAATTAGAGTTTCTGTAGTGAAAAACTTCATTATTGTCTATAAAAAGAAATCCCAACTTAGAGCCCTAAAAATCTCTACTATACATAATAAGATTTAAAAAAAATCCATTAGCAAACACTTTTTTTTTTTAGATTTTTGCAAGGCAAATGAGGTTAAGTGGCTTGCCCAAGGCCACACAGCTAGGTAATTATTAAATGTCTGAAACCGGATTTGAACCCAGGTACTCCTGACTCCAGGGCCGGTGCTTTATCCACTGTGCCACCTAGCTGCCCCATAGCAAACACTCTTAAGTTATGATTTCATATATATTAATGCTGTTAAAACTGAAGAAATAACAAACGCAGGACAAGATATCAAAGTTAATGGAATACTTTAGCTGAAACTACAGAATAAACTGGAGGAAAAAGCATCTGTTTGCTGTTTAGAACATCCATACAGGGATCAGGTGAGAATCTTCTCTACAACATACAGACTTAGAGAGTTCTTTGGGTCATATAGTCAGAATGTGTTCAAAGCAGGCCTTGAACCTGGGATCTCCAGACTCTGAGGCCTGCTCTTTCCTCATTATACCCATCATGCTGTTTCAGAGTAAAAGTACTCGGGTAATACATTATTTGAATTCCAGCTGACATTTACAGAGATTCTTCAAAATAGAAAGTGTGGACTAAACAGGGGTTTATTTAATACCTGAAAGCTATTGACTCCAGTATGGCTCGTACAAGATGATATTTATTGGTGGAGGACTTTAGACCCATAAAAGAGGCACATGCACAGGGGTCATTTAATGGTACCTACAAAGGAAAAAAGCACATATTAATTTATATATTTAAACATTTGGGAAGGATATCAAATAGTAAAGAGAAAATTATGCATGACAAAGAAGCTATTATGAGAAGAAAAAAATGGTAATTTTAATTATGATATGGGGCACTGAAAAGTTGAATGATTTGTCCAGGGCCACACAGTCAATACTGTGTCAGAGGCCCAGTACACCACACTGAATATCAATGGGTAAAATAATACTGTAAAATAAGACATGAAATTAATCCTACGCATGTAAATGAATTAGTTTGCTTTAGGAGGGAAAAAAAGTCCTCAAATATTTTCCTGGTAAGTTAGTTAAATTCTCTCTTCTACTGAATTATATATATATAGGACTCTAAAGGTCTAAAATGATATTGTACCCTAATTTAATTTTTTTTTTTAGGTTTTTGCAAGGCAAACGGGGTTAAGTGGCTTGCCCAAGGCCACACAGCTAGGTAATTATTAAGTGTCTGAGACCAGATTTGAACCCAGGTACTCCTGACTCCAGGGCCGGTGCCTTATCCACTGCGCCACCTAGCCACCCCCCTAATTTACTTCTCTGGAATGATTTACTAGCCCATTTGGAAAAAGGAATATATTAAATATGTAAAAATTTCTAAGTAAAATTCTTGTGTTTCTCTGAAATGTGAAAATATCATAGTTATATAAATGGAAGCTTAAGTTTTTAATAGACCTGCACAGTAATAATTATTTCTCATGATTGTAGTGTAATCTTTCTCAATTTGGTAAATTTGGAACATAGGCTTCAAATGAGGCCAGCTGAATGTTGGCAATGTAGTCAAGAAGATCCAGGTTCAAATCTGACCATGGATCCTTATCAGCTGGATAGAGCACTGTGAGGTACAGCTTCCCTGAGTCTCGGTTAACTCCTCAGTAAGATGAGATTAATGGCTGCAGAATCACCCTCCTTCTGCTGTTGGAAGGCTCCCATGAAAGAATAGAGTGCCTTCTCTATGTGAGCTTTGGTTCACTTGGTTGGTGAAGCTGGGCCAAACAATCATGATCTGGGAAGTGGAGGAAAAGTCAAGTAATGGTCCTCATTATACCATTTCCTAAAGTTGCTCCTTCCACTCTTGAAAAAGGGGGAAAGAGCATTTGCTCTGTCTATTTCACAGAGTTCTCTTGAGTTTCAAATAAATAGATTCAAGGGAAAGAAGTCAGAAAATTATAAAATGACATAAATGATAAAGAAAAGGCAAAGATGCTTCTACAGTAATCATCGTAGTTCTACAGTTCCAAGCAAAAAAAAATTCTTTATTTAAAATGGTCATTTTAAAAACCCTACTGATTCAGATTATTATTTTAAGGAAAAAGAAATCATTACTTAATAAGACATAGTTTTTCTTTAATAAGTTTTCATTTATGTATCAAAAAGGTCTATAATTTTTTTTGAATTTCAACAAAATTGCTTTTTGGGGTACATAGGTGGCACAGTGGATAGGATAGAGCACAGGCCCTGGAGTCAGGAGGTTGGAGTTCAAATCTAGCTTCAGATACTTATTACTTACTTAGTTATGTGACCTTGGGCAAGTCACTTAACCCCCACTGCCTTGCAAAAATAAAACAAAAACAAAAACAAACCAAAAACAAAAAACAAAATTGCTTTTCCAAAGAGGTTTTAGTTAAAAGGATTCTTGGCCTGGAACTTGTACTTGGGATGTTCTATTGGGACACTAGCTTCTCAATACCTTGATGACTATTTGTCAGCTTGGGTGAGATAATTTCTTGCATAAAAATAAAACATACTGTTTAGTCTTCTGTACTGGGCCTTCAGGAAGAGTTTGTTCCTTATTGTCTAAGAGGGAACGAACAAGGGGGCACAATGGGTTCTTACCACAAAGATAACGTCTTTCAGAGAAGACAAAGACAAGAAGTCTCTGAAACTAAGTCATTAAACATTTCTTAGATTCTGTTCAAAAAGGGTTTGAGGTTTAGGGTACTAATTATTTCTTAAACTTCCTTAAACAACCCCTTTTAAAAACTGTTAATGAAATAAGCATTCTTCACTTTGTCCCTTAAGTTGGATGAAGTTTAGCAGTTTCACTCTAAAAAGGACAAACTCTTTCCAAGGGGAGTGGAATGTTTTCATCATTTTCAAAGAATTGCTAAGTCTTGCCTACAAGGTGGCTTGAGGGTGTGACTCTACTGGGTCAGAGCACTGGGAATACCAGTCAGAGGTACTTGCATTTTTCCAAACCTAAGGAAATGGACACCTGTAGCAAACCAGCCCTAGACCACAGATTTTTAAATTTTTTTTTATTTATTTAAGGCAATGGGGTTAAGTGACTTGCCCAAGGTTACACAGCTAGGCAATTAAGCGTCTGAGGCCGAATTGGAACTCAGGTTCTCCTGACTCCAGGACTCTATATTCACTGTGCCACCTAGCTGCCTTGTGGTCACAGCTTTAAAAAAAGAAATACTTCTGATTCAGGTACTGCCAACTCTTGGATTTGAGTTAGTGATACTTTTTGGTCCACTCATTCTTTAAAATGAGGTTGTTCAGTTTCCATTTGGTTCTGGGTCTATATCTCCTTGGCCCAATATTGCATATGACTTTTATTGCATTGTGATCTGAGAAAGATGTATTCACTATTTCTGCCTTTCTGCAGTTGATCATTAGGTTTTTATGCCCCAGTACATGGTCAATTTTGGTCTAAGTGCCATGTACTGCAGAGAAAAAGGTATATTCCTTTCTGTCCCCATTCAATAACCTCCATAAGTCTACCAGATCTAGTTTTTCTAACAATCTATTTACCTCCCTAATTTCTTTCTTGTTTGTTTTATGATTTGATTTATCTAGATCTGATAGCGGGAGGTTGAGGTCTCCCACTAGTAGAGTTTTGCTGTCTATGTCTTCCTGTAGTTCTTTCAGCTTCTCCTCCAAGAATTTGGATGCTATCCCATTGGGTGCATATATATTCAGTATTGAAATAACTTTATTGTCTATGGTACATTTTGGAGGATAAAGTTTCCTTCCTTATCTCTTTTAATGCTATCTATTTTTGCTGCTGCTTTGTCTGAGATAAGGATTGCTACCCCTGATTTTTTTTACTTCAGTTGAAGCAAAATATATTTTGCTCCAACCTTTTACCTTTACTCTTATATGTATCTCTCTGCTTCAAATGAGTTTCTTGTAAGCAGCATATTGTAGGATTCTGTTTTTTTATCCACTCTGCTATTAGCTTACGTTTTAAGGGAGAGTTCATCCCATTCACGTTAAAAGTTATGATTACTAATTCTTTACTGCCCTCCATGCTATCTTCCCTCTGTTTGTATTTTACCCCCTTTCCCCCACTTTATCCGTATTCCCCAGTATTTTTTTTCTGAATACCACCTCCTTCAGTGTGTTTGCCCTCCTATATCACCCCCCCTCCCCTTTCTTTCCTCTTTCCCTTCCCTTCCTTTTATTGAGTTAGTTATACTTTTAATTAAAACCTTCAAAATCTGGAAAGTCTGTTCAGTATTAAGACAGCACATGAGACCAATAAAGCCATCTGATTTATGTGTAATGTGAGGAAGTTTCTGGAGGACCAGGGTATGACTTCTCAGTTTTAGAATCTACTATTAGTTCAATGGATCTTATCCCTTCAAAGTATGCTGAGTACTGTCCTGTCCAAGTCAAGGGAATCAAGACATAAGGTGAAAGGCGATTATGGACTGGGAGTGGATTAATTTTTTTTTTTACCTGCAATCCACTAAAAGAAGGAACAAAACAAACTCCTTCAGAATCTGGCAAACTTTTAGCCATTTTTTCAGTCTCATCAGCATCTGTGAAAAGATCTACAAAATATTTTGGATTATGGAGAGGAAGAAATACAAACAGAAACATAATTATATAGAATAACCCTAAGATTTACATGACTGCTCAAGACTGGTAGTGGGCACCACCAGGCACTTCTCTGAGTACATTGTTTTAATCCAGGTAAATTCAAAAAATATTTCTTAAACATCTACTATGCACAATGTCCTAGGGATTCAAAGACAGAGATGAAAAGCAATCTTTGTCCTAAGGGGCTTAAAGACCAAGATCTGATATAAATGGAGGTGGGACTGATTTTTTAATCAATCTGCATTTTGTTAATCACTTTTAAGTCTAAACAATCAACAAACCAATAAATCAAGCTCCAATTTGTAGCATTTGCCAGTTTCTGTGGTATAAATGCTCACACTGAAAATTTATCATTTGGTTCTCAAGAACCCTGTATAAGATGGCTCCAGGTACCAACCATCAAATGCTCAAATGAAGTGGAGGCTTGACTAATGTGGTGCCTCCTACCAACTGTGCATACTCGACCTATCCATGATTGTCTAGCATGTAATAATCGTTTTCACTCATGAAATAAAATTTTTAAAAGTAAAAAGTTAAGTATATAGAACTAAAGGAGAAAAGAGTAAAACTTGGACTCTCTGCTGAGACTTTCTCCCCTTCTAATTCACCCTCCCCAGCTACTAAAGGGAATGTCCAAAGGCTCAGGTCTAACTATGTCACTCCCCTTCTGGATGGCTACAAGTGGCCCTCTGGCCCTCTCCTGGTGGGCATTTAAATTTTTTCATTATTGGTGTCATTATAATCTATTCTCTTTCATACCTTCTGGTTCAGCCAGATTGGGCATGCTCTCCATATCACAGCATCCTATCTTTCCACTAGGGGATGGCCCCCCCCATATCTAAAATGCAATCATCTCTGCCACCCCTGCCTCAGAATCCTTTGTTTACCTGGAAACTCAGTTTGAACATCACTTTCTACATTAAGTCATTCCTGATCACTCACACACTAAGAATTAGAGAGCTCTTGAGGCTCCTTCCAATCAGAGAGTCTCAGATTCTGATTCTAAAGTTGGCTCTGGGATTCTAGAAAGGATGTACCTGGTTATACTAAGTGGCCCAGAGCATGTTTCAACTTGGAGCTTCTCCAAGGTCTGACAGAAAAAGATAAAATGTTTTAAATGCATAGAACACAAGGAAGAACCTATATTCAAAGGTAGTTCAAAAAGTTACAGGTATGGGCAGCTAGGTGGCACAGTGGATAAAGCACTGGTCCTGGAGTCAGGAGTACCTGAGTTCAAATCTGACCTCAGACACTTAATAATTACCTAGCTGTGTGGCCTTGGGCAAGCCACTTAACCCCATTGCCTTGCAAAAACCTAAAAAATAAATAAATAAAAATAAAATAAAAAAAATAAAAAGTTACAGGTAGGATTTGTTATAAACTTTTTTTTGGTTTTTGCAAAGCAATAGGGTTAAATGACTTGCCCAAGGTCACACGGCTAAGTAAGTATCAGGTGTCTAAGGCCAGATTTGAACTCAAATTCTCCTGACTCTCAGTGCTCTATCCACTGGCCCACATTGGTGCCCCTTGTTATATACTTTTTAAAACAGCAAGCAATGTGAATGAAGATTCATGGTTTCATGGGTGTTCCTGTGTTCCTGGGTATGAACTGATAGGTTTTGGGGGGATGTTTAAGTTCTGTATTAATGGAAGAAGGAAGTGGGGAGGGAAGGGAAGATAAGAAAAGAAATTTTTGTTAATTTTAGAAATTAAAAACAATCTAAGTGGCTAAATACATAAAAAATAATGATTTATTGATTCATAACAAATTCATCCAATGATTTAGAATTTAAAAGGCAGACTAGAAATAAAGGAGCACAGACAGACATGATAAGAAAGTAACATCTGGATTCCTGAGAAAGGAAATATACACTTCTCCAAGTGAGTCCCATGATCCCAGGGATGCCAGCAGATGGAAGCAGATGGACACTGTAGACAAGTAAGCTAGCAGTAATGGAGTGTTAATGGTGGAACAATCAACAGCTCTTGTGGATTAAGCCTCCTTCATTTAGAAACAGAATTTGATCCAATTCTAGAAATAAACACTAATTCTGTATCATGGGAATGGAAGAGAAGTAGGAGCTAGGAAACAGACTTTTGCTGTAGTTGAGGAGGAATAGCAAGGGAGACAATGTTTATGAAGAATGAAGAGCATATCTGGTCCTCCCCCTTGACTGTTATGTGAGATATATGGACTGGTCAGATCTTAAAGGAAGGATGGATGAGACCAAAAGCCAGAGGGTGAATCCTAAATAATCCAAGGAATTGGGACTCTCCTCTCTATGTTAAAACTCTGCCTCTTTGATAATCCCAAGAGCTTTTTTTCTTTTTTGGAGGAACAATGATGAAGATAATTCTATCTAAGTCTAGAGGACTGTATATGTCTGGAGAGGAAAGACTAATAAGGATGTTTTAGCAGTTTATGTAAGAAACTTCCAAGGTGAAATAAAAGTAGGTGTGGAACTGTCTCTGAAGGACTGGCTCCACAGAATAACCTATAAAAATAAATAAATATATATACACACATATATATATGTATGTATATACATATATATACACACATACACATACACATATAAATATATATCTATATCTGTACATATATATGTAAAAATAGATATGAAGACAAATGAACAGATCTTTTATTAAGTAATTACTATATTCCATTCAATATGTTCAGCATTGGGGATAAAAATAGCAGTAGAAAGAAAAGCAGCTTGTGTCCTTATAGAATTCATTATTATAGTATAAGACATCAAGAAACAATAAATCAAAGTCAAAGAAATGAAAAAAAAAGAAGAAAATGTGGAGTTTCTCTCTGGAAAAGCTACTAATCTGGAAAAATAGATTAAGGAGAGACAATTTAATAAGTATTGATTACCTTAAAGCCATGAGCAGAAAAAGAGTCTAGACATCACATTTCAAGAAATTATCAAGGAAAAATGCCCTGATATCCTAGGGCAGAGGTAAAATAGAAATGGAAAGAATCCACCAATCAACACCTAAAAGAGATCCCAAAATGAAAACTCTCAGGAATATTAAATTCCAGAGCTCCCAGACCAAAGAAAAAGTACCTTAAACAGTCAGAAAGCAATCATTCAAATACCCTGGAGCTACTTTCAGGATCATGTAAGATCTCCAATTACCACTTTAAAGGAATAGAGGGCTTGGAATATGATATTCCAGAAGACAAAAGAACTGAGATTACAAATAATCATTTGGAGGAGAAAAATTGTCTATTTTATGGAATAGAAGACTTTCAAACATTCTTGATGAAAAGACCACAGGTAAATGGAAAATGTGACTTTTAAATACAAGACTCAAGAGAAATATAAAAAGGTAAATATGAAAGAGGAATCATAAGGGCCTCAATAAGGTTAAACTGTTTAACTTTCTATATGGGAAGATGATACATGTATCTTCTAAGAACTTTATCATTATCAGAACAGGTAGAAGGATTCTATATAGAAAGAGGGCATGGAAATGAATCAATTCTATTAGGACGATATAAAAAAATCATAAGTAAGAAAAAGTGATATCTTGTGAGAAGGGGGAAGGAAAGCGAAGAATGGGTAAAAATATCTCACTTTAAAGAGGTGTTGAAGAAAAAGATTTTTATAAAAAAAAGATTTTTTATAAAATACTAGCAAAGGAAATCACAGCATTATGTCACAAAGATCATATGCTATGACCAGAAAGGATTTATATCAGTATTGCAAGGATAGTTCAAAATTAGGAAAACTATCATCAAAATTAACCATATCAGTAACAATAACAACAAAAATAAAGAGAATTATATCAATAGAAGCAGAAAAAGTTTTTGACAAACTACAATATTCATTCCTTATTAAAAACACTAGAAATCATAGGAATCAATGGAGCCTTTCTTAAAAATGGTAAAACCAGAGCAAGGATTTTATATAATGGGATAAATTTAAAGGGTTCCCAGTAAGAGCAGAAGTGAAGTAAGGATGTCCATCAACACTTCTACAGTATTATTCAATATTGTATTAAAAATGAGAGCTATAGCAACAAGACAAGAAAAAGGAATTAAAAAATAAAAATAGGCAATGAGAAAACAAAACTATCACTCTTTGCAAATGATATCATGGTATACTTAGAAAACCTCAGAGAATCAAAAAACCTAGATGAAACAAACAACTTCAGCAAAGTTACAGGATATAAAATAAACGCACATAATTCATCAGCATATCTACATACTACCAAAAAACTCCACTCCTAACAGTGAGAGCAAGAAAGAGAAATTCCACTTAAAATACTTAGGTAGTATTTTACTCGTTAATACAAACTCAGGGAGTAAATGAACACAATTACAAAACATTTGAAACAAATAAAGACAGAGCTAATGAGCTGGACATATATTAACTGCTCATGGGTTGGTCATGCTAATATAATAAAAATGACAATTCTACGTAAGTTAATTTTTTTATTCAGTGCTATAGCAATAAAGCCACTGAAACAATTATTTTATAGACCTAGGAAAAATGTAACAAAATTCATTTGGAAAAACAAAAGATCAAGAATATCGGGGTGGCTAGGTGGCACAGTGGACAGAGCACTGGCCCTGGAGTCAGAAGTACCTGAGTTCAAATCTGACCTCAGACACTTAATAATCACCTAGCTGTGTGGCCTTGGGCAAGCCACTTAACCCCATTGCCTAGCAAAAACTTAAAAAAAAAAAAAGAATATCAAGGAATGAATGAAGTGAAATGTCAAGGAAGGAGACAATGGTAATCATTAAAAGGATCTGGTACTGGCTAAGAAATAGAATGGTTTATCAGTGGAACAGATTAGGTACTAAACAGTAGTAAATGACCTTGTAATTTGATAATCACAAAGAATGCAGTCCTTGGGGTAAGAATTCAACATTTGACAAAAATGGCTGAGAAAACAGAAAAGCAGTTTGATAGAAACTAGGTTTCACTTCACATTTTATAGAAACTGGATAAATGATTAGACATAAAGGGTTATATTATAATTAAATTAGGGGAGCATGGAGAAACATCAATAAAGGAAGAATTTATAACCAAAAAAGAAAAAGACAGTATTACAGGAAGTAAAATAGATCATACAGATTACATGGAACTAAAAAGTTTTTGCTCAAACAAAACAAATACAGTCAAAATTAGAAGACAAACAAGAAACTAGGGGAAAAAACTTTATATTAAGTTTCTCTGATAAAGGCCTCTCTTCTTAAATATAAAGAGAACTGAATGAAATTTAATAAAATGAGAAGCATTCCTCAATGGATAAATGGTCAAAGAATATGAAAAGAAAGTTTTCAGAAGAAAAAATAAAAGCCATCAATAGCTACAAGAAAAAATGCTCTACCTACATTACTATCGATTAGAGAAATGCCAATGAAAACAACTCTAGGAAACTATCTCACTCCTAATAGATTGTATAACAAGACAGAAAATGAAAATGACAAATGTTAGTGGGGACACTAATGCACTGTTGGTAGAGCTGTCAATGGGTTCAACCACTCTGGAGTACAATTTAGAACTACACCCAGGGGCTATAAAACTGCACATTCCTTAAAGCATCAGTCATCAAAACTGTCTGGTATGGGCTAAGAAAGAGAGTGGTGGACCAGTGGAATAGATTAGGTGCAATAGCAGGAAATGATTATAGTAATCTGCTTCTTGATAAACCCAAAGAGTCCAACTATTGTGCTAAAAAGTCTCCCTTTGATAAAAAAAAAAAAACAAACTGCTGGGAAAACTGGAAGTTAGTATGGAAGAAACTTAGATTAGACCAACACCCCACACCCTATACCAAGATAAGATCCAAGTGGATACAGGATTTAGACATAAAAAACAATACTATAAGCAAATTAGGAGATCAAGGACTAGTTTACCTGTCAGATCTATGGAAAGGGAAGCAGTTTATGATTAAGGAAGAGACAGAAAACATGACTAAAAACAAACTAGATGATTTTGATTACAATAAACTAAAAAGCTTTTGCACAGACAAAACCACTGTAACCAAGATCAAAAGAAATGTAGTAAACTGGGAAACAATCTTTACAACTAATGATTCTGACAAAGGACTCATTTCTAAAATATACAGAAAACTGAGTTATATTTTTGTTTGTTTGGGTTTTTTTTAGGATTTTTCAAGGCAAATGGGGCTAAGTGGCTTGCCCAAGGCCACACAGCTAGGTAATATATAAGTGTCTGAGGCCAGATTTGAACTCAGATACTCCTGACTCCAGAGCCGGTGCTCTAGCCACTTTGCCACCTAGCTGCCCCTGTGAGTCATATTTAAAAAAAAAAAAGCCATTCCCCAAGAGATCAAAGCCATCCATAGTCATATGAAAAATTGCTCTAAATCATTAATTATTAGAGAAATGCAAATTAAAGCTTCTCTGAGGTACCACCTCACACCTCTCAGACTGGCCAATATGACCAGAAAGGATAATGATCATTGTTGGAAGGGATGTGGGAAAACTGGGACACTATTGCACTGTTGGTGGAGTTGTAAACTCATCCAACCTTTCTGGAGAGCAGTCTGGAACTATGCCCAAAGGGCAACAAAAATGTGCATACCCTTTGACCCAGCAATGCCACTGCTGGGTCTATACCCCAAAGAGATGATGAAAAAGGGTAAAAACATCACTTGTACAAAAATATTCATAGTAGCCCTGTTTGCTGTGACAAAGAATTGGAAATCAAATAAATGTCCTTCAATTGGGGAATGGCTTAGCAAATTGTGGTATATGTATGTCATGGAACACTATTGTTCTATTAGAAACCAGGAGGGATGGGAATTCAGGGAAGCCTGGAGGGATTTGCATGAACTGATGCTGAGTGAGATGAGCAGAACCAGAAAAACACTGTATACCCTAACAGCAACGTGGGGGTAATGATCAACCTTGATGGACTTGTTCATTCCATCAGTGCAACAATCAGGGACAATTTGGGGCTGTCTGCAATGGAGAATACCATCTGTATCCAGAGAAAGAACTGTGGAGTTTGAACAAAGTTCAAGCACTATTCCCTTTAATTTAGGGAAAAAAAACTGCTATCTTATTGTCTGATCTTGTTATCTCTTATACTTTGTCTCTTCCTTAAGGATATGATTTCTCTCTCATCACACTCAATTTGGATCAATCTACAACATGGAAACAAAGTAAAGACTGACAGATTGCTTTCCGGGGGGGGGGGGGGGGGGGGGAGTAAGATTGGGGGGAAAAATGTAAAACTCAAAAGAAATAAAATCTTTAAAAAAAAAATCAAGCAAATGTCTTTCAATTCGAGAATGGCTTAGCAAACCCAGCAGTTTTTTTTTGTTTTTTTTTTTATCAAAGAGAGAGTTTTTATCCCAATAGCTGGACTCTTTGTGTTTATCAAACAGCAGATTACTATAATCATTTCCAGCTGTTGCACCTAATCTATTCCACTGGTCCATTCTCCAGTAAAACTCAAAATAAATAAAATCTTTAATGGGGAAAAAAACTGCACACTATCCCCCCCCCCACCAGGAAATGATATTTTATTTATTTTTCCAACTGCATGCAATGGTAGAATTCAACAATCATTTTTTTTTTTTGCTAGGTTGAGTTTTACATTTTTCTCCCTCCCTCCTTCTTCTGACAGAAAGACATCTATGATAGGCTCTACATGCTTACATGCTAAAAATAAATCCTTATTAATCATCCTGTGAAAGAAGAATCAAATCAAAATAGGAAAAATTTAGAAGAAAGACATAATAACCAAGACAACTTTTAAAAATTGAAAATTAGAAGCTTAGGCCTGCATTCACACATTCTCTGGATGTGGATGCTTTTTTCCATCACAAGTCCTTTAGAATTGTCTTTGAGTATTGTACAGATGAGATGAACAAGTCCATCATAGCTGATCATCACCCCATGTTACTGCGAGTGTGTATAATGTTCTTTTGGTTCTGCTCATCTCACTCTGCTTCAATTAATGCAAGTCTTTCCAAACTTTTCTGAAGTCCCATTCCTCATGACTTCTTATAGATCAATAGTGTTCCATCACATACATATAACACAATTTGTTCAGCCATTTCCCAACTGATGGACATCCCTCAATTTCTAATTCTTTGCCATAACAAAAAGAGCAGCTATAAATCATTTTGTAATCATGGGTTTATTCTTCCTTTTGGGGGCTCTCTTGGGATACAAACGCAGTAAGTGATTTATTGCTAGATCAAAAGGTATCCACAGTTTTATTACCTTTTGGATGTAGTTCCTGATTGTTCTCCAGAAACGTTAGATCAGTTCACAATTCTACCAGCTATGTTGGTGTCCCAGTTTTCCCACATCCCCTCCAACTCTGATCATTTTTCTTTTTTCAGTCATATTGGTCACTTTGACAGACTGAGGTGGTACCTCAAGAGTTGTTTTAATTTGAATTTACCAATCACTAATGATTTAAAACTTTTTTATATGACTATAGATAGCTTTAATTTCTTCATCTGAGAATTTCCCGCTTTTATCCTTTGATCATTTATCAATTGGAGAATGACTTGTAGTCTTATAAATTTGATTTGGTTCTCTATATACATGTTTTAGAAATGAGTCCTTTTGCATCTCTGGCAGCCATGGCTGCATCACAACAGATGAGATGGGCCTGGGCAAGACTTTGCAGTGCATCACACTGATGTGGACGCTCCTGCGCCAAAGTCTCAAGGGCAAGCCTGAAATTGACAAAGGTTGTGATGGTCTCCCCCTCCAGTCTGGTCAGGAACTGGTCCAGTTAAATACATAAGTGGTTGGGGGGCTGGGTCCAGTCCCTCGCTATTGATGGGGGCTCCAGGGAGGAGATCAACCAGAAATTGGGTACTGACTAAACACCTTCACTGCTTTCCACATATGCTCTTTGACTGAATTTCCCATCCCAGTTGTTTGTTAAGTGGGGGAGCTACACTGAAGGTGGGGAAGACAGTACATGGGAAATGGAAAGGAACTCTAGAAACAACATTCTCATCCTTAATGATTTTTTGATTAAACAGTTTGACATTTAAAAAAAAAAATGAGTCCTTTGTCAGAAACACTAATTGTAAAATTGTTTCCCAACTTACTGCCTTCCTTTTAATTTTGGTTTCATTGGTTTTATTTGTGTAAAAACCTTTCAATTTAATTTTTGCATTTTATAATGTTCTCTATCTCTCCTTTGGACATTAATTGCCCCCATTTCCTTAGATATGACAGATAAACTATCCCTTGTTCTCACTGGTTTACAAATATCACCTTTTCTATCTAAATCCTGAACCCATTTAGACTTTATCTTGGTATGGGGTGTGCTGCCATATAATACTATCTACTAGTTTTCCCAAAAGTTTTTTTTTTTTTAACAAAGAATGACTTCTTATCCCAAAAGCTAGCAGCTTTGGGTTTATCAAACAGTAGATCATTATAGTCAATTACCGCTGTCTCTTTTGCATCTAGTACATTGCACTGATCTACCACTCTATTTCTTAGCCAGTATCAAACAGTTTTGATGACTTAAAGCTTTATAATATAATTTTAAATCTGGTAGAGCAAGGCTGCATTCCTTTGCATTTTTTTCATTAACTCCCTTGATATTCTTGACCTTTTGTTCCTGCATATGAATTTAGTTACTATTTTTTTCCTAGATCACTAAAGCATGTTTTTCAAAATTTGGTTGTTATGGCACTAAATAAAGTGCCATTATGCCATAAATAAGAATTAATTTAGTTACAATTGTAATTTTTAATTATATTAGCTCAGCCTACCCATGAGCAACTGACATTTGTCTAGTTATTTAGATCTAATTTTATTTGTGTGAAAAGTGTTTTATAGTTGTTTTCATACAGTTTCTGAGTTTGCACTGGCAGTTAGATTCCCAAGTTATTTTATAGTGTTTACAGAGTGCACACCCTTTAAGTCAGCCATACCACAACTAGGTCTGTTGTATCCCAAAGAAAAGGGAAAAGACCCCCAAGTGTACAAATATTTATAGCAGTTCTTTATGTGGTGACAAAGAATTGGAAACTAATGGAATGCCCATCAATTGGGGAATGGCTAAACAACTTGTGGTACATGATTGTGATAGAGGCGCTGGTGTTGGTGCTGTCCCCCTGGAGCTTGGGGAAGGGGCTGCATGGAGAGGTCTGGTGCAGAACAGCTGCAGACACCATCCCTGGGCATCTCTGGTCTGAGAAACTCTGAGTCCACGCCCATTGCACTGAGGTCTCCTCCCAAACAAATGCAAATTACTTCTGCCTCAGGCCCAGGTGTGTGAGCAAAAGAACCAGCCCAGCTAAGGAATCACCTCAGGTCAGGGTAAAGCCCACCATTGATTGAAGGCAAAAGAATTCAATAGCTCCAATTCCCTCCCTCAAGCAAAGGGAGAAGGCCTCCCAACCAAGGTCACAGACACCCCAGAGCGGGCAACCAGCACCTCTTACTGGCCAGCCAGAGAAACTGTACTCAGTAAAGGCTTTAGAGATCCCAAGCCCAGGTGAACAGCCCCACCCAACTCAAGGTCTTAGGATAATGAAGAAGGGTCATCGGAAAGGTGGATCCAGAGAAAAATTCCTGGAAGGGAAAGACCCCAACCCAGAGAGACCTGGAACCTCTGAGGAGAATACAATCTGGTCTCCAGCACAGAAAGACTTCCTTGAAGAAATAAGTAAGGAGTTTAAAAATCAACTGGAAAATTTGGGGGACACAATTAATACCTTGCAACAAGAAAACAAAACCTTAGAAAGTACAATTGGAAAAACACAAAAGGAGAATAAATCTCACAGATCATCAATTGGACAATTACAAAATGAGAATAATTCTCTCAGATCCTCAAATGAGCAAATGCAAAAAGAAATTAATTCTCTCAAAACCTCAATTGGTCAAATGGAAAGCTCTTTCAAAAGTAGAATTGACCAATTGGAAAAAGTTAATGAAGAAAACTCCTCCCCACCAGAAAATAATGGAGTCTACAGAAACTAATGACTCCATGAGACAGCAAGAGTCAGTTAAACAAAATCAAAAAATAGAAAAAATAGAAGCAAATGTGAAATACCTCATCAACAAAACCACTGACCTCGAGAATAGATCGAGGAGGGGAAACCTGAAAATTATAGGACTTCCTGAAAACATTGAAGAGAAAAAAAAGCCTGGACTTAATATTACAGGATCTAGTGATGGAAAACTGCCCTGACATCATGGAATCGGAGGGCAAACTAGTTATTGAAAGAGTACATCGATCCGAACCAGGAAAAGATCCTAAAAGGAAAACACCAAGGAATGTTGTGGCCAAACTCCAGAACTATCAGATAAAAGAGAAAATCCTGCAAGCAGCCAGAAAGAAACAATTTAAATATCAAGGAGCCACAGTAAGGATCACGCAGGACCTGACGGCATCAACTTTAAGGGATCGAAGGGCCTGGAACGAGATATTTCGAAGAGCACGAGAGCTTGGAATGCAGCCAAGAATCTACTTTCCTGCAAAGCTGAGCCTTCTCTTCCAGGGAAAAAGATGGACATTTAACGAAATGGAAGAATTCCAAAAATTTCTGATGAAAAGACCAGAGCTAAACATAAAATTTGGATATCAAACAGGAGGTTCAAGAGACACATGAAAAGGTAAAAAAAAGGGGGGGGCAGTAAAAGGAAAAAAATGCAATCCAGCAAGTTGAAACTGGCTATATCCCAGCATGGGGGGGATATAAATAAATCCTGAGAAATGTAACTCTAACAGAGAGAATATACCTAGCCAGAAATGATGGACATCCATGACCTATCCATGAGACTGATATCTAATGGGATGTAACTGGCTTTTAACTCCACTGGGGAGAAAGACTCTAATAACTCTCAGGAATTTGGACTCTATTCAACAGAATATACTGAACTAGAAAGGGACAGACACTCAGAATTTTCTATGACTTCGATAGAATGATCTAAAAAAAAAATACACTACCTCCCTAAAAAGGGGGACAGGAAAGAGACGGGAGGAAGAAGGGGATTGAATGGGACAAATCTCATTACACTAAGAGGTACAAAAAACCTATGGTAATAGAGGGGAAGAAGGGAGTAGAGGAGAAACACCTGAATCTTCTTCTCATCAGACTTGGCTTAAAGTCAACCTACACATACTCAGTTAACTTATAAAACATCTAACCTTTGAAGAAGTAAAAGGGGAAAAGGGGAGGGGGGACAGAGAAAGGGAAGGGGAGTGGAGTAAATAAGGGGAAATAACAAAAGGAAGGGAAGGGAACAGGGAAAGGGGAAAGAAAGGGGAGGGTGTGATATAGGAGGGCAAACACACTGAAGGAGGTGGTATTCAAAAACAAAATACTGGGGAATATGGATAAAAGGGGGGGGGAAGGGGGAAAATACAAACAGAGGGAAGATAGCACAGAGGGCAATAAAGAATTAGTAATCATAACCTTGAATGTGAATGGGATGAACTCTCCCTTAAAATGTAAGCAAATAGCAGAATGGATTAAAAACCAGAATCCTACAATATGCTGCTTACAAGAAACTCATTTGAAGCAGAGAGATACATATAGAGTAAAGGTAAAAGGTTGGAGCAAAATATATTTTGCTTCAGCTGAAGTAAAAAAAGCAGAGGTAGCAATCCTTATCTCAGACAAAGCAGCAGCAAAAATGGATAGTGTTAAAAGAGATAAGGAAGGAAACTTTATCCTCCTAAAAGGTACCATAGACAATAAAGTCATTTCAATATTGAATATATATGCACCCAGTGGGACAGCACCCAAATTCTTAGAGGAGAAGCTGAAAGAATTACAGGAAGACATAGACAGCAAAACTCTACTAGTAGGAGACCTCAACCTCCCGCTATCAGATCTAGATAAATCAAATCATAAAACAAACAAGAAAGAAATTAGGGAGGTAAATAGATTGTTAGAAAAATTAGATATGGTAGACTTATGGAGGAAACTGAATGGGGATAGGAAGGAATATACCTTTTTCTCTGCAGTACATGGAACTTATACAAAAATTGACCATGTACTGGGGCATAAAAACCTAATGATCAACTGCAGAAAGGCAGAAATAGTGAATACAGCTTTCTCAGATCACAATGCAATAAAAGTCATATGCAATACTGGGCCAAGGAGATATAGACCCAGAGCAAATTGGAAACTGAACAACCTCATCTTAAAAAATGAGTGGACCAAAAAACAAATTATAGAAAGAATTAACCATTTTATCCTAGATAATGATAATAATGAAACAACATACCAAAACCTATGGGATTCATTCAAAGCAACTCTCAGGGGATATATTATAGCTCTAAATGCTTATATGAATAAATTGGAGAAAGAGGAAATCAATGAACTAAACATACAACTAAAAAAAATTACAGAACAAATCAAAAATCCCCAATCAAATACCAAATTAGAAATTTTAAAAATCAAAGGAGAAATTAATAAAATTGAAAGCAAAAAAAACTATTGAATTAATAAATAAAACCAAAAGTTGGTATTATGAAAAAACCAATAAAACTGATAAACCTCTGGTCAATTTGATTTTAAAAAAGAAAGAAGAAAACCAAATTGCTAGTATTATAAATGAAAAAGGTGAACTCACCACCAATGAGGAGGAAATTAAAGTAATAATTCGAAATTATTTTGCCCAACTCTATGCCAATAAATTTGATAATCTAAGTGAAACGGATTAATATTTACAAAAATATAAGTTGCCCAGGTTAAATGAAGAAGAGATTAAATACCTAAACAACCCTATCTCAGAAAAAGAAATTCAACAAGCCATTAGTGAACTCCCTAAAAAAAAATCTCCAGGGCCTGATGGATTCACAAGTGAATTCTACCAAACATTTAAGGAACAATTGGTTCCAATCCTATATAAACTCTTTGGAAAAATAGGGAAAGATGGAACTCTGCCTAACTCTTTCTATGAAACCAATATGGTACTGCTACCTAAACCAGGGAGAGTTAAAACAGAGAAAGAAAATTATAGACCTATTTCCCTGATGAATATAGATGCAAAAATCCTAAATAGAATCTTAGCAAAACGACTACAACAAGTCATCACTAGGATAATACATTATTATCAAGTAGGATTTATTCCAGGAATGCAGGGTTGGTTCAATATTAGGAAAACTGTTAGTATACTCAATTATATCAATAACAAACCTATCAGAAACCATATGATCATATCAATAGATGCTGAAAAAGCTTTTGACAAAATACAGCATCCATTCCTATTAAAAACACTAGAGAGTGTAGGAATAAATGGACTGTTCCATAAAATAATTAGCAGTATCTATCTGAAAACATCAACAAGCATTATACTCAATGGGGAGAGGCTAGAGGCATTCCCAATAAGATCAGGGGTCAAACAAGGGTGCCCATTATCACCACTACTATTCAATATTGTATTAGAAATGTTAGCATCAGCAATTAGAGAAGAAAAAGAAATTAAAGGAATTAGAATTGGGAAGGAAGAGACAAAACTCTCACTATTCACAGATGACATGATGGTCTACCTAGAGAATCCCAAGAAATCATCTAAAAAACTACTGGAAACAATTAGCAATTTTAGCAAAGTTGCAGGTTATAAAATAAACCCCCATAAATCCTCAACTTTCCTATATATGACTAGCAAGAAACAGCAGGAAGAGCTAGAAAGAGAAATTCCATTCAAAGTAACCTCAGACAGTGTAAAATACTTGGGAGTCTATTTGCCAAGACAGACTCAGAATCTTTTTGAAAACAATTATAAAACACTTCTCACACAAATTAAATCAGATTTAAATAACTGGGCAAATATCAACTGCTCATGGATAGGTAGAGCTAATATAATAAAAATGACAATTCTACCAAAACTAAACTATCTGTTTAGTGCCCTACCAATCAAAATTCCAAAAAATTACTTTAATGAGCTAGAAAAAATTGTAAGTAAATTCATATGGAGAAATAAGAAGTCAAGAATTGCCAGGAGCTTAATGTAAAAAAGTGCAAAAGAAGGTGGCTTAGCACTACCCGATCTAAAATTATATTATAAAGCATCAGTCATCAAAACTGTTTGGTATTGGCTAAGAAATAGAGTGGTGGACCAGTGGAATAGAATAGGTGTAAAAGCAGGAGAGGATTATAGTAAGCTGCTGTTTGATAGACTCAAAGAGTCAGGCCACTGGGATAAAAACTCCCTCTTTGATAAAAACTGCTGGGATAATTGGAAGTTAGTATGGAAGAAACTTAGATTAGACCAACACCTCACACCCTTTACCAAGATAAGATCCAAATGGTTACAGGACATAGACATAAAAAACAATACTATAAGCAAATTAGAAGATCAAGGACTAGTCTACCTGTCAGATCTATGGAAAGGGAAACAGTTTATGACTAAGGAAGAGTTGGAGAACATCACTAAAAACCAATTAGATGATTTTGATTACATTAAATTAAAAAGTTTTTGCACAGATAAAACCAATGTAATCAAGATCAAAAGAAAAAGTAGTAAATTGGGAAACAATCTTTACAACTAATGATTCTGACAAAGGACTCATTTCTAAAATATACAGAGAACTGAGTCATATTTTTAAAACAAAAATCCATTCCCCAATTGACAAATGGTCAAAGGATATGCAAAGGCAATTTACAGATGAGGAGATCAAAGCAATCCATAGCCATATGAAAAAATGCTCTAAATCATTAATTATTTGAGAAATGCAAATTAAAGCTTCTCTGAGGTACCACCTCACACCTCTCAGATTGGCCAGTATGACCAGGAAGGATAATGATCATTGTTGGAAGGGATGTGGGAAATCTGGGACACTATTACACTGTTGGTGGAGCTGTGAACTCATCCAACCCTTCTGGAGAGCTATTTGGAACTATGCCCAAAGGGCAACAAAATGTGCATACCCTTTGACCCAGCAATACCACTACTGGGTCTATACCCTGAAGAGATGAGGGAAAAGGGTAAAAACATTACTTGTACAAAAATATTTATAGCAGCCCTGTTTGTGGTGGCAAAGAATTGGAAATTCAGTAAATGTCCTTCAATTGGGGAATGGCTTTGGAAACTGTGGTATATGTATGTCATGGAACACTATTGTTCTATTAGAAACCAGGAGGGTCGGGATTTCAGGGAAACCTGGAGGGATTTGCATGAACTGATGCTGAGTGAGATGAGCAGAACCAGAAAAACACTGTACACCCTAACAGCAACGTGGGGGTGATGATCAACCTTGATGGACTTGCTCATTCCATCAGTGCAACAATCAGGGACAATTTGGGGCTGTCTGCAGTAGAGAATACCATCTGTTTCCAAAGAAAGAACTGTGGAGTTTGAACAAAGTACAAGGACTATTCCCTTTAATTCGGGAAAAAAAAAAAAACCCAGATGTCTTATGGTTTGATCTGGTTACCTCTGAGAATTCTGTTCTCTTTAAGGATATGATTTCTCTCTCATCACACCCAATTTGGATCGAGGTACAACATGGAAACAAAGTAAAGACTGATGGAGTGCTATCTCTGGGGTGGGGGTGGGGGGAGGGAAGCAAGATTGGGGGAAAACTGTAAAACTCAAATAATATCTTTAATAAAAATTTAAAAAAAAGAAAAAGAAAAAAGAAAAAACTGAGAAGACTTAGATGAACTCATACAAAGTGAAGTGAGCAGAACTAGTAGAACACTGTACACAGTAACAGCAAAGTAAAGATGATGAACTGTGAAAGACTTAGCTATTCTGATCAAGCATTGACCTAAGACAATTCCAAGGGTCTCCTGATGAAAAATGCTAGCCACTTAAAGAGAAAAGAATTTATGGAATCTGAATGCGTACTTCAAAATTTTTTTTCTTATTTTTGTTGTTTTGCTTGTGTTTTCTTTTGCAACATGACTAATAACGAAATATATTTTGCATGACCTCATGTGTATAAACAAAATCAAACTATATTCCATCTCAAGGAGAGGGGAGGGGCAAAGGCAGGGAGAGAATTTGAAACTCAAAAATTTTTTAAAGTATTTCTAAAATTGTTTACAAATAATTGGAAAATATTTAATAAAACAAAATTAAAACAAACAAAAAACCAAACAGATTTAGAAAATGCATCAAGCCAACTCCTTATTAGGAAAGCCAAGAAAAAACATCTTTAACTACATCTTAATTTTTTTCTGGTTTTAACTTCCAAATAATCATTTTTGCTCTATTCTTTCAAATTCCAAAGGATTCTTCATTATTCAAAGCCCTTATGGAGAAACAGCATCAATACCTTGTCTGATTACTATTAAAGGAGTAATTGGTAGTAATATTCAAGAGTTTAGCATAATCTATAATCAATTCGAAGGTTGACTTACTGAGATTTTGAGCCCATTTTATGGCAGCACCAGTGTCTGCTGCATTGCCTTCTGCCAAGCACACAACTTCTGAACCAATCTTCCAACCAATTAATGGATAGAAACCTTATAAATAAAAATAAGTACAAGTTATACAATACTCAATTCCTTGTTTCCAAGATTTCCAAACAAGTTTTGTACTAAGTAAAATCCAAATGTATTTTGAGACAAGTTTACTAGAGAATTTGTATTCAATTTAATTCAGTCAATATTAAATGCTTACTATAAGCAGGGTGCTTTAGATACAAAGACCAAAAAGAAAAAAAACGAAAAACCAACAGTCTTTGATTCCAAAGACAATCCTAGGTATATAAAATGCCAGAAAGCAACTGAGGAAAAGATTTGTAAATGAAATGGCATATGAAGAGAGCCTCTGAGAAATAAAGAATTGTAGGAAATTGTTCTAGTACAAGGGGAAGACTAAGTCCTTTCTACACATGTGGCTCTATGTGGTGAGGATACCAAGTCAGGAGACAGAATACCAAGTTTGGGAAACCACAACTTACTCTGGAACTAAGATCACGTGTGAAGGAATAAGGTGAAACAAGTCTGGAAAATTAAGGAGACACCAGACTTTAAAAGAATGTGTTGTTTATCCAAAAAGATCTGAGCCAAGAAGTGATATGGTCAGATTTATGTTTTAGTTGAAAGGTGCATAGAGGGCAAACTGGAGAAAAGGAATAGACAGGAGGCAAGAAAGTGAAGCAGCAGTTGATGATGAAGCAGCAGGTGAAAAGTCACAGGGATAGGGATGAGGGCAGCAGTTGTGTGACTGCAGAGAAAAGGACCCACATGCAAAACACTGTGCAGGGAGCAATGAAAATGAGTATGGTGGGTAAGAGCAAAGAAAGAATCAAGGAGAAGAAAAAGGTGAAAGTTTGAGAGTAAAAAGATATCAGACTGGTTGCTCCAAAGGCAAAACTCCCTACTGAATCCCTATAAATTCAATCTGCTCCAGGACACAGATTCTATTTCTGTCTGTCCTATATGTACTGCCTGTACATAGTGGCTGGCTGGTCATCTCCCCCATAGACCCTGAGCTCCTTGAAAGCAGGGGCAGCACAAAAGAGCTGGCTCATTTGACTTAAGGACAGGCAGATGTCCAAATCAGAGATTCTGGGATTATACAAATAGTATTTAGAAGCAAATACAGGGCCCCACATTTTCTGAAGTGATATTAAGGAGTTACTATTTTATATAAGTAAATGTAATGTCACATAAACAGTCTTTTGCTGCTAGGAGGTCAAGATAGTAAAGGGAAATGGGAGTTGATTAGCTACTAGTACTATTGACTCAACTTCCACAGAAAAGATACTTCTCTGTCATGAAAAACCAATAGAAAATATCACTGTTTATAGTGAAAGAAAGATTTGTTCAAGGTTTCTAAAGAGATGTGGTTTTATTCAAACCACAACAAATCAACAACAGAAAAGCATTTGACCATTTACCTCCAACAGTTTGTTGAGGGTGGGTTCCTGTATTGATATCCAAAAAAGTCCCTGTTCCCATAGTGAGCTTCACATCTCCTCTCTGAAAACAGCATTCCCCAAACATGGCAGCCTGTTGGTCAGCCACCTAGAGTAGTTACCAAAAGATAAAAATCTATTACCCAATCAGTTTCAAAGTTATAAATCACATCTTGTCAGATATTTTAATTTTTATCCTATATTTTAAAAAACTATTCAAAAATAAAGTATGATTCACTCTAGAGGCTAGAAATGTATTTGGTTGATTCTTCCATATTGTTACATATGGGGCCCCTTTTCCTTACCTTAAAGTGTTCTAGGAGTCACTTTCCAGAAACCATGCAAGAGAATCTCATGATTACAACTGGGTCCAAGCCAGGGAGAGGACACAGAGGCAGTCCCCACCCGGGGCTTGCATTTTCACTTTTTGAATGTGATCACTCCAAGGACTCAGCCTGAAATGTGGATGTGCTGCCACCAGGTGGGGTTGGGAGCCTTCTGAGTTTAGTCTAAAACACCAGGGCTAATCTAGAAGCAAGCATGCTTTACACTAGACACAAGGGAGAAATACAAATTTCTAGACTGAAAAAATTAACTATTAAAAGAGGCAATCATAGGTACAGAACAGACTTTTAATTTTAAAGGTTTAAGATTCCCTTCTTATCAATCTCTGCTTTCTAAACAATTACTATAAACCTATTTTCATCTCCAGACTTAATTTGCATTCTAAATCACCTTGTTCTAGGGAACAAGAAAAAAAGAAAAAGAAAACCATGCCTTATATTGTTTTTCTTTATCATAGGGCTTGTGGGATCAAGTGGAAAAGTGTAGTTTTCAGTAGTTAGTTTGATTTCTTCCCATCACTATCATGCTTAAGTCAAATAAATGTCTTTATGATTTGATCAGCTAAAAGACGCATGTTACTTCCTTTTTTTATACTTCTCTTTTGTATTCCATCTAACAAAAGCATATTATAATAATGCTTATAGTATCCCCCTCATGATTATTATTCCCTTTTACAGTATATAGTAAATTATCAAGTCATTTTTCAGTCATGTTCAACTCATTGTGATAGCATTTGGAATTTTCCTGGAAAAGATCCTGGAGTGGTTTGCCATTTCCTTCTCTAGCTAATTGTACAGAAATAGGGAACTGAGGCAAAAAGGGTGAAGTGACTTACCCAGGGTCACACAGCTAGTAAGAATCTAAGGCTAGATTTGAACTCAGGCAGATGATTCTAGGTCCAGTGCTGTGAACCCAGTTGCTCATTTATCCACAATGCATGGGCAATAAAGCACACTGTCAATGAATTTGAGCTTACCAACAGTCTGAGAACAAGTATTTCCATTTTTATAGTTAAGGAAGCTGAGGCTGAGAGAGGCTAAGACTTGCCTAAGAGCTCATGGAGAATGTCATAAAAGCAGGACATGAACCTAACTGTTCTGACTCCAAGTTAGGTTTTCCCTACTAAGTTATACCTGCTTTCTAAAGGCAAAAACAATGATCTTCATCCAAGGCATCATCCAGGGAAAACTTCAGTTCACAGAGAAAACATCAAATACCAGATATCTCAAAAAAAGAATACATAAAAGAACCATATCCCTTTCTAAACAGAATTTAAACAAGATTTTTTTAAACCCAAGTATGAAAAGAAATTACAAAAGATTCAAACTATCTGGACCCTCCTTTCAGGAGAATTTAGAGACCACTATCAATAAATTGGGTTTTTTTTTTTTAAGATTTTGAGTTTTACAATTTTTCCCTCTAATCTTACTTCCCTCCCTCTACCCCACACAGAAGGAAATTTGTCAGTCTTTACATTGTTTCCATGGTATACATTGATCCAAATTGAATGTGATGAGAGAGAAATCATATCCTTAAGGAAGAAATATAAAGTATAAGAGATAGCAAGGTCAGACAATAAGATATCAGCTTTTCCCCCCTAAATTTAAGGTTAATAGTCCTTGATCTTTGTTCAAACTCCACAGTTCTTTCTCTGGATACAGATGGTATTCTCCATTGCAGAGAACTCCAAATTGTTCCTTATTGTTGCACTGATGGAATGAGCAAGTCCATCAAGGTTGATCATCGCCCCCATGTTGCTGTTAGGGTATTTTTCTGGTTCTGCTCATCTCACTAAGCATCAGTTCATGCAAATCCCTCCAGGCTTCCCTGAATTCCCATCCCTCCTGGTTTCTAATAAAACAATAGTGTTCCATCACATACATATACCACAGTTTGCTAAGCCATTCCCCAATTGAAGGACATTTATTTGATTTCCAATTCTTTGCTAACACAAATAGGGCCACTATGAGTATTTTTGTTCAAGTGACGTTTTGACCCTTTTTCATCATCTCTTCAGGGTAAAGTCCCAGTAGTGGTATTGCTGGATCAAAGAGTATGCACATTTTTGTTGCCCTTTGGGCATAGTTCCAAATTGCTCTCCAGAAAGGCTGGATGAGTTCACAGATCCACCAACAAGGTAATAGTGTCCCAGATTTACCATAACCCTTCCAACAGTGATCATTATCCTTTCTGGTCATATTGGCCAGTCTGAGAGGTGTGAGGTGGTACCTCAGAGAAGCTTTAATTTGCATCTCTCTAATAAGTAATGATTTAGAGCAATTTTTCATGAGTATGGATTGCTTTGATATCTTCATCTGTAAATTGCCTTTGCATATCCTTTGACCATTTGTCAATTGGGGAATGGCTTTTTAATAAAAAATGTTTTTGATCATTTTGTGGTCAAAAGAAGTTTTTTCTCCCATAATCAATTCCTAGAAATTAACTTATTTCATACACTAAGGAGAGTTCTTAGGTTCTCTACTCACCAAGGCCACAATTGGTATAGGTGCTCCAAGGATTTCTTTATCCACTGATCCAAAGTTGTGACTTTAAGTAAAATGAGTTTCTAAATTAGTCAGTTATGCCTTAAAAATTCATTTAAGATTTAAAGAACTAATTTTAGTTTAGATCTAAATGTTAGGCAATTAGTAGTACACAAGTCTATTAAAAAAGATTTAAAAACATATATAAGTATAATTTAAAATATTTTGGTATATAGTATTATATGTAGTATTAAATATTTACATATTAAAGAAAAATCTGTAGTATTATAAGATTCTGCATAATGGCCCCCCTTTCGAAGAAAGTAAAAGGGATTAAAATGTTTTTGTTGTTGGTTCTTATATCTGAGGCTTATTATTATTATTATTATTATTATTTTATTATTACCTTGTATCTTTCACAGGAGGCAAGATTGAGATAGGTATTGAAAGCAAGGAAGTAAGGATCCCACTCCAACACATCTGAACACAAAAATACTCCATAAGAATCAAAGCTGAAATGCTTAATAATTTAGCTCTCTTTTATCATATTTTTACATATACTTTTTTACATCATCTTCATTTCTAAGTATATCCCTCCCCAACCACTAAATTATTTAGCTATCCATTTTAAAGATTTTTTTAAGGGGGGGGAGTTCAGCCAAACTAAATTGACAGTATGCATAGTCTCCTAGATCTGCATAGAGGAAATGGAGGTATATTTTCTCAACTCTATTACAAGGTCAATCTTGGTTATATATTATAATTAGCTTTCAAAAAAGACAAAAAATTTCTACCTGATATGGGTCAAAAATTCCAGTTGTACTAGCATTTGAAAAGTCTGTGGCATATTCAGAACCTGTATTTATGATAAAAGAATAAAATATTCAGTTTTAGGTTTCCTAAACAGCATGTGAAGACAATTCAAGGTTTAATTATATGTGGATCTGCATCCATATAAATTTCTTGGCATGCAAAAGCCTTAGAGGCAGCTCCCCTAAAACTGGCTCCACTTGGCTGGTTAGGTCTTAGACCGATGCTCTGAGGAGAGGGTCTAGGATGGGGAAAGAAACCACTGAGGCTACCACCCACTCTCTTTTATGAACATTTGTGTTTCAAATTTCACTTCCCTGAATGATCACTTAGCAATATTGGCCCTACCTTTTGTGAGTTTATATAACAGCCATGTATCAATGGTCCCAAAGCAACAATTTTCTTCTGCTAAGGCCTCTTGTACCTAGAAAACCCCAAAATGCAAAATTACATTGAATAAAAAAGGTAGCTATACAGATTTTAATGTGCTAGTCTATACCAAAGAGGAATATCTGTTTTAAGAGTTGTTTGTTAATATGAATATTAGAATATTAACAACTAAAATAAAGGATGGCTTGCAAATAGGAAGTTAAGTATTAATTATCTTTTGTAATAGTAAAGTATCATCAAAACAGACTCAAACAATATATTCCTATATGAACATGAGTTTTTCAGAAAAGATGCCATACAAATATAAAATTAAAAGATTCAAATTAACAAATGACTATAAATCATTAAAATTATAACATTCTCGCTCTCCAGGAGTTTACAATCTTGAGGAGTTAAGAAAGAAACAATTAGGAAACACAACAGAATGGAATTGAGAGCAAAATAGCCATTTTAGGGAATAAATCCTAACAGAAGAGTAAAAAGGAATTGGTAGACAAAAATCATCAGGAAAGACTTTGTGGAGTAGGCAAATCTGGTCTTTTTGGGCAGGCAGAGAGGAGCAGAAGGTACTATTTGGAGCTGAGGGTAACAAAAGTCATGAAACTTTTTTTTAATGTAAAACTTAAGGCTTTAATTCTACTTGAGTATACAACAAGTACAAAAACATCTTAGATTTACTTTGGTTTGGCTTACCTACAAAAAATGGAAATTTTAGTGTACAGGTCAAGATCAGATTTATTTTTGACATCAAATTTGCCCAGAAAAAGAAGCAGAAGAGGATTGTAACTAGGACAAGTAATCTCTGCTTAAGTTACAAATGACTCCCATAAATATGAGTGGCCTCTAGTCATTATCTGCAAAATATCTCAGACACATTCTTTTTTTTTTCTTTTTCCTTAGGTTTTTGCAAGGCAAATGGGGTTAAGTGGCTTGCCCAAGGCCACACAGCTAGGTAATTTATTAAGTCTCTGAGACCAGATTTGAACCCAGGTACTCGTGACTCCAAAGCAGGTGCTTTATCCATTACACCACCTAGCTGCCCCTCAGACACATTCTTAAAGGAACTCCAATTGCCCCTACCAGAGAGTAGATACCCTCAAAAGACTGCCCCCCCCCACCATAACTCTCCTTTGAACACTTCAACTCTGCTAGGATCTCTAAACCACCCTTTCTGCCCAAGCTTTTGGCCTTCAGATTCAAAATCAAAAATGGTAGCAGGGGCCAATGAGCCCAAAGCCTTTGTCTTTCCTGTTTTCACCAAACTTTCAGAACCTGGAGATCCACAAAGAGCTACTCTTAACAAAATGATCTTGAGAGCTGAGTCAATAACAGGTGAGTTTCTGAAAGAAAAAAAGGAATATAACACACCCCTCCCTTCTCACTAGTACTATGCTAGAGTAGAGGGAAATTTCTTGCTCTAATATATTTTTAACTGAAATGTATTTATCTCAATAGGAAAATAAAAAGATGTAAAAGAATCTATTGTCTGATTCATATTATAATTGCTATGAGTCAAAGGAGCTTTTTTGTGTTAATCTAGAAACCCAATTATCCTTTTATGGTAGAAAAGAACAGTACTTACTGAGATGGTCAACATGCAGACTACATTAATTGCTTCCTCTAAAGCAAAGAGTTTTTAACCAGGAGCCCATAAACTAAATGTTTTTGTTTTATGAAGTTTTATTTTTTTACTAGTTTGATAACTGGGGTCCTTGGTAATACTATGCATTTTTAGGCATTTAAAAGCATTATTCTGAGGAGCCCATGAGCCTTCTCAGCCTGCCCAAAGAGCTCATAACATAAAATAAGGAACTTTCTGGTGGCCTAGAGACATTGGGTCTGGGAGAAGTCAGTGTCCTTAGACTGGGCGGATACATTCCTGCCACGCAACTCATTCCCTGTCCTCACTCTCTTCACCAGATACATATATATCTGGATGGAAATGAGGGAGATCATGGAAACCCAAGCCAAATTAGTCATGTTTGCTATCCCTCCCACATTTGATTAAGCAGACCTTTTTTTTAATTGTTACATGATTGAGGGGCATCTTTTGTGGTTCCAGTGTCAAAATATGAATTACCATATTGGCCTAAGTCTATAACCAATACTTTCATTAACTTTCTTTAGAAAACTGCATTCTGAATTTAAAAATAACTAAATTCCTAGATAACTTTAAGAATTTACTACAGATTACCTATAATCTAGGTTATTTAGGGAAAATATTTTTGGCACAATTCCTTTAACTAATATGGAATTCTTGTATTATTTTTTCTCTAAGATTTCCTTTCTGATTTTTTGGAAGGAGGTACTAGAAGACAGGAGTAATCTGTACAGATATATTAGTTCTTTATAGCCACATGTTAATCTGTATTGAATGTCTATTAAAATGACTTTTTTTTAACAGGGGTGGAGCCAAGATGGCGACTCTCTCATAAAACTTCTAAACTAACGACTTTAACTAAATTTTTGAGAGAAAGAACCCACAAAGGGACCCAGTGAGGCAGTTCTCCTACTCAAGGTAACCTGGAAAAGAGCAGAAAGGCTCTGCTCCCCGGGGTCGGAGGGGTGGCCTGCCAGAGGGGTGGCCCAGCAGAGCCAAAGAACTTCAGCCTCCTGAAGGCAGCCCCAGCTCACAGCAACGTGGGAGTCTCCTGAGCTGCACCCCGGGGAGCACAGGGCACAAATTGGGGGAGGGGGGACCTCTGCCAGAGGGAGCATGTGAAGTCCAGCGCTCAGGGCACACAGCCAGCAGCATGGCCACTGCATTCCAGATCCAGAACAGAAGCAGGCGGAGCCGGTAAGCAGAAGCCCCCAGGGCATAAGCCCATTGAGCTGAGGGAGGGGAGTGAAGAGAGACTGTGAGATTGGTCCTCTGCCTCTGGAACAGGACTCTGGGGCTCTGACCACATTCAGATCCTGATCGCAGTCTAGGCCCCCCCATAGAACAGCAGGACCCCCCCCCCACCTCAGCCCCATGGCAGAGGGAGGTGCTTATGGTCACTCACAGACCAGGAGGGAGGACAGAGCCTCACACACTAAAACCCTTGTGGGAGTGTCCCAAAAGCTCAGGAAGCACCCCAAAACCAGGACCAGGCTGGGAAAATGAGCAAGCAAAGAAAAAAGAGGAACACCACTGAGAAATACATTATCTATGATCCCAAGAAGGATCAATATATTCCGTCTGAAGATGAGGAAACACAAGCTCTTGCATCTAAAGACTCCAAGAAAACCAGAAATTGGGCTCAGGCTATGACAGAGCTCAAAAAAGACTTTTAAAATCAAATGAGGGAGTTAGAAGAAAAACTGGGAAAAGAAAGGAGAGAGATGCAGGAAAAATATGAAAATGAAGTCAGCAGCTTAGTCAAGGGAATCCAAAAAAAAAAATGCTGAAGAAAATAGAATGCTAAAAACCAGCTTAGGTCAAATGGATAAAACAGTTCAAAAAGTTATTGAGGAGAAGAATGCTTTAAAAAGCAGAATTGGCCAGATGGAAAAAGAGATAAGAAAACTCTCTGAGGAGAACAAATCCTTCAGACAAAGAATAGAATTCAGGGAGATTGATGAATTTACGAGAATTCAGGACTCAATACTTCAAAACCAAAAGAATGAAAAATTAAAAGAAAATGTGAGCCATCTCATTGAAAAAACAACTGATATGGAAAACAGATTTAGGAAAGATAATTTAAAAATTACTGGAATACCTGAAAGTCATGATCAGGAAAAGAGCCTTGACATCATTTTCAAAGAATTAGTACAGGAACATTGCCCTGATATCCTAGAAGCAGAGGGCAAAATAGAAATGGAGAGAATTCACAGATCCCCCGAGAAAGAGATCCCAAAAAACCAACCCCTAGGAATATTATAGCCAAGTTCCCGAACTCCCAAGTCAAAGAGAAAATATTACAAGCAGCCCAAAGGACACAATTCAAATATTGTGGAACTGCAGTCAGGATCTCACAGGACTTAGGAGCAACTACATTAAAAGCTCATAGGGCTTGGAATATAATATACCAGAAGGCAAAAGAGCTTAGAATGCAACTGTGAATCAACTACTCAGCAAAACTGAATATCCTCTTCCAGGGAAAAAGATGGACTTTCAATGAACCAGGGGAATTTCAAATGTTCCTGTTGGAATGGCCAGAGCTGAACAGAAGGTTTGATATTCAGATACAGGACACAGGTGAAACATAGAGATTGGAGGAGAAGGGGAAAATATGAGGGACTTAATGAGGATGAACTGCATGTATTCCTGTATAGAAAAATGACACTAATAATACTCATATGAACCTTCTCAATTAACAGAGCAGGTAGAAGGAGCTTTTATAGATGAAGCACAGGAGAAAGCTGAATTTGAAGATAAAATATGGTGTAAAAATGGAGTCAATAGAAAAATGTAATGGGAGAGGGGAATAGGCCAAAATATTTCATATAATAAGATTTTTCTTTATTACAATGAGCAGTTGCAATGATATGGAAGGGGAGAGGCAAGGGGGAATGAGGGAATCTTTGATCTCATCAGAGGAGGCTAGGAGAAGAAACAGCATATATACTCAATGGGGTATAGACATCTGGAGTAAGAAGGGGAGGGAGCAGGGGGAAGGGGTGGGGATGTGAATAAAGGAGGAGAGGATGGACCATGGGGGGAGAGTGATCAGATAAAACGCATTTTCTTTTTTTACTTCTTGCAAGGGGCTGGGATTGGAAGGCCTTTCTGGGACCATAGGGCCAGGCGGATGCTGGGCCTAAGGGATGGTATGGGGGCCCCAGAGCCGGGGATCTGTCTGCTGTGCCACTCAGCTACCCTACAGCAGAGTCAGTGAAAGGAGAGAGAAAATATAGCACATGGTAGTGGAGAAGTACGAAAGGAGGGAGTTGCGATCAGCAATGGCAATGGTAGAAAAATATGGAAGTTAACTTTTGTGACAGACTTATCACAAAGAATGTGATCCACCCGCGACAGAGTTGGTGTTGTTGGAACACAGGCTGAAGGACATTTTTTATTATTGTTATTATTTGGGGGGGGGGGTTTCAGGGCAAATGGGGCTGGGTGGCCTTCCTGGGACTGCATAGCAGGGTGACCGTTGGGTGTCTGAGGTCAGATTTGGACCTGGGTGCTCGTGGCTCAAGGGCCAGTGCTCTGTCCACCACCCAGCCTCCCCTATTATTACTATTTTATTTATTTTTTTTACTATTTTATTTTATTTTTTCTTTTTTTGGTTTATGCAGGGCAGTGGGGTTGTGGTGGCTTGCTGTCACACAGCTGGGTGATTGTTGGGTGTACGGGGCCGGATATGGGCTTGAGTGCTCCTGGCTCCAGGGCTGGTGCTCTGTCCCCAAATAATAAATTTTTTTCTCTCCCCTTTACTTTAGCACTCAAGTGAGTCTATAGTTTTTTGGGGGAGGGGGTATTTTGTTTACTTTTAAACAATAATATTTTATTAATGTATAAAAAAATTGTACAAAATGAGAATAAATAAATATTAAATTAAAAAATGACTTTTTTCACACTTAAAAATCAAACCTCAGGGGGCGGCTAGGTGGAGTAGTGGATAGAGCACTGGCCTTGGAGTGAGGAGTACCTGGGTTCAAATCCAGTCTCAGACACTTAATAATTACCTAGCTGTGTGGCCTTGGGCAAGCCACTTAACCCCATTTGCCTTGCAAAAACCTAAAAAAAAAACAAACAAACAACAAAAATCAAACCTTTTTTTTAAAAGCATATTTAGGGGCGGCTAGGTGGTGCAGTGCATAGAGCACTGGCCCCAAAGTCAGTAGTACCTGAGTTCAAATCTGGCCTCAGACAATAATGACCTAGCTGTGTGGCCTTGGGCAAGCCACTTAACCCCATTGCCTTGCAAAAAAAAAAAAGCAAACACCTAAAGAAAAGCATATTTAAAACTTTCTATAACTGGTCATATCCGATTGCCAAAAAGAATTAATCTTGTTTCTATGACTTCATCAAAGGAATCCTAATTTGCATTTTATACAATATATTCTTAAATGTGTTTTTTTTGTTTTGTTTGTTTGCTCTTCATTCTGGAAGGTGATGCCAAGACAAGCACATGAATTCAATTTGAGTGAAGGGGACTATGCTAAGTCACCAGCCTCACTTTCTCCTCCAGAACCTTCTGGGTTCAGTGACCAGATATAAATCAGGACGACTGGAGATGGCCCTGGATTCTAGGCAATAGATTTAAGTGACACAGTCCAAGGTCACATAGCTAGTAAGTGGCAAGTGCCTGAAGGCAGATTTGAACTCCTGTTCTTCTGACTCCAAGACCAGTGCTCTATCCACTGGGCAACCCAGCGGCCCCTTTTTTAAATGTGATTACTAGAAAACAGGTATTTCACCTCACGTAATTCTTTCCCAAGATTAAATTCCTATTCATGGTACTTTTCTATACTATTAATTTGGTGATTGATCAAGTAGGACTTGTTATGATGACCATATCACGATCTTGTAGTATGAAACATATTTAACTTCCCTTCTGGTATGACTCAGCTCCTGAAATAACATTGTAAACTTCCTGAGGACAATAATTTTGATTTCTTTATAATTCCTACAGGACTTAATACAACTTATAAATAGTGAGCAAAAGCCACCTCCCTCTCCCTATATAATCTCTTTGGAAAGACCATGGGCACAACTGTGTACACCCCCCCCACACTCACACCCACATCCCCCCCCACGTCAAATATTCAAAAGTAACAATACTAATTATAGGCTAGTTCTGGAGCAGCCTCTGTGGGAAACCTGATGAGGAGGCAGTCCACCAAGGAAGAACAAAAGGGCTGCCATGCAGCTGGTGAGGGATCAGGTGAGATTAGAGAACATGAACTGGCAGTAAAATCAGTCAGCATGGTTTCATGTCTTCCTCTAGCAATGTTCAGTGAATCTGGGGTAAAAGTTGAAAAACAGAATTGTGGGGGTGAACCATTTTTCAAGAAGAACAAAAGGAAAATGCGACAAAGGCTGGAGCACAATGAATAATCAAATAAGTGAGCAACAAAATGAAGACTGTGAAGGCAGGAAGGTGAGGGAGAAAAGGGAAAGGGTATGAGAGAGAGCTGGTCAATCTCAGGGACCAGAGGTCACATAAAGCTGAAGACCAAGTTTAGGAGGAAGAAAACCAGGAGACAGCCCAGAGGGTCAATATCACAACAGAAGCCCTTGGAGACAGTGAGAGCCAGTGGGTGGCTGAGGTCACAGAATTTGAGAAAAGTCAGCAAAAATAATTAATAAACCTGAGTGCCAATTCTCTTGAAAACATTCTGAACTTTTCTCTACATACCTGACTAGCCTGAAATAAGGGACGAGTATATCTTGTCCCTGGATTAGAGGCTCAAAAAACAGAACTAAAACCAGAGGTGCCCAGTCTCCCATTCCAATTCTATGGTGAAAGTATAGGTTTTACCTATGTAGCTGAAATAATGCACTTGAACCCTGAACTACTTCTTCCCCAATGTCCTCATCTTGTCCCTCCCTAGCCCACTCCTCACTACCTTCTGTTCTTACCTCAGTCAAGTTCTGTAAAATCCAGGATAATCTCAAAGACACCTGCTGAGTCGTAAAAGTGTATAAACTGGCTCCTAAAAGTCTTTTACTCCGGGTGAAAAAGTGAAGTATTTTGCAGGAACTCTGCATTAGCTGTTTAACAAAAAGAGCACATTTAATTTTAATTTATTTATTTTTGAATTTTACAATTTTCCCCAATCTTGCTTCTCCCCCCCCGCCCACAGAAGGCAGTCTGATAGGCTTTATATTGTTTCCATACTATACATTGATCCAAAGTGAATGTGTTGAGAAATCACATCCTTAAGGAAAAAATAAGACAGCAAAATTACATAACATAAATTTTTTTTAAAATTAGAGGTAACAGTCTTTGGTCTTTGTTCAAACTCCACAATTCTTTCTCCAGATACAGATGGTATTATCCATCACAGATATCCCAAATTGTGCCTGATTGTTGCACTGGTGAAATGAGCAATCCATTAAGATTGATCATCACCCCATGTTGCTGTTAGGGTGTACAGTGTTTTTCTGGTTCTGCTCATCTCACTCAGCATCAGTTCATGCAAATCCCTCCAGGCTTCCCTGAATTCCCATCTCTCCTGGTTTCTAATAGAATAATAGTGTTCCATAACATACATATATCACAATTTGTTCAGCCATTCCCCAATTGATGGACATTCACTCAATTTCCAATTCTTTGCCACCACAAACAGAACTGCTATAAGCATTTTTGTACAAGTGATGTTTTTACCCAAAAAAGAACACATTTTAAAAGTAATTAACTTTCTTTTTTAGAAGATTAAGCTAATGCTAAATATAATTTCTTTAAAGTATTCAGAAACATGGTCTACGCTCCATCCTATATAATTGATTTTTTAAAAAATCTCCTTAATAACAAGGAAGGAAGCAGAACCAGGAGAATATTGTATACATTGACCACTGAACACTGAGATGATCAATCTTTTTTTATTTTGGCAAGGTCATGGGATTAAGTGACTTGCCTAAGGTCACAGAGCTAGGTGATTATTAAGTGTCTGAGGCCGCATTTGAACTCAGGTCCTCCTGACTTCAGGGCCGGTGCTCTATCCACTGTGCCACCTAGCTGCCCCTTGAGAAGATAGCCTTGATGGATGCAGTTCCTCTCAGGAGTTCAGAGAGCTAGGACAACCCTAGGAGACCTGCTATGGACAATGCTGTCCATATAACCAAAGGAAACAAAACAAAAAACCCTACAGAATGAACACTGTACTTTGACTTTTTAGAAACTTCTTTTATGTATTCCTTTCCTATCATATGGATTTCTTTCTTTTCCCTTATTCCTAATTCCTCATACTGAAAATGACTAATCTGTAAACATGTTTAACACAAATGTTTATGTACAATATTCACCTGACTGTTCCCCACTGAGGGGAGGAAGGTGGGAAGGGAGGGTGGAAGGAAATTATGTCACTTATAAATATGCATATGCATGTAGATGAATTTTCATAACATGTAATTGGAAAAATAGTATAAAATATAAATATAATATTATGATATAATATATAATAAAATATAAATATAAATAAAATAAAAATATGCATGTGGATGAATTTTCATAACATGTAATTGGTCAATTTAAAAAATCACCTCAATAAAGGGAAATGAGCATGGACAGAAAGCTGAAATGCTACACTGTCTGATTCCACCTTGTTTATTTTGACCAGAGGTCCTAGCACAAATATAGCCTCTGGAATGGCTAGGCTATTTCCAGTTGCAATAGAATGGGGTTGGGTTTCTAGTCATCACATTAGGAGCACTTGGGGTCCTATTGGGGTTTAAGGATTATGACTACAGAAGTTGATGTAACCAAGTCTCTTGTTAGAGATTAGGAAGAAGGACAAGGATAAGATCTTCAAAAGGAAGAATTTAAATATAACTGAAATGCGCCCAGGAGTCAGAAATCTAAAAATGATGGCCCAGTCAGACTGTGATTTCATTCTCATGGGGAAGAAGCTTACAATTTTCAATAGCCAAGAAGGAGCACTTGAACCCAAGGCTTCCTGGCATCAAGGCCACTTTCCACCATGCTACCTGGGCTGAAGACTAACATTGAAAATATACTTGTACTCCCACAGATTTTCAAATCAAATCCATGACTTGATATGCTAGTGATGTTGTAAAACCAAATGGTCTTTTTAAAAAAAGGCATCAGTTTCCTGAATTTTTTTGTCAGTTCAAAACACGTGTGAAAGTTAGATTAATTTTAATCTGGGATGAAGGTGTTTGATTACAGACTAAGAAGGAAAATAATGCTAAATCTTCTACATTACATTCTTAGATAAATTATATTCCAGCTTGATCAGAATGTTAAGAATGAAAAGATTATCTTCTTACAGCTGCAGGCTTACTTCTCAACAGCCTGGTTCTTTTTTTAAAAGCCCAGAGCAGAAGACTTATATAAAATTAGAGGCTTAGAAGACAAAAATCAGTGGAGTCAACTCAAATGTCCATTTGAAAGAGAATTCATAACACATCAAACAAATAATGGAACTAAAAAACGTTATTTATTAGGTGGTGAAAATGGATCCCACTGCTTCTCATAACAAACTGACAGAAAACACTAAACAAAGCTGCTCTCTCCACCCTTTTCCCTTGTTCTCTAGTTGACTATCAGGTTCACATTTTCCCCAGAGAATGAGGAGGTTATAAACAATAGGAACCTGAAATGTTAATGCTTCCATCTTTTTCCTCTCTGATAAACAGAATCAATAGCATATCCAAAGGAAGACTTTAAAGATATAAGCAGTAAGCACACATTAGCCAAAAACGCTAACTCACAAGGAAGTTGGTAGCAAACCTTATCAAATGTCAGAAAAAACTGCTGCAGAAAACCTTTATGTTGTTAAGACAAGTCTATCGTAATCAGAGCTCAAAGGATCTCAGAGGGCAGCTAGACCCTCTCCCTATCTGCCATAAGCACCCTCCCCATACTGTATATGGTAACCTCAACAAGGACTCATCCAATTCTGACTTAAATCCCTTCAATGATGACTAAAAACAAGCAACACCATACTACTACTCACTAAGGCAAAGTCTGTTTTCTGGTAATGGAAATATTACCTATATAGCACGGTTTAGAGATACTGAGATAAAGACTAATCAGATGACATATTCAGTCACAGAAACAAGGAATTTACCCAACCAACAAAAGCCTGAGAACTCCAAAAGAACTCTGAAGCCAAGATAACTGAAGCTTATATGCCAACAACCATGTGTCAGATCATAAAAAAAAAATCCAGAGAAATTTACAAAAAAATTCTACAAGATTTTACAAACCAAGTCAACACATATGATATTCAATAATATCAATGAGAAGGAGAAAACACTGGAAAATATGATTCAGGATTAAGATATAAAAAAAGATCAAAGGCTTACAGGATTGTCTGAAATTTGAAAAAAAAATAGTTTCTTCGAAGAGAGAGTAGGACCATAATTTATTAGCGTTTATTGGATACTAGTAATTGTGCTAAGTGCTGGGGATACAAAAAGGGATAAGCAGAAATAGTCTCTGCCCTTGAGAGGTTGACACTTGAATGCGAAGACACTAAACAGATAGAGTATCAGTATCATGAAAAAATGAAGTTATTATATCTTTACTAGACAAAAAAATGAGGAAGTCATTTTCAAAATCTAGGTGAGTTCTTAGACCCTAACTAGTTTGAGAAAATGGTCAAAACTACATTAAAGTAGAAAACAAGTATGAGAAGACATTGTGTGAAATCAAACAGCTCAAATCTGAGCTATTCAAAGAAGCTACTGATGTAAAAATGGGAAAAAACAAAGGAAAAGACAGATTCTAATGATTACAATCTTTTACTGAAGTCTAAGTGATATAGAGAAGTCATTCCAAGGAGATCAAAAGAACCCCAAAACTGCCTCAGTCAGCAAATACTTGATTTTTTTAACAAGGAGACAACTCAGTCAAAAGTCATACTGGCTGAAAATAGATTCATAGGAAAACCACTAAATAGAAAGATAATGAAAGGCAAGGAGCATGCACCTCACCAAATAGCAAAGCTGCAGATAACTTTATGTCAGGCAGATGAATTTCCACCAGATCATTCCAAGAGGAGAGAGCTGTGGACTCACAAGAATAGGAAGAGAACCTGGAAATCATCTAGTCCACCCTCCCCTCAACTTACCAATGAAATGGGGCAAAACTGACAGGGTTTCCCTAATGATGTCTTCATCATCACTGAAGACAGTGGAATCACTACATTCAAATGAATAACTCAGTCCCTGCTATATGTAATAGATGTAATAGAAATGGCACCTGATGAGAGGTTCAGAAGATAATTTGAACCAGACCAAATACAATGGAGAAATCTATGCAAGAGGCAATAATCTTGAAAATACTGGGAGAATGGGCAGCTAGGTGGCACAGTGGATAAAGCACCAGTCTTGGAGTCAGGAGGACCTGAGTTCAAGGCTCAGACACTTAATGATTGTCTAGCTGTGTGATCTTGGGCAAGTAACTTAACCCCATTGCCTTAAAGAAATGAAATTTTTCAAAAAAGAAAACACTGGGAGAAAATTCTCATCAAAAGTGCAGATGAAACCAAGCTGGAAGGGGATAGCTGACAGCAGAGATCCAAAAGGATCTCAACAGCCCAGAGCACTGAGCTGGATTTAATTAAATGAAATTCAAAAGGGCTAACTGTAAAGTCTCAGATACTCAGGTGTCAAAAGTATCATCTTCACAAGTGGATGAGAGAGACATGAGGCTTAGAGTGGATTTCAAGCTCCAATATAATGCACTGAGGATCACAGAATGCAAATTTGATCCTCATTGGAAAGAACAGCTGCCAAGGACAAGGAAGGGAAAATCCTACTCTAGTTTCATCTATTACACCTTATCTGGAGTGTTATGTTCAGTTCTAAGAACTAAAACTGGAGAAAAATATTGGTAATATGAAGACCACCTTCAGAAAGGCAGTCAAGATGATGAGGGGCCTGAGACCAAGTCACATAAGAATGGCTGAAGAAGAGGAGGCTCAGGGAGCCCAACAGCTGAACAAGTCTATGAAGGGCTACTGTACTGAACGAGTTTTTGATTTGTTCTTGGAATCTTCCTTCTTAAAGATTGTCCAGCAGATAGCCACTTTTGTGGGACATTTTTGTGTGAATTCAGGTTAAGTATGGTAGAATTTGACAACAGCAGAGGTCCACTCCAACCCTTCAATTTCTGACTTGGATATTCCTACACTTAACTTCTTTCTACAAGTATTGTACAATCCAATTACACTGGTTTTAAGGGGCTCAACCACACTGTATCACTAGCTCCAAGCCTCTTCCCTGACCATCTCCTGTTCCTCCTCATTCCGGTCTCTTAGCATCCCGGGCCTCCCCCTTCTCTAGATGTCCCCTATCTGCCAACACTTCCCTCCCATTTGTCTGTAAGCTCTCTGAGGATGGAGACTTTTCCTGCCTCTCTCTGTAGCCTCAAGACATGGCACAAGACCCGGGTACATAGGAATACTTAATAAAAGACTCACTGGTTGACTAGGAAAGTGGAGAAGGGTTCCCTGAGAGCAGATGTTGAATGTGGGTCAGTAGGTCCTGTAAGACAGGCAAAGGACATTCTGAAGAAATGGGCAACCATTGAAAGGGAGTCAGGTTCAGATCCCCAAATACAGAGTGGTGGAGATGGGGGCTGTCAGGTCTCTAGCACAGTAACCCAATCAATCCCAGAGAAGCCAGCAGGAGCTGGGGGGGGGGGGGCTTCCTTTGGGAAAGGCAGGGCCACCATAAATTGGTTTTGCCTTGGGAGAGGAAAGTGTTGTCTTGGAAAGTGTTGAGATTCTTGAGGAGTCTGGTGAGCCCTTTGGGGAATGAACTAGCAGAGCAGAGCAACATAGACCTACAAATGGTAAGTGAATGTGGTCCGATTGTTTAAAGGTCTGACTGGAAAAGCTGTACTGATGATTAATCCATCAAGAGACACGTGTGGATTAGCCATGGGGTCGCAGCCCAATGTTGCTGAAACGTCGTGGCGCCTCATATATTACGAGTCACTGTTCTGTCCGTGTCTATATCTATATCTATATCTATATCTATATCTATATGTATGTATGTACGTATATATGTATATATATATATATTACATATTGGCTGACCAGTACTACTGGACTCCCAGAGCACCCCAAAATCCTGTTTTCTATCAAATCAGGCCATGGGATGGGATGAAATGGTTCTGGTAAAGGAAAGTGAAAAGGCTGTCTCTGCATAACACTCCCCTCACTATAAAAAACATAACTATGCCCCTCATGCCATCATGTAGATGTCACAGTACTCCATCATCATAATTGTGTCCTCAATGATGCCAAGCTCCCACATAAACTCCTTTCTGACTCTTGAAAGTCTCTTAGCTACATATCCATGACCTGGGCCACCCCAAGTTCCCAAGGACCCAAAGTCAGCCAAAGGAGGATGGAAGACCATTCAATGGCTCTAAATAGGCCACAGCATGGGAATTATCACAATCTGCCTACAAAAATAGCCCAAGAGAGTCATCTGTGAAATAAGAAAAGGAAAAGACAGAGGCTAGATACTGGAGGTGTGAGCTTATCCCAATAAGATATTAAGTACTCTGGGGCAGTTAGGTGGTGCAATAGATAGAGCACCAGTCCTGGAGTCAGGAGGACCCGAGTTCAAATCTGATCTCAGACATATAATAATTACCTAGCTGTGTGACCTTGGGCAAGTCACTTAACCACACTGCCTTGTTAAAAACTTAAAAAATATCAAGTACTCCAATTAGGGCTTCTAGGAAAGATTGGTGAGATGTCATGGAAGAGACATAAATAAATATTGAACAAGGTGGCATGGATAGTTTCCAACCTAGACTATAAAAAGACCATAGGTCTACCAAAAATTACAACATTATTTTCACCAATTTTTAGTTTTCTTTGCAATACTCTGGATTTTATTTTAAAACGCTTCCCAAACAGAAAAGCTAAAAAAAGTCCCAAGTTACTGCACTTAGTTTCTGTCAAGCCTCTAATGCAATCTACTGGGAGAACTCTGGCCCCAAACACTGCTCTCAGGGATGTCCCTCCTCCTCCACCTCACTTTGGGCAAGAAATCAGCTCCAAAAGAAGCAAGCTTGGATTTCCATCTACAAATCCTTCTGATAAAGCTCAGAGCACCCAGAAGAACATGGTTCTCACCTCAGACTCACGCAGGGATACTAGCCTTTCCCTTGATTTTAATAACACTGGTAAATAAGTAAAGTGCATTAATGCATCTACAAGAGGAGCCAAATCATACAAGATAAGGAATGGATTACCTTCAACAGAAAAGAATGATTCCAAGATTTCACAAGTTCAGTAGCTCTTAGGTCTTGCCAACTTATGAAGTTGTGAAAATGGTTTCCTGTTCTCCTAAAAAACAAAGTAATATTTAAGAGTCATTACAAAATCAAATGTATCCTAACAGAAATCACAGAAAAGGTCTGTTGCAAAAGAAAAACATTTCCATGCCAGAACATAAAAGTAATTTGAATTTCAATGTCATAGTCAATGAAATAATTAGATTGGAAATGTTATGCAATAATTTTTTAATAAAAGTTTCAACAAACTATACAAAAAGTAATTCCTTATGAATTGCTTTACTTGGAATGTTATTAAAAAGATAAATTCTCCTTATAGGTGGGCTTTGTACATTTTTTTAAAAGTCAAGAGAAGGGATAGCTATGTGTTGCAGTGGATAAAGCATTGGCTCTGGAGTAAGGAGGACCAGGGTTGAAATCTCACCTCAGACACTTAATAATTATTCAGCTGTGTGACCTTGGAGAAAAGTTCAAAAAGAAAGTCAAGAGAAAAAATTGTTTCCTTTTTCCCTAGTGTTCATATCTTTATACAGATTTAAAAAAATTGGAATTCTGCGAGTCAGAGTTTAAAGGATAGAGCTAAATGCTTTCTGAGGACTGTCCTTTTCTTCTTGGCTTGCAGGACTGAAATCTGCTATTGGGAGAAAAAGTTCCCATCCACATCCTTAGGCACCAGAGAGCTACTATATCTTACATCATTTAGATTTCTACCAATGGTTATGCTGTAGTTTTGCATGCTTTCAGTGAAATTCTGTTGTATGGGAGTTATTACATCTAGAGGAATGATGGTAGAAATTCTACTTTCTATACCTTTTGTATATAATATAAACTCCAGGACAGGAACTAGTTTATTTGCCTTTATATCCTCAGCACAATCACCTAGCTTTCATTAAATGTCTGACTGATTTTAAGTTATTTAGCAAAATTTTGCTCATTAAATATCATATTGTAAAATGATGCTTGTGGAGGCCGTCTTGTCTGCACTATAATATTCATGTTAGTTCACATGCTCACAGGGTTAGAGCTGGGTTGGACTCTGGAGGATGTTTTAATTTTCAGTATTGGATTCAAAAAACCATAAGGGCCAGGATGCTCCGAAACAAAAAAGAACAAAACTAACAACAAAAGATTTTTCAGAAATTAGCTAAAAGATGAAATATCCCAAGAGGAAAACACTTTTATTTAGAGAAAACCTTTCCTTAACACATGAAAGGCCTGATCAAATCAATTAAATTAAACAAGTTTGAAGAAATCAGGCTGGAAAACTCCAGAATCTGAGGGGTGATGCTACTGCATATCTGTGACTACTTGGCCACCAGTAAACCACATCCTCTGTGAAATGAGTTGTCTTATGCAGTGGGCACAGAAGGACTGAACAGAAACTCTGAAAAAGTCCATCAGAAAGTTGCCTGGGGACTTGGCTCACGTGAATGGGGGTGGGGGAATCCTGCAAAAAGGTCCAGGCGCCAGGCTTCCCAGAGGGCAAGGGCAGAGAAAAGTGTCAAGTACAAACACTTGAGGAGTCAGGGGACAATGACAAAAGCGGACCATGAGAACCAGTCAGCTTTACTTCTCCAGTGCCCAGTTCTTCTCAGCCTGTCTGACAAAACTCCCTGCCATCTGAGAGACTCATCTTTGGCCCACTGTTCACCTGGCCTTTTTGTAGGGGTTACTCAGGCCTGGCAGAGTTTTGCTTGGCTTCATGGGTCAGCTGGGACCGTGACTGAGGGGTGGCATAACTCAGAAGTCATTCTACTATTCACAGATCTTATATCAGCAATTCCCAAAATAATTTGGCCACAAAATGTTTTGGAGCTTGAAATATATTGATGGAACTCATAAATAGTGGTCTAGGGTTGTAAGAAATACTTCAGGATAAAAGTGGAGGCCAGAAAATAATGAGACAAAAGAGAAGAAATTAAATCTATTTTTCTAACACCCAAATTCCACACACATACTTTTAATAAAAGCATAATTTTAGAGCTAACATTTCAGTGGGAAAAAATTTTGTTAGAACAACAAAGTATCAGCGTTTGCAAGGAAGAAACATAAAATATAAGAGATAACAAGATCAGTTAATAAGATGGTTTTTTCCCCTAAATTAAAGGGAATAGTCCTTGAACTTTGTTCAAACTCCACAGCTCTTTCTCTGGATACATATGGTATTCTCCATTGCAGACAGCCCCAAATCGTCCCTGATTGTTGCACGAAATGAGTGAGTCCATCAAGGTTGATCATCACCCCCATGTTGCTGTTAGGGTGTACAGTGTTTTTCTGGTTCTGCTCATCTCACTCAGCATCAGTTCATGCAAATCCTTCCAGGCTTCCCCGAATTCCCATCCTTCCTGGTTTCTAATAGAATGTTCCATGACATACATATACCACAATTTGCTAAGCCATTCCCCAATTGAAGGACATTACTTGATTTCCAATTCTTTGCCACCACAAACAAGGCTGCTATGAATATTTTTGTACAAATGATGTTTTTACCCTTTTTCATCATCTCTTCAGGGTATAGACCCAGTAGTGATATTGCTGGGTCAAAGGGTATGCACACTTTTGTTGCCCTTTGGGCGTAGTTCCAAATTTCTCTCCAGAAAGGTTGGATGAGTTCACAGCTCCACTAACATGATATACTAACTTTTTTTTTTCTGTGCGGTATGGTGCCTTCATAGGACAGAACCTTAGTTTTCGAAAAACGTGATCCTCCTTTCAACAAGTAATAGCTAAATCAAGTATATACTACTTTTAGTTTTCAAAATTTATCTTGAGCTACTAATCTAGTGTATCCCTACGATTCTAGGAATAGGTTTTTTAATTTATAAGTTCCTTGAAGCTGAATGCTGACTAAACATAAATGATATCATCCTATCCAAGTGAGTTAGGGTCATCCCAAGCCCCAGCTCCCAGACAGTTCTTCTGATGAATACATGGTAAGAGGATACTTTAGTAGCTAGAATTTTGATGTTATGGAGAATTCCTCTGTAAATGCAGATCTATAGTAGCTCCATAATTTAAGAGTCTTAGAGAGGAGTCATTGCATTAATTGCTCCGGGGTCTCAAGCAAGACTGTTCAAGGTAAGAGAGGATAGCTCTCTCTGCATAACACCATCATCCTGCATCAGTGATGATGGCTACCAGAGGTAAAAAGAGGGGGGAAAAGTCTTTGATCTGACTAGATGGTGTTTTATTTGGAGGGGTACACATAAGACCCCTTTAGGTGCTTAGTTAGACTCATTAATCTTACATATGCCTCCCATAAGCCCCAAGGATACACATCACCCACAGTTTTAACAACCCCCAAGATTTTCAAAGCAATCTAACTACAATGGATCTAATCACTCTTCTTGAAGACAAGGACTTGGTTTGAGATTATTTTTTTAATAAACCAGTACTTTCTATAGATAGTAGATATTAAAATGGTAATCTGGTTCTACACTTTTGTACTATTTGGCATGGTGTATATTCACAGATTCATTAGCTCGGAGGTAGGACATTAGAGGCCATCTAGTACAAATCTATGTTTATAAAAATGAAGAAACTGAGGCATACAGAAAACAACTGATTAAAGCCACAATAAGTAGGAATTTAATATTCTGGGTCTGTGTTAATTTAGGTTAATCAGATTAATTCTGTTAATCAGAACAAGTCAGACAGAGTCTAAGTTACAAGTACTGTCTCTTTTATGTAATTAAAAAAGACATGTGGGATACCTATTTTAATCAAAAGAGAAAACACCAATTTTTTCCGAAGCCAAAAATTACAACATTTTCTTCATATGGTCAGAACTTGTCCAAGAGGTTTCAAAGTTTATTTCTGCATTAAGCATATTAGCTTTAACCAAGAATCAAACAACAGTGCTTAGGACACAATGTACTCACTTGTTCCATGTAATGAAAGTTGCTCTCTGTGTTGAGATTCCAAGGCCAACAATCTGATGCATTTGTATTCCTGCAACTAGGTAAAAATACATAGAAATTAGTTTAAAAGTTGATGAAATTTTTCTTTATTTTACAATGTGATTTTTAAGAAAAATATGTAGGGTAGAAACATTTTTACTAAAGCAGCTAATCTGAAGATAAAACATTTTTCTATTAAGTTGGATAGTGATTCTTATAAAAAGGTTGAAAAAAGTAGAAAAGAGCAAGATTTTAAAAACAGATACGACTGATTTATATGAGGTCTGATAAAAGAGAGAAAGAAACTAACAAAGAACAAAAACTAACAAGCTACACAATGTTCTTCTTCCTGCTAGAGAAGTTACAAGAATTTCTTTTCTTAATCTAATAGATACCAATATTCCCATAGTAAAAGTGCTAGCCTTACAAATATAATCAAACCAAAATCTTCAGAAAAGGAACAGGATATTCTCCCATACAAAGAATACAGATGAAATTTCAAATTCTGCTGAGATATATTTTTCACATAAATTGATGTTGAGGGTACAAATAATTTTTTCCTTATTCAAATTTTTATAATACTAAAAATTATATATAAAAGTTACATAAAATAATTGAACTAGAAATCTCTACTATAAAACCAGTAAAGACTACACCTGTTATCTAATTGGCAGAGGAAGTTCCCCGAGGGAAATAAAAAAGTATCCTTTCTATAAATTAGTCTTTGTTGTTCCTTAGTCGTTTCAGTTCTGTCCAATTCTTGCTCACCTCATTTAGGGTATCTTGGCAAAGAAATTGGAATGGTTTGCCATTTCCTTCTCTGCAAACTGGTCTGACAGAATTCCCCAGAGCTCTGAGAGAGGTTCACTGACTTGTCCCCTATAACCTATCCAGGCAGAACACAGCAGGGTTGGACAATGGAACAAAGATTGCCCTGCCTCAAAGGTCACTGCTCACTGACCCATGCTGCCTTTACAAAACATGGCTTAGAATACTGTCTACATAATATTCTGCTTATGAAATAATTTGAAAAACTTTCTTAGATTGCTAAAAAAAATTTTAGTTTTCTAATCATGAACACCTTTTTTTTTTTTGGTTTCATAATATGTGGCCCAGAACAATCTGGACAACAAGATTATAAAGTTTCCTGAGTAGCTCTACTTGAGGATTCTACTTTCTTCAACTTCCCTATTCCCCACAGTACCTTCAACAGAGTATGCATTGAATGAATATTTGTTAAATGAATATCTAAAGTTGTAAAAGACTAGACACTAATAAAAGATGAAAAGACAAGTGATAATTAAGAGTACAGAACTCTTAACTCCTTCTTGATATGGTCTAGGCTTTGGTCCTTTTTCCAAAGAAACAATCTGTAAAACACTCTGGTTATCCTGCGGGTAAGGTCAATCTATACTAATTCTACTTAGGTGTTTACCAATTAGAAAAATATGGACTGAAAGAAGCTTAAGGGGAATCCTATTAATATTGTTATTACTACCACCACCAAATGGGCTTTAGAAGTTTCTAGTTTGTCTGATTACCTTGTACAGCTTCTTTTATTACAGCAATAAATTGACTCCAAAGAACTTCGGGATCTATTTCAACCCAGCCATTCTGAGGATAAATCACTGCTACCTAGTTATGAAAGGACAATTTAAGCAAAAATAACATTAAGTTTAAATGGTTACAACCATTTTAAGGGCCTACTTAAAAGCCTATCATCCACCAATGATTTTTTTAAACAATGATTTTATAAAATTGATTAAAAATATTTTTTTGACAAAAAGGTTAAAGGAACCTACATAAAAATAATTCAAAATATTATGATTCCAAGAGGATGTCATGAAACAGAAATATGACTGCTAATGATAAGTCCTGGAAAGCCTTTTTTCAAATGTCACTAAATTCCTACTCTAATTGTTATGACCTTCAGTGTGAACTGGGTGAGTGAAATTAAGCCAAAGGAATGAGTGTTCGGTAGACATTTCACATGGGCCCAGGGACAGACTATCGCCCCAGCCAACCCTGCTAAGTCTAGAGGTGAACATCACAAAAGGACTGGTTACCAGTGATGCATTTTGAAACTACAGATACTTGTGAAACCTCACACAAAGGTCTAGATTGTCTTACAATAATATTCATCGTATGAGCATGCCCACAGATGGAACATTAGATCCTTACAGTGTTGAAACAGTATGGCTAACATCCAGCACATTTTATAGCCATTAATCCTAATTTGCAGTATCTGGATCAGTGCCTAGCTTCTGAAGAAATACTATGCATGTGAGAGAGTTGTGGGCATCAAGCCTCTTCAATATTACCAACCAGACAAATTTTCCAGGTTAAGGACGAACAATTCAAGAAATGTGTATTCTGGAGAAGTAGTAAATATACCAAAGCACCAGTGACTTGCTTCTGCAACTTCTGAAGAGTGGTTTCTTAACTGTGGTAGGCTGTTATTACCCCTCTGAGGCATTTGATACCAAATGGAGAGTTAATGAATTGAACAACAAGAAAACATCTTTGTTTTTAATATATGGATAAAAAAAGAGGAAGGTGGTGAATGAATAAGTGGCAAAACCTTATAGTTTAAGTTTCTTGATGCACACTCGCATCAAACAGGCCATTTTTATTTAAAAGCAAAAACATTTCACTTTAACACTGACTTTTCCTCATATTAATTCTTATCCTTGGGTAATTACCATCATCAGAATTCCATGCTCCTTACTTTGCAGGCTTCTGAACAAAGCCATGAAATTTAATTCTCTGCTATAAGAGGGTTCAGAGGAGATGGTAAATTAGGGAAGTAAGTAGATAAATGATTGTGGTATAAAAACAAAATGGCATCATCCCAATGAGAATTGTATAAGTTATTCTTTTGAGCTCTTCCATTACTTATGGCCTAACCACTTATCTGAGCCTCACTTCTTGGTAATATTTCTACTCTTATCAACTACTCAGAGACTCCCTAGCTCATTCTCCATAGATTGTTACATTCCTTTTTCTTTCCTCAAAACCTCTTACTATACTAACTTCCTTCTTTTTTTAAAAATTTATTTATTTTTAATTTTACAGTTTTTCCCCTAATCTCACTTCCCTCAACTGCCTTCCTTCTTGCTACAGAACTTCCCTGCATCCTCCTCCTTTTACTCCCATTTCTCCATCACAAAAACAAGTGTAGCTACTTATGAAGGCCAAGTTTCTCACCTATATTTTGAGTCTGTCTGTCTGTCTGTCTGTCTGTCTGTCTCTCTCTCTCTCTCCCACCTCCAGAATTCTGAAGATACATGTAAAAGGAAATGATTTCCTTGGGCAATCTATACTCACCACTACTTTCTATCACATGCCTACAAATGGTACCTACCAATTATTAAAATAAATACATTTCTATTCTATTCTTTCCTGCCTATCCCTGTCCAACTTCTTGAAAAAAGTTACCTCCTCACTATCCATTCACTCTAACCCCTTGAAATTTGCTCCTTCCCCACCCTACTAAACTGCTCTCTCAAAGATCACCAATGTTCTCCTAATTGTTGAATACATTGGGCTGGTTTAAATCATTATTCCACTTGATCTCTCTGTAGTACCTAACACTATATTTTTTTAATTTTTAATTAAAGATTTTATTTTGAGTTTTACAATTTTTCTCCCATTTTACTTCCCCCCCCACAGAAGGCAATTTGCCAGTCTTTATACTGTTTCCATGTTGTACATTGATCCAAATAGAATGTGATGAGAGAGAAATCATATCCTTAAGGAAGAAACATAAAGTATAAGAGATAGCAAGATCAGACAATAAGATATCAGATTTTTTTTTCCAAATTAAAGGGAATAGTCCTTGTACTTTGTTCAAACTCCATGGCTCTTTCTCTGGATACAGATGGTATTCTCCATTTCAGACAGCCCCAAATCGTCCCTGATTGTTGCACTGATGGAAGGAGCAAGTCCATCAAGGTTGATCATCGCCCCCATGTTGCTGTTAGGGGGTACAGTGTTCTTCTAGTTCTGCTCATCTCACTCAGCATCAGTTCATGCAAATCCCTCCAGGCTTCCCTCAAGTCCCATCCCTCCTGGTTTCTAATACAACAACATGACATATATCTACCACAGTTTGCCAAGCCATTCCCCAACTGAAGGATATTTACTTGATTTCCAATTCTTTGCCAAGTACCTAACACTATTAACTTGTCTCCAGCCATGGCTTCTGGGGCACCCCACTGTCCTTGTTCTGCAAAATATACAACCACTCCTACTTTATTTGGAGGCTCAACTTCCAAAATACTCAAGAAGAACATTCTCAAAAATTATGTCTCAGGCCTCTTCTATTCTCAAAGTCTCATTAACTCCACAGCTTTAACTGCATAAATGCTAGCAATATCTGTATTCTTAGCACTAACTTATTTTTCAATCTCTAGACCAGTCCTTCTAAAACTTTCTGGGTTCAAGGCTTTTTAAACATTTAAAAATTAATAAAGTCGGGGGTGGCTAGGTGGCGCAGTGGATAGAGCACAGGCCCTGGAGTCAGGAGTACCTGGGTTCAAATCCGGCCTCAGACATATAATAATTACCTAGCTGTGTGGCCTTGGGCAAGTAACTTAATCCCACTGCCTTAAATAAAATTTTTAAAAATTAAAAGTAAAAAAAATTAAAACTGATACAAGCTAAGATATTTAGCAATTCACTGGAAAATAACAATAAACTCATAACATGTTAGTTAACATTTTGTGAAAAATAACCATGTCTTCCCCCCAAAAAAACTAGTTGAGAGAAGTGGTACTGTTTAATATCTTTAATATTGGGCTTAATAAAAAAACAGCTATATTCTCATATGTGCTTCAATATTCAGTCTTTTGCAAATATGTTGCTTGGGTTGGAGTATATAAAGAAAATCTCTAAGAGATATATAGTTAAAAAAAGACAGATTGTTTGAAAAGGTAAATAATATCTTAGTATTATTATGAAAATAGTTTTGATCTCTTGAATGAACTCAAAGGAAGAAATGCACTTCAGGCCCAAAATGAACTTTTTAGAAATAAAGTCCTAAACAAGACAGACAATGGAGATATTTTGACTGGCTGCTTAAATGAACAGGAACAATAAAGAATATAGGTATTTTAAAAGGTTTGGAAGATTTCCCTTAACCTGGTTATTTTCTATCATACATTATTTCTATCTGAACTTTACAACAGAATTCCATGACAACTCTAAGAGATTTAAAACTGGTCTCTCTACTTCAACTCCCTTCCCCTTTCAATGAGTCCTACATATCCTAGCCATATTAATCTAACAAATTCAAACTATTTAAAAATCATTTTACTATCTCCCCATTATCTACCAAATAAAGTCAAACTCCTTAGCCTGGTATTCAGGGCTCCCCATAATTACATCCCTATTAGATTTCCAAACCTGAAGTTCATTACTTCCCTACAAGTACTTCAGTCTTCAATAAAAGAAGTCTACTTTAAAAAAAAACAACCTCACATTTATATAGCAATTTTTCAGAATGATTTTATGGGCCAATCTCATTAGATCCTCTCCATTTATGCTGTTCCTGCTTTGATCTAATTACCTCATTAGCATCAGTCACATTCCAACTTCTCCTTCAAGGTCTAACCCACAACCATTTCTATGAACCCTTCCCTCATATGACGAGTCATGAAACTTTGACCTCTTTTGAGTTCCTATTATGTTTTGCCTCATTCACTTACTTTATACTTGTTTTGTGTCATTTTGTGTGTATATATTTTATTTCTAATGCTAGATTATCGGGTCCTTAAAGGCTAGACATGTATCTTAGGCCTCTTAATATTCAAGGTGCTCTACATACATAGGGTATCTCCAAAATCTTAATGCAGTTTTAAAATTTAATAACTTCAGAAGTATAAACACTACCAACTTACAGCAAAGTTTGAAATGTTAATGATTTAAATTGGAATATTTATCAAAATTCAACATAACCACCATTAAGTTTTCTACATGAGATTTCCTAATTTTATAACTTTCATTAGCTACTGATCAGTGACTAAACAGAATGCATTTGAAATCCTAGTCTTAAGATCATCCAAAGATGGCAGTTTTGATGTCACCCCAAAAGAGGGTTTATGGGGATAGATCATTTGCCCAAGGTGTCCAACCAAGAGAACATTCTCTACTGATCCATGGTTTGAGATAGAAAAGTCAAATAATTACATTTTCAAATGATATTTTCCTTTAAGTTATTTTATTTATATTTTCCTTTAAAGTCTAAAACTTCACTAAGATGAGTAATTAAAATACAAACTCTTAATAATAACTTTTATCCAAGAGGTACCAACATAACTTGGTCCATTGAATGTAGATAATTAGTTCAGAGGTGGGTGAAAGAAACAAAAATGGTCACATTTTACTGCATGTGTGATTCTAAGGCCAGATGCTACAATGCCTTTTCCTCAATGCAACAGTGGAAATGTACTCTGCTTATACAAAAACCCATCAAATGAGATGTTTGCTGTGGCCATGAAATGCATATCCCATCAATTATCTGTACCACTACTAGCAACAAGTTTAGCTCTATTACTAAATAATTGGAAATGTTTATAAAGTCAAATAGAAACAGAAAAATACCAACTGAGGCAAATCACAAGGAGAACAAGGCTACTTCAACTTCATTACTTGGAACAAGTCACTGCCTCAAGAGTTGATGGCTTTAGCATTACGTAAAAGGGGTTTAATATAAATATGATTGAACTTAACATCTGTATACTTATTTTAACCAAGAAATGAATGTTGCTATTTCTTCATGTGGGGAAAAGGAAGGTGATACATTTTTTTATTGTCTAAAAAAGAGGATTGACCATTATTTTAGGAAAGCCTAGCACAATGTTATTTTAAGTTCCCACCCAACACACTAATTCCAAATGTGCTATTAGAGTTAAGCATTCTGGCCATAAAATTGGCAACTACAAATTTTAAATTTCAGTAGAATACTAAATTCACCTGGCTGCCAAAAAAAACCCAAAACTCTGTACTAACAATAAACAGACAAGAATTTGGTAAACACCTCCTCTTGGCCTGGCACTGGGGTTAAAAGACACTTGAATTCTTTTTTTTATTTAATACTTATTCTCATTTTGTATAAGTAATTTTTTTACATTAATAAAATATCCTTGTTTAAGAGTAAATGAAATACCCCCTCCCCCCATATAGACTTGCTTGAGCAATAAAGTAAAGGGGAGAGAAAAAAATTAAAATTAAAAAAAATAATAGTAATAATTGTAGGTATGGCCAGGTGGCGCAATGGACGGAGTACCAGCCCTGGAGCCACAAGCACCGGAGCCCATATCTGGCCCCATACACCCAGCCTTGTGACATGCAAGCCACCTGAACCCCACTGCCCTGCAAAAACAAAACAAAACAAAAACCAAAAAACAAAAAAAAAGGAAAAAAGACCCAAAATAAAATAAATAAAATAGTAATAATAGTAGGGGTGGCTAGGTGGCAAACGGAGCATTGGCCCTTGAGCCAGGAGCACCCAGGTCCAAATCCGGCTTCAGACACCCAATGATCACCCTGCAATGTGGCCCCAGGCAGGCCACCCAGCCCCATTTGCCCTGCATCCCCCAAATAATAATAATAATAATAATAATAATAATAATAATAATAATAATAATGATAATAAATGTGCTTCAGTCTTTGTTCCAACACCAACAACTCTGTCCTGGGTGGATCACGTTCTTTTTTTTTTTTAAGCAAGGCAAATGGGGTTAAGTGGCTTGCCCAAGGCCACACAGCTAGGTAATTATTAAGTGTCTGAGACTGGATTTGAATCCAGGTCCTCCTGACTCCAGGGCTGGTGCTTTATCCACTGTGCCACCTGGCTGCCCCCAAATCACATTCTTTATGATAAGTCCATCACAAAAGTTACTTACATATTTTTCCACCATTGCCATTGCTGATCGCAACTCCCTTTCTTATTTCTCCACTACCATGTACTATATTTTTTCTCTCCTTTCACTCTGTCTCTGCTATAGGGTTGCTGAGTGGCGCAGCAGACAGACCCCTGGTCCTGGGGCGAAGAGGCCCCGAGCCCCCCTACCACCCCTTAGGCCCAGCATCCACCCAGCTCTATGGTTCCAGACAGGCCATACAATCTCAGCCCCTTGCAAGAAGTAAAAAAGAAAATGTGCTATATTTGACCACTCTCCCCCCATAGTCCATCCTCTCTTCCATCACTCACATCCCCCCCTTCCCCCGTCCCCCGCCCTCTCTCCTTCTTACTCCAGATGTCTATACTGCATTGAGAATATATGCTGTTTCCTCTCCTAGCCATCTCTGATGAGAGCAAAGGTTCCCTCATTCCCCCTTGCCTCCCCACTTCCATATCATTGCAATAGTTCATTGTAATAAAAAAAAAAACTTCTTATGTGAAATATCTTGGACTATTCCCCCTCTCCTTTTTCTTTCTCCCATTCCATTTCCCTTTTTTCTATTGACTCCATTTTTACACCATATTTTATCTTCGAATTCAGCTTTCTCCTGTGCTTCAATTATAAAAGCTCCCTTGACCTGCTCTATTAACTGAGAAGGTTCATATGAGTATTTTCAGTGTCATTTTTCTATGCAGGAATGCATGCAGTTCATCCTCATTAAGTCCCTCATATTTCCCCCCTCTCCTCCAATCTCCATGCTTCACCTGAGTCCTGTATCTGAAGATCAAACCTTCTGTTCAGCTCTGGCCATTCCAAAAGGAACATTTGAAATTACCCTGGTTCATTGAAAGTCCATCTTTTTCCCTGGAAGAAGACATTCAGCCTTGCTGGGTAGTTCATTCTTGGCTGCATTCTAAGCTCTTTTGCCTTCTGGTATATTATATTCCAAGCCCTACGAGCTTCCAATGTAGCTGCTGCTAAGTCCTGAGTGATCCTGACTGCAGCTCCATGGTATTTGAACTGTGTCCTTCTGGCTGCTTGTAATATTTTCTCTTTGACTTTGGAGTTCTGGAATTTGGCTATAATATTCCTGGGGGTTGGTTTTTTGGGATCTCTTTCTCGGGGGGAATCGGTGGATTCTCTCCATTTCTATTTTGCCCTCTGCTTCTAGGATATCAGGGCAATTTTCCTGTAGTAATTCTTTGAAAATGATGTCAAGGCTCTTCTCCTAATCATGACTTTCAGGTATTCCAATAATTTTTAAATTATCTTTCCTAAGTCTGTTTTCCATATCAGTTGTTTTTTCAATGAGGTATTTCACATTGTCTTCTAATTTTTCTTTTTTTTTTTTTTTTTTTTTTGGTTTTGAAGCATTGATTCCTGATTTCTGGTAAATTCATCAATCTCCCTGAATTTTATTCTTTGTCTGAGAGTTTTCTTATCTCTTTTTCTATCTGGCCAATTTTGCTTTTTAAGGCATTCATCTCTTCAATAACTTTTTTGAACTGTTTTATCCATTTGACCTAAGCTGGTTTTTAGCATGCTATTTTCTTCAGCATTTTTTTTTGGATTTCCTTGATTAGGCTGCTGACTTTATTTTCATGTTTTTCCCGCACCTCTCTCCTTTCTTTCCCCAGTTTTTCTTCTAACTCCCTCATTTGATTTTCAAAGTCTTTTTTGAGCTCTGTCATAGCCTGAGCCCAATTTCTGTTTTTCTTGGAGTCTTTAGATGCAGGAGCTTATGCTTCCTCAACTTTAGACTGAGTATTTTGATCCTTCTTGGGCTCATATGCAAAATATTTCTCAATGGTGTTCCTCTTTGTTCTCTGCTTGCTCATTGGGACATTCCCACAAGGGTCTCAGTGTGTGAGGCTCTGTCCTCCCTCCTGGTCTGTGAATGACCATAAGCGCCCCCCTCTGCCATGGGGCTGATGTGGGGGCAGCCCTGCTGTTCTATGGGGGGGCCTAGACTGGGATCAGGATCTGAATGTGGTCAGAGCCCCAGAGTCCTGTTCCAGGGGCAGAGGACAGAGCTCTGCAGTCTCTCTTCACTCCCCTCCCTAGGTTCAATGGGCTCATGCCCTGGGGGCTCCTGCTTACCGGGGCTCCTACTTCTGTTTCCTGGATCTAGACTGCCCTGGCCAAGCTGCTGGCTGTGTGCCCTGAGGGCTGGGCTTCAAGTGCTCGCTTTGGCAGAGATCCCCAGCTGTTCCCCCAATTTGTGCCTGGTGCTTCCTGGGGTGTAGCTCAGGAAACTCCCCCGCTGCTGTGGCGGTCCACCCCTCTGGCGGGCCGCCCCTCCAACCCCGGGGAGCAGAGCCTTTCTGCTCTTTTCCAGGTTACCTTGAGTAGGAGCACTGCCTCATTGGGTCTGCTGTGGGTTCTGTCTCTCGAAAATTTAGTTAGAGTCCTTAGCTTATGAGTTTTATGAGAGAGCGCCTAAGACAAGATCTGTTCTTGTCGCCATCTGTCCAGGTAAACACACAATGAAAATAAATGGTAGGGCAATAGCTCCTGGCCTGGCAGTCAGAATGCTTGCTGATTGACTGTAGTAGGAATTGACTGAGGAAAATCTTGAGGCAATGGTAGGGTTTTGTTTTTTTGTTTTTTAGGTTTTTGCAAGGCAAATGGGGTTAAGTGGCTTGCCCAAGGCCACACAGCTAGGTAATTATTAAGTGTCTGAGACTGGATTTGAACCCAGGTACTCCTGACTCCAGGGCCGGTGCTTTATCCACTGTGCCACCTAGCCACCCCAAATGGTAGGATTTTTAATAGAAGTAAGAGAGGAGAGACTACATCCAGAACTCTACAAATAGCCAATAGTAATGGCCAGAGGCAGATGATGGAGCAGGAAGGAGGCCAGTGGGATAGGACTGCAGATTATGTAAAAGTGTTATGTGTAATAAATATGGAAAGGTGGACTGGGTCATGCTGTAAAGAGCTTTAAATGATGAATGGGAACTTGTCCTCGATCCTGGAGGCAATCCAGTGCCAAGTGGAACTGATCGATTAGAGGAATACCCCAGTAAGGTTCACAAAAAAGAAGCCCACAGTTCCAGAGCTGGGAGTTCCCTCTGAGGCCAATCAATACTATCTGCAACTGAAAAAAGGATCCCCTCTACATTAAAGTTGTAATAAATTTTTTTCACCTAGGGCAAAGACAGTTGGGGAAGGAAATGGGGGTGCAGTCCCATGGCCCAGCCTTTACTTCTGAGGGACACCAAAGGACCATGGAAGATGGAATGGGAGCTGTGACATAAACCATCAAACAAGGAACAAGGATAATGGTCCTCAAGAAAAGGTAGAGAAGTCTACTTCATATCAGTGTCCTTTCCTGGTTCTGCTTCAGTGATAATAAATTCTGTAATAACATACCTTATAACTTGTATATAACTTTACTTGCAAGGCCAATGTCACCCAATTTCATTTTCCACTCTTGCAATCAAATAAGCCTCTTCCAAGGACCGCCTTTCCCTTCCCCCTTCTCTGCCCTCAATGATAAATAGCCTAACTTCTTCAACCAATTCTCATAAAAATTAACTTGGGTCTCTTTATCACCTTATCCGGTTTCTCAATCTTTCCTATAATGTTCTGCCTAGAACAGCAATGATTTTCACTTGAGAAGATAAAACATCATGTTTCAGCTTTGATCTATTAACTATTTAAATAAACTTTGAGCTCATAATATACTTTCTGAAAAGTTGTTATTCAATTGGTTGATATTTAGTTCTTGTCCTTTGTTATCGAAGAAAACCAAAATGACATCACTATGTTTGAGACAAATTACAGTGTGTCTGACTGTGACTTATGAGCCCAGTATAAGCTTGGAATGCTCTACCACAGGTCAGGCACAAGTAGTCATGTGAACATCTGGGGTGCTTACTCTAAACCTACAGACAGACTTCATATTTCCTTTGAGCTGATCCCATTCTGCCTTCCTCAGAGTGCAGCACCCTCATGATGAGGGCACACCATGCTGGGTGGTCCTGTGCCCCATGTCTCCCATGCTGTACAATCAATTCTAAAGTTCTTCAAGGAGACCTTCAGGGTGTCTCACTATCAATTCTTCTCCACCCCCCCCACCCCTTGAGTTCTCCCTAAAATAGTTTTTTTTGGCAAGCCTACATTTGGCAATCTAACAACATGACCAGCCCATCGTAGTTGTGCTTTCTGTAGTCATGTTGGAATGCTTGGAAGTTTAGCTGAGAAAGTTGATATTTATTGAACACCAAATAGGTAGGTATGCCCTTTCCCATCAAAAAGTTAGGAAAAAACAAATCCTTCCTTACCCAAAGGCTTCAGGGAAATGTGTGGTCCAATTAGCATAAAAATAGCAGATTCAGTCACATCCTACTCTTCATGATCCCATTTTGGGTTTTCTTGACAAAGATACTGGAGTGGTTTGCCATTTCCTTCTTCAACATTTTACAGATAAGGAAACTGAAGCAAAAAGGGGTGACATGACTTGCCCAGGGTCACACAGCTAGTGAGTATCCAAGACTGGATTTTGAACTTAGAAAGATGAGCATTCCAGACCCTAACCACCTATTCCCTTTGCCTCTTACTGTACTGGAAAAATTGAGGTCACTAGACATTGGGGGGGGGGGGGGGGTCATTTTCTTTCCAATTCTCTTCATTTCAAAATCCCTTGACATCATCTCTTACTCTCCCATCTATCCTCCAGTCTGTGTTAATGAGTTGGTTCTTTTCCTTGCCAGGGCCAAAACTTCTATATATATATCAATCAATTAATCAATCGACATTTATTAAAATTCTTACTATGTGCTAGGCAAGTGCTAAGTGTTGGGGATACAAAAGAAAACAAAAGTCTTTGCCCTCCAGGAGCTCACAATCTTGGGGGGGGGGGAGAAAAAATACAAACAAGTTATATAGAGGCTAAATCAGAAATAATTAACAGGAGAAGTACTCTAATCAAGAGGGGGAAAATAGATGAATATTCAATCCCATCCCCTTTCCCCCCTTCCTGCTTCTCCAGAAGATTTCAAATATGCCCATGTATCTGCTATTCTTTAAAAAATCCACAGTAAAAAAAAAAAATCTACAGTAGATTCTACCACCTCTTCACTAACATCCTAAATCTCTCTTCCCTTTCTTAGCCAAACTCCTTGAAAAAGTGATCTAAAGATCCTTCCCTCTTCAAATTCTTTCAATCTGGACTTCCCTCAAATCATTCACCTAAAATTGTTCACTCCAAGGTCACCAAAAACCTCTTAGCTATCCAGGCTGATGGTCCTTTTCTCAGTCCTAATTCCTCTGTGGTATTCCATGGCATCATTCTCTCCTGATCCTCTTCTTGTCTAACCAAACCTCAGTCACCTTTGCTGGCTTATAATCCATATCAGATCTTCTCACCTGAGGTTCCATCCTGGGCCTTCTCTTCTCTTTTGATAAGCTCCTCAGCTCTCATGAGTTTAACCATCATCTCTATACAGGTGACTCTCAGATCAACATGTCTATCCCCAAAGTCTCCCTGACTTTCATTCCAAAATCCCCAAATGTCTTGTGGGTATTTCAACAAACTCAATCTACTGGAAACATCAAACTCAGTATATCTAAAACTAAACTAGTCGCCTTTACTCCTCCATGCTCCATTCTTCCAAACGTCTATATTTCTTCTGAAAGTAATTTATCATGCTTCTTGCTTTCAAAATCTCAGGCTTATTCTTAACTCTGTTCTCTCCCCTTCATCCAATACAATCAATCAGTTGCTAGATCTTGCCACTTCTATCTTAACAATTTTCAATATGATCCCTTCTCTGAACTCATCTTAGTCCCAGTCTTCATCTTAACTCTTCCCTCAATTGATGCCAACAGCCTTCTGTTTGGTTTCTCTGCCTCGTCTCTTGCTATTACAAAACACCATTCCATGGTTGCCAAAATTCTTTTCTTTAAGTCTGTTTTTTATCATGTGACTCCTCTACTCAACTACCTCCAGCAGATTTCTATTATTTCTAGCCTTAATCATTGAATGGGTGCTGCCTCAGTCACATGGAGAGATGTTAAAGAACTTGGTTTAAAAAGGTTAAGGTCTTCCACAGCATTTGGGGTTATGTCCAGTCATCCTGATTCATATCTGGTCACTGAATTCAGATGGCTTTGGAAGACAGTAAAGCTGGTGACTTTGCATAGCTTTCCCCACTCCCACTTAAATCCAATTTACTTGAATGTCATGGCATCACTTCCCTGATGCCATGGTCCTCATCTGTTTATCCCTGGGTGCCTTATACCGTATGGGGCCAGTCTCCCATTCCAGTTTCATGCTAGTTCATCTAACCAAACCAGTCCTTTCTCCATTCCTCACTCACTAGTCTCTTTTCCCTTCTCCAGACCAGACTCCAGAATCCTTCTTTACCTGACCTCAGGGGTTTTCTTTTAAGAAGAAGCACAGGTACCATCTCCTGCAAGAACCCTTTACAGATTTCCCCAATGGCTTGTGCCCTTCCTTGTACTGAATCACTGTGTATGTTTTTGTATGTATTTATTGAGCTTGTTTTGGGTGCTGTATGTATTTTTGGTAGTCCTTATTGTCTTCCCCATTAGCACACAAGCTCCTTTTGAATCAGGACACTTTGTGCTTGTATTCCTCTCCCCAGCCTAGGCACTTTTAATAAGAAAGATTTGCTGACTGATTGATACAAAGTAGTTAAAAGGTACTGAGGTTTCCTTTCAGATTTGAAGTTTAAGTATCTACCAGCTCACCAAGCAAGCTGAAGTGCCAGTTCGGGCTCCTAGATCTTCTCGTAAAGTTAAAGGCATGGAGTAAACTCAAAGAAATGTTGAAGGCAATGTTTCATTTACCTGGCCCCTGAGAGAACTACTCAAAGGCAGTTCCTGAGGGCCACATAACATCAACATAAGAGATGGAAAAGCACCAAGAGGAAAAAAAGGATAGAACACTTTGGTCAAGGGGCCATTGGTTTTGAGTTGCTTTCCCAAATGTGGCCACCGGGTTGGCTCCATTCTCATCTAATATGAACAATAAAATGCGCAGCCCTTGGGCTGGGGGAGAGGCCCAGAACGTATAACTCTGTTTACAACTTAATTGTCCTTTCCTCTCCCCTCTTACAGGGATCAAACTGGAAATGGAACCTTAACATTCAATGGCCAACTTGTTCTTCCATAAGGAAGGGGGGGGGGAGCAGAGGACTCCAATGACCAAACTGCTCAGTTAACTAATTCAGGAGAATTTATACCGAAATGTAATCATTACAAGGTAATTTTCAATGACTAATCCATGAATCAACTTTATTTGGTCTTGTTAAATAAATTGCTTTTTTCCTTCCCCATTACTTAAACAGTTACTCAACTACTTAATATTAGAAGCAGTAAACACCCTTTCAATACTATGGCACTTATTACCAAGATAATATTTACTATAAACTAATTCTGAAGCTAAATTTAGCTGAGACACTTGAGTAGTTAAAAAAAAACATTTTTTTGCAAAGGAATCAATAAAACTTGTACTGCAGGGGGCAGCTATGCGGCACAGTGGATAGAACACTGGCCCTGGAGTCAGGAAGACTTGAATTCAAATCCAACCTCAGTCACTTAATTGCCTTGGGCAGGTCACTTAACCCCATCACCTTGTTAAAAACAAACAAATCTTGTACTACAAAATATTCATAATGGAAAAAGTTATGATAATGAACAACTATGATGGACATTTGGTTGAGTCTTTAAAATCCAAGTGATCTCTATGAACAAGGAGATCTAAATTAAACATATATGCCTCTAGGGAGGCAGGTCAAGGCTCAGAAGTCTAATTTAACTTAGAAATTGGTACCGCGGCTTTTTGTCACATGAAAAGAAATAAACAAGCATCTATTTAAATTCTTAAAAGTATTTAATTGCATCAAGAAATAATGAAATATTTAAAAAAACACCAAAGCAGTCTTAGTAATAACAGTAAACACATGGCAAGCTATTTCTAAAATAGTTGTTTACTTACTCCACTCAATTATACAAAGCAAAGACTGTCAGAAAAGCTGGAAAGCTACAAGTTAAATATTCAAGGAGACTCTTTACGGGCCCCCAAAAGACACAAGGCTGTCAAGCTGTGGAAACTGGTGCTCAAGGAATTCACATTATAATGCCAAAAAACCATCGGATCAGAGGTGTCTGCTTGAGAATGAAAGGGGCAATGAAAAGGGACGGCAATGCTTTAAAAATGGTAATAGAACAGAAACGGGATCAAAATCTGAAAAGATAACAGAGTGGACTGACTTTGATGGGTGCAGCTCCTCTGGGGGACCTGCCCACATGCAGAGGAAGGGAAACAAAACAAAAATCTGAATGGGCACTTTTTACGTTTTTCTCATGGCTTTCTTCCTTTTTCCTTAATCCTAAACCGTAAACACCTTAAATACAAATGTGCACCTACAAAATTCACCTGACTATCTGCCACTGAGGGCAGCGGGTGGAAGGAACTTATTTCACTTATAAACACGCACATGCATGTGGATGAATGTTGAAAAACTCTCATGACACGTCACTGGAAAAATAAACTGTCAATTGAAAAACATCTGAAAGCAACGTGGAGAGAAGCCGGGCGAAGCTGGGGTGAGCGAGACCCGGCCCGTGCCCCGTCCTGAGCGGGCAGAGCGGGGCCCTGCAGCCGGCGCCCGCGCCCGGGCTGGGCACGTCGGGCTGGCTCCCGGACCCACCCGCCCCGGCGTCCCCGCGGGGAAGGGCGCCCGCCCGCTCCGCCCGCTCCGCCCGCTCCGCCCGCCCGCGGGGCCCCGGTCACCTTCTGGCGGCTGGAGCCGCGGATCCGAAAGGCCCGGTCATAGACGTGGCAGCGGATCACGCTGCTGCCCACGTCCAGCCCCAGCACGCAGCCCGGCCCGGGCGGCTCCCCCGGCTCGGCCTCGGGCCCGGCGGCGGCGGGAGATGGCACAGACATCGCGGCCGCGGCGCCCGGAGGCTCGGAAGCCAACCGCTCCCCAACGGCCGCCGCAGAGCCACCGCCGCCGCCGCCACGCCGGCCGGCCCCAGCCGAGCTCCGCGGGCGGCCGGGGCGGGGCCCGCCCCGCCTGGGCGTGACGTCACGGCCCCGGCCAATGAGGGCGCGGGAGCGGCGCGGGGCCCCGCCTCCACGAGGCCCGCCCCCGGCCCGCCCGCGGCGCCGAGGCCGCGCTTCCGCCCGAGGAAGCCCCCGGGCCGTGGCCACGTGATCTCGCTGGAGCCCGCCGGCGCCCCCTGCAGGCCGGAGCAGCCGCGCTCTGCCGCCGGGCGCCTTGCCCGCTGTTCCGCCCCGGCGCAGGCGCGGCCGCTGTCCAAGCGTCCGGCCCGCACCGCGGGGCGGGCCGTGATTGGCGCTCGCGCCGGCCGCGTGAATTACGCATGCGTACGTTCGCCGCCCCCCAGAGCCGGGCGGCCGCGCGCTTACGAGCGCCCCGCCAAAGCCTCAGTTTAAAAATAATTTTATCTTCCCAATTACAAGGGGGCTTTCAACAATCATTTTTGGTACGGTTGTGAGTCCCACGTTTATTTATGTGAGCCCCCTCCCCTCCCCTACACAGAGTAATCTAATCTAATCTAATATACATTATATAAATTACCTAATTATATATAAAATCTAAATGTACATATAATTAGATGTATAAATATCTAATACATATAAATTATATCTAATATAGCTAAATAGACATTTACGTATAATTAGATGTCATTTATAGATTAGATATTTATATACTTATATATATATAATTAGATATACATAAATATCTAATCTATAAATGACATCTAATTATATATCTAACCATATATATATATATATATATAAAATATATAAATTAAAAAACCCACTACAACGGCCCCTCCCTGCAGGAGGCATAGAAGGCGGCTCAGGCTATGAAGTCACCACCTTACTGGAGATTGATTATTATTGCTAGAATTTGGGATAACTAAAAATCTCAATGTAACCTGGATCAGAGTATGAGTTACCACGAGCATTTGCAGGGCGCTTCAGCTGCCCAATCTACCCACCCGGCCCTCACCCGGGGGCCATGGCTCGGCCTCCCAGACCAGGGCGCCGAGGCCTCCCTCAGCCTCCCACCCCGGGGGGGGGGGTTCCCTTCCTCTGATTGGTCGGCTCAGCGCCCCCTCCCCCCGTTGGGCACCTTCAGCTTGCGTAGACTGTTTTTCTCTCATTCGAAGGGAAACCCCTTGAAGGCGGGCATGGTCCTGGTGCTTCTAGAGCCAAGTATTTATGATCGTGCCCAGGCCTCTCCCAGCCAGGGTCAGATGCCTGTTGGCCCATTTAAAAATGTTCCTGTTTTCCATGAGACCAGTTTCATTATGCTCTCCACAGCCTTCTGTTCTTTCTTTTATCTATTTTTGCTTAAAGTTTTACTTTTTTTAAAATAATTGTTGTATATAGAAGCAAGTTCTCCTTTGATTCACAATAATTTCTCTATCCAAGTTTATATTCCTCATGCTTAGAATTTTTTTAAAAACTACTTTCAGTTCCCAAAGAAAATATTTCCATTCCACCTCATACTAAAAAAAATGATTGCACATGGAAGTGAAAATTTACCATGTACAAGTTGCTATTCCCTCCAAATATGCAAGAGATACCATAAAAATTTCTTCCTCCCCCCCTTTTTTTCCTTCCCTCTCCCTCCTGGTCCCAGACATGATACCCTTAGACACAAATATTTACAAATACATGTAAAATCATTCTATACATACTTCTATTTACCAGCTCTTTTTCAGGATGCAGATACTATTGTTATAAATGGCCCATAATAATAAAAATTTTTGTTAACATTCTGCAGGAATGGGCAATTTCCCCAGTGTAATTAAAGTCCCTTAGGACAATGTCCAACCTTATATACAATTTGCAAGGGTTTCTCCTCCCCTCCAAGCCAGCCCTTGGTCTCAATGGTCAGGGGTACAATCTAATCATGGCCCACCCCCAGACCCCTTCTCAACGTGATCCCCCGCCCTGTTCCTGAGCCCCACCAGTCAGGTCATGGCCCTCATTAGGCAAGCACAATTGTCTAAATTCAGGGCCCAGGTCAAGCCAGACTAGTAGGAGCAGGTCTGGTATCCTTAGGTCAGGATTAATTCCTTCATCTCCCCTTTTGTCTTACTCCACCTTTTAGCCTTTCAGTTTAACCAATAACCCAGAACTCTAGCCTTTGTTCTCCTCTTATATCCTGTGGAAACCAAACATCTTATAATTTCCCACAGCATCTTTCTTCATATGTCCTTTTTCTTTGTGTATTTATTATAGTCAAAAATTATTTAATTACTCAAAGTAGTTTTTTTTTTTTCTTTTAGGTTTTTGCAAGGCAACCAGGGTTAAGTGGCTTGCCCAAGGCCACACAGCTATGTAATTATTAAGTGTCTGAGACTGGATTTGAACCCAGGTACTCCTGACTCCAAGGCCGGTGTTTTATCCACTGCACCACCTAGCAACCCCCTCAAAGCAGTTCTTAAAACAATCGTGCTGTTGCCATTTCCAACATGCTCTTGGTTGCTCATTTAGATCTTCAGCCAGACCTTTCTAAGATACTTGAGTTCTTCATTCCTTAAAGCAGTTCTATTCTATCACAACCTGTTCAGTCGTTTCCCAATTGATGGGGATCTCTGAAATTTTCAGTTTTTTGCCACCACAAAGAGAAGTGTTATAAATTCCATTCACAAAGTTGTAATTACTGTTTGGAAATTTCCTGCCACTTATTTTTACTCCCTATTTTTTTCTCTCTTTTTTAATATTATTCTTGCTCCCTTATTTTCCTCACCCAACCCTTCTACCCACCTCTCCAAATGCCACCCCCATTTCCTCCTCCCACAGTCCCATCTCAATTCATACCCTCTCCAAAAAATCTCTAATTGCTCCCCCAATTTTCTCACTTCTCTTCATCCTCAGAAGACTTCTAAACCCAGATGTATACATATCATTTCCTCTTCAACTCAAATGAGACTAACATTTCAATATTTCCAGCTCTCTCTAGCCCACTTGACTCCTTTGTATTCTTCCTTTCATGCCCCATTTTTATCACAAAATTGTTCCCTTTTACCTTTTCCTACCCATTTTGTTTCTTAGAATCATTCCATCATGCACAACTCAACCCCAACCTTTCTTTCAAATTACCTTAGGAATGATAGCTTAAGAATATAGATAACATTTTCATATATATATATATATATATATATATATATATATATATCTGTATGTATAAGAAGTAGAGGCATCTAGATGGTGCAGTGGATAGAACACCACTCTGAAGTCAGGAGGACCTGAGTTCAAATTTGACCTCAGACACTTGTCACATACTAGCTGTGTGACCTTGGGCAAGTCACTTCACCCTGATTGCCTTGCATCCAGGGCCATCTCCAGTCGTCCTGATTTATACCTGACCACTGGACCCAGATGGCTTTGAAGGAGAAAGTGAGGCTGGTCAAGTTGGCCAAGCCCCTCCTCACTCACAGGTGCATGTCATAGATCACCTCCCTGATGCTGTGGTCATCTTCTAGAACAAAGGATAAACATCAAATGGAAGTGAACAATTGACTTTAATGAGTGCCTTATAATTAGTCTTTAGTTTTCCTTATATTTCTTCTGGATGTTTTCCATTAAATTTTCCATTAAGTTCTAGTCTATTTGTTACAAATATCTAAAAGTTTTCTGGTTTGTAAATTAGCCATTTGTTTGATTAAGGAGTTTTAGTTTCTATTCACTCCTACAAAATGACACGTTTGCACCAACAAAACAAAACAAAACATAAAGTGATTATAAAAAAGGTAGAAATAAATCAGTTTTACAGCAAAAGTAACCAATAAGTTCCAGTATAATAAAAAGAAGAGCAAAGCCTACATAAAGATAGATATTAAAAGAAAACATCAACAATCAGGGGAGCAACAACATCTGAATCCACAGTGGCTGGGGAGATCCAAATCACAGCCTTTCAGAGTCAGGATTGGGAAAATGTCCCAAGCAAAGCATCCTTTTCCATGGGCAAAACTCTGAGGGGCTGGCCAATGTTAGGGACTTTTAAGGGGTCCCAGATGAAGGTGGCACATTGCCAATAGGCTTATATAAGCTTTTTTTGGCACTTAACCAGGACATGAGAAGAGTACGTGCATGACCTGGGAAGACTCAAGGCCAAGGTTCTGAAATTAATTGAACATTGAACCTCTGGGCGGGTAGCCAACTCTCCCAAGATTTATCCTCCAAGAACGGCTAGTTCCTGGAGGAAGTATCGGGCACGCACAAAAACATCCAAGTTCATACAAAGGTGATGGGGGACCTTGGGTGGGGGAACCAGCATATGGCCTTGCCCAGGATCAGAACAGGTATTAACCTTTTACCATTTTTTTTTCCCCAATCAGAGTTATACTCAACTTTTCTGGCAAAGTTTTTCTTGGATGCAAGCCGGGCTCTTTTGCTCTTTGACATATAATGTTCCGAAACCTACTGTGTTTTAGAGTAGAAATTGCTTGGTCTTGTGAAATTCTGGCTATTTCCATAGTATTTAAATTGTTGTTCTTGTTGTTTGCAATATTTTCTCCTTAACCGGGGAGTTTTGAAACTTGACTGTGACATTCCTGTAAGGGCTTGTCCTGGGATCACTTTCAGGTGGTGAATGGTAGATTTATCCTCTTGTTCTAGAACTTTCAGGACAATTTTCTTTATACTTTCTTGTAAAATTATGTCCATATGCTTTTTTTTAATAGCAATTTTCAGGTAATCTGACAATTCTTAGATTGTCTCTACTACATCTGTTCTCTAGATCTAGTTTTTGTAATGAGATGTTTTAAGATTCTCTTCCTTTTTTTCTTGTTTTATTTAATGTCATTCACTTCCTCTTGTCCAGTTCTAGTTTTCAAGAAGTTCATTTTCTTCCTTGAGATGCTGGACTTCTTTTTCCACCTGGTTAACTTTCTTTTCAGAATATTATTGGATTGTTTTTATTTTTTTTCCTAATTTTCTTCAACCTCTCTTATTTGAGTTTTGAATTACTTTTGAAGTTCTTCCAACAACTCTTTTTAGACGAGAGACATTTTAACCTTGCTATCTTTTTCTGAATATGAACCCAGATCTTTTATACCAAAGTAATTATCAATGGATGGGTTATTTTTCCTTGGCTTACTCATTTTTATTTTTCCTTATTTTCGGCAATTGATTATTACAATGAGATTTTAATCGTAAATTGTATGTCATGTTGCTCTAGGCCTCAGGTTCTCCTAACTCATCAGGAACCCTTCACCTTTCCAAGTCAGGGGTAGAGCCCCCAGACAAGCTGTCCTGAAAATGTTCTTGTCCTGAGGGCACCTGCTTGTTCCTCCTAACCCCCCAGTCCTCAGTCCACTATCATCTTCAGTCATCACCACAGGGCCTGGCTTCCAGAAATAATGGGGATCTGTCAGTCTTCCCTCTGCAATTCTTTAGATGAAAAATTGTAGGGTACTTAGGGCAGAGAGGAACTCAAGCCAAACCTCAGCCCCATAGGTCCTCTAAAGTTATCCCTTTTTTTATTCCCCTTTACCCCTTTTTATGTTTGCTTCTCTGCATTCATTTCTTGCTAATTTTCTGTCTGTTTGTGGAGAAAATCTGGAAAGCCTGGATATTTCTGACCTCCTCTGCCTCTTCCCAAAATGCTTGCCCCTCATTAGAAACAAATTAATTTTAAAAGGGGCAGCTAGGTGGTGCAGTGGATGGCACTGACCCTGGAGTCAGGAGGACCTGAGCTCAAGTTCGGCTTCAGACACTTAATAATTGCCTAGCTGTGTGACCTTGAGCAAGTCACTTAACTCCATTTCCTTGCCCAAAAAAATCCAAACAAACAAATTAATTTTAAAACATAAATACCTATAACACTGACTTTGGTCTTTAAGATTATGTATCACAAGAATAATAGGCTACTATTACAAAACCTTCCAATCCCTCCTTTTCCAGACTCCCCTCATGGCTCTCTACAAGCCTGCTCCACTAGCAGGAATGGAATTTCTCCTGCCTGTGCCTTTTCACTGACTGTCCCCATTCCTGGAATGCTTTGCTATTCATTAAATATTTATTCATCTCTTCCTGTGTGCAGGCTCCGTGCTCAGAGACAAAAGACAATCCTTGCCTTCAAGGAGCTTGCTCTCTAATGAAGAGGCAACATGCTAACAAATAGAGAACACATGAATTATAAACAGCTTAAATGGGAAATCATTAGAAAGGGAAGATGCTGGTATGAGGAGGGGTTGGGGAAGGTGTCCTGTTGGCCCTTGAAGGAAGCTAGGTGGTGGGTCAGGGCCCCCCCACACCTGTCTCCTTATTTTCCTTTAAGACATAGCTCAAATCCCCCCCCCACACACACACACACTGTCAGCAGCCTTTCTTGGCTCCCCTTTCCCCAGTTTCTAAGAACTTTTCTCTTGGTGCCACTTTCCATCTGCTCTGTTCATTACTTGTATGGACCCAAACACTACTAGATTTTTTCTCCCATTAGAGGCTAATGGGGGGGGAAGCTAGGTGGCACAGTGGATAGAGCACCGGCCCTGGAGTCAGGAATACTTGAGTTCAAATACAGCCTCAGACACTTAATAATTACCTAGCTGTGTGGCCTTGGGAAAGCCACTTAACCCCATTTGCCTTGCAACAACAACAAAAAATAACCACCTAAAAAAAGAAGAAGCTAATGGGGAAAAAAATTAAAAATTAGAATTTTTTTTAAAAAAAGAAGCTAATGGGGCATAGGACCATTGGCATGGGTTCTCAAGGGCATGGACCATTTTTTTATCTTTTATGTGTGCATGGGTGTGTGTATCACCAATGTGTGTCCAACACTCAGGGATAATATAAATGTTTATTGATTGACTGAGTTATGATCTGTGTTGAAGTTTTGTCAGTGCCAACAAAAATCCCAAACTCTTCCCTATAAGTGGTGTATAAGACGAACGAACAGAAAGATCAGAGAAAGTAATTATGTAAATAAACAGAGATTGAAACATTGGTATTTATGGCAGGTATTCAGGTAGGTAAAGTGTTCATGGACTCGGAGATCCTGCCTAGGGAGCTGTGCCTGAGACCTGGATCATAGAATCTCATTTCCTGCTTAATTATGTCAACACCAAGAAATCATTCTACTCTAAATAGATATTACACCCTCAGCCTATTAGTTCTTGGGTACCTTCCACCCTCAGATGTTGCTTAAGATAAGCCAAGGCAGTGACATTGAGGCTTAAGGGAATCTGTTATGTAATGAAATTAATATTTCCATTCTACAGAACAAAAAAATCTAGAATCAAAGTTCATAAGAAGTGCTGAGTTCTTTTTAAATAGATTTTTTTTTAGGTTTTTGCAAGGCAAACGAAGTTAAGTGGCTTGCCCAATGCCACAACACTAGGTAATTATTAAGTGTCTGAGACCAGATTTGAACCCAGGTACTCCTGACTCCAGGGCTGGTGCTTTATCCACTACGCCACCTAGCTGCCCCTTAAATAGATTTCTTAAATAAAGATTTTATTTTGAATTTTACAATTTTTCCCCTAATCTTACTTCCCTCCCCCCCCCCAGAGAAGGCAATTTGTCAGCCTTTACATTGTTCCCATGATATACATTGATCCAAATTGAATGTGATGAGAGAGAAATCATATCCTTAAAGAAGAAATATAAAGTATAAGAGATAGCAAGATCAGACAATAAGATATCAGGTTTCCCCCCCCCCCCCATATTAAAGGTAATAGTCTTTGGTCTTTGTTCAAACTCCACAGTTCTTTCTCTGGATACAGAAGGTATTCTCCATTGCAGATAGCCCCAAATTGTTCCTGGTTGTTGCACTGATGATGAGCAAGTCCGTCAAGGTTGATCATCACTCCCATGTTGCTGTTAGGCTATACAGTGCTTTTTCTGGTTCTGCTCATCTCACTCAGCATCAGTTTATGCAAATCCCTCCAGGCTTCTCTGAATTCCCATCCCTCCTGGTTTCTAATAGAACAATAGTGTTCCATGACATATGTATACTATAGTTTGCTAAGCTATTCCCCAATTGAAGGACATTTACTTGATTTCCAATTCTTTGCCACCACAAACAAGGCTGCTATAAATATTTTTGAACAAGTGATGTTTTAATCATTCTTCATCATCTCTCAGGGTATAGACCCAGTAGTGGTATTGCTGGATCAAAGGGTATGTACATTTTTGTTGCTCTTTGGGCATAGTTCCAAATTGCTCTCCAGAATGGTTGGATGAGTTCACAGCTCCATAACAATGTAATGGTGTCCCAGATTTCCCACAACACTTACAACAATGTTCATTATCCTTTCTGGTCATGTTGACCAGTCTAAGAGGTATGAGGTGGTACCTCAGAGAAGTTTTAATTTGCATTTCTCTAATAAGTAATTATTTAGAGCAATTTTTCATATGACTATGGATTGCTTTGATTACCTCATCTTAAATTGCCTTTGCATATCCTTTGACCATTTGTCAATTGGGGAATGGCTTTGCTTTTTAAATTTGACTCAGTTCTCTGTATATTTTAGAAATGAGTCCTTTGTCAGAAACATCAGTTGTAAATATTGTTTCCCAGTTTACTACATTTCTTTTGATCTTGGTTACAATGGTTCTGTCTGTGCAAAAGCTTTAATTTAATGTAATCAGGGTGGAGCCAAGATGTCTACAGGAGAAGAGTCTCTCTTAGGTGCTCTCTCTCTCTCAAAACTCATAAGATAAGGACTCTAACTAAATTTTCCAGAGACAGAACCTACGGAGGGATCCAGTGAGACAGCTCTCCAGACCAAGGAAATCTACCTGGACAATAGCTGAAAGGATCAGTTCCACTGGGTTAGAGGGGCTACCCACCAGAGTGAAGGAACTTCAGCCTCCTGGAGGCAGCCCCAGGGTGCTGAGAGCCATGGCTCACAGAAGCAGTGGCAGTTTCCTGACCTATATCCCGGGGAGCACCGGGCACAACTTGGAAGATCAGTGGGGGGACCTCTGCCAGTGCAACTCGTGAAAACCAGCCCTCAGGGCACTCAGCGAGGCATCTATTCCACTGGTCGACCACTCTATTTCTTAGCCAATACCAGACAGTTTTGATGACTGATGCTTTATAATATAATTTTAGATCAGGTAGGGCTAAGCCACTTTCTTTTGTACTTTTTTTCATTGAATCCCTGGAAATTCTTGACTTTTTATTTCTCCATATGAATTTACTTACAACTTTTTCTAACTCATTAAAGTAATTTTTTGGAATTTTGATTGGTAGTGGATTAAACAGGTAGTTTAGTTTTGGTAGAATTGACATTTTTATTATATTAGCTCTACCTGTCCATGAGCAGTTGATATTTGCCCAGTTATTTAAATCTGATTTAATTTGTGTGAGAAGTGTTTTGTAATTGATTTCAAAAAGTTTCTGAGTCTGTCTTGGCAAATAGACTCCCAAGTATTTTATATTGTCTGAGGTTACTTTGAATGAGATTTCTATTTCTAGCTCTTCCTGCTGTATCTTGCTAGTCAATATAGAAAAGTTGAGGATTTATGAGGGTTTATTTTATATCCTGCAACTTTGCTAAAATTGCTAATTGTTTCCAGTAGTTTTTTGGATGATTTCTTGGGATTCTCTAGGTAAACCATCACGTCATCTTCAAAGAGTGAGAATTTTTTGTCTCTTCCTTCCCAATTCTAATTCCTTCAATTTCTTTTTCTTCTCTTATTGCTGAAGCTAACATTTCTAATGCAATATTGAATAGTAGTGGTGATAACGGGCACCCTTGTTTCACTCCTGATCTTATTGGGAATGCCCCTAGCCTATCCCCGTTACTTGTTGATGGTTTCAGATAGATATTGTTATTATTCTAAAGAACAGTCTATTCATTCCTACGCTCTCTCTAGTGTTTTTAGTTGGAATGGGTGCTGTATTTTTTCAAAAGCTTTTTCAGTATCCATTGATATAATCATATAATTTCTAATAGGTTTGCTGTTGATATAATTAACTATACTTACAGTTTTCCTAACATTGAACCAACCCTGCATTCCTGGGATAAATCCTACTTGGTCAAAATGTAATATCCGAGTGATAACTTGTTGTAATTGTTTTGCTAAGATTTTATTTAAGACTTTTGCATCTATATTCATCAGGGAGATAGGTCTATAATTTTCTTTCTCTGTTTTAACTCTTCCTGGTTTAGGCATCAGCACCATATTGGTGTCATAGAAAGAGTTTATATAGAATTGGAACTAATTGTTCCTTAAATGTTTGGTAGAATTTACTTGTGAATCTAACAGGTCTGAGAGATTTTTTTTTTCTTAGGGAATTCAATGATGGTTTGTTGAATTTCTTTTTTCTTAGATAGGGTTGTTTAGGTATTTAATCTCCTCTTCATTTAACCTGGGCAACTTATATTTGTCCATTTTACTTAGACTGTCAAATTTATTGACATAGAGTTGGGCAAAATAATTCCAAATTATTATTTTAATTCCTTCCTCATTGGTGGTGAGTTCACCTTTTTTCACTTATGATACTAGCAATTTGGTTTTCTTCTTTCTTTTTTTAATCAAATTGACCAGAGGTTTATCAATTTTATTGTTTTTTTCATAAAAACAACTCTTGGTTTTATTTATTAATTCTGTAGTTTTTTTGCTTTTGATTTTATTAGTTTCTCCTTTAATTTTTAGAATTTCTAATTTGGTATTTAATTGAGAGTTTTTAATTTGTTCTTTCTCTAATTTTTTAGTTGCATATTTAGTTCATTGATTTCTTCTTTCTCTAATTTATTCATGTAAGCATTTAATGATATAATATATCCCCTGACAGCCACTTTGAGTGAATCCCATAGGTTTTGGTATGTTGTTTCATTATTCTCTTCTAGGACAAAATAATTCTTTGTATAATTTGTTGTTTCATACACTCATTCTTTAAAATGATGTTATTCAGTTTCCAATTATTTCTGGGCCTATATCTCCGTGGCTCTATATTGCATATCATTTTTATTGCATTGTGATCTGAGAAAGATGTATTCACTATTTCTGCCTTTCTGCAATTTATTATTAGGTTTTTATGCCCTAGTATAAGGTCAATTTTTGTATAAGTGCCATGTACTGCAGAGAAAAAGGTATATTCCTTTCTATCCCCATTCAATTACCTCCATAAGTCTATCATATCTAGGTTTTCTAACAGTCTATTTACCTCCTTAACTTCTTTCTTGTTTATTTTATGATTTGATTTATCTGAATCTGAGAGTGGGAGGTTGAGGTCTCCCATTAGTAGAGTTTTGCTGTCTGTGTCTTCCTGTAGTTCTTTCAGTTTCTCTTCTAAGAATTTGGATGCTGTCCCATTTGGTGCATACATAATCAGTATTGAAATAACTGTATTATCTATGGTACCTTTTAGGAAGATATAGTTTCCTTCCTTATCTCTTTTAACACTATTATTTTTGCAGCTGCTTTGTCTGAGATAAGGATTACTAAGCAGCTGAAGCAAAATGTATTTTGCTCTAACCTTTTACCTTTACTCTCTATATATCTCTCTGCTTCATATAAGTTTCTTGTAAGCAGCATATTGTAGGATTCTGGTTTTTAATCCACTGTGCTATCCACTTATGTTTTAAGGGAGAGTTCATCCCATCCACGTTCAAAGTTATAATTACTAATTCTTTATTGCCCTCCATGCTATCTTCCCTCTGTTTGTATTCCCCCCTTTTTTCCCTTTATCTGTGATTCCAAGTATTTTGTTTCTGAATACCATTCCCTTCAGTATGTTTGCCCTCCTATATCCACCCCTCCCCTTTCTTTCCCCTTTCCTTTTTTCCCTTCTCTTCCTTCTGTTATTTCCCCTTTTTCTTCTCCTCCCTGTCTCCATCACCCACTCCCCTTTCCCCCTTTTAATACTAGAAAGGTAAGTTGTTTTTTAAGTTAACTGAGTGTGTGTGTAAGTTAACTTTAAGCCAAGTCTGATGAGAGGAAGATTAAGGTGTTTCTCCTCTCCTCCCATCTTCCCCTCTATTACCACATGTCCTTTTTACCTTTTTATGTAATGAGATTTACCCCATTCAATCCCCTCCCTTCTATTGTCTCCTTCCTGTCCCACTTTTTAAGGAGGAAGTGTTTTTAAATCATTCTGAGTCATAGAAAATTCTGAGTATCCATCACTTCTGGCTAAGTATATTCTCTCTAATAGAGTTACAATTCTTGAGAGTTATTAGAGTCTTTCACCCAAGTAGGGACATAGCCAGTTTCATCCCATTGGGTAGCATGGATACCCATTGGGTATCATCCCATTGGGTAGCATGGATACCCATGGATAAGTCATGAGTGCCCATCACTTCTGGCTAAATATATTCTCTCTGATAGAGTTACGGTTCTCAAGAGTTATGAGACTCTTTTCCCCATGCTGGGATATAGCCAGTTTCATCTTATTTGATAGCAGTTTTTTTTCTTTACCCCCTCCTTTTTTTAAAAAATCTTTTTCATGTGTCTCTTGGACATCCTGTTTGAAGTCATGATGTCTAAATTTTCTTTTTAGCTCTGGTTTTTTTTATCAGGAATTTTTGGAATTCTTCCATTTCATTAAATGTCCATATTTTCCCCTGAAAAAGAAGGCTTAGTTTTGCCGGATAATGAATTTTTGGCTGCATTCCAAGCTCCCTTGCTCTTCAGAATATCTTGTTCCAGGCCCTTAGATCCCTTAATGTTGGTGCAGCCAGGTCCTGCATAATCCTTACTGTGGTGCCTGGGTATTTAAGTTGTTTCTTTCTGGCTGCTTGCAGGATTTTCTCTTTTATCTGATAGTTCTGGAATTTGGCCACAACATTCCTTGGTGTTTAGGATCTTTTTCCAGAGGGGATCGATGTATTATTTCAACAACTATTTTGCCCTCTGGTTCTACGATATCAGGGCAATTTTCCATCACTAAATCCTGTAATATTAAGTCCAGGCTTTTTTTCTCTTCAATGTTTTCAGAAAGACCAACAATTTTCAGGTTGTCCCTTCTTGATCTATTCTCGAGGTCAGTGGCTTTGCTGATGAGGCATTTTACATTTTCTTCTATTTTTTTTTTATTTTTTGGTTTTGTTTAACAGACTCTTGCTGTCTCATGAAGTCATTAAATTTCTGCAGACTCCATTCTTTTTTTTAGGGAGGAGTTTTCTTCATTTACCTTTTGCAACTCCTTTTCCAATTGATCAATTCTATTTTTGAAAGCGTTTTCCATTTGACCAATTGAGGTTTTAAGAGAGTTATTTTCTTTTTGCATTTGCCCAATTGAGGATCTGAGAGAATTATTCTCATTTTGTATTTGTCCAATTGAGGATCTGAGAGAATTATTCTCATTTTGTATCTGTCCAATTGCATTTTCCAATGATTTATTTTCTTGTTGCAAGGTGTTAATCTTATCTTGGGTTTCTTTTCCCAAATTTTCCAATTGATTTTTAAACTCCTTCCTTATTTCTTCAAGGAAGTCTTTCTGTTCTGGAGACCAGCTCATTTTCTTCTCAGAGGTTCTAGGTCTCTCTGAGTTAGGGTCTTTTCCTTCCAAGAATTTTTCCATGGATCCACCTTACCGCTGGCCTTTCTTCATTTTGCTAAGACCTTGTGTTGGGGAGGGGCTGGTTCACAGAGGTTTGGTGTTTGGATCCCTAGAGGCTTTTACTCACTGAGTGCAACATCTCCAGCTGGCCAGTAGGGGGTTCTGGTTGCTTTCTCTGTAGTGTCTGTGACCTTGATTGAGGCCTACTCCCTTGAAGCTGTAGAATACTTTTATCATTGATCACTGGTGGGCTCTACTCTGGAGTGAGGTCATCCCTGTCCCTGTTCACAGCTGAGCTGGTTCTGCTGCTTGGCTTTAGCCTGGGGCTGAGGTGGGCTGTCATTGTGTTTGTTCTGGGAACAAGCTTCAGCTGCAATGGAGGTGTGGACTCTGAGTTCCTTCTGACCAGAGGAGCCCAGGGATGGTGTCCGCAGCTCTCCCGCACCAGAACTCTCCCTCTAGCCCTGCTAGCAAGCTCCAGATGGTCAGTGCCACCACCAATGCCTCTGCTCCCTAGTCGACCCAAGCCCCCGTGATCGACTGGGCTCTAGCCCTGCTGCTGATTGAGCAGGTCTGGTTCCCAGGCCCTCAGTCTCTGGGACTCCAGCCCAGCAGCTAATCAGGCTAATCCGCCACTGATCCAGGCTCTCAAGCTCTCACTAGTCCCATGCTCTTGGCAGATTCTGCCCTCTGCACCCAGACTCACCCACAATTTTGGAAGAAATGCTGTGGTAGATCTTCTTTCTCCTGGCTTTTCATTCTGGGTTTTGTTGATCGGATTTCTGTTAAGAGGTTTGTTTCATATCATATATGGGGAAAGATCAGGAGATTTTATAACTGTGCCTGTTCTCTTCCATCTTGACCAGAAGTCCTTTTAAAACAGATTTTAAAAATTGATCTTTTGTTTTATGTAATGTAGCCCTTTTTTGTAACAATGAATATTTGGTACTCATCATAGATTCATTTATTTATTTTTATTTTTTGCAAGGCAATGGGGTTAAGTGGCTTGCCCAAGGCCACACAGCTAGGTAATTATTAAGTGTCTGAGGCCAGATTTGAACCCAGGTACTTCTGACTCCAGGGCTGGTGCTTTATCCACTGCGCCACCTAGCCGCCCCTCATCATAGATTCTATATTATTATTGTTGGTTTTGCTAATTTTCAACCAGAGCAAAAAGGAAGAAGCTTAATAAGATCTACCCTTTCACTTGATAAAAGGGAAAGAACTTTAGTATTATCAGTAGAGCTTTCAAGACAAGGTGATACTTGATTTAGACCTTAAAGTATAGCAAGGCATAGCCCATGTTGGGTTTAGAAGCAGAGGAAAAGTAAATATAAGTTGTAAACTAATTTTCTTCCTTCTTTCTATTTCTTCTTAGTAATCACTAGGACCTTGATATAACTTTCGGACCTGGTTTCCTGGTTCAGAAAACCTAGGTGTGAATGTTAGTTCTTATATCTTATAATCTTGGATGAATCATTTAATCACTAGACATATTTAAGCTTAAAATAGGAATAAGATTTGTGTTACCTAATCACAGGGCTATGCCATATCATAAAATGCTATATAGATGTCATCTGAGAGACTCTGGATAGTGTTGGCCCAAGGCCAGGAAGACTTGAATTTGACATTGATTAATTGTGTGACCCAGTTTTCTTCATTTATAAAATGGGTATTATAATAGAATCTGCCTCTCAAGCAGTAGTGAGAATCAAATAATATATGCAGGTCACTTTTCAAACCTTAAAGTTCTATATAAATGTTACCTATTGGGATGGAAGACTAGATATTTTCTCTGATCCTCATGTCCTCTGAAACCACTCTACAATAGAAATTATGTACCAAAGATAAACCAACTTAAGTTGTTCCTAAGGTCTAGGATACCCAGAATCCAAAAGAAGTTAAACAAAAATTGGATGAGCTTAATGATCTTGACACTCCAGTTCACTCTCCTTCTTTCCATGGTGTGGAAGTTTTCCTCATCTGTGACCTCTAATATGACTTATAGCCCTTTAGGAATAGAGCCTGCTGGAGAATGCAATTCTATAGCATCAGTATTGCCAAGTTCTGAGTTGTTATCACCAAGAGAGACAATCATGTGGCATAAGCTCCATGAAGGGCCAGGCCAAAGAACTGAAGAACAGAAGGAGCCAGAGAGGGAGCCTCTGAAGGATCTGTGTTGGTGACCTGTGAATTTTCCAGTGGAGGAGATGAGACACTTTGAGATCCCAATAGAAGAGATGTCAAAAGTGAATAGGGGGCCGGCTAGGTGGCGCAGTGGATAGAGCACCGGCCCTGGAGTCAGAAGTACCTGGGTTAAAATCTGGCCTCAGACACTTAATAATTACCTAGCTGTGTGGCCTTGGGCAAGCCACTTAACTCCATTGCCTTGCAAAAAAACCAAAAAAAAAAATGAATAGGGAAAAAAACAAAACTAAAAAAAAAACCAAAGTTGAAATTATCAAAGATCTCAGGAAGAAGAAAACCTTGAATCTAAGCAGATAAATCAGCAGGGAAAATAACAATCAACAGGGAAATATGACCTCCTTATCTAGAAAATGAGTTCAGGCACCTTTGAAAAATACTGAAAAACAAAGGAAAATTATCTAATACTAATGAGACAGAGGACCCTGTGGATTGAGAGAACACAAAACAACACCACATTATTCCTGAGTGGTACAAAAGAGAAGTGAGAATTATGAGAGCATAATTAGGGCCTAACAAAAGTAAAAATAATGGGCAGATAGGTGGCTAGGTGGCACAGTGGAGAGAGCACTGGCCCTGGAGTCAGGAGGAGCTGAGTTCAATTCTGGCCTCAGACACTTAATAATTACCTAGATGTGTGGCCTTGGGTAAGCCACTTAACCCTATTGCCTTGCAAGACACATAAAATAAATAATGGAAAGAATAGAAAAACTGGAATTCTGCAATGGCAAATCTCACTAAAGAAGCAAGGAAGACCATTGATTCGACCCCAGAACTGGAGATATCCAAAGGCACATAGACATGCTGACCGGCTGCCCGAAGTACTTCACCCCCCGGGGGCGCTTCCTGCACATGCCCCCGCAGCTGCTGCGCTGGGACTGGGCCAATGTCTTTGGTCAGCCCTGGTGGAGGAGGTAGTCCCAGTACAAGGTGGGGCTGCTCTCCTCCAAGACCTGGCTCGTTTGTATCATCAACACACTCACTTCCCAGGAGCAGACTCTGGAGGTGGGGGAACTGCAGAACATGTGGGAAATCCTACACCGTTATCTCCCCTATAATGATCATGCTGCCAGCTATACTTGGAAATATAATGGTGTCAGCCTTTATATGGACAAGACCCTGGAGCAAAATGGGATTCTGGATGAGGATCAAGAGTTCGAGCAACTTAACATGGACCCAGAGTTGTATACACCTGCCTTGTTACTATACTTCAATGATGACATTACTGAACTATAAGGAGGTAACACATATACTATGTAGACTAGAGAAAAAAAAAGAAGCAAGGAAGAACAATAGATTGGGAATGCAAATCTAAAGAAATAAAGGAGAAGCTAAGAGGAGGAAAAACAACAAAACAGCACTAAAATATGCTTCTGTACAAGCAAAACATATTGAAATTGAAAAGAGGGTGTAGGGCATCTTGCCTGATATTTTACCTCTTCCCTCCTTTTCCTAGTCACCTATCACTGGGGTGCCTTTCTCCCCCTTTACCTCCATTTCATGTGGTGAAGTAGCCTTACTCCTTAACTAAGGTTAGCCCTCTACCTGCTAAAACAATCCCATTCCATATCATCTCCCCCAATAGACTGCCACCCTCACACACACACACACACACACACACACACACACACACACACACACACCCACATAACCCTGCCCCGGCATCTCTACTCTTTCACTTATTTTCAAATGCTCTGTTGGCTTTATTAGTCTATTTCCTACTTCCAACAAACATGTTCATGACTTTTATTATGAAAAAAAAACCAAACCTTCATTCTTGATCCTTCCATCCCTTATAACTATTGTTCTATTTTTTTCTGTCCTTTATAGCTAAAACTCTTTGAAAAGAGTGTCTACAATAGATGCCTCCACTTTTGATTCCCTCACTCTATTCCTAATCTTTTACAGTTTGGCTTCCAACCTTATTATCTTACTGAAATGGCTCTCTCCAATGGTCTCTATTCCTTGAACTCTTCCATCTTTTGACCCAGTTGATCATTGTCTCATTCCTGATACTCTCTTCTGTCTAGGTTCTGGGACACCCCACTCTTCGGACTCTCCTTTCTCTTCCTCCCAGTACTTTCCTTTATCACTCATTGACTCCATATTTTTACTATATTATACCAGTATATTCCGCTACTTCCTGTGCCCTGTCTACATATGCTCCTTTTAACAGCTCTTATAAATGAGAAAGTTCATAGGAGTTATCAATATCTTCTTCCCATGCAGGAATATAAACAGTTCAATATCATTAAGATCCTCATAGTTAGTCCTTCTCTTCCACCCCCCTCTATGGTTCACCAGCATCCTGTACTCGGAGATCAAACTTTCTGTTCAGCTCTGCTTGTTTCAATAGAAAAGTTTGAAAGTCCCTAGTTTCATTGAAAGTCCATCTTTTCTCCTGAAAGAGGATGTTCAGTTTTGCTGGGTAGTTGATTCTTGGTTGTAAACCAAGATATTTTTCCTTCTGGAATATCATATTCCAATCCCTATGAGCCCTTAAGGTAGATGCTGCAAGATCCTGTGTAATCCTGACTATGGAGCCTCGGTAGTTGAACTGTTTGTTTCTGGCAGCTTTTAGAATTTTCTTTTTGATTTAGGAGTTTTGGAATTTGGCTATAATATTTCTGGAATTTTTTCTTTGGGGATCTCTTTCAGAAGGTGACTGATGAATTCTCTCAATTTCTATTTTACCCTCTACTTCTAGGATCTCAGGGCAATTTTGCTGTATTTTTTCTTTTTTTTCAGTTTTTTTTGCAAGGCATTGGGGTTAAGTGACTTGCCCAAGGCCACACAGCTAGGTAATTATTAAATGTCTGAGGCTGGATTTGAACTCAGGTACTCCTGACTCCAGGGCCAGTGCTCTAGTCACTGCGCCACCTAGACTCCCCCTGCTGTATTATTTCTTGAAAAATGAAGTCTAGGCTCTTTTCCTGATCCTGGCTTTCAAATAGCCCTATAATTTTTTAAATTATTTCTTCTGGATCTGTTTGCAAGGTCAGTTATTTTTCCAGTGAGATATTTCACATTTTCTTCTAATTTTTGGCTTTTTTGGAATAGTTTTATTTCTTCCTGATTTCTTGCAAAGTTATCAGCTTCCTTTAGTTCCATTCTGCATTTGAAGGAGTCATTTTCTTCAGACAACTTTTTAATCTCCTTTTCCAGCTGGCCAATTTTGCTTTATAAGGCATTCTTCTCATTTGCCTTTTGTTTTGCTTTTTCCATTAGGCCTTAACTGGTTTTTAACATATTATTTTCTGCAGTATTGTTTTGTATATCTTTCACCAAGCTGTTGATTTGGTTTTCATTATTTATCTGCATTGCTCTCATTTCTTCTCCCAATTTTTCCTCCATCTCCCTTAATTGCTTTTCAATTGCTTTTTTGATCTCATCTATAGTCTGAGCCCATTTTCTATTTCTCTTGGAGGTTTTGTCGCCATCTGAGTATGTGTTTTGATCTTCCACGGGACTAAAGTAATTCTCTATGGTCAGATTCTTCTTTTTCTGTTTTTACTCATTTCCTCAGTCCAAGACAGCACTTCTAAGCTTTGGGGTATTTTTTGGGACATTCCACTGGACCATCATTCCTCCAAAGTCTTATGCTCTCTTGCCTGTGCTTTGATATGTAGGTGACCACCTCACTTCCCTCTGCCCTGGAGCTGTAAGGAGGAATCCAGTTCGGCTACTTAGTATGGAAGCCCAAACTGCAACCTGGATCTGAGTGTAGTACAGAGTTCTACCCCGAGGGAGAGCACACAAATCTCTGCAGACTTTGCTGACCACCTTACCATCTCGGGGGGTGCAGGCTGCTTTCTCCAGATTCTTGCTGCAGATTCTGTGGCCATTGCTCCTCATTCCACACTCATTCTGGTGCAGTACAGTTCTCTCACCACTCCTTCAAGCTGTTGCCCGGTGATCTCTGGGCTGGCCTGGCCTGGGCTGCGCTGTGCTGGGCTGTACTGCACTGCAGCTGCAGCTTTTTGCAAACACCTGGTCCTGGTGAAACACATCTCTCCCGTGGAACTTCCAAGTTATCTTGGACTGGGAAAAATGTATTACTCAGTCTTTCTGTGGGTTCTGCCCTTCTAAATTTTAGCTAGAGTCATAATTTGTTGGTTTTTGGAGTTTTGGAGGGAAGGAGTTCCCTGGAAATGCTGCCTTCACACTGCCATCTTGGCTCTGCCCCCCAGAAGTCTTTCTTCCCTATTTCTTTAGAAAGAAATAACATCCTCCCATTACATCAGGCTCACAATTTAGGCATGATTCTGGACTTCTCATTGTTTTCCATCCCCTATATTCAATCCATTGTTAAGGTCAGATGATTTCACTTTTGCAACATCTCTCAAATATAGCCACTCCATTCTTCTGATGCTACCACCTCTCTGGTGCAGAGCCCCCATCACCTCTTGCCTGAAGATGAGTATCTCTCCCCACTCCAATTCATCCCCCATTTAGCCAATAAAGTGATTTTCCTGAAACGTAGGTCTGATCTTATCACTTCTTTCTACTCCATAAACTCCAGTGACTTCCTATTGCCTCTAGGGAAAAAATACAAAAGCTCTGTTTGGCATTCAAAGTTCTTTTCCATTCTTGTTATATTTTACTCCCCTACATGTATTCCCAGGTTTCCTTTAAGTTCTCAACTAAAATCTCGTCTTCTCCAGGAATTCTTATCCAACACCTCAGTTTCTTTCTGTTAATTATTTCCTATTTATCCTGTATTTGTTCTACATATATTTGCACAGTATTTCCTCATTATATTGTAAGAGGGTAAGTATTGTGTTTTACCTCACACAGTATATGGCACATAGTAGATGCTTAATAAATATTTATCAAATTGAATTGATCATACATTTTCCAGATGCCAATTGACCCAGACAGTTCCAACTCCCCATGTCCTGAGGCAGGACAAGTAGCATTCTTAAGCACCAAATTGCCCAGATCACACATAGTGCAAGGTGCCCTTCTTCTTTTTACAGAGTATCTCTCTTTACCCATACTGGCATTTAATAGGGGGACTGCTTCCCACCACTAAAACAAGGTCAAGGAAAAAGACAAAGATAAATTAGCGCCATAATTAAAGAGAATTGCTCAGAATTTCTGAATATGGAAAAAACTCACTTGAAAACATTGGGTGGAATGGAATGATATGTTCTAAAGAACATGAAGCTCACTCAGGGTGCAACCCAGTAAAACCTACCTTCAGATATGAGCTTTGCATACGTGAAAAAAAATAATAATGAGGCATTTAAAACATATTTGGAAAGAAAACGAGAAATGAAAAAATTATCTGCTTCTGAGAATACCCCCAAAAACAGAAATTCAGGAGGAGTGAATAAAAGCAACAACCAAGGATAACCACAGCAACAGAGCAGAGAGACTAATAAGAAATTTCTTTCTAAATATTCCCAAGGAAATGGATGTAAGCAGAAGTCTGGTGGAGGTAGCAAGGAAGAGGCAAGTGCAGGGCATTACGGCAGAACCCTGGTTATGGGTGAAGCAATGTGTGTTTTTTTATCTTTTTTTATGGGACAGCATTTCAATATGGGAGAATACATAAAGGGGATGGGGAGCAGGCGAATAGAGAAGAATATATGATGTGCTGGGGTCAAATCAAGGGTTAGCAATGACCCATGTGGTTTCAGAAAGAAGGAAGTATGGAAAAGAGGTAGAAAAGAAGGAGAAAGGCCCAGATGAAGAAGAGAATCAGGGAAAGGAGATGGGCACCTTGTATAGCAGGTGACCTGGGCAATTTGATGCTTGAAAATCCTACCTGTACTGTCTTGCAATATGGAACTCCTTGGGTCACCTAGCAACAGGGACAGTAGGAGAGTATGGAATGAAGGAAGACATTTTGAGGCAAATGGGAAAAAAAAGGTACCAAGGGAGGGTATAGCGTGGTAGACCATGTAATCAGGGACATAGGAGGGAAGAGAACAGATGTCTACTCTGGGACAGGGTCTACTCTGACTCCTGCAAAAACTGGAATTTTTCTGATAGTGAGGCACAATGGAAAAGGGAAAGCTAAAGGTCAAACTCTACAAGGCAGTGGCAGAAATTACCTAGTGGATGGTAATCTTGGAAGCTTTGATTGAAAGAAATATAGAGAAAAGAGAGAGACCAGATGATGTTAGGGATCAAGAATCAAAGCATAAGCATCTAGGATAATGGTGGATAAGAAGAGAGTGAGTGAAATAATTTTTTCTGAAAAGGGTGTGAAAAGATGGAATTAAAAAAAAAAACCACTAATGAATAGCCTGAGTTAAAAGTGAAGGAGAGGGGCGGCTAGGTGGCACAGTGGATAAAGAACTGGCCCTGAAGTCAGGAGTACCTAGGTTCAAATCTGGTCTCAGACACTTAATAATTACCTAGCTGTGTGGCCTTGGCCAAGCTACTTAACCCCATTTGCCTTACAAAAACCTAAAAAAAAAAAAAAGAAAGAAAGAAAAGTGAAGGAGAGAAGGCAGCAAGGTGGCACAGTGGATAGAGCACCAGCCCTGGAGTCGGGAGTAGCTGAGTTCAAATCCGACCTCAGACAATAATCACCTAGCTGTGTGGCCTTGGGCAAGCCACTTAACCCCATTGCCTTGCAAAAAAACCTAAATAAAAAATAAAAAAAAAATTACCTAGCTGTGTGACTTTGGACAAGTCACTTAACCCCATTGCCTTGTGAAAATAAAATTAAAAAAATAAAGTGAAGGAGAGAAAGGGCAAGTCTACTTGTCTAAATACAGAGGAAAATGGGAATATTATTTAATCAAATAAAAGCAAGACAGAAAAAAGTTCTAATAAGCAAAACTTCAAAAGTAAAGAGGTGACGAATGAGAAGAGGGGATCAAGTATGGACCCATTGGGGGAAAGTGGGAACCAGATCTCCTTAAAAATAGTGTATATACATTATACATAATATGTATGTATACATATATATATATATATATATATATATAAAACATATATATAATATTTACTTTGTGGGTGGAAAAGAGAAAAGGGGAAAAATTCTTAATTCAAAAAACTATTAGAGATGGAGGAAAAAATAAATCTAACTCTCATGACCTTAAATTGAATGGATTAAGCAATCTAATAAAATGAAAAAGAATGACATAAGTGATTTAAATAAAAACCTATTGTTTAAAAGAAAATATTTAAAAAACAAAAGACATACACAAAATGAAGCTGAGAGAATGGGAAAAATTTACTATGTATCAAGTGAATCCAAAAATAACAGCAGCTGCAGCCATGTTATCTGACAAAGCAAAAATAAACTTTAAAAAAACAAAAGGGGACAATATATCTGGTAACTATCTTATGCTGAAAAGAATCATATTCAAAACATAATAAACTTATATGCTTCAAATGCCTTAGCATTCAAATTTACTACATAAACATCTGAGGTACAACATGGGTAATAAAACAACAGTGCCAAGAGACTTTAATAACCTGCCTGTTTTGGATAGGTCCAACAGAAAGATAAACAAAAGGGCGATTATAGAATTGAACAAATTTTTTGGAGAAAATAAAATTAAAAGTTTTTATAGCATCTGCTAAATGGGATAGCAAAATAATATGCATATTTCTCAGCCCCACATGAAACTATTTAAAATTGACCTTGCCCACATGGGAATGAAGGAATGCTACTTTGGGATAGCGTCTTCACTGACACTTGCAAAAATTGCAATTTTTCTGATAGTGATGCACAATGGTAACAGGAAATCCAAAGGGTCCAGAATTATTGCATAGAAGTGTAAAAAAGACAGAAATAAATTAATAATCTTTTACACATGATAATGAAATTAAAATAATAATTGTTTCAAGGACCATAAATAAAAGATACCAATGGAACATTAACAATGAAATCCTTTGAGTGCCTGGATCAAAGAAGAAATCACAGCAGCAGTTTATAATTATGTAAAAAAAATGATTATTATGAAATAACATGCTAAAATTTCTGGAATGCAGCTGAGTTTCACGGAGCAGGGGGCATCATATCCTTACAAACATACACTAACAAAATAGAAAAAGAGGATTAATGAACTGCTAAAATAAGCACAAAAGAGAAAATATTTAAAATGAGGAGAGATAGATAAAATAAAAACAAAAAAACCCAGAAATGATAATTAAAACTTATTTTCATTGAAAAGACTAATAAAGTTAATGTACTTTTTAGCTAATATGATTAAAAAGAAGAGACTAGAAAATCAAATCAAAATAACAAATGAGCAATGTGAAATTGAAACAAAGAGGAAATAAAAACATTAGAACATATTATGCAGTTACATGCTAACAAAATGAGGACACAAAAAAATAGAGGAATATTTTCAAAAAATAAATAATCTTCCATAGAAGAAGATCAGATCCAAAATAAAAAAGGAAATAGATGTAACTATAAAGGACCTACCAAAATAAAAACTCCTGGTCCTGATGGAGTCATAAAAGAATTCTATCAAACTCATAAGGAACAGTCAGTACTTGTACAAATTATTTTTTTAAATGCATGAAATTTAATGTGATACAAAACAAGGTGTGGCTAGGCAATAGTTCCTGTAGAAGTTTTTTGTTTTCTTTTTCTTTTTGTTTTTAGATTTTTCAAGGCAATGGGGTTAAGTGGCTTGCCCAAGGCCACACGGCTAGGTAATTATCAAGTGTCTGAGGTCAGATTTGAACCCAGGTACTCCTGACTCCAAGGCCGGTACTCTATTCACTGCGCCACGTAGCCACCCCTAGAAGTTTTTTGAATTATAAGATCAATAGATATCAATAGTGTGACACACATAAAACCCAATTGTTTTTCCCAGATTGCATTGAGAGCTATAGTATACAAGGAAAATGAGAGTTCCATTTCAGCCCTTAATAAGCCACATCTTGAGTTTTGTCTTTAATTTGGCATTGTACATTTTAGAAAGGATTATAGAAAAGATGTAATGGGGCAATAATATTAATAACTAGTATTTAAACAGCAATTGAAGGTTTGCTGAAGGCTCTATGGTTATTCTATCATTTGATCCCTTCAATAATCCTATGATGTGGTACACAAATGATTTTTTTTTAAAAAACTGATATTAAAAGCTGTACCAGAATCTTTTGTAAGATAAAGAAAGACCTAATTCCTAAGTCAGGGAAAGATAACAGGCCAAAATCATTAATGAAAATGGACTCAAAAATCTTAAAATCCAGCAAAACAAAATACAGTGATTTATCTCACAAATCATTCATTTTGACCAAGTGTGATCATCTCACTGGATGCAGAAAATTTCTCTAAAGTTCAACACTTTCGGGGTGGCTAGATGACACAGTGGATAGAGCACTGGCCCTGCAGTCAGGAGTACCTGAGTTCAAATCCAGCCTCAGACACTTAATAATTACCTAGCCGTGTGGCCTTGGCCAAGCCACTTAACCCCATTGCCTTGCAAAAAAAAAAAAAAACCCTAAACAAAACCCCCTAAAGTTCAATAATTTCATGCTAAAAAAATCTTACAAAGTAGAGACACAGAGGACTCTTTTTTTTGAAAGATTTTATTTATTTTGTTTCGCAGTTTTTGCCCCATTCTTGCTTTCCTCCCCCCATCTCCACAGAAGGCATTCTGTTAGTCTTTACAATGGTTCCATGTTATATATTGATCTCCATTGAATGTGATGACAGAGAAATTATCCTTAAGGAAGAAAAATAAAGTATGAGATAGTAAAATTACAAAATAAGTTAAGTTTTTTCCTAATTTGAAGGTAATAGTCTTTGGTCTTTGTTCAGAGTCCATAATTCTTTCTCTGGACACAGATGGTATTCTGCATCACAGATAGCCCAAAATTGTCTCTGGTTGTTGCACAGATGGAATGAGTGAGTCCATCAAGGTTGATCATCGCTCACATGTTGTTAGGGTGTACAATGTTTTTCTGGTTCTGATCATCTCACTCAGCATCAGTTCATGCAAATCCTTCCAGGATTCCCTGAATTCCCATCCCTCCTGGTTTCTAATAGAACAATAGTGTTCCATGACATACATATACCACAGTTAAGGCATTCCCCAATTGAAGGATATTCACTTAATTTCCAATTTTTTTGCCACTACAAAGAGGACTGCTATAAATATTTTTGTATAAGTGATGTTTTTACTCTTTTTCATAATCTCTTCAGAGTATAGACCCAGTAGTGGTATTGCTGGATCAAAGAGTATGTACATTTTTGTTGCCCTTTGGGTATAATCCCAAATTGTTCTCCAGAAAGGTTGGATGAGTTCACAGCTCCACCAACAATGTATTAGTGTTCCAGATTTCCCACAACCCTTCCAACATTGATCATTTTCCTTTCTGGTCATTATTGGCCAGACAGAAGACTCTTTTTAAAAAATAATAAAAAAAATAATAAAAAGCATCTTTTTAAAATCAAAAGAAAGTATTATATGTAATAGAGATATGTTATAAATTTTTCTTTAAATACAAGAGGGAAACAATTACACCTGCTCTCCCCACTATTATTTGATACAGTACTGGAAATGCTAGCAATAGTAATAAGATCAGAGAAAGGAAATAAAGGAATAAAGATAGGCAAAGAGGAGATAAAACTATCCTCTGTTTTGCTGATGATATGTTGAATTTTGGAAGGCCCCAGGGAATCAGCAAAGATACTAATTGAAACAATAGCTTCAGAAAAGTTGCAGGCTACAAAATAAATTCTCAAAAATTCATAGCATTTCAGTATTTGCAGTTGAAAATTGATATACCATTTTATTTTGTATTATTTATTAAATATTGATTGAGAATTATATCTAATCAGTGCATCAATATTTGTGAATCAAATTCAGACTTGATTGTATAAACTCTATTTAAAAAATTTATAGGAGCTTAACTTGCCTTATTCCTATAAGCTAAAGTCTAACCATGAAGACTCAGATCTGTGAGCTTTTGCTGACTGGGGATAAATGAGTCAGCTTGGTCATAGGATGTTTGCCTATCATGAGACTTTCCAGGAAATATGAATCAGTCTGGTAATAAAATATTTTCCCACTGCAAGAGTTTACAGAAGTTGTTAGTTAATTCTGTTTTTTCGTAATATTATGGATTATGAGAATCCTATCTCTGAGTCAAGGTAAATGTAAACCCATCCTTCATCTCTGTAATGAACCAATCAAAGCCTTAGTTTAGTTTGCATTACTGGACTATTTTTATTACTGCTATTGTCAGATCTCGGCTACTGAATAGCTGAGATTCATTTTATAAGCAATTGCTAGCCTTACTAATAAATTGATTAGGCTCAGAACTATGTATTTCACTTTCTCTTTATCACAGATTCTTATCATAATGAAATAATAACAAAAGAGGAGAAGCAATAATAGAAAAGGAAATCCCATCCCAAATAACTAAAATTACATAAATAACTGGGAATCAAGTTAACAAAGCACACAAAATGCTCCTTAAAAGAAATATAGAACAACTTACATAGCTGGGGAAATATTCAGTACTCATGGCTAGACCGTGCCAACATAATAAAAACAACAATACTACCAAATATAATATATATACTTTTAATACTATACCAATCAAATTACTAATGCCATATCTTATGGAAATTGATAAAAATAATATAAAATTCATATGAAAAACAAAAGAGCTAGAATTTGAAGGTAAATGATGGAAAAAAAATAAGAAGGGGGACTAGTACTTCCATACCTCAAACTATATTATAAAGCAGCAGTCATCAAAATCATCTGCTATGATTTTAGAACAGACTAGAACATGGAGAATCATAAACTATGGAATTCAATAATTCAGTATTTGGTAAAGTGGAAAACACAAATTACCTATAGAAAAAAGCAGCTTGACAGACTGGTAAGTCCAACATCATATTTTACACCACATTCTAAATGAATGTATAACTTTAATTTTAAAGGCATTTAAAATATAAAATATAGAAAACATTATAAAAGAAACATTCTATACCTCTTACATCTTTGTGTTTGTATATGTCTGCATTATATATGTGTATATTTATATATATATAAATTAATAGCCAACAATTCTCAAAAGAAAAGCAAAATATAGCAACACATGAAAAAATGCTCCAAATCATTAATAATAAAATAAAGGCAAATCAAAATAACCATGAGATTTCACTTCATGTTTTTCAAATTGGCAAAAAAAGGACAAAAATTAGCAATATTCAATGATGGAAGGGTTATAAAATGATAGGCATATAAATACATTGTTGCTAGAGTAGTCAGGTGGTACAACCATTTTAGATAGCAATTTGGAATTACGCAAATAAAGCAAATAATATATTTAAACTTTTTGAACCAGAGACTTGATTGTTGAGCTGATATCTCATGGATACCATCGATATGAAGGAAATTCCCCTATGCTCCAAAATATGTAGGAGCACTTTTTTATGTTAACTAAGAATTGGAACCAAAGTAGATACCTATCAATTGGGCAATGCCAAATTGTTATCCTTGAATATAATGAAATATTATTGTCCTGTGAGATATGTGTGATGAATGCAGAGTAGCATGAAAAGTTCTATATGAAGTCATGTAGAATGATGTAAGATAAACCAAGAAAACATAAACAGTAACTGCAATAATATAAATGAAAGAACAATGAAAGACAAACCAAAACAAAAATAAAAGTAAATGTAAAAAAACCAAATCACTCAGTATCTTTGCCAAGGAAATTCCAAATGGGATCATAAAGAGTCAAACATGATTGAAAAATGATTTAATAGTAACAACACTATGTATCAGGAACTTTAAAAATAATATTATTTACCATTTTGTGAAGGGGACCAAGCTAACTTGTCCTCATTCTCCTCCAACCTTATTCTCTTCTTTCCAACTTCAAAACCATGCCTCTATTCTTAGAATGTCCTGGCACTTTACTCAGCACCCATGATCTGCTCATTGCAAGCCTTGACCCACTTCCATTGGTGAGTTTTCCTGATACATCCATTTTGTGAAGGTGTTCAGGTCAATCTACCATTATTCCCCTCTCAGCCCCGTTCCTGACTTTTTCAACTTCAAAACCACGCTCCCAGTGAGAAATACTTTCTTTTCTCTCTTCTCCTGTCTTTCAACTCCCTTTCCTGAGTTGTTTTCTCTCATTAGAATGCAAACTCCTTGTGGGTAGAGATTGTCTTTTGATTTGTATCCCCACCACTTAACACAGTATCTGGCCCATATGATTTGTTTTTCCTTCCTCCCTTCCTCCCTTCCCCTATTCCTCTCTTCCTTCCCACACTCTCTCTCCTTGACCCATGGATGCAGTATTACTTCTCTTTCAAGAGTGTCATAGGAATAGTTTCAACACTGACAACAATTTTAATAGTTAAGCTTCAAAATAGTCCAGGGTTTTAAATGGGAAAATGTATCAAATGCCCCCTATTCATAACAGAAGAAGCTGTTTTGATGTAATCTGTTGGCAACATATAATGGTTCCCAGAGGGAAAATCTTCCTCTATAAACGTTTCATAGACCCTGAAGTTTGTTGGTGATGGTGTTTATGTTCTTGTTTTAATTAATTCTCTTGAGTATTGCATGTTATGATGAATGGTTATCCTTCATCTGGTACAATGGCACCTTGTTCCTTCTGCTTCATCATTTAAATATCACCTTACACTTAGTTATCCTTGTCCTTTGTCAACACTAGTACAACAACCAATGGATTCCTATGAATAGAAAGTGAAGCAATTTATCATTGACTAAGATCCAATAATTAGAAATCATGCTTCCAATGAACACAAAGAAACAGAGGAAAAATACTAAAAACATGTTTATATATACAATACAATCCATTCCTTACAGTATCTGAGATGCCTAATTTAATTAATGGATATGATAATTGCTGGGTTAATAAGACATTTTTGAAAATATGCTAAGTATTGAACAAAGGCCCATTCCCATATTTAGCGTCCAGATTATTTATTTTTCTAATGGCAAAAAAAACCCCTTTCTATTCTTTCACTTTAGCTTTAAGGCTTCTAGCAGTGGCTGAGCACAGCAACAGATTGGGGTTTGTGAACATTTTGGGCATTAATGGAAGTTTTATCTGACTAGTAAGAGAATTGTATGAATCAAACAGACTCCATTTTATAAAATTGTTTACATTGTGAGACCTAAGTTTCCTTTCCTTGTAAATTCTACCTGCTTACCAGTGATGGGAATTGAGTGACATGCTTTACAACAGGGAAAGTTCACTATGTCTCTCCACTCCCGGAGTCACTTATTCCTCTCCCAACTTGTAAAGTCTCTTATCTTTCTTCCAATTAGAAATCAGATTATCTAATCTTATATCTTTGTTTATATTATGTTCATTGTTTTCTTTTAATACATAAATATTTGCCTCCTCCTGTATTTGGAGTCCAGTGCCAAGCTGAGGAGGTCTGGTTACAATTAATTATCCAATTGGCTTAATAAACTGATTTGCTCAGAAGCTTGAACCTTTGTTTTCTGTTATGTCAGATTTTACCCTTTACAGTTTTTGGCAAGCCTAGTTAGGCTGAGAAAGGACTCAGTATGAATTTTAAGTGAAATTTCTTATGTATGATTTGAACTGGTAAACTTGTATTGCTTATGGCAGCCAATGAAAGAAAACAACTGTATCTAACCTTAAGCTATAACTGATGGAGTTTGTTATTTGAGGTAAAAGATTTTGGGACTATGATAAAATTTATTCTAAAGACTGACTTTTGGTATTGTCTGATGGATCATTAAGTCAGTAATCCACCTTTTGCAAGAACTTTTACAGGCTAAGGACTCAAACTACTCAGAGGAAAATGTGAACCTCACCTGGCATAGATGGAGGTGTCCAGAAACAGGCTGAAAGGACAATCTTTGGTCTCAGTCCAAGACAGGCTCCTTCTAGCTCAGTTTCCCCATTATGCTGCTTGGAAAAGAGTGTTTTCCACCTGGTCATTCCTGAACCATGATTTATGGCTGACTATGTCATTTACCTAAAAATCAAACAAAGTTAAGTGGTGCATCCAGGCCTGGGTTTCATTCTTGCCCATTGATTATCCTTTCCTAAGGACATGACTCATAACCTCCATAGAAACTTCAAACAACATCCAATCTCAACAAAATACATCCTCCATAGAATGCCCAATGGCTCCCAGGCCCTATAGAAACCATACCACTGTGCCTCCTATATCCAATACCCTATAAAATATTTGTTCTCCCCACTATCCATGGCTAGAGTCTGCTCAGACCCAGCCTGCTGTTCCTTCCTTCAAAAAATAGCTTTGCATCCACTTCCATTTCTAGTGCCATCTGTCTTTTTACTAAGGGTTCACCTTTTGACCTTCCATTTGGTGCTGAACCTGGAGGAGAGGAGGGCCAGGGAATCCTAAAGAATTGCTCCCAGGTAAGTGGTAAGCTGCCATAACATGCTGGGGCTAACTCCCTGATCTTGCCCAAAGGAATCTTGGCAACCTTCTCCACTATTCAATGATGACTGCTACCAGTCCTTCCACTCACCCCAGCTACCTCAGAAGACAGGCTAAATTTGAGATATAAGAATCTTTTTTTAAAATTTAATATTTATTTATTTTCATTTTGTACAAATAATGTTTTTTACACATTAATAAAATATACTTGTTTAAGAGTAAACAAAATACACCCTCTCCCAAAAAAAATATAGACTTGCTTGAACGATAAAGTAAAGGGGAAAGAAAAAATTAAAATTAAATAAAAAAATAATAGTAATAATTGTAGGTATGGCCAGGTGGCATAGAGGACGGAGCACCAGCCCTGGAGCCAGGAGCCCGAGCCTGTATCTGGCCCTGTACACCCAACAATCACCCAGCTGTGTGACATGCGAGCCACCCCAACCCCACTGCCCTGCAAAAAACCAAAAAAAAGAAAAAAAGACCCAAAATAAAATAAAATAGTAATAATAGTAGGGGAGGTTGGGTGGCAGACAGAGCACTGGCTCTTGAGCCCAGAGCACCCAGGTCCAAATCTGGCCTCAGACACCCAATGGTCACCCTGCTATGTGTCCCCAGGCAGGCCACCCAGCCCCATTTGCCCTGCACCCCCCCAAAAAAATAATAATAATAAAAAATGTGCTTCAGTCTGTGTTCCAACACCACCAACTCTGTCGCAGGTGGATCACATTCTTTATGATAAGTCCATCACAAAAGTTACTTCCATATTTTTCCAACGTTGCCATTGCTGATCGCAACTCCCTCCTTTCATATTTCTCCACTACTAAGTACTATATTTTCTCTCTCCTTTCACTCGGACTCTGCTGCAGGGTAGCTGAGTGGCACAGAAGACAGATCTCTGGTCCTGGGGCCAAGAGGCCCCGAGCCCCACTACAACCCCTTAGGTCCAGCATCTACCTGGCCCTATGGTCCTGGACAGGCCATTCAAGCCCAGCCCCTTGCAAGAAGTAAAAAAGAAAATGTGTTATATCTGACCACTCCCTCCCGCCACGGTCCATCCTCTCCTCCTTCATTCACATCCCCACCCCTTCCCCTTGTCCCCCTTCTCTCCTTCTTACTCCAGATGTCTATACCCCATTGAGTATATATGCTGTTTCCTCTCCTAGCCACCTCTGATGAGAGCAAAGATTCCCTCATTCCCCCTTGCCTTCCCCCCCTTCCATATCATTGCAATAGCTCATTGTAATCAAGAAAAATCTTATTTTATGAAAGATCTTAGCCTATTTCTCCTCTCCTTTTTCTTTTTCCCATTACATTTCCCTTTTATCTATTGACTCCACTTTTATACCACAATATATCTTCAAATTCAGCTTTCTCCTGTGCTTCATCTATAAAAGCTCCTTCTAACCTGCTCTGTTAATTGAGAAAGTTCATATGAGTATTATCAGTGTCATTTTTCTATACAGGAATAGATGTAGTTCATCATCATTAAGTCCCTCATATTTTCCCCTTCTCCTCCAATCTCTATGTTTCACCTGTGTCCTGTATCTGAAGATCAAACCTTCTGTTCAGCTCTGGCCATTCCAACAGGAACATTTGAAATTCCCCTGGTTCATTGAAAGTCCATCTTTTTCCCCTCGAAGAGGACATTCAGTTTTGCTGGGTAGTTGATTCTTGGCTGCATTCTAAGCTCTTTTGCCTTCTGGTATATTATATTCCAAGCCTATGAGCTTTTAATGTAGTTTCTGCTAAGTCCTGTGAGATCCTGATTGCAGCTCCATGATATTTGAATTGTGTCCTTCTGGCTGCTTGTAATATTTTATCTTTGACTTGGGAGTTCTGGAACTTGGCTATAATATTACTGGGGGTTGGTTTTTGGGGATCTCTTTCTCAGGGGGATCTGTGGATTCTCTCCATTTCTATTTTGCCCTCTGCTTCTAGGCTATCAGGGCAATTTTCCTGTAGTAATTCTTTGAAAATGATGTCAAGGATCTTTTCCTGATCATGACTTTCAGGTGTTCCAATAATTTGTAGATTATCTTTCCTAAATCTGTTTTCCATATCAGTTGTTTTTTCAATGAAATATTTCACATTTTCTTCTAATTTTTCATTCTTTTGATTTTGAAGTATTGAGTCCTGATTTCTGGTAAATTCATCAATCTCCCTGAGTTCTATTCTTTGTCTGAAGGATTTGTTTTCCTCAGAGAGCTTTCTTATCTCTTTTTCCATTTGGCCAATTCTGCTTTTTAAAGCATTCTTCTCCTCAATAACTTTTTGAACTGTTTTATCCATTTGACCTAAGCTGGTTTTTAGCATGCTATTTTCTTCAGCATTTTTTGGATTTCCTTGACTAAGCTGCTGACTTCATTTTCATGTTTTTCCTGCATCTCTCTCATTTCTTTTCCCAGTTTTTCTTCTATCCCTCATTTGATTTTCAAAGTCTTTTTTGAGCTCTGTCATAGCCCAATTTCTGTTTTTTTTTCCTGGAGTCTTTAGATGCAGGAGCTTCAGACTGAGTGTTTTGATCCTTCTTGGGCTCATATGCAAAATATTTCTCAATGGTGTTCCTCTTGTTTCTCTGCTTGCTCATTTTCCCAGCCTAAGCCTGTTTTTTGGGGGTGCTTCCTAAGCTTTTGGGACACTCCCACAAGGATCTCAGTGTGTGAGGCTCTGTTCTCCCTCCTGGTCTGTGAATGACCATATGCGCCCCGCTCTGCCACGGGGCTGAGGTGGGGGCGGCCCTGCTGTTCTATGGGGGGGGCCTAGAATGCAATCAGGATCTGAATGTGTTCAGAGCCCCAGAGTCCTGTTCCAGGGGCAGAGGACAGAGCTCTGCAGTCTCTCTTCACTCCCCTTCCTAGGTTCAATGGGCTCATGCCCTGGGGGCTCCTGCTTACCAGCTTGCCTGTTTCTGGGTTGTGCTGGCTATGCTGTTGGCTGTGTCCCCTGAGAGCTGAGCTTCATGTGCTCCCTCTGGCAGAGGTTCTGCCCACTCAGGTTGTGCCTGGTGCTCCCCGGGGTGCAGCTCAGGAGACTCCCTTGCTGCTGTGAGCTGGGGCTGCCTTCAGGAGGCTGAAGTTCTTTTGCTCTGGCGGGCTGCCCCTCCAACCCCAGGGAACAGAGCCTTTCTGCTCTTTTCCAGGTTACCTTGAGTAGGAGAACTGCCTCACTGGGTCCCTCTGTGGGTTCTGTTTCTCGAAAATTTAGTTAGAGTCCTTAGTTTATAAGTTTTGAGAGAGCGCCTAAGAGATGCTCCTCTCTTGTTGCCATCTTGGCTCCACCCCCTTGAGATGTAAGACTCTTTCCCAGGACTCCCCCTTCCTTCCTGCCAGGGTACCCCGGGTGTTCCTTTCTGAAATCCTAACTAGGTGGGAACTGCCTTGAAACAGAGACATGGTACTGGGACGTCATTTCTTTCTCTGTTTAAATGTAAACAACTCAGCAGGTGGGGATGTCCCCTGTGAGGGTCTTAGTTATAGTCACTGGGCTAGTTTGGATCTTCACTTCTCTTAGTACTCATCTTCATGGGGATCTAACATTCCCCAAATACCCCAGATCCTCCACTGGGATGTGCCTACAAAAATTTGAAACAAATGGACCCCCAACTTGTACAATGATCTCAATATAAATTGGATAATGGGGAGACTTGGGCACCTGAGGGACTTTTGATTATGCCACCTTTACTGATCTAATCAACATGTCAGAGGCAAGGCAAATGGAGTGAGATTCCATATGTCCAACTGTTATTTGAAGTAAGCTGGCCCCCTTCTCTATGTAAAACCATCTCCACTATCCTAATTATTCTTCTCCATCAACCAGAACCTCCTCAAACAGGTACAGACCTCTCAGCCCTTCTCCAACTCCTCCAATCCCACTGCCTTCCCCCTCCTCCTCGTCTTCTACCTGACTCCACCTCGGGTCTTTCACCAAGAGTGGTCCCAACATCTATTCTTCCTCCTGTCTCAGATAATTTACCTTCTTCAACCCCTTTCACCTCCTTTTCGGGCTTGCCTTCGTCCCCATCTTGTACTTCCTCTTCATAAAATGACAGGTCCCAAGGGCGAATCCATCAAGGTCTATGACCTTGGTCAGATTGAAAACCACCTTGGTTCCTATCCCACTGATCCCTCTCAATTTTCTAAAGAATTTAATTATCTTATTGTATCCTTTGATCTGACCTGGAGAGATCCTTGTTATTTTTTCCAGTTGAATGACTGTTGATGAGAAGAAAGGGTCTGGAAAATAGATAATCCTGGAGGGATACCTGCCATCCCTCAAGGAGACCCTAAATGGGACTACCAGCATTCTCAGGATTTACATGCTAATGACAGCATGATTGCTCGACCAATGACTGGCCAGCAAACTGCAGCTGTGACAGCTGTCAGCTTTGATAAAGTCAAGGAGGTTTCACAGGGCCCCAGTGGAAACCCCAAAGCATTCCTTAACAGCCTTCAAGAGGCTACCAAATAAATGAATCTTAATCCTGAATATCTTGAAGGGTTTATTTCCCTAAATATCTACTTCATTTCTCACCCAGCCTCTGAAATCTGTAGAAAATTGAAGAAGTTGGAGGTGGCCCCCAGACACCTCTAGAAGATCTGGTCAATGCAGCCTTCTCATCTTTAATGATTGGGATGAAGAGAGCTACATCCCAGACCAGATCTCTCCAGATGTTAGCTTCTGCCATTATTGGGATGACCAATGACCTTCCTGCTCTCTTGGGTTTGGCCATGGATGACTGACAGTGCCCAGGATCTGCCTTGGCTCTCAAACTCATCATGCAAGCAGAAACTTGGCTAACTCTACAAGTGGCAGGTAAGGCAACATCTTTTCTCCTAGACACAGGGGTCACCTTTTCTGTCCTCCTGCCCAGAATATAAAGAACCTACATAAAACTTATTTATTTCAATTATGTGGATTCAGGGACTCACCTCTAATCGTCTAATTACTCCTCTTTTACCCTGTCTTGTTGGGGCTCCCATTTTTACTCATCCCCTTCTGGTAGTTGCCAGCTGTCCTACACCTATTGGGCAGGGATATCCTCTCCCATAACTAATACTGGTGTAATCATTAAGATCCTCCTCTCCTTTAGGGGTGATCCACTGTAAGGCCATCAGAGCATGTCCACCTCTGTGGCAACTGGGAATGAGAAGGCTGACCAGGTGGCCAAAGAGGCTGCATGCCATATACATGCCATATACACAGCTTTAGTTAGCTACCTGGCCTTCCCTGAATCCAGACAAAATAAGCCTCACTCTAAAGGGGCCCTGGCTGCCTCAGATGGGCCACCTTCTCCTTCCCCAGAAACAGGCACTTTTCTTTCTCACTTTCATGATTCCCTCCATGTAGGACATAATACCCTCCTACAGTTCTTGTCCCCATTGCGGAGGACTCTTGCTCTCTGAAACCCTCCTGAGCCCCTTACCAAAGACTGTCATATCTGCAATTGTACCTCCCCTCAAAGGGGCCTCCATATTCCCCCTTCTTTCCCAATCCACCAAGCTTGTGGGCATGTCCCTGGCCAAGACCCATGACAGTCCTAGCTTTCCCGGGTTCTCTCTCACTTTGGTACAGGGAGAGGAATGGGTTTGCTCCACTCCTCTCTCCATCTTGGTATATGCTTGAGAGGAGATGGGATCGGCTTCTTCTGTGGGAACCCTATATTTCTTTGTCTTCCCACCAACTGGACAGGAATTTTTTCCCTGGTCTACCTCTCATCCCCCATTGAGGTAGCTCTTAACCACCACTTCCTTCCCATCACCCTCAAGTCATATGCAAGGTACCTGGCTCCCATCCCTTTCTCAGCAGTTATAGGCATCCTTTCTGCTGTGGACATGGCGGTAGATGGCATCACATCTTCTCTGTATTACTTTTAGCAGCTATCACAAGACTTTCAGGAAAGTCTTGCTGACATAACCAAAAGCCTCCTAAAAATTCAAGGTCAATTGGATTCCCTAGCCACCATAACCATACAAAACAGTAGGGGCCTGGACCCACTGACTGCTGAGAAGGGGGGCTTCTGTTTGTTCCTGGATGAAAAATGCTGTTTCTATGTTAATAAGCCTGGATTGGTTGGAGATGCTCCAAAAAGCCTGGCTGATAGAGCCTCATATATTAGGGAACAATCAGCTGACTCCTGGTCCAGTGGGCTTCAGTTTTCCCACATACTCCCTTGGCTCCTTCCCATTATTAACCCCACTAATCATGGTCTTGTTGGCTCTCTTCTTAGGTCCTCCTTTGTTTCAGATGCTTACATCCTTCACAAAATGGTGAACACTGCAACATCTCAGATGGCCCAATCCATGATGCTATTTTAGGCCCAAGGATACCAATAGTTCCACCCTTTACCCTTTGCTGTACCTCATGACATGTACCTCATGCCTCCACTCAGCTAGAAGAACCAACCTTCAACCCCAATCCCCCATTAGTAAATTAAAACAAAAAGACTGGAATATTGAATCCAGGCCTGGGTTTCATTCTTGCCTGGCTATTGATTATCCTTTCCCACGGACATGCATCCTAACCTCCATAGAAACTTCAAACACCCCCCAATTCCATCTTGGTGACCCCCCCCCAAACAAAACACATCCTCCATGGATTTCCCAATAGTTCACAGTCCTATAGAAACTAAACCTCTCTGCCTCCTATATCTCATACCCTATAAAAGGACTTGCTCTCCCCACCACGCACAGCTGGAGTCTGCTCCTTCCTTCCTGGAGTCAGCCCATCCTTCCTTACCTCAACAAACAGCTTTGCATTCACTTCCTTGTGTAGTGCCATCTTCCTTTTTTACTGAGGGTTCATCTTTTGACCGAATTTCATTGTTCAACTTTTGATCCTTCACTAAGGATGTTTGATCCAATTATATATGCATTGAGTTACCAAGGACTAATTTGATTTTGCTTTAATCATATCCCAGCTTTGTCTCCCTTTAGCAGAATTTCACAATAAGAGCAAGGAGCCAGTGAAAGACATGGATGTATGTATGATATGCTCTGGTACCCTCTGGTGTTTCCCCTCATTCTGAAAAGACAAATGCTACCTGGATTGGGAAACTACCACATGATGTGTACCAGATACTCTGATTCCAGAGTTATGGAATATTATTTTGTTATCCACACTTCTCTGTATTATGATTGTTGTTTTTCCTTTCCACTACTGGTGTATGTATATCCCAATAGGCTGACTGAGTGTATCAAGGAAAAGACTACAAGATGAAGACCTTCATTTTCTCTTCAAGTGGACAAGGCCTGTCTTTGATGACTTCTGGCCCCCTCCCCACCCAGTGCTTCTGTATTTGCTTGTCCTCTTGTTTGTCATCTACAGCCATTGATAAATGTGACCCTTGTGGCTATCCCTTGGTCATGTCCTAATTACTCCTTACTGCCCAAAGATTCTCTAGACCCTTCCTCTACAATATTGCTCAAAACATCTGACTCAAATCAAAATTCTAACTTCTCTTCCACATCCTGTTTCCCTAGATCAAGCCTTCATCTCCTTCCTATCCACAAGCCACCACTGACCTTCCTGCATGCCCTACATCACCCCTCCTTAGTGGGGGACAGTCACTGAAGACTGGGCCATCGCCTCCATTCCTTTTGCAACTTGAAACCCCATTATGGTGTGTTGTTAGAAGTAGTAGCTAGAGATCCTCCAAGCACATGTATGATTAGCAACACGCTTGTCCCCTCATTGTCCAGAGATGACAATCTAATCCATCTCCAAGTCTTTGTAGGCAAGGGACTTGCAGTTGCTCTCCCACCTAACAGACCCTAATCTCTAATTGACCCTAATCCCCCCAAATTACAACAAAAGGCTGGAATGTTAGATCCCAGCCTGGTTTCACACTTGTTCAGAGGAGACAGTTGAGAATCATTTCCTGAGGAAAGGAATCTAACCTCCATAGAAACTCCAAACAATGCTCAATCTCCAGGGAGACCCCAAAGGACTCTCAATTCCAATACCACTCTGCTGCCTATATCCCATACCCTATAAAGGCATGCTCTCCCCACTATTCACTGCTGGAGTCTGTTCTGACCCCAGCTCACCACTATTCCTTCCTTCAATAAACACCTAATAAACATTCCATCCAATAAACAATAAGCATTCCATTTGCCTCAACAGCCTTAAACCACAGGTTTTCTGTTCTCATCTTTTCATCTTTAGATCTTTCACTTTCCTCCCATATTTCCAGTTCTTCTGAACTGAAGCAAGCTTCCACATGGCTGAGACACACATTTCCTAGGAAGTTCCTTTGAGAGAATCAGTGAGTCTCTACTTGGAGAAGAGTGAACCAGATATCACAAAGAACTGTATTAGTGGGGACACAGCCTACGGTTATCACAAATAACCATAACTAGTGTGTAATTGGCTAAGTGTTGCAAAAACTATTGAATTATGTGAAATTTGTTTATGTATTTTGACCTTAATTTGGCAGTTTGATTATTAAAGAAATTAAAACCAATCTATTATATATAAAAATCCAAATGAATCCTAAATTTGGCCTGAAAAAGGGACTTTGAGTTACTGAAAGTTTGGAAAATTTGGATCTTTTCTGTCTTTTCAGATTGATTGTATTTTTATATTTTTTGCTCAGAAAAATCTTTGTCTTGTATCATGTTTAATGATTGTAGATTCTTCTACCTTGAAAGATTTCTAGGGAGAATCTGTAGCCTGCCAAAAAGACCTCTAAATAGATGCCATTCTGGTAATGACCACCCCAGTGAGGGAGATCAGAAAACTTAAATAGCAGTAAGGGGAGGGGAACAATATGCAAAACAAGAATAGACAAAACCTTAAGCTTCCCTGAAGACCACCCTGTAATTTGATATCAAAGAATATCATCCTTCTCCAAAACTATCTTGCCTGAGGGAAGTAACATTTTTTTAATGAGTTTAAATACCAGGAAGGCAGGAAAAGTTCTCCTTTCCAAATCTAAAAGAGGAGGACACAATTCTTTCCTGGATTAAATGAGGACATGTTCCATTGCTCACAATAGTGAAGAAAATCAACCTTTGACCAGGAATAAAGTTATAAAAACTTATAATAACAATTATTATTATTGTCATTATGCTTTGACATACTAAAACATCTTAGTAGTTTTTGAAAGTCTTAAGATTAAGAAAACTGAAGATTAATCATTAACAGTTTAGAGATTGGGGTGGCTAGATGGTGCAGTAGATAGAGCACTGGCCCTGGAGTCAGGAGTACCTGAGTTCAAGTCTAGCCTCAGACACTTAATAATTACCTAGCTGTGTGGCCTTGGGCAAGCCACTTAACCCCATTGCCTTGCATTATTTATTTATTTAAATGAAATGGCCCTTCTAGCTGTTAACCTAAAAAAAAAGAGTTTGGAGATTAATCTTTTTTTGGTTGCATTACTCTGAGCATGCTTAATAAACTTGCACCTATTAACTTCTCTACCCCAAGAGGAGCTTAGGGTTCATTATAATACTATGTGATGTATGTGGAGGCATGATCAGGGTGGGGGGGACATATTAAGGAGTAACATATAAGAGCCAAGGGGAGCCTGAGGGAGGGAACTGAGTGCTTCTAGGTGTGTCTGTCTCTGATGACCTCATCCTTCCTGCAGGAATGCATTAAAATTTTAAGTTACTTCATTTACCCTGGAATCTTTTGTTTTTCTTTTAAAGACATTTCTTCTTTTTTTTAGAAAGATTTTTATTTATTTTGAATTTTACAATTTTTCCCCTAATCTCACTTCCCTCCCCCACCCCCCACAGAAGGCAGTCTATTAGTCTTTACATTGTTTCCATGATTAAAATTGAATGTGCTGAGAGAGAAATCATATTCTTAAGGAAGAAAAATAAAGTATAAGAGATAGTAAAATTACATAATAAGATAATAGTTTTTTTAATTAAAGGTAATAATAGTCTTTGGTCTTTGTTCAAACTCCACAATTTTTTCTCAGGATACAGATGGTATTCTTCATCCCAGATACCCCAAGACTGTGACTGATTGTTGCACTAATGGAATGTTTAAAGACATTTCTAACAGAATGTTCTCAGAAAAACCTGGAAAGACTTACATGAGCTGATGCAAAGTGAAATGTATTGTGTGAGCAGCAGCATAATATAGGATGATCAGTTATGATTGACCTAACTTTTCAAGGCAATGTCGCCAAGACAACTCTGAAGGACTTATGATAAAAATGCTGCCCATCCCCAGAGAAAGAACTGATGGTGCCAGAATACAGATTGAAGCATACTTTTTTTTAACTTTTTTTTTCCTGAGAATTCATTTTTGGAGAAGGGGCTTTGTTTTCTTTTATGACATGACTATTATGGAAAATATTTTACACCTGGCATGAAGAGGCAGGAACAAAGTCTTTCAAACTGCATATAAGACCTAATATTTCCAGGATTCCTTGACCCTCTCCCCTTGAGAGAGGTGTGCCATTTATTAAGATGTCTTAATTAAAAAAAAACTAAGTATTCATGAGCCATTTATAGTGAAGACACTGGAGAGCCTTATAGTAGATCATGAGGGAGCTTAGATGGAACTATTTGTCTGAATTCTAAATATTATATTGGACTTTTTCGATGTAATAGTTTTACTACCCCCCCATTATTTATTTATTTTAAATGAAATGGCCCTTCTAGCTGTCAAATTTGTCTATTGAAATTCTGTCATTTTTTTAAAAGAACTGTTTGGGCTATATGGGCTGTTAGAAATGTTGACTCCCCTGTAAAAGCTGAAATCTTGAAGGTAGGGATTTTATTTGTTGGTTTTTGTATCTTACCTAGTACAAGTGCCTCCCTTTTAATAGACACTTATGTTTATTGAACCGATGACAGGAAATTGGAGATGCCATCAGAGAAAGCTTAAAGATCAGGGCTCATTTCTTAACAACTCATGACCGATCTCAGAGGTATTAAAGTTTCAGACTTTAATTCCCAAGCCTGCAAAGCTCACATATATTCTAGATTATAAACAGCTCATGGATTAAATGTCTTCTGGAGAGGGAGCTACTTAAGTACAGGCTGAATAACAAAGGTCAAGACAAGAATGACTGAGGCCAAGAGAAAGCCCTAAGAAATGCCTGGGCTTAGACCCCAGTGAGTTCAGCATGGAGGGGGATGTAGGTCAAATTTCTCTAGTCTTGCCCACTTTTGTGAAGGGAGGAGTCGGGGAAAGGGGGTCAAAGAGTGAACCCCCTCGGCGTGACTGGGGTCAGGTACAGGAAGATTGAGAGTCAGAAAGCTGGATGAGGAGTAGAGGGATGGGCTGAGGTTGCTCCTTTTTTGTGAATTTACGTTAACAATGGAGAGTTATATTGAATTTTCACTGAGAAGGAGGTTTTTGCCGAATCATTTACCCAAATGAGGCTCACAGAAAATATTAGGCAAGCACAGCCAATTACTATTTCCTTAATATTAAAAAGCTAACATATTTCTCAACAGAATGATGAATCAATGAATCAATGAATGAAAAGTATTCAACTCTTTCATAAAACCTTCCCTGATTCTTCTGATCAGAAATGATTCTGGGCTCCAGTCATTTCATTGCACTTTTAGTTTAATACCTCGCTTAAATTCAAGAACCTTTTCGTAGTCCTTATTCTGCCCCAACCTTTCCTGCAGCATGTGACCCTACTGACCAACCCCACTTCTTTTGATTTCTGTAACACTTCTGTCTTCTGATTCTCTTCTTTTTCTATCTGCCATGATTCCTCCTCCTCCTCATCTTCCTCCCCCTTTTTAAATGTAAGTTGCCCCCAAGGCTCTTTACTGAGTCTTCTTTTCCCTCTCCACTCTCCATGGGTGATGTTATATCTTCCCATGGGTTTAATTATCATGTCTATTTTGATTATTCCAAAATCTATACAGTCAGCTTTAAATTTTGAACTTAACTATTTCCCCACATCTCCAATCACCTGCTAGATATTTCTACCTGCTGAAATCTCTAACAACATATCTGAAACCAAACTCCTATTTCCTGACCTGACTCTTTTTTAAACTTCCCTATTTCTGCTGATGGTATCACCACCTTCTGGATCATCCAAACTTGACATTTCAGGACCATGTTGTTTAATCCAACACTTGTTCATCTTTTACTGTATGCTTTGCAGACAATGTCATTTGGGACAGAAACAGAATTGTAACAGTCTCTATTCTCAAGGAACATTTTGTGGAAAGGATACGATGGGTAGCCAGATAGATCTGAAACAAGGCAATTTGAGGAAAGAGAAAGAATGCTCATATTAGAATCCAAGAAGAATGTGGCCCTTTAACTGACCCTTGAAGACAGTAAGCCTCTGGAGGGCAGTGATTGTCATTTTTTAATCTTTGCATTATATGGACCTGGTGTAGTGGTCACTTTGATGAATTAATGAAAAACAGAAGAAACTTGTGTGGTATTAGTAACTGGATCAGGTACAACACAAGAAGTTCCTTGGGGCACGACTGAGTAGGCATATGAGATAAGGAACCAGTACATTGCAGCCCTGGTGATTTGTGCAAATGCGTCAAAGTGGGTGATGTGATATCAAGTCCAGAGAAACCTGAACAAAGTTTTTTAGAAGACTGGAGAGGACTTTGAATGCCATAAGGGGTTTGTATTTTATCCTACAGATATTTTTTTTTGACAATTAAGAATTTATTTATTTTTCCAACTAAATTATGGGAAAGAATCAAGTGTTTTGCTTTCACAAGGGGGAGTCTCACAAATGTCTGTGAGGATAATACATTACAAAAGCCAGGATGTCTGGTCTTTGTGGAAACCCAAGAGATGCCAACCTGTTTACAAGAAGGAGAGATCGAAGAAGTCATTAAAGAAATAACTTTGCAGGTGAGAGTCTGTGTTATTGTCCTTTGCAGCTGCTCAAGGAGGTAGCTGTTCTTGCTCATTAGTATAATGAGCAGGGCAGGGAAAACATATGGGGGCAAATTTATCATTAGATTGTGACCCCAGTCACAGTTCTTAGATTGGCGCAAAGGGAGAGGTACAAGCCTTTCAAAGTGTATTTAAGACCTAGCATTTTCGGGATTCGGCTTCCCCTTTCCTTTAGAGAGAGGTGGTCCTTTTAATATGATGCCTTAATAGAAGCCATTTTAATCACTCTGGACTAAGTATTTATGAGCCATATATAGCATACATGAAAAGGAAACTTACATTTTTCATTTGAATTTTATATTTTTCCTTCCTCCCTCCCTTCCCTCCCCAATCAACATAGACCCTATGTATTTAATCATGTTAAACATAGATCCATATTATTTATTCTGTGAGAGAAGCATCAAATCAAAATGGAGGAAAAAACAAGAGAAAAAAAACAATTTATAAGACAACTTTAAAAAAATTGAAGTTTGCAGGTTTTGGTCTGCATTTAAACTCCACAGATCCTTCTTTGAATATGATGGTGTTTTCCATCATAAGTCTTTTAGAATTGCCTTTGATTATTGTACATAGATAATCATTTTGTTGTTAGTGTATATAATGTTCTTCTGGTTCTGCTCATTTCACTCAGCATGAGCTCTTGCAGGTCTTTCCAGGCTTTTCTGAAGTCCCATCCCTCATGATTTCTTATAGAATAGAGCTCCATCATATTCATATACCACAATTTGTTCTGCCATTCCCCAATTAATCTTACTTTTCAATTCTTTGCTACTACAAATAAATATTTTTTTGTACATGCGGATTTTTTACCCTATTTTGTGATCTCTTTGGGATATAGACCTAGTAGTAGTATTCCTACATCTAATTTAATTGGTTAATTAAAAAAAAACAAATTTATTTAGACCTACTTTGTTCCAGGGACTGGGATTGACATTGAAGCTAATTGGGAGCACTCACTACAGCAGTTTGAACAAGTATTCTTTGGGTGAATTCTAGGAGTCTAGAAATGAGAAGGAGACTTAATTTCTCTTATTTCAGTTCCTATATTTGGTAGCAAAAGCCACTCCAAAGGAGAGAGAAACTGCATTAGGCTTAAGGAAACCAAACGTAATGAACCAAATTCAAAACCAAATGTACATGTACCAATTGACAAAGCATCTAAAAAAAGAAAAAATTTTTGAATTGAAAAAGGCATATATAATAACACAATAATTATAAGAAACTTTATTATATGGCTTAATATAGGGTAGTGTACTGGGCAGACCAACAGCCCTGCAGTCAGGAGGACCTGAGTTCAGATACGGCCTCAGACACTTACCATTTACTAGCTGTGTGACCTTGGGCAAGTTACTTCACCCTGGGTCATCTCTAGTTGTCCAGAGTCCTCTCTGGCCACTGGACCCAGATGTCTCTGGAGAAGAAAGTGAGTCTGGTGACTTTGCACAGCATCCCCCTCACTCAAATCCAATTCTTATGCTTGTCATCACCTCCCTGATGTTTGGTCCTCTTTGAGAAAGGACAAATATCACCACAGAAGACCTTAATATTCCTCTCTTGGAGCCGGACTGATGGTCTATTGATTATGTTTGATGATTACTAAGACCCTTCCTTTTTTCAGCTAAATTGCTTTTTAGCAAACTCTGCTTTAGCTTGTATTTCTGAAGTTAATATTCTGAACCCAAGGTTAGGACTTAATAGATCTGACTCAGTTTTGTAACCTATTGCTAACTCCTTAGATCTTGATTCTAGGGAAGGGAAAGGAAAGGGAATTAGTATTTATGTATACCTACTATGTATCAGGTACTGTCTGTGCTAACCACTTAAATATTATCTCCTTTGATAACATCATCCAATGTGTTAGCTATGCCTGTTGGTTTTGAGTCCTGCACAAATTGAAAAGGAGATGGTACCATCCATATCCTTGACTAAGTTATTGAGAAAGGTGTCACACAGCCCAAGGACCAGCCTGGAGTCTGGAAGCCCTGAGTTCAAATCTAATCTCAGACACTAACAGTGTGACCCTGAAAAACTGTTTACTTCAGTTTCCTCATCTATCAAAGGGGGATAATAAAAGGACCCCTCTCTCAGAGCTGTTGTGAGGATTAACTGAGATAATGATTGTAAAGTGCTTAACATAGTGCCCAGGACATGGTAAATGACAGATAAATGTGATCTGTTAGGAGAAGTAGCAGTGGCAGTAGTGGTAATAGTGGTGGTGGTGGTAGTAGTAGTAGTAGTAGTAGTGGTAGTAGTAGTAGTAGTAGTAGTAGTAGTAGTAGTAGTAGTAGTAGTAGTGGTAGTTATAGTAGTAATAGAAGTAGAAGTAGAGGAGCAGCTAGGTGGCCCAGTGGATAGAGCACTGACCCTGGAGTCAGGAGGACTCCAGTCTCAGATTACTTAATAATTACTTAGCAGGGGGCAGCTAGGTGGTGCAGTGGATAGAGCACTGGCCCTGGAGTCAGGAGTACCTGAGTTCAAATCTGGCCTCAGACACTTAATAATGACCTAGCTGTGTGGCCTTGGGCAAGCCACTTAACCCCATTGCCTTGCAAAAACTAAATAAAATAATAATAATAATAATAATAATTACTTAGCTATGTGACTTTGGGCAAGTCACTTAACCCCAATGTTTTGCAAAAATAAAAAAGTAGTAGTAGTAGTAGTAGTAGTAGTAGTAGTAGTAGAAGTAGAAGTAGTAATAGTGATAATAGCAGTAACAGTAGTAGGAGTTGTAGTAGAGGTAGTAGGAGTAATAGTAGTGATATGATAGTAGTACTAGTGATAATAGCAGTAGTAGTGTGGTAATAGTGGAAGTAGTGGTAGTAGATAGTGGTTTTAATAGTAGAAGTAGTAGTGATAGTAGCAGTAGTAGTAGTAGTAGTAGTAGAAGTAGTGGTAATAGTGGTAAATAGTAGTGGTGGTGGGGGTGGCTAGGCAGTGCAGTGGATAGAGCACTGACCCAGGAGTCAGGAGTACCTGGGTTCAAATCCGGCCTCAGACACTTAATAATTACCTAGTTGTGTGGCCTTGGGCAAGCCACTTAACTCCATTAGCCTTGCTAAAACTAAAAAAAAAAAAACACCCCCCAAAACAAAAAAATATAGTAGTGGTGGTGATAGTTGTAGAGGTAGTAATAATAGTCGTGGTGGTGGTGCTAAGTAGTAGTAGTAGTAGAAGTGTTAGAAGTAGTAGTAATAGTGGTGGTGGTAGTAGTAATATTAGTAGGAGCAGTAGAAGTAACAGCAGTTACTCAGCATGTATAATATTTGCCATTTGAGTTCTCTCCTTGGTCTACTGAAGGGGCAGGCATTTTTCCTTAGCTGCCTTCTGGAATCAAAATCAATTATTATATTTAATAATTCAATAATTTTTGAGCCTGAGTTGTGTGTAATTCAATTTCCTGTTATTGCATGTCTTCTATTTGTTTCAATTGCTTTTTGAGATTTTATATTCTCCTTATGGACAGTTTTCATCACTAATTTTACATTGACACATTTTCATATCTTTTAATTTGTACTGAATTTTTTCACCCGATTTTCTACTTTGTTCAAGTTATTTTTTATTTAGTCTTGTGATGTTCTTAATGTGACTAATTTGTAGTTTCTTTGCTTGTATGATTTATCCACCTTTTGAGATATCTTTTTTTTTTTAGGTTTTTGCAAGGCAAATGGGGTTGTGGCTTGCCCAAGGCCACACAGCTAGGTAATTATTAAGTGTCTGAGGCCGGATTTGAACCCAGGTACTCCTGACTCCAGGGCTGGTGCTTTATCCACTGTGCCACCTAGCTGCCCCTTGAGATATCTTTTGAGGTTGTTTCTGCCAACTCTTGTTTCTGGTATTTTGTTGATCCAGTTATTCCACAGTATTTTAAGATTATATCTACAACTGAACCTCAAAACTCTAGGTTTCTATGAATTAGGAATATAAATTCCATTTTACTCATCCACCCATGTAGAGGCATGATTCATTAGAATGGAATTTATGCATTCAATCCATGACTTTGAAGTTTATGCTGGGGTTCACAGAATTAGGTTCCTTTTCTCCCCTATTTGGTTTTGGAAATAGTAGAACAAAGGTGTTATGTAGTTCCCTATAGCTGAGTTCCCATGCAAGCACTAACCCTAACCAGTCAACAAATATTTGGTGAATGTCTGCTCTGGTTGAAGGATTGTAATCTGGACAATTTTAATTTCACCCCACACAAATAATGAAAAAATAAAATAGACTCCAAACCCATAAAGGACCAACAGAATACAGAAGGTCAAAAAGCAGTGTTTTCTCTCTGATGAGTCCTATCTTTCCCCTAGGGACTTCTTCACTTCTCCAATCAATAATCCCCAACATTTCATTGTTATGCTTACTATGTGTTAGACACTACAGTCAAGTGCTGAGGATAAAAAGGAGGGCAAAAATATTGCATCTGATCTCAAGGGGCTCTCATTCCAATGGGTGGAGACAGACTAAGAAAACTATGTAATACAGATATATTCAGTGTATATGGGAGTTTGAAAATGGTGGAATTTTAGCTGGGACTTGAAGGAAAGAGAACTGGAAGATGGAGGTAAGGAAAGGGAGTATTCTAGTCATGAGGGACTGACAGTGAAGATGCCCAGATTTGGGAGGATTTTTCTCTTTGTCTGTAGAAGTAATAAGGAGGCCCTGGAGGAACATGTGGGTATGTATGAGATATGGTTTCAGACTCATAGTAGTAGTTCTCAGATTTGTAAAGTTCATTGATAAGTTCTGCGTACATATCTTTGCAAGACAGCAAACTTCTCTATGGGTAAAAAATGTATCTTTTCACAGAAAATATAGTTACATATTCAGACAATCCAAGATTCAATAGCAAGACATAAGATAAAGCCACAAAACCATCTGTATTTTAATACAGCTCTATGAAAAAAATATAGTTCTATGAATCTTTTAAAAGTGAAATACTATTTACAACAATGGGCAAATGCAACAAATATTTGAGTGTTATCTCTTTTATTTATTTATTTATTTATTTATTTATTTATTTATTTATTTAAGGCAATGGTATTAACTGACCTACCAAGGTCACACAGCTAGGCAATTATTAAATGTTTGATGTCACATTTGAACTGAAGTCCTCCTAACTCCAGAGCCAGTGCTCTATGCACTTTGCCACCTAGCTGCCCCCATTAACTTATCTTGATAAGAAAGCCTTTAATTAGAAACCAACAACCACAATAACCATAAAGTGATTTTGAAGGAAATGAAGATCTAAATAATTATAACTCTCTCTCAAGGACATGAGATAATGCCTATATAGCAAAATTGTGATTTTTTTTTTATCAGAATTATTTCCCATATTACTTTTCAACTCTTGGTACTCTAAGGCATGACTCTTCCTAGTTAGGGTTCCAGGAAATATTCTATGGATCCACACTCCTTAAACTTATTACCATTCAGCCAGTAAAAATAATTAACTCAAACTAATTTTATAAGATGACATACTAAAAATTGTAATTATGCAACATCCCCTCCCTATAAAACCTTCTCCCATTAAAAAAGAGCATCAGTGGGAAGAGTGAGAATACACTGAACATGTAGTGAAGGCTTTTTTCTGTCTTTAGTATTACAGGACCTGGGGAGATTTCTTTGGGAAGGCTCAGGTAGCTGGGCTCCCTGGCATTGACTTTTTTCTGATGCTCAGTTCCCAACTTCCAGGACTCATTCTCTTTTGACTCCATAGATTTCACTTTTCTCTACAAGGCTTCCAGCTTTGGATCCTGCCTCCCCACAGTGTGCCCTAACTTATGAAGTCCCTACTCTATGCAGAGGGTTGTTCTAGGATCTGTTGAACAACACAAATAAAACATCTTCCTAATGGGATTGAGAATAGGGAGTAGGATACAAATGTACATAGATTCAATAAATACAAAGTCTGTACAAAATTATTAAAGTCATTTCAGGAGGGAGGCAGGACTAACAACAGGTTAGGGGAAAGATGAGGAAAAGCCTTGTATGAATCAGAATCTGCTTCCCCCCTGCAAACTAGAGACCAGGGAGAGTGCCTTCAGTACATGAAGGAACAGTCTGTATAGAGCCATGTAGGTGAGAGATGGAATGCTATAGAAAGAGAACAGAAGCACTCGCTGATTGGTATATTCTAGAATATTCCAGAAATGGAATATGAACACAGACCAAGAAAGTTAGTTGGGAGCCAGATTGTAGAGAGATTCCAAAATTAGACAGAGGCTGCTTTAGAAGTTATAGGTGACTACAGCTTTTTTGAGTGAAAGGGGGTAGAACTGTTTTTGGATTCATAATTCAATATGGAAAAGTCTCATGATAGGACTATATGGTAAACTTGCAATCTTAGTGGAACAAGTGATCAGAGATTAAAGAAGTTTCAATTAAAAAAGATTTCACCAATGTATGGTTCTCAGGGTTTTTCCCTCTTGATCAGATACTTAGTTGTAGTACTGATATTTAACTCTTTTAAGGAAAAAAGTTTCTGTTTTTTAATACCCTTAAAATCCCTTTTTTGGGGGGGGTTAACTTATCTTTTTATCCTTTTTTAAATTTCTCTTTCCATACCCTTAAAACCCATATCCTTTTTTATTTTTTATTTTTTTTTCAAAATCAATCACTCCTTTATTGTGACACTAGATCAAAACTATCCACAATCTCCTGGATTCTCCATTCTCTCATGAAGCCACTGGGGAAGGGACTTGTACCAGAGCCAGAGCCTCAGGTGGTGCCCAAGTGCATGGGGGGGCAAGTGAGCTGGGGGGGGGGCTGGAAACAGCAGCGCCAGGAAATGCTGGTGGGGGAGTCTGGAGAGGCCAGAGGTGGCTTGAGGTGGTAGAGGACCTTCCGCTGCAGGTGGTGTTGGATCTCACCTGGGCGCATCATGAGCTGCGGACCTTGTAGATGGCACGCTCCGGGTATTTCTGCTTGGTGAAGTCTTGCACGATGCTGTGCTCGGAGACCTGGGAGCCGATGGCAAAGCGGCGCTGGAGCTGCTTCTCGAGGCGCATCAGCATCTCTTGGTCTTGTGGCTGGTGAAACCCTCCACCCCCTGCCAGGGAGCCGGACAGGGCGGCGTGGAGCGTGGACAGCTGGAACAGGCCTCCGTGGCAAAGGGCTGCAGCTTCATCTGGCTCAGAGACTCAGAAATGCGGGCGATGGCCTCCAGCTGCCGGACTGCGATGGGGATGCCGGGCGGCGCTCGCTCTCACGGTCACGTTCACGGCCCCGCTGCGCATCAGGATGTAGCGGTTCTTCAGCCTCTCCGCAGCCCCCTCACACAAGCGGGGTCCGCACTTGGGATGGACAGTAGGCGATGAACTTCAACTTCCCCAGCTCGATCTCACCCTCCGCAGCCTCCGTCTGGGTCTGCGCACTCACATGCAGGGTGATGACGGGCTTGGCCAACGTCAAGTTTCTCTCTCTTCATTGTGCTCGTCCTTGACAATAAAGATCATGTCAAAGCGACAAGATGGTGGGCATGAAGTCAATATTGTCCTCGCCTTTGGTCTCATCCGAACGGCCAAACACGGAGTTGGCCGCGGCCAGCACAGAACAGCGGGAGTTCAGGGTGGTGGTGATGCCGGCCTTGGCGATGGAGATGGTCTGCTGCTCCATGGCCTCGTGGATGGCCACTCGGTCGTCTTCTCGCATCTTGTCAAACTCATCAATACACACGACACCACCATCGGCCAGGACCATGGCCCCTCCTTCCATGATGGAATTGCGGGAGGCTGGGTCCCTCATCACGGAGGCTGTGAGGCCGGCCGCACTGCTGCCCTTTCCAGAGGTGTACACCCCAATGGGGGAGCACCTCTCCACAAACTTCAGAAGCTGAGACTAGGCTGTCCCAGGGTCCCCCAGCATCAGGAGCTTGATGTCTCCTTGGCATGTGAGTCCATCTGGGAGTCTCTTATGGGAGCCCCCAAAGAGTAGGCAGGCAATGGCCTTCTTCATGTCCGTGCCCCCAAAGATGGAAGGAGCAATGCTCTTGGAAATGACCTCATAGATGTTGGGCATGGCTGCCAGGTGGTGGAACTCTTCATCCTCTTGTGGGGTCATGGCTCCAGCAAAGCTTCAGCCTGAACCATCAGTGTCCACCTGGATGCCCAGGACATGGATGTAGGAACTCCAGATGCCCACGCCCACTCAGTCTCAGCCCTTGGTCGAGTTCATTTCAAACTTCTTGATAGAATAGATGCTCATAATGGTGACTCAATTGCCAGGAACAACCTTGTCACATAAGTATCTGTCACAATAGAGCTGCATATGCTGAGGCATCTCTCTATGGGGCACGGCATCTGGGCACTCCTGAAGCTTCAGGGTCTGGAAGTCCACACACTTGCACTTGTCAGGCATGATGAAGTATGGGTCCAAGGGGCACTTGGGGCATCCAGCTTGATCCGTGGTGCACTTCCTGGGCAGAGCATAGCCCTCCAGGCCTGGGCACACACTGATGTTGTTGATAGTGTTATGGCAGCTGCAGCACTGGATGGTGATGCAAGTAGCCTTGGAGTGAACCGCTGTGGCCGCTATGATGATGCCTGGGATCTTCACCAAGTGGGACATCATGTCAGACTTTAGACTCCGAATGTTAGCGGGGCTGGCATCAGACTTCAGCATGACCTGGATGTCCTGCAGGGTTTCCTCCCCCTCGGGCAGTGGTCGGGTCACCTCATCAGCCAAATCCTTGGCTGCCTCCTCCAACAGCCTCAGGTGCTCAGCTGGCTGCTTATACAGGTAGTCGGCCAGGTCCTCGTCAAAGCTGACCAGGTCCTCCATCTCCACCTCAATCCAGTATGTGCCCAGGTTGTAATGGCCTTTGAGCTCATCTCTGTACTTGAAGGTGAAGCAGGTGCGGTTGGTGCCCACACGGTACTGGTGCAGGAACTCCTTGAAGTGCCACTGTAGCTGCGCCTTGCGGGCCTGGCCCTCCTCGGTGCCAGGCTCATCCCTGAAGCTGTCGCTGTAGAAGACCCCAGGGTTGTCGAAGCCAGACATGGCTGCGCACAGGAACTGTACCCTTTTTTTAAGGAAAGATTTTATTTATTTTGAATTTTACAATTTCCCCCCATTCTTGCTTCCCTCCCCCCACCCCCACAGAAGGCATTCTGTTAAGTCTTTACATTGTTTCCATGGTATACATTGATCTCAGTTGAATGTGATGAGAGAGAAATCATATCCTTAAGGAAGAAAAATAAAGAGATAAGAGCAGAATTGCAAAAATAAGAGATAGCAGAATTACATAATATGGTTTTTTTCCCTCTAATTTGAAGATAATATTCTTTGGTCTTTGCTCAAAGTCCACAATTCTTTCTCTGGATACAGATGGTATTCTCCATCGCAGATAGCCCTAATTGTTGCACTGAAGGAATGAGCAAGTCCATTAAGGTTGATCATCACCCCCATGTTGCTGTTAGGGTGTACAAAACTTGTTTAAAAGAAGAAATATGATGTATCAGATAGAGTATGACTCTTGGAATAAAAAGATTTGAGTTGAAATCCTGAGTCTGACACACACTTGTCTAGGTCAGTTAACTGCTTGGTTATCTAGTATAGGGCAACTAAGTCCAAGAGTAACATCTCCCAGATGACTAGCACTGCATCCAGTTACGTGAGCAAATTCTGTGGAGGAAGGGCTCTTCATCACCTCCATGACGAAGTGCAAACCAACTACCACCAATGGGGGGAGGGAAGCCAAACTTAGCTGAAACACCAAGATATCCCAAAGGAGAGAATAGTATGTCCCATATATAGTTCAAATCATTATTTTCACCTCAACCATTACTTCCCTCAGTTCTGAACAGGGATTTCCCAGGACCCTGGGCACAAGAGCTCCAGAAATATTGTGGACCCTTAGACCATTGGTCTAGCTTCTAGTTTGATTCTTGAAAGCTGAAGAGCAACAACCCTTGTGGAAATGTGACCCAGCAACTGCTTTTGTAGCTCCTCCAGCACCTACATCATTAGTAGCTTTGAGTTAGAAAAGAAAGCTTTGGGGGGGTGGAGTCAAGATGGCGACAAGAAGGGTTTGAGTCTTAGGAGCCCTCTGATAAAACTCATAAACTAAGGACTCTAACTAAACTTTCGAGAGACAAAACCCACAAAGGGACCCAGTGAGGCAGTTCTCATACTCAAGGTAACCTTGAAAAGAGCAGAAAGGCTCTGCTCCCTGGGGTCAGAGGGGCGGCCCGCCAGAGGGGTGGCCCCCCAGAGGGAAAGAACTCCAACCTCCTGAAGGCAGCCCCAGCTCACAGCAGCGGGGAAGTCTCCTGAGCTGCACCCTGGGGAGCACCAGGCACAAAGTGGGGGATCAGCAGGGGACCTCTGCCAGAGCAAGCATGTGGAGCCCAGCCCTCAGGGCACACGTGGTCTTTCTGCAGCCCAGATCTGGAAACAGAAGCAGGCTGAGCTGGTAAGCAGGAGCCTCCAGGGCATGAGCCCATTGAGCTGAGGGAGGGGAGTGAAGAGAGACTGCAGAGCTCTGTCCTCTGCCTCTGGAACAGGACTTTGGGACTCTGACCACATTCAGATCCTGATCCCAGTCTAGGCCCCGCCATAGAACAGCAGGGCCCACCCACCTCAGCCCCTTGGCAGAGGGGGGCGTTTATGGTCATTCACAGACCAGGAGGGAGGACAGAGCCTCACACACTGAGACCCTTGTGGGAGTGTCCCAAAAGCTCAGGAAGCACCCCAAAACCAGGCCCAGGCTGGGAAAATGAGCAAGCAGAGAAACAAAAGGAAGACTATTGAGAAATATTTTGCAAATGAGCCCAAGGATCAAAATACTCAGTCTGAAGAAGAGGAAGCACAAGCTCCTGCATCTAAAGACTCCCAAGAAAAACAGAAATTGGCTGCAGGCTATGACAGAGCTCAAAAAAGACTTTGAAAATCAAATGAGGGAGTTGGAAGAAAAACTGGGAAAAGAAAGGAGAGAGATGCAGGAAAAACATGAAAATGAAGTCAGTAGCTTAGTCAAGGAAATCCAAAAAAAATGCTGAAGAAAATAGCATGTTAAAAACCAGCTTAGGTCAAATGGATAAAACAGTTCAAAAGTTATTGAGGAGAAGAATGCTTTAAAAAAGCAAAATTGGCCAGATGGAAAAAGAGATAAGAAAACTCTCTGAGAACAAATCCTTCAGACAAAGAATAGAATTCAGGGAGATTGATGAATTTACCAGAAATCAGGAATCAATACTTCAAAACCAAAAAAATGAAAAGTTAGAAGAAAATGTGAAATATCTCATTGAAAAAACAACTGATATAGAAAACAGACTTAGGAAAGATAACTTAAAAATTATTGGAATACCTGAAAGTCATGATCAGGAAAAGAGCCTTGACATCATTTTCAAAGAATTAGTACAGGAAAATTGCCCTGATATTCTAGAAGCAGAGGGCAAAATAGAAATGGAGAGAATCCACTGATCCCACCAAGAAAAAGATCCCAAAAAACCAACCCCTAGGAATATTATAGCCAAGTTCCAGAACTCCCAAGTCAAAGAGAAAATATTACAAGCAGCCAGAAGGACACAGTTCAAATATTGTGGAGCTGCAGTCAGGATCACACAGGACTTAGCAGCAACTACATTGGAAGCTCATAGGGCTTGGAATATAATATACCGGAAGGCAAAAGAGCTTAGAATGCAGCCAAGAATGAACTACCCAGCAAGGCTCAATGTCCTCTTCTAGGGAAAAAGATGGACTTTCAATGAACCAGAGGAATTTCAAATGTTCCTTTTGGAATGGCCAGAGCTGAACAGAAGGTTTGATCTTCAGATACAGGACTCAGGTGAAGCATGGAGATTGGAGGAAAGGGGGGGAAATATGAGGGACTTAATGAGGATGAACTGCATGTATTCCTGCATAGAAAAATGACACTGATAATACTCATATGAACCTTCTCAGTTAATAGAGCAAGTAGGAGTTTTATAGTTGAAGCACAGGAGAAAGCTGAATTCGAAGATAAAATATGGTGTAACAATTGAGTCAATAGAAAAAAAGGGAAATGGAATGGGAGAAAGAAAAAGGAGAGGGGAATAGTCCAAGATATTTCACATAATAAGATTTTTTTTTTTATTACAATGAGCTATTTCAATGACATGGAAGGGGGGAGGCAAGGGGGAATGAGGGAACCTTTGCTTTCATAAGAGATGGCTAGGAGAGGAAACAGCAAATATACTCAATGGGGTATAGACAACTGGAGTAAGAAGGAGGGGGGAGCAGGGGGAAGGGGTGGAGATGTGAATAAAGGAGGAGAGGATGGACCATGGGGGGAGAGTAGTCAGATATAAAACATTTTCTTTTTTACTTCTTGCAAGGGGCTGGGATTGGAAGGCCTGCCCGGGACCATAGGGCCAGGTGGATTCTGGGCCTAAGGAGTGGTATGGGGGCTCAGGGTTTCTTGGCCCCAGGACCACGGATTTGTCTGCTGCGCCACTCAGTGACACTATGGCAGAGTCAGAGTGAAAGGAGAGAGAAAATACGAGTACATGGTAGTGGAGAAATAAGAGAGGAGGGAGTTGTGATCAGCAATGGCAACGTTGGAAAAATATGGAAGTAACTTTTGTGATGGACTTATCATAAAGAATGTGATCCACCCGTGACAGAGTTGTTGGTGTTGGAACAAAGACTGAAGCACATGTTTTGTTATTTGGGGGAGGGTGCAGGGCAAGTGGGGCTGGGTGGCCTGCCTGGGGCCACATAGCAGGGTGATCTTGGGTGTCTGGGGCCGGATTTGGACCTAGGTGCTCCTGGCTCAAGGGCCAATGCTCTGTCCAGCCACCCCTACTATTATTACTATTTTATTTTATTTTATTTTGGGTCTTTTTTTTTCTTCTTTTTTGGTTTTAGCAGGGCAGTGGGGATCAGGTGGCTTGCATGTCACACGGCTGGGTGATTGTTGGGTTTACGTGGCTGGATATGGACTCGGGTGCTCGTGGCTCCAGGGCTGGTGCTTTGTCCGTTGCGCCACCTGGCCATACCTACAATTATTACTATTATCTTTTTTCAATTTTAACTTTTTTTCTCTCTACCCTTTACTTTTTTTTTGCCCAAGCAAGTCTATCTATATTCATGGGGGGAGGGGTATTTTGTTTACTTGTAAACAAGAATATTTTATTAATGTAAAAAACATTTGTACAAAATGAGAATAAAAATAAATTTACCTCTGAAGTCCTTAGCACTGTCAAATTGTTCAATAGCAGAAGCAAATTAAAGTTTTATCATTGAAAATGACACTAAAGAAGCACATTTTCATTTAGTTTATTGATGAAACCTAAGACTCCTGGGGAGGGGAGTTTCCATCTGACTCACCACTGAAACCATCTATTTATATCCTCTACCTATTAGAATGTGAGTTCCTTGAGAGGAGGGACTATCTTATTCTTCTATTTCTACCTTCAGTACTTAGCACAATGCTTTGCATAGAGTAGGCATTATTTCATTTTATTCATTCAATGCCCATATAATTCTTAAGGACTGCAAATAATAATTAAGTTACCAAAATTGTAGGTCCAGACCTACTACTGCTGCTGCTACTACTACTACTACTACTACTACCACCACCACCACTACCATACTACTACAACTTACCACTATTACTACCACCACCATCATACTATTACTACTACTACTACTACTACTACTACTACTAATTACTACTTCTTCTGAGAGGTGATAGTGGTGGAGAAGGGAGAGGTACTGGAGGCTTGAGGAAAGAAAAGTTTAAAAAAAGATTTTGTGGAGGTGATAAGGAATCATAAAACTACCTTGCTGAAGGTGAGGAGCTAGTTGAAGAACATGAATATGTAATAGAGTTAACAGGATTGTGAGACTTAATTCATCAGCAGATGAGTAGGTGTGGAAGGAGTAGATGGTGGAAATAAAGATTAAAATTTGGGAAGGGGTTAAGTGGCAATGTGAGAGAAGAGGAAGGGCTGATCAATAGTGTCAAATGCTAGAAAGGGGTCAAATAGGATAAGGTTTGAGTGAAGGTCCTTGGATTTGGCAATTAAAAGTAATTGGCAATCCTGAAGATAGAAGTTTCAGTCAAGTGATGGAGTAAGAAAGTCAGATTTTAACAGGTGAGCAAATGGAAATTGTGAAAAGGTGAAGACATAGGATGATGACTTTAGTGACTGGCAGGATAAAGGGAAAGCTTTTGTTTACTTTTTTTTAATCCAGGTCTATCCATATTACAGATAATGCTTGCTCTTGACTTTAGATAAATGCTACCTAAAATTTTAATAAAGACTCTATTGATTCCTATGCTTTCTTTTTTTACTTGTATATCCACTTTTTTAAAATTTATTTTTATTAAAGATATTATTTGAGTTTTACAATTTCCCCCCAATCTTGCTTCTCTTCCCCCCGCCCCCAGATAGCACTCTGTCAGTCTTTATTTTGTTTCCATGTTGTACTTTGATCCTAATTGGGTGTGATGAGAGAGAAATCATATCCTTAAAGAGAAGTCTAAGAGGTAACAAGATCAGACAATAAGATATCTGTTTTTTTTCCTAAATTAAAGGGAATAGTCCTTGCACTTTGTTCAAACTCCACAGCTCCTTATCTGGATACAGATGGTACTCTCCTTTGCAGACAGCCCCAAATTGTTCCCGATTGTTGCACTGATGGAATGAGCAAGTCCTTCAAGGTTGAACATCACTCCCATGTTGCTGTTAGGGTGTACAGGGTTTTTCTGGTTCTGCTCATCTCACTCCGAGTCAGTTCAAGCAAATCCCTCCAGGTTTCCCTGAATTTCCATCCTTCCTGGTTTCTAATAGAACAATAGTGTTCCGTGACATACATATACCACAGTTTGCTAAGCCATTCCCCAATTGAAGGACATTTACTGCATTTCCAATTCTTTGCCACCACAAACAGGGCTGCTATAAATATTTTTGAGTAAGTAATGTTTTTACCCTTTTTCCTCATCTCTTCAGGGTATAGACCCAGTAGTGGTATTGCTGGGTCAAAGGGTATGCACATTTTTGTTGCCCTTTGGGCATAGTTCCAAATAGCTCTCCAGAAGGGTTGGATGAGTTCACAGCTCCACCAACAGTGTAATAGTGTCCCAGATTTCCCACAACCCTTCCAACACTGATCATTATCCTTCCTGGTCATACTGGCCAATCTGAGAGGTGTGATTGGTACCTCAGAGAAGCTTTAATTTGCATTTCTCTAATAATTAATGAGTTAGAGCATTTTTTCATATGGCTATGGATTGCTTTGATCTCATCTGTAAATTGCCTTTGCATATCCTTTGACCATTTGTCAATTGGGGAATGGATTTTTGTTTTAAAAATATGACTCAGTTCTCTGTATATTTTAGAAATGAGTCCTTTGTCAGAATCATTAGTTGTAAAGATTGTTTCCTAATTTACTACTTTTCTTTTGATCTTGATTATATTGGTGTTATCTTTGCAAAAACTTTTTAATTTAATGTAATTGAAATCATCTAATTGGTTTTTAGTGATGTTCTCCAACTCTTCCTTAGTCATAAACTGTTTCCCTTTCCATAGATCTGACAGGTAGACTAGTCCTTGATCTTCTAATTTGCTTATAGTATTGTTTTTTATGTCTATGTCCTGTAACCATTTGGATCTTATCTTGGTAAAGGGTGTGAGGTGTTGGTCTAATCTAAGTTTCTTCCATACTAACTTCCAATTATCCCAGCAATTTTTATCAAAGAGGGAGTTTTTATCCCGGTGGCCTGACTCTTTGGGTTTATCAAACAGCAGCTTACTATAATCATCTCCTGCTTTTACACCTAGTCTATTCCACTGGCCCACCACTCTATTTCTTAGCCAATACCAAACAGTTTTGATGACTGATGCTTTATAATGTAATTTTAGATCGGGTAGGGCTAAGCCACCTTCTTTTGCACTTTTTTACATTAAGCTCCTGGCAATTCTTGACTTCTTATTTCTCCATATGAATTTACTTACAATTTTTTCTAACTTGTTAAAGTAATTTTTTGGAATTTTGATTGGTAGGGCACTAAACAGTTTAGTTTTGGTAGAATGTCATTTTTATTATATTAGCTCTACCTATCCATGAGCAGTTGATATTTGCCCAGTTATTTAAATCTAATTTAATTTGTGTGAGAAGTGTTTTATAATTGTTTTCAAAAAGATTCTGAGTCTGTCTTGGCAAATAGACTCCCAAATATTTTACATTGTCTGAGGTTACTTTATTGAATGGGATTTCTCTTTCTAGCTCTTCCTGCTGTTTCTTACTAGACATATATAGAAAAGTTGAGGATTTATGAGGGTTTATTTTATAACCTGCAACTTTGCTAAAATTGCTAATTGTTTCCAGTAGTTTTTTAGATGATTTCTTGGGATTCTCTAGGTAGACTATCATGTCATCTGCAAAGAGTGAGACTTTTGTCTCTTCCTTCCCAATTCTAATTCCTTTCTTTTTTCTTCTCTAATTGCTGATGTTAACATTTCTTTTTATTTTTTATTTTTTTAGGTTTTTGCAAGGCAAATGGGGTTAAGTGGCTTGCCCAAGGCCACACAGCTAGGTAATTATTAAGTGTCTGAGACTGGATTTGAACCCAGGTACTCCTGACTCCAAGTCCAGTGCTTTATCCACTGCGCCACCTAGCCACCCCAAGATGCTAACATTTCTAATACAATATTGAATAGTAGTGGTGATAATGGGCACTCTTGTTTCACCCCGATCTTATTGAGAATGCCTCTAGCCTCTCCCCATCGAATATAATGCTTGTTGATGGTTTCAGATAGATACTGCTAATTATTTTTAGGAACACTCCATTTATTCCTACACTCTCTAGTGTTTTTAATAGGAATGGATGCTGTATTTTGTCAAAAGATTTTTCAGCATCTATTGATATGATCATATGATTTGATAGGTTTGTTGTTGATATAATTGAGTATACTAACAGTTTTCCTAATATTGAACCAACCCTGCATTCCTGGAATAAATCCTACTTGATAATAATGTATTATCCTAGTGATGACTTGTTGTAGTCGTTTTGCTAAGATTTTATTTAGGATTTTTGCATCTATATTCATCAGGGAAATAGGTCTATAATTTTCTTTCTCTGTTTTAACTCTCCCTGGTTTAGGTAGCAGTACCATATTGGTTTCATAGAAAGAGTTAGGCAGAGTTCCATCTTTCCCTATTTTTCCAAAGAGTTTATATAGGATTGGAACCAATTGTTCCTTAAATGTTTGGTAGAATTCACTTGTGAATCCATCAGGCCCTGGAGATTTTTTTTTAGGGAGTTCAATAATGGCTTGTTGAATTTCTTTTTCTGAGATAGGGTTGTTTAGGTATTTAATCTCTTCTTCATTTAACCTGGGCAACTTATATTTTTGTAAATATTCATCCATTTAACTTAGATTATCAAATTTATTGGCACAGAGTTGGGCAAAATAATTTCAAATTATTACTTTAATCTCCTCCTCGTTGGTGGTGAGTTCACCTTTTTTCATTTATGATACTGAGAATTTGGTTTTCTTCTTTCTTTTTTTTAATCAAATTGACCAGAGGTTTATCAGTTTTATTGGTTTTTTCATAATACCAACTTTTGGTTTTATTTATTAATTCAATAGTTTTTTTTGCTTTCAATTTTATTAATTTCTCCTTTGATTTTTAAAATTTCTAATTTGGTATTTGATTGGGGATTTTTGATTTGTTCTGTAATTTTTTTAGTTGTATGTTTAGTTCATTGATTTCCTCTTTCTCCAATTTATTCATATAAGCATTTAGAGCTATAATATATCCCCTGAGAGTTGCTTTGAATGAATCCCATAGGTTTTGGTATGTTGTTTCATTATTATCATTATCTAGGATAAAATGGTCAATTCTTTCTATAATTTGTTTTTTGGTCCACTCATTTTTTAAAATGAGGTTATTCAGTTTCCAGTTTGTTCTGGGTCTATATCTCCTTGGCCCAGTATTGCATATGACTTTTATTGTACTGTGATCTGAGAAAGCTGTATTCACTATTTCTGCCTTTCTGCAGTTGATCATTAGGTTTTTATATTCTAGGACATGGTCAATTTTTGTGTAAGTTCCATGTACTGCAGAGAAAAAGGCATATTCCTTTCTATCCCTGTTCAGTTTCCTACATAAGTCTACCATATCTAATTTTTCTAACAATCTATTTACCTCCCTAATTTCTTTCTTGTTTTATGATTCGATTTATCTAGATCTGATAGCAGGAGGTTGAGGTCTCCCACTAGCAGAGCCTTGCGGTCTATGACTTCCTGTAGTTCTTTCAGCCTCTCCTCTAAGAATTTGGGTGCTATCCCACTGGGTGCATATATATTCAATATTGAAATGACTTTGTCTATGGTACCTTTTAGGTGGATAAAGTTTCCTTCCTTATCTCTTTTAATGCTATCTATTTTTGCTGCTGCTTTGTCTGAGATAAGGATTGCTACCCCTGTTTTTCACTTCAGCTGAAGCAAAATATATTTTGCTCCAACCTTTTACCTTTACTCTATATGTATCTCTCTGATTCAAATGGGTTTCTTGTAAGCAGCATATTGTAGGATTTTGGTTTTTAATCCACTCTGCTATTTCCTTACGTTTTAAGGGAGAGTTCATCCCATTCACATTCAAGGTTATGATTACTCATTCTTTATTGCCCTCCATGCTATCTATCTTCCCTCTGTTTGTATTTTCCCCCTTTCCCCCTTTTATCCATATTCCCCAGTATTGCTTCTGAAAACCACCCCCTTCAGTGTTTGCCCTCCTATATCACACCCTCCCCTTTCTTTCCCCTTTCCCTTTTTCCCTTCCCTTTCTTTTGTTTCCCTTATTTGCCCCATTCCCCTTCCCTTTCTCCATCCTCCCTCCCCTTTTAATACTTGAAAGGTTAGATGTTTTATAAGTTAACTGAGTATGTGTAGGTTGACTTTAAGCCAAATCTGATGAGAAGAAGATTCAGGTGTTTCTCCTCTGCTCCCTTCTTCCCCTCTATTACCATAGGTTTTTTTGTACCTCTTAGTGTAATGAGATTTACCCCATTCAATCCCCTCCCTCCTGCTGTCTCTTTCCTGTCCCCCTTTTTAGGGAGGTAGTGTTTTTTTTTAGATCATTCTATCTAAGTCATAGAAAATTCTGAGTGTCTGTCCCTTCTAGTTCTGTATATTCTATTGAATAGAGTCAAAATTCCTGAGAGTTATTAGTCTTTCTCCCAAGTGGGGTTAAAGCCAGTTAAATCCCATTAGATAGTAGTTTCATGGATAGGTTATGAATGTTCATCATTTCTGGCTAGGTGTATTCTCTCTGTTAAGAGTTACCTTTCTCAAGGTTTATGAGAATCTTTTTTTCTTTTACTCCCATGCTGGGATATAGACAATTTCAACTTACTGGATTGCATTTTTTTTTCCTTTTACTGCCCCCCCCCTTTACCTTTTTATGTGTTTCTTGAACCTCCTGTTTGATGTCCAAATTTTATGTTTAGCTCTGGTCTTTTCATCAGAAATTTTTGGAATTCTTCCATTTCATTAAATGTCCATCTTTTTCCCTGGAAGAGAAGGCTCAGCTTTGCAGGAAAGTAGATTCTTGGCTGCATTCCAAGATCCCTTGCTCTTCGAAATATCTCGTTCCAGGCCCTTCGATCCCTTAAAGTTGATGCAGCCAGGTCCTGCGTGATCCTTTGTGGCTCCTTGATATTTAAATTGTTTCTTTCTGGCTGCTTGCAGGATTTTCTCTTTTATCTGATAGTTCTGGAGTTTGGCCACAACATTCCTTGGTGTTTTCCTTTTAGGATCTTTTTCTGGTGGGGATCGATGTACTCTTTCAATAACTACTTTGCCCTCCGATTCCATGATTTCAGGGCAGTTTTTCATCACTAGATCCTGTAATATTAATTCCAGGCTTTTTTTCTCTTCAATGTTTTCAGGAAGTCCTATAGTTTACAGGTTGCCCCTCCTCGATCTATTCTCAAGGTCAGTGGTTTTGTTGATGAGATATTTTACATTTGCTTTATTTTTTGATTTTGTTTAACTGACTCTTGCTGTCTCATGGGAGTCATTAGTTTCTGTAGACTCCATTTTTTTTGGGGGGGAGGAGTTTTCTTCATTAACCTTTTGCCACTCCTTTTCCAACTGGTCAATTCTACTTTTGAAAGAGCTTTCCATTTGACCAATTGAGGTTTTGAGAGAATTAATTTCTTTTTGCATTTGCTCATTTGAGTATCTGAGAGAATTATTCTCATTTTGTAATTGTCCAATTGTACTTTCTAAGGTATTAATTGTCTCTCCCAAATTTTTAAGCTCCTTATTTCTTCAAGGAAGTCTTTCTGTGCTGGAGACCAGATTGTATTCTCAGAGGTTCCAGGTATCTCTGGGTTGGGGTCTTTCCCTTCCAGGAATTTTTCTATGGATCCACCTTTCCGCTGACCCTTCTTCATTATGCTAAGACCTTGAGTTGGGGGGGGTGGTTCACTTGGGCTTGAGATCGCTAAAGGCTTTACTGAGTGCAGTTTCTCTGGCTGGCCCATAGGAGGTGCTGGTTGCCCTCTCTGGAGTGTCTGTGACCTTGGTTGCAAGGCCTTCTCCCTTTGCCCGAAGGCAGGAGTTGGAGCTATTGAATTCTTTTGCCTTCAATCAATGGTGGGCTTTACCCTGGCCTGTCATTCCTTAGCTGGGCTGGTTCTTCGGCTCACACACCTGGGCCTGAGGCAGAAGTTTGCATTTGTTTGTTTGGGAAGAGGCTTCTGTGCAATGGAGGCGTGGACTCAGAGTTTCTCCATCTGGAGGAGCCCAGGGATGGTGTCCACAGCTCTCCTGCACCAGAGCTCTCACCCCAGCCTGGTCCCCAAGCTCCAGGGGGGACAGCACCAACACCAGCGCCTCTGCTGCCCCACGGACCCAAGTCCCTTTCGTCTAGCCCCACCACTGATCCAGCAGGTCCGGCTCTCGGGCCCTTAGACTCCTGGTTTCAATTCAGCTGTTAATCTGGCTGATCCGGGGCTGATCCTCCCTCTGAGCCCAGACTCATCCACAAGAATTCGGCCAAAGCTGCTGCAGGAGACAGATCCTGAGGTAGGTGTTCTTTCTCCTGGCTTTTCTTTCTGGGTTTTGTGGGTCGGATTTCTTTTAAGAGGTTTGTTTCATGTGATATATGGGGAAGAGATCAGGAGACTTTAGAACTGTGCCTGTCTTCTCTCCGCCATCTTAGCCGGAAGTCTGTCCTTCATTCTTGAAGAAGACATGTCAAGGAGGTGATGTCATCACAAGCATGTGGATTGGATTTGAGGGAGGGGTTGCTGTGCTAAGTCACCAGCCTCACTTTCCCCTCCAGAGTCATTTGGGTCCAGTGGCCAAATAGGAAGCAGGATGACTGAAGATGACCCTGGATGCGAGGTAATGAGGGTCAAGTGACTTGCCCGACCAAACTGCTAGTAAGTGGTATGTGTCAGAGGCTGGATTCAAACTCCTGTCCTCCTGACTCCAATCAGTGTTCTATCCACTGTGCCACCCAACTACCCTAAGGAAGAAGATAGTGTAAAACTGAACTGATTAACAAGTAGTCAAGATAGGGAAAAGAGAATGTCTAGTGGAGAGGAGATGACCTGGGAAAGAACTGAAGATCAAGGGATTAGAGGTCATGGTATAGATAAAAAAAATAGGTATTGGTAAGGTAAAAACCATTATTATAGTCAGATAACAGATTTCAGAATTCTTTGAAGTTATACATTTGTAGGTTACAGCAAGATCAAAGGTATGAGAATCTTTGCATATGGCTGAAGTGGGCTGGAGGAACAGATCATGGGAAATGAGAGAAGGAATTCAGTGGTTTTTGAGAAGAGTCACTGTTATGTTGAAGTCCGCCACTATGAAGGGAAGAATTGGAGAGGAGAAAAAAAATTAAGCAATATACCAATTAAACCAATATACCCATTGTGGAGCCCTAGAGATCTGTGGCTACAAGGAGTTAGAATGGGTGGTAAGAGATCAATAGCATAAAATTTCAAAAACAGAAAAGGTTACTGAATAATGGGGGTAAAGACTAGGAAGTGGCATTGAGGGAAAAGGAGTAATTACACTTCTCTATTTTGGCTGGTGAGCTGAGAGGAATGAGAGGTTCTGTCAGTTCTGGAAAGCACGGTCAGAGAGCATGTGTATTGTTGGAAAGCCAGATTGGATTAAGAAGTGGGATGAAGGGAAGCTATTTAGCCATGAACTAGGCATTCCATGGTGGGATGTTTGGATGAAATTTTGGGATGGATTGAGGGGGTTGGGAATAAGAAAACTTGTGATGGGGAATGAGCTTCAGATGATGCCCTAGTTCAAAATCACTGGGATATGTGGGTGATCAAGTGTGAGAACATTCACCATTTAGTGAAAAGCACCTCTTCCCAAAGGAGATCTGGCTACACAGAAGCTTCTCATTTCATCTGAGGCTGAAGGTGTCATGGACCCCTCTGACATTCTGGTGAAAACTTGGAGCCCCTTCTCAGATTAATAGTCTTAAATACAAAGAATAAAACACATAAGGGGCGGCTAGGTAGTGCAGTGGATAAAGCACTGGCCCTGAAGTCAGGAGTACCTGAGTTCAAATCCGGCCTCAGACACTTAATAATGACCTAGCTGTGTGGCCTTGGGCAAGCCACTTAACCCCATTTGCTTTGCAAAAAAAAAAAAAAAGAATAAAACACATAAAAAGGAGATAATTATACTGAAAGTTATTAAAATGGTTTAAAAAAGTTTAGGGACTGCAAATTAATAACTCCTGGCCCAACTGAGTCCTTCCTCTTCATCCAACCACTATGGATTATGCTTATTTTTATATTTTATTCCCACTTGGTAGAATCTGAACTCTGTTTTCAGAGTCTGGCTCTTCCTTATATCACCTGCATTTGTGTTAAGCGAAGGTGCCTCACATAATGTAAGAAATAAAGCATATTGTATCATATCACATCGCACTGCATTGTATTGGTTTCTGGGATCAGAACAAGGAGCAGAGGTGAAGCTGAGAATGTGGTTTGATTTAAAGAAAAAATATTTCAAATGATCCTCAACTGGAGGTAGTAGGTTCTCTTGCAATGGTTGGCATGCAGATACTAGACAGTCATTGGGTGGATTAAGTTCAATTCAGTGTCAACAAAGTATTTTCAAACAAGGTGATGTTAGTGTCTGCCAGAGGGTCTTAGAGTCTTCTTGAAATCCTCCAGTGTCCTTATTTAGATGAGGAAATCAAAACTCAGAAACACTAATTGGTTTGCTTGAGGTCACATGATGAAAGGTGCTAGGTTATACTTTTCCCAACTGGTGCTTTTCAGGTATAAAATAGAAATGACCCAAGGGTCTCAAGTTATTCCAGTGGAGAATATGGTATGAGGTAGACCTGAGATGGTTAAATATGAAATGATATGAAAGAAACTTTTGAAATGTTTTCAATAATATGAATCCAAATAGACAATAAGAAATAGTTATATAGAATGATTATCAATTGTTTAATTACAGATGTATACAACTTTAAATCTTATGGCTGGTTCTTTTATTCCTCCCATGTATCATAAATTTTAAAATGCTTTTTGTACAGTCTTTTGGGCAAACTACATGCTAGAAATCTGTAAATGCATACCTTAACACTAAACACAAAAACACATCCATTCAAATACAAGTTAAAGACACTTTACTTGGCAGATAAACAATGACAAGGTATTAAAAAATCATAAACTACAAAATGAGCACAGAAAGGTTTTCCCTTTGGAATTCTTAATAAAATACTGCTTTATATAAGTTCTAATGAAAAATTCCAGTACATATAAAATATTTATATCTATGAGGATAAAGAAATGCTTCAATTATATCAGGAAAATTTAAAATTTAAGTTAATTACATTGTTTAAAACAAATAAAAAGTTGAAGCCATGGATAATGTAGCACAGATCCATTACTCATGTACTAGAACATATAAAAACTAAAAGAAACAATTGGGCATCAGGTAGAAGAAACTGTATGCAACCTGTGAACAAAAAGAAAAATTAACTGTAAGGTTTGAAGAAGGGTTGGTTGAAAACCACAGCAAACTATGGGACAAATTCTCATTTGTTTAATTCTGCATGAGTCTATAGCATGAGAATCTGGCTTCAGATGTTGAAACAAATTTAATTTACCTGACTTGGTTAATTCAGACAGGATTTAGAGCTGGAAGGGACTTCAGCGATTATCTAGTCCAATTCCCTCATTTTAGAGAAGCAGAAAATGAGGCCCAGACAGTGACTTGTTCAAGGTCCCAGAGGTACTAAGTAGAAGAGCTTGGATTTGAAACCTGAAACCAAGTCTTCTGCCTCCAAATCCAATGCTTGCTCTGTTATTGCTTCTTCCATTTTACAGCAAAGAAATGACTCTAAAACCTGTGAGCTGGGGTACGATACTTCTGAAATATACTGGTTGGAAGGGACAGTTACAGTAAAGATTTATCTCCAGGAAACAGATAGTGCCCTTCATAAATTGCACTTCAGACAGCTGAATGCTTTGATTATAATCATGTATTTTATTACTTTTTCAGTTCCCTTTCTGAGAGTTGAACCTAAAATGTTTTACCTCCAAATTTTATACTATTAGTCTAAAGAACAAAAACCGATTAAAAAGCTATATGTTACTCAAAGAAATCAAATTTTCAGGACTGAACCTGATTTCCCTACAGCTAAATTTTTTTTCCCTCCTTTTAAAAATTTCAGTAGCCCTACACAATGTAAACTAATTCTATCTTTTGTTATATTATTTGGCTGCTCAAGGGGTTTTGTGAGTGTGATATGAATATCTTGTTTCTGGAATTCAGAATCTATATATTTAATTAGGAGAGGGGACCCTCTAAAAGTTTAGCTTCCAAAGTTTGATCAATAAAACCAACAAAAGATTCATGCTGCACTTGAAGGCAAGAGAACTGTTTCCCCTCTTGGTGAAACCTATCTCCACAAAAAAAAGTGAGGTGGAAATACATTTTGATTGATCACCAATTTCAAAACACTGAGAAGCACAACAGTTTTTATTGAAATTATTTTCTGAATTACTTTTAGAGACAAGGTTATTTTGAATAGACTAGAATGAGAATGGTCAAGAAAGCAGTGCCGTGATATGATTTATTTTAATATTTAATACCAGCTTTTTTCCCCTATCAGGTTTTAAATAGAAAGTTCTCAGAATAAATATGAAAACCGTCTTACATCACTAAATCTCCACTAGCCATCCAAATAATAAAACAACAAAAACCATTTTCAATTATCAACTACTTGGATGCCTTTTTGTCAACTAGAAGTTCCAAGGTGGAACTAAGTTTCATTTACATATGAATTAAAATCCTCCATTCATTCTGAGAATCCTAAATCTTTCTGTAATGTTTGGATTATTTAATCTATAAAAATAATAATAGAAGTAATTTGGAAAACATGAGAAGCATCCTTGAATATAGTTGGATGAATCTGCTGAATCTGGTCAACAAATAAATACATTTAATGAACCAAGTATGCAACTAATCAGTATTTAAATAGTTAAGGGACACTTCACATCACTTTGGGCTTAGCTCTTCTGTTGCCTAACATATTTAAGAGTCTTATCACCATAAAGAATCTGGTTTGAAAGAAAAAGGCAGGTAGGATAGCACCCTGCAAATCCCAGGGGACTAATTCAAGTTTTCTTCAGATGGAAGGGTGAACCAGAGAACTGGAGGCTCTCAGGCCCAAAGTCTCAATCCTAGGAGTAATTTAAGACTACATCATAAATGTTTACAAATCCCATCATTTAACTGGAGGTGAATAAGCACTCTTGGGACCTTCAAATCTTTGCCTCCTGAAGAGAGTAGGTGAAAAATGTCCACTTGTCTTGGATATTCTATTCCACATCTCTGCAGCCTCACAGTCAGATAAGCAATTGGAAAAGCTCTTCAAAAAAAAAAAAAAAAAAACAAAAAACCCAAAAAAACTGAGGTTCTAGAGGAATTCATGGTTGTGAACCAATCACTTAGCGGCAATTTTGTTATTTTTAAAGTGACATAAAATATTGAGCAAGCTTTAGTAGGACATTGATAAGAGTATTTAAAGTGGAAAATCACATTGCACTTAAAAAGAAACTTTTCTTGCAGTTTTGTATATTCTTCTCTTTGTGACCCCCCAAAAGTTATATTAATGAGCTGAAACGATTTCTGTTAGCTTACATAGCTGCTGTAGATGAAGATTTTAATAAATCATGTTTCTATTAGATTTTTTTCTCTCAGGTTCCAAAATAGGAATCTATTCTTATTCTTAAAAAGCAGACCCTATGTATCTGAAAGCCAAGAATGACTGTTGCTCATTGAGCACTGGCATGGATGTTGGGAGCACATGAGAGCATTCTGAATGATTTGACTCATTAGTGCCTGGTAACTACAATATACTAAGACTTTCTGTATAGTAAAAATTAATGAGTTGGCATTTGAAGAACTTAGAAAATCAATACAGAAGCTAGTGAGTAACTTAAAACAATACCATATCGTTTTTGACCAACTCCCTTGTGCTAAAGGCACTATTGCTTTATCACTTTATGTAGCCTACTACAGGAACATTGGAATCAACACTGAGAGAGGAAAATACTAAGTTAGTAACTGAATTTTGAGCATTAAAAACTGCCTTAAGACCCATAGTAGAACAGAAGACCAATAAAGATGGGCGGGAGATTAAAAAGCAACACCACATTCAATGTGTGGTCCTTTTCTTTCTTTTTATCTTTTTAAAAAAATATAGATGACAATGCCCAATCCTTTAAAAAAAAACCCAACCAAACAACAAAGACTAGATCTTAAGTATACAAATTTTGCCTCAGTGATACTGAATTTTCAACAAATTTTTAAATAATTTCAATAGTCACAGTGAATATATATACACTCTCATACATGAATATAAATATAAATAACATGCAAAGAAAACACAATGCCAATTATTAAGTAGTTCCAAGAAATGGTTTGAAAATATGGAACTGATATGAAGTAGACATCTGCCATAGAGATAATATATAAAATAGAAAAGTGACTGATGTTTGCTCCTGTATTAGCACACTCCCTGGGATTTAAACTAGTATTTAAAATTTCTTTAGTCCCCTAGGCAACACTATGTTTGGATGAGAGGCAGGTTCTTATAATGGGAAAGCAGTAAATGGAAAATCATACAGAAGAATTACAATGACATGATGAATGATTTGCATTATAGTCCAACAGTATATTCATTTGTAGTAATTGCTGGTTCATGAGCAACTCAAGCACTTTTTTAATTATTCACTCAAACCTAATTTGCGATTAAAGTACTAGACATTTAGAGAGATCAAAAAGTTCTGGTTAGTATTTGAAAGCAGCTTTGGTATAAAATTTGGACAGGAAGCAAGCCTGGCAGCAGCAGCAGTCCCATTAGGTTTATTTTCTTGTAGGCTCAAAGGACCCATAGAGTCAAAGAACACAAATTAAGATGCAAAGAAATAAGAGCCACTCCTCTCTTCCCCATACATTTTATTAAACTATTACAAAAATAAAACTCACATGTACATAGTAAATTATGTTTTGACTACCACTATTTACTACTTCAAAAAAAGATTAGAAATATTATTATTATTATTGCTCATATAATTTCCAAGTCATGGTGCTAAGATACTTCCTAGTATCTGAGCACAAGGGATGGATGGAGCGGTTCATTAAGTTTGCTTCTTCAGTGCCTGTCATAACACAAACTTCTTGTACATATACTTTAAACAGTCTGAAAAAAGCCTAACTACTAAAAGATCTTCAGTTTTTCAATACTACATTTTTTAAAATAGTGCATTCCTTTTTTTTTTTAAAATAGGACATATAGATCCTTATAAAAAAAGTTTGGGAAGGTTGTAAAGGAAACAATTTAATCCTAAATACCATATTTATTCTGATGGTTTAGAAACACCGAAGTTGACTGCCAGTTTCCTTAATTTTCGTCTTGAAGAACCTGGTATTGATTTACCATGAACAGTTCCAGAACCTGAAGAGACTATTCTGTCTTGAAAAGAAACTGTAGTTGGAGGAACTTGAGGGGACTTTAAAGACGAGGAACTCTGCTGTGAAGTTAACTGGGTGCCTTCTGAAAGCCCTGGGGGCTCTGGTTGAAGAGGGGTAGCCTGAGAAGAACAACCTTGGGCTCCCTTACATTCAGTGTTCCTTTTGTTGGCAGCTCTCTTCTTTGTAACCTTGAAGGAAGACACATTCGTTAATTAAAAATTTTTTCTAATAAAACTATTTGTGGCAAGTATTACTGCAATAGGTATCACCTATTACATTTTATCAAAAATCCACAATCAGGAAGGTATTGTAAAGAGAGTGATGATGATGATGATGATGATGATGATGAAGATATTGATGATGATGTTCATACTCCATTCTTGAAGACCATATCTGGGAGGTCATGCCAGCCTCACTTTCTTTTCCAGAGTCAGTTGGGTCCAGTGGCCAGATATGAATCAGGACAACTGGAGATAGCCCTGAATGTGGGGCAATCAGAATCAAATGACTTGTCCAAGGTCACACAGCTAAAAGTGACTCAGGCTGGATTGGAACTCCAGGGCTAGTGCTTTTACCCACTCTGCCATACAGCTGACTGAAAATGTACTTTGACAGTTAAAGAGGAGAAAGTCATACAGAACACAAGGTATTAGACTTTTTAGCATCTTCTCTCAATAGACAGACCTAAGAAAGCTGCTTAGGGCTTGCCCAACATCACACTTGGGTCAGCTCTCTCATCACTCTGCCATGATGCTCTTAGGAATGCAAATTATTATTCAGTGATTCCCTACAAACCAAAGATTAGCTTTGGAAATGGTTTTAAAGTAGATGTGCAGCCAAGCATGGAGGTACTTGCCTATCCTCCCTATTGCAGGAGAGGTGGCAGTTGGTGGATAGCTTGAGTCTGGGGCTTTGTGTTGCCAAAGTTGATCTGGGCACTAAGAGGATGACTTCAGAGTGGGGGCTCTCCTAGGATGGGGGAGAGTGAGGGGAATACTACTGTACTTTCAGCCACAAAAATAAATGAAAGAATGAATCAATCATTCAATGCATACATAGGTACACAAAATAAATGCCTACATTAAAGTACTTTTTTTCTGGACCTTACCTGAAGAGGTATGAACTGATTATGAGGCGCAATTTGCATTGTTCCTGTGAGAGGCATGTTGGTGGTATGTGGAGCATGGTGGGATGAATAAGGCTTCCCAGGAATTGGCATTGGAGAAACCCATGGCACTGATCCAAACATATGAGGAGACGGAGGCAGGAGATTAGCTGGAAGACATGGCAGAGAACACTCAGCTTCTGTACCTGGAGTCTGAGGGTCCAACGCTCACACATTGAGGGTCTACCTCCCCCAGCCTCTCTGGGCTTTTTCTTCCTCCCTGGTGGCTGCTCTAAGCTGAAGACACACCCCTCCTGAAGCCACTCCAGTGACTGTGAACTGGCCGCAGAAGGCATCAAAGTATTTGTGCCACTTCATACAGTGACAAGGGTCTTTAGCAATATTTGAACTGTTATCAAAAGTCACAGAAGGGCCATTAAGCTGTCCCTTGGGTAAAAGCCTGGGCACAAAGAGAGCAATCTTAAGGATCTCACCTGCCCCAAAGGCTAAGCTGCTTCCATAGTGATCCCAGCCTATAAAAAACCAAGAAAGCTCAAGTCTTCAAATCAGATCACTTTCATGTTAACATGTAAATTAATTTTAGCTTCCTCAAATATTAGAAATTAGCTTAAAATTTGTTTGGAATACATTTCCATAAACATTTAATAAAAAACCATTAAGAAACATGAAATAATGATAATCTAGTCATCAGCATGGTGTCATTGCAGAAGGTACCAAGTTTACACAGAGTGTCTCTGGGTAGGAAAAAAAGAGGCTGTTAATAATACAGCTGATCAAGATTCAAGCAATTTTGAAAATTTAAGATCAATACAGGAATTTTTTTGAAAGCATTGTTTTAAAACACAACTTGATAAAAAACCTTTTATCTGTAAGTTTTATGCCATATAATGTGCACATATTCCAATTCAATGGAACTAGGTAAAAGTTTTTTTTTTTTTGCAAGGCAAATGGGGTTAAGTGGCTTGCCCAAGGCCACACAGCTAGGTAATTATTAAGTGTCTGAGACCGGACTTGAAGCCAGGTACTCCCAACTCCAGGGCCAGTGCTTTATCCACTGTGCCACCTAGCTGCCCCCAAAAGTTTTTAAATTTAAACATACTTGGCAATCTAGAAAACTAGGCCTTGATACCATCTACAAATTAACTTGGCTGATGGTAGCTATATGTTCAAAATATAAGCTGTGTTATTTGGTTCTAGCATGCAGGTCAACTAGTCTTAATTTTTCTAATATGGCTGAAAAGGAAAAGATGCTTCCTGGTCCTTTCAAATCCAAAGCTTGTTCATAGAAAAATATAAAATATTGCCAAAATGTTCATTTTTTATCTTGTGATTAGTATTATTCAAATTACAACCTCAAAATTCTTTGGAGAATTTAAACTATTAATGGGCATAGAAAGATTTTCAATTATTAAATAAACAGGAAGAGCTATTATTTTTCATAAGTTTTCAAGTTATCTTAAAGTGAACATTTTGGAAGAATTTTGGGTTCCCACAAATGTCCAACTTTATATAGGATTTAAAAGTTGAACGTGTACTTTTATTCAATTTATACCTTGGAAATGAATAGTCAAATAATATTCTGCAAGTACATTTGGTACTCAGGATGCAATATAAAAAGATCCACAAAATTTTTACTAAAATATTATTCAAAGGATACTCTTTGTAAAAAATGTTTTCCATATTTAAAAAAAGAATGTAAACTGCTTAAAAATTTCAGTCTAAAATGGATTTTTATCTTAATGGGAAAATAATTCATGAAATCTTAAATGTCTAATTATTTTGTGTGATAGGATTCATATAACTCCCCCAAATTAGAAGTTTGAACCATTTTCAAATACCAAAACTTATAATTTTACTATCTCATACTTTCTTTTTCTTCCTTAAGGATATGATTACTCTGTCATCATGTTCAACTGAGATCAATGTATAACATGGAACCAATGTAAGATGAACAGAATGCCTTCTGTGGGGGGTGGGGGGAGGGAAGCAAGAATCGGGGGAAAATTGTAAAACAAAATAAATAAAATCTTTCAAAAAAAATCAGACTTTATTTAAAAACATTTATAAACATTTCATATCTTACCAGTAGGTTGGGCAAATACTGGAGGAATGGCTCCGGTGGGTACAGTAGGTGGATAATTTGGAAACATTGGCGGAGGCAAAGAAAAATTCATTCCTACAGTGCTCTATGAATGTATAAAAAAAGATTATAAGAAAATGCAATTATGTTGTAAGCAAAAAAATAATAAAATTTAATATAATAGTTAAGGATTGGTATTACCAGGTGTTGTAAAGCAAAAAAAGCGGCTTTCTCCTTGGCTTCGTTTTCTGAGGGACATTGTGGTCCATGTATTAGTAATCCATTAGATAATTTTACCTGACAAACAGTCATTGTCTATGAAAGATAAAACATATATCCATGAGATTATGCTAGCAACTAAGAGCAATTGAAAGATTTATCTAAAGAAATTTTAGTGCAGATTATATATTTGGAAAGTTAAAGTTAAAAAAGTAAATATTAAAAAGTGTTGGTCTCTAAAACAATCATACAAAAGAGACACAGAAGCAAGAAAAATTTTATATTCTTACTCTTTCTCTCATTCTTTAAAAATAACAAAATTAGAGAATTAGATGTTTGGATGGTCATCTTACAGGTGAGGAAACAGAGACTCAGAGAGGATAAATGATTTGTCCAAGAGTCATGCAGGGAGTTAATGAAAGAGCCAGGATATGAGCTCCCTGTGACTCCCTGTTCATTATTTTTAAGTCTATGTAGTTTCTATTGCTCCACACTGCCTATCTATTGAATAAAGAAGCCCTTTGGAAGGAATCATGAAAAATCATCTAGCTAGCTATGTAGAACAATCTGGAAACACTTGAGCAGAATGCAATGCAACCAAAATTTGATGAAGGTCTTAAAGAAATTTATTTTAATTTATCAATTCCCCCATACTGTTGACTAGTCTTTTGCCCTATCAGATTGGGCATAAATTGGAGACCAAGATATATTATGTTGACATTTAAAGTCCTATTGGTATTTCCCATAGAATGGTGTCCAATCATTTAGTTAAGGGGAGAAAACTAGTATTTCAGGGGATGGGGCATTCTTTCCCCAGGCTGGCTGTAAAGGTGGCTCTAATTTAAGAGTCTTAGAGCTGCTATGAGTATCAACAATTAAATGCTTTCTCCATGGTCACACAGGTTGCACCCTTCAGAGGGAGGATTCTAAGCTAGGTCTTCCCAATTCTGAGGTCAGTCATTGGCCTCCATTAATTTAATATGTTTTAATATGTTGGGGACAACCTTAATAGCCTAAGGCTACTCAAAGTTCCCCTTTGATTCATGAAGTTTTCCCTGATTAACAATCCATTATTTCAAATTCTCATTTACTCTATAAACTTCAGCATTCACTGTAAATGATCAATTCTGGAAAGCAATGAAAATAATCTGAAATTTGTCTGTAGTTACTGAGATGTTATGGCTCTTATTTTAATAAAGGATGTGGTATGCTAGGAATTTCAAAAAATTAAAACACTTGGAATAAAACATAAAGAATAAAATTCTACACTCCTTTTCGAATGGCAAAATAGCCTTGTTGTCTTCTTTGCCACTGGCATTTTAGTGTTCTTATAGAAATATAGCTTAGAAATAATGTACTAGTACAGTCTATTGGGAACAACATCTAAGAATGCTTTCTTGGGGCCTTTGCCTGTGTGTATATTTTACACTAACATTTTTTTTTAAGTTTTTGCAAGGCAATGGGGTTCAGTGGCTTGTCAACAAGGCCACACAGCTAGGTAATTATTAAGTGTCTGAGGTTGGATTTGAACTTAGGAACTCCTGACTCCAGGGCTGGTGCTCTATCTACTGCACCACCTAGCCACCCCCTACACTAACAATTAAGCAGCAAAAACAATGTTAAGAAATAAATTATACAATTCAGAAAATGTAACCATGAAAGGTGCTTACAATCAGACCTGACTTCTGGCACTTAAATTTCATTTAACATTTTGCTGTTTTAAAAATTGATGATGTAATAGGTAGGATCTATAATATTTGCACTAGAAATACAGGGACAGAATTCCACACAGGATTAAATAAGAACTTAAAAAGGGAACAGGTCTGTCTAGCAATGACAGGCAGGGTTAATCTGTCTGCAGAATCTGCCAGGATACCCTTATGGAGGTTTCTTATTGTCCTTACAGCATGTTTTAGGTTTTTCTGAAGTCTATCTATTCATGATTTCTTGCAGAACAACAATAATTGGTCATATACCACTTCAAAAAAGTTTGGAAAGTGAATGAAATGAGCAGAACCAGGAGAACACTGTAGACAGTAATAACAGCAACACTGTGAAGTGATCAGTTAGGACAGACTTAGCTCTTCTTAACAATATACAACGCCCAAAGACAATTCTAAAGGATTTGTAGTGGAAAATACCATCCACACCCAAACAAATAACTATAGAGTTTGAATGAAGACCAAAGCATACCATTTTCAATTTAAAAAATTTTTCCCCTCGTTTCTATTTTTCTTTCACAACAGGATTAATATGGAAATATGTTTAACATAGTTATAAATGTTTAACATATATCAGATTCCTCACTGTCCAGGAGAGCAGAGAGAGAGAAGGGAAGGAGAAAAATGTGGAACTCAATCTACTTTGTCATCCTTGATCTTTACTCCTTTGGGTGTATGTGCACATGAGCTTGCTGCTCAGTACAGAACAACTTTCTATATTGCAAAGGAAAGGAAGTTGTACCTAAAGTGGTGATGAAAAGACTATAACCCTTCATTCAACATATCCGTCAGAGCATCAATGTAAAGTGAGAGAGATATTCAAAGGCCAGGAATGGTGCCTGCAGAGGCAATTCACCAAAAGGCCCTTTCTGGGTTCTGGCCCAGTGGGGACTTCAGTAAGATTACAGGAGGATCACTCTAAGGACCTTGAATTGGGAATATAATGTCAATTCTACCTTACTTAGTGTGAGTTCAAAGCACTTGCCATTCAAGAAATTAGATTATTCTTTTTTTTTCTTTTGGTTTTTGCAAGGCAATGGGGTTAAGTGACTTGCCCAAGATCACTCAGCTAGTTAATTATTAAGTGTCTGAGATCAAATTTGAAATCAGGCCCTCCTGACTCTAGGGCTGGTGCTCTATCCACTGTGCCACCCAACTCCCCCAAAACTAGACATTTTTTTTAAATTTAAGGCAATGGGGTTAAATGACTTGCCCAAGGTCACACAGCTAGGTAATTATTAAGTATCTGAGGCTCCATCTGAACTCCACTGCGCCATCTAGCTACCTCCCAATTATTATTAAAGTTGGGAAAAAATGTTGGGTCCTTTAGGTCTGGAGTTCTCTATCCTTACCAAGTCCAACAAATAATTTAGGTCCATTATATAATATGACCATTTCAACTCTGTCTTTAAATTAGGACAGACTTAGGCCCTAGGCCCAAGGGACAGCTAGGTGGTGCAGTGAACGAAGCACCAGCCCTGGAGTTAGGAGAACCTGCCTCAGACACAATAATTACCTAGCTGTGTGACCTTGGGCAAGTCATTTAACCCCACTGCATTGCAAAAAATTAAAAATATCTATTAAAAAAATTACAAGGCCTAAAGTATCTAATTGAATTGCAATCAAACTCCTTTTTATTCCACCTATTGCATTTTCCTTTTAAATGAGACTGAAGATTTGAAGAATCATATTTCTGGAAATGCTAGCAAAGGCCCAACAATTTGCTATACCTGGCTGCTGCCCATAATCTTACTGAGTCTCACATTATTTTCTCTAGCAAAAACTTTTCTTCTTCTAAATTCCATTAAATTGTGACTATAAAAGCAATACTCTACCTGTGGTGTTCTGAGAAAGATGAAATCTGGCTGTGGCATTCCAACAAGAGAACAAAGTCGAGAAAGTTCGGATACTGGTGTGGACAAAGGAGGCTGCTGACTGAGGACAGATCGGCCAAAATTGTCCACTCCTTGAGCACTATGACAGTCTCCTGGATTGTGAGGCTTATTTATATAAGCAGCTATCAAAGAAACAAACATTTATATTTAAGTAGTATGACATGCCAAGAAACAAAAATCCTGTGGTAGTTGTAACTGCTCAACTAAAGTTTTTATGATTACAAAACGGTCCTTTGACAGAGAACAAAAATAAAAACTAGACACCTCCCTTAATAAATAAAACATATGATCTACGTTCAATATATAGTAGTGTCTGAACCATAATAACCAGTCAATAAATGTTCATTGATTCCCTGATTTAACATCAAAATGGCAGGATGGAGTCTTTGCTATAGGGACAGTTTTTCTACCAGTTACCAAAGCACAAGGCAACCCATTAGACTGAAATGGATCTTAGGCCTAGAGAGCTTTAAGTAGCTGGGCAGGACTGCAGATCTACAAAGTGTTAGATTTACTTTTGATAATGACTAATCCCTTCCATCATTGGCTCTTCTTTCTCCTTTTCTTTCTTCCTGTTCTTTTTTTCTCCCTGTTGACTTGAAGGTATTTCTATGCTAAACTTTGTGTTGGTTCTGCCCTTTTTTATTCTCCCCCCCAATTTAAATGAAAATGAGGATGAAAGTTGATGCATGATCCCCCTATTTTTTCCATACTTGCACCGAGTCCAATTTATATAACCCATTACGTCTCTTAATAAGTTCTCCTATCTTTTATCCTACTTTATTATAAAAATAAACAATTTGAAGTACTTCTTTAAACTGATGAAGAATGAAATGAGGAGGACCAGGAGAACAATTTATAAGATGATAGCAACACAGTAATAACAACTTTGAAATGTGTATAAAACATGATGATTGACAAGAACAATGTCCATTCAAGATTCCAGAGAACTGGTGATAAAACATTATAGAAATGAGACAGATTTGACTACACACACACACAGGAGATGGGAAGGGGCTATAGATGTTAAATACTAAATTTTTAGTTGAGGTCATTGTATTATTTAACTGTTTCATTTTCTTCCAAGAGATCTCTCATAAAGTAGAAATAGGTAAATGTATGAAATGTAAAAACAAAACATCAATACTATCGTGTCCTCAAAGAGACAACACTTACACGGAAGTGACCAGGGAGTGTTATTTTGATCAAAGTTGCAGGAGTGATAAATGGCATCACTGGGGAATAGACCGATCCACTCATTATAGGAGCAACCACTGAATGATCTAATAATTGTTTCAGGACTGAAAAGTGGGGAGTAATGAGATAAGGATTCTCTCCTTGGGGAGATCCAGGCAAATCAAAATTAAAATTTTAAAGATTTAAGTTCTTCAAAATCATTGTTGGGGAGGGGCAGGAAGTCAGAGAGAAAAATGTCAGGAATGGTTTGGTTCAGCTCTTCTAGCAGCTTTATGGTCATTAGATTAGAATATCTCACATTTAGAATATATCAAAAGTCAAATTAAATGAATTTATAAACCATTTAATATAAACCAGTAGGGCTTTCTTGCTGTTCGCCTGTCATTGCTTGCCCTTGGTACACAGCTAGTCCCTTTTTCCTATCATAATTCCTTGATGCCATTTTAAAATTCTTGTTTTCCTTAGTTCTCATTGGTTACATGTTGCAGCTTACTCACACAATTATGCACCTTTCCATTACCAAGTATGTAACATTAATCTTAAATTCTTCAGAGGTTTTTGGATTTAATGTCTCAGTGACACATAATAACAGTAGAATCTTGGTATTAAGAAGGACCTTTATTCTCAGATTTGATGCACTTAGCACAATGATATCCAAAGTATTTGGGGGTTTTCCCTGTTCTCAGAAAAATCCCTTTACACTTGGATTCTGAACAAAATCTCCATCACAGTGGTGAACAACTTTGGTCAACATACATGTACTTGCTTAAAGTCTCTCTTAATGTTCAGAGAAGGCAATTTGCCAGTCTTTACATTGTTTCCATGGTATACTTGAAGCCTTTTAGCATGGTAGAACTTGCCAGAGTATACATTCTTTAGAGAATTCAGGATCACCATCCTATCATGACTTTGCAAATGATTTAATTTTCTTTTTATTAATTTTGAAAATTTAAAGCATATGTATTCCATCAGCCATGAAGATATATTGAGTGCCTGCTGACTGTTCAATTCTGTTCTAGAAATATCAGCATAAAAGCAATCTATGGTTTAATCAAAAATTTTATAAAAAGTTTAGAAAATTTATATTCTTTTGAAGACAGCTGTTGTTTTTACATGCCCAAAACACTTTTAAAAACAAATATTAGTTTATAAAGTCACTTCATTTGAAGTGACATCAAAAGAATATTTTTATTCCATCCAGCAAAGAATTTTCTTCTCATTCCTTAACAGTTTTCCGGCAATTCACACTGTGTGAAGAAAATGTTCTCAGAACTACCCACATGTAATGAAATGGAATTCCCCTTCATAACAGGTTTATTAATTGGTTTTATGAAGATCAATAATAATGTTATGAAGGCAGGGAATATATATCTTAGGAACCTGACTGACTGCTAATCAAATTTTAGCTATATTGTATATAACAAACTGTAAAATGATATAATTAAGTAATAAAAGCACATCCAAATTCAGGCAATAATTTCATTTTTTTTATAGGTTTTTGCAACGCAAATGGGGTTAAGTGGCTTGCCCAAGGTCATGCAACTAGGTAATTAAGTGTCTGAGACCAGATTTGAACCCAGGTACTCCTGACTCCAGGGCCATTGCTTTATCCACTGTGCCACCTAGCTGCCCTCAATAATTTCATTCTTTAAAAAATATATTAGAATAGTGAATTTCTTATCTATGAATTATACATATTTTCAGGATAAAGTTTTTTTTAAGGTGAAGTATAATTGGAAAATATCTGTTATTTAAGTTGGATATCATATATGTCAGAAGAAGTGATTTTAAACTAAGGACAACAGAATTAATAAAATTCTTTAGGTTTAATATCTATGGAGAGTGTGACTATGTCTACTAGTATATATTTATTTTATACAAAAGCCAATAACATAAAAACATATTAGGTAAATAATATATAACAAATTCTATAATTTGATATTAGGACATACATACACACACATATATGGACACAATTGAATTTTTATAATTATTTTAGGCGATTAGTACAAAACCTATATATTTTACATACCTAACTTCTTAGTTGGCCTAGGCTGGGAAGAAGATCCATAGACTTCTTTCCTACTAGAAGCAGCATTACCTTCATTAACTAATTGTTTTACTTCCTTCTTGTGGTCTGCAGAGTCAGAGCTATCAATTTTCAGGATTTCTTTGAGCATCTGTGTTCCCTTCTTTAAAAAAAAAAACAACAAAAATTAGTATGATCCTATTGCTTTCATTTCTTACTGAGAATTATATTATTTTTCTTTTAATAAGAATATTTTATGGTGAAAAAGTAATATTTCCGTCCAAACCCTTCCTGGAAATGGACACCAGTGTTAAAAAGAAAAGTATGGTACAGAGGTATAAAGGGGTAATTTCAGTTCCCTGGCATGGATTTGCTTTGTCCAGAAGGCGACATTTAACAATGCTGAACATACTTGTGTATGAGGTAGAGGGAAGGCAAAGTCTAACAAGAAGTTAGGTATTCCTTTCCATAAGAAAATAAAACCTTGATGATTATCTATGATAGACTTGATCATCATTGCAGTACAATAATCAAAGACAATACTTACGATGGAAAATACCATCAATATCCAGAGAAGGAATTGTGAAGTTTAAATGCAGACCAAAGCTTACTATCTTCAATTAAAAAAAAAAAAAACCTGACTTATGAACTATGTCGTTTTTTCCCCAATTTTCTCTCTCTTCTGTTTGGATGTGACTCTTCTTTCACTACTTAAATAATATGGATCTATGTTGCATCTATGACTGTTCTGACACATTTAGCCTTAAAAAGTGGCCTGGGGCATTGATAAATGACTTAAGTCTCCAGCTAGTATTGGAGCAGAGACTTGTCTTGATCCCAGATTTACTAACATTAGAAAAGTTAGATATACTAGAAAAATATTAGAGAAATAAAATTAAAAAAATTAAAAAAAAACCAACCATGGCAAATGACTGTGGTGACAAATGTTCTTCATTTGTTGATGGTTCCTCACCACACTGCACTTCATTCTCCTTGGTGAGTTTCAAGGACATTAGGAAATTCTCAATTCCAAGGTCAGTCTAAGAGAATAAACATGATTTCAACATATAGATGAAAACTACTGTAATGTATATGGATCTATTATAGGCATTTAGTTTTATCCACTATTATAATTTTGGGAGAAGAAATCAGACAAACGGTTTCTTACCTTCCCAACTGTATTTGAATCATCAATTACAGTCTTTTGGACTTCTGAAGCATTAGGACTTTCATTTCTCTTCAAAAGCTTAACATTACATTTGGTGGCTCCTCCAAAAGTCTGCAGGTGAGCAAACAGAAACCTGACCTCTTTCTTCAAAGCAAAGTTCATGACAGATTAAAGGAGCATCCACATAAATGACTTCTCAGCCATGTTTCCTCCTGGTTCTCCCCCATCTGTCCAAACTTCCAAGTTTTTCAGTACACCAACTACACCATTCCTCTCTCTGCCTTAGCACTGGCTAAAAGCTTGAATGCACTTTCCCTCTCCTCCCCCTGTGTCAACCAATCTTCTCTTGCTTCAAGACAAAGCATAAAAAGGTTTTAAGTTCAAGACATCAGCTCTAAATCTTCACACTCTTCCACCCTTCCACTGCTCTGAGGATATCTTCTTTCAGATTACTTCCTTTCACCTATGTGCACCTTTTAGGGCAGGGGCTTTTTTTGGGTTTTTCTCTGTATCCCTATTCACTAGCATAGTGCTCTGTACATATTAAAAGCTTGATACTAAATCCTTGAACTGACTGATAAGCACCCAATTTTCAGCAGGGCCTCCCCAAGAAAGTCTATGGCAGAAAGCTGATTAGTTATTGTGTGTAAAAATCAAAACCTGCCATAAGAAAAGCTTAACAAACTTTAACTTACCTGTTTATTTGCTGTCTTTTGTGAGTTACATTCATTCTTAGAAACTTTACAATCTTCTTTGACTAGAAATAAAAAATAGGAATTTGATTATTGAGGAAAAAAATAAACTTCATCCCTGTTAATCTGGTATAAATATATGTTAGAGCTGGATTAGAGATGAAGTTGGTTGAGCAAGAAAACAATGTAAATTATAGATAAAATGTGTGTTGGGGAGAAGAAAACTTGTCGTAGAGGTGTTGGGGAAAGCAGGAAGGCCCAAGGAAGTTGTGCAGGAAGCAATCATCACAGGACCAGAAGGGTCAAGCCTGGGGAGGAGGGGCTCAGTCAACAAAAGAGGCCTGAGGCTAGAGTAATGCACAACTTCAGAAACAAAGAGGAAAAAAAGTCAGAGGAGCAAAGACCAGGGGAAGATGGTAAGAATAAAAATCCCACTGCACACCGACTTGTTCCTTCAAACATATTAGCTCAACGGGCAATATCTTGTTGCATGTACAGTAGCCTCAGGGGACAATGTGAACAGATTTTCCTATAAGGAAGAAAAATAAGGCTCCAAGATGAGAGGAACTTGCCAAGGGTCTTAAGATCAAATGGGGCAGAGCATTAGGGACACTAATGAATATCCCAGACAAAACAGTCAGAATATTTTATATCTATATTAAAAAATAGATTGCTCAAAAGGACATGAAGAATGCCTTTTTAATCAAATGTACAATCCTTTTAAGAGCATTCTGCTCTTATTATCCAGGGGTGTGTATGTATGTGCGTGTGTTTTAAAAATCACTGTTCCTAGGTGTGTATCATGCCAGGGTCAGTGTCTTCACCTAAATGTTTCAGTGAGGGACTATCCTGTGCACTGTCGTCAGTCAGTGACGAGTGTTTCTCAGGGTGTTGACAGTGGTTTTAACAGAAAACTTAAAATGACCCTTTTCCATCAACACATCCACCAACGATGAGAAGTGATCCAGTGAAACCTCTAAAGCGTACTCCCCTGGCAGTGAGGGGGTGCAGGAGACAATGTGCTCAGCCTGAAGTCAGGAAGACTCAGTTCAAATCTGGTCTCTGATACTTACTATGACCCTGAGAAAGTCGCTTAATTTCTGTTGCCTCAGTTTTTCCTCATCTCTGGTGAGGATAAAGTGAGATATTTTAAAGAAAAAAGTAAACTTTAAAGCACTATATCAATGCTATTATTTGAATAAAAAAAGATAAAATGAGTGTCTGTTAATTTTTCCAGCAATATCAAAACTAAAACTTTAAAATTACATTTCTAAAGTAACAGATTTTAAAGACCTTTGGGGTGTTTATGAGGAAAGCATTTTCATAAAATAAAAGGTACTGTAAAAAAGGGTGGGTTATTTTTAATATCTGAGAATTAACCAAGTATTAATATTAACAACAAAATAGTATAAAGATGATCAGCAATCTATCACATTAGTAAATAATTTGTAGACAGGAGCTTTCAAGAGAACAGAACTTAGTGATTATTATAAATAAAACATTATTTCAAGAAGCGTATTTTTCTGCATTATAGTTCTTAATTGGACTTACATTTTCTATATTGGTCACATTTTCTTTGCTGACTCTTAATACTGCTGTCATTGAGGCCAGGTTTATGATAATGAGTAGTTCCTCTGTTTATTTCTTGAGGTAGAACCAAACCCTGCAAGTTGAAATTCCCATAAATTAGCTTATCAAATCCTTTCATAACAATATCACCATTTAATTTATTTTTTATATAAGATAACGGGTCTTACAATAAGATGGGGTGAAACAAGGATGCGTGTTATCACCATTATTATTTAATATTGTATTAGAAATGTTAAGCTTCAGCAATAAGAGAAGAAAAAGAAATTGAAGGAATTAGAATTGGGAAGAAACAAAACTCTCACTCTTTGCAGATGACATGATGGTATACCTAGAGAATCCTAAAAAAATCATCTAAAAAAACCTACTAGAAGTAATTAGCAACTTTAGTAAAGTTGCAGGATATAAAATAAACCCTCATAAATCCTCAGCATTTCTATATATTAATAGCAAGATACAGCAGCAAGAGCCAGAAAGAGAAATTCCATTTAAAGTAACTTCAGATAATATAAAATATTTGGGAGTCTACCTGCCAAAGCAGACTCAGAAACTCTATGAAAACAAATATAAAACACTCTTTAAACAAATAATAAAATTAGATTTAAATAACTAGACAAATATCAATTGCTCATGGATAGGCCGAGCTAATATAATACAAATGACAATTCTACCTAAAGTAATCTACTTATTTAGTGGCTTTACCAATCAAACTTCCAAAAAATTACATTAATGAACTAGAAGAAATTATAACTAAATTCATATGGAGAAACAAAAAGTCAAGAATATCCAGGAATTTAATGAAAAAAAAAGTACAGAAGAAGGTGGCTTAGCCCTACCAGATCTAAAATTATACTATAAAGCATCAGTCATCAAAACTGTCTGCTATTTCTAAGAAATAGAGGGGTGGATTAGTGGAATAGATTAGGTGCAAAAGAGACAGCAGGAAATGATTATAGTAATCTGCTGTTTGATAGACCCCAAGAGTCAAGCTTCTGGAATTAGAACTCTTTTTTTTTTAGGTTTTTTTTTTTTTTTTTGCAAGGCAAATGGGGTTAAGTGGCTTGCCCAAGGCCACACAGCTAGGTAATTATTAAGTGTCTGAGACCGGATTTGAACCCAGGTACTCCTGACTCCAGGGCCGGTGCTTTAGCCACTGCGCCACCTAGCCGCCCCAGAACTCTCTCTTTTTGTTGGGAAAACTGAAGTTAGTATGGAAGAAACTAGGATTAGACCTACATCTCACATCCTATACCAAGATAACATCAAAATGGGTACAGGATTTAGACATAAAAGACAATGTTATAAGCAAACTAGGAGCTCAAGGAATAGTTTACTTGTCAGATCTAGGGAAAGGGAAGCAGTTTATGACCAAGGAAGAGATGGAGAACATCATTAAAAACAAATTAAGGGGCAGCTAGGTGGCGCAGTGGCTAAAGCACCGGCCCTGGAGTCAGGAGTACCTGGGTTCAAATCCGGTCTCAGACACCTAATAATTACCTAGCTGTGTGGCCTTGGGCAAGCCACTTAACCCCATTTGCCTTGCAAAAACCTAAAACAAAACAAAACAAAACAAAAAAAAAAATTACATAATTTTGATTACATTAAATTAAAAAGCTTTTGCACAGACAAAACGACTGTAACCAAGATCAAAAGAAATGTAGTAAATTGGGAAACAATTTTTTACAATCAGTATTTCTGACAAAGGACTCATTTCTAAAATATAAAGAGAACTGAGTCAAATGTATAAAAAAACAAGCCATTCCCCAATTGACAAATGGTCAAAGGATATGCAAAGGCAATTTACAGATGTGAAGTCAAAGCTATCCATAGCCATATGAAAAACTGCCCTAAGTCATTACTGATGAGAGAAATGCAAATTAAAGAAGCTCTGAGATATCATCTCACACACCTATCAGATTGGCCAATATGACCAGAAAGGACAATGCTCAATGTTGGAAGGGATGTGGGCAATCTGGGACACTAATGCATTGTTTTCTGTTTTTGTTTTTTATATTTTTGCAAGGCAAATGGGGTTAAGTGGCTTGCCCAAGGCCACACAGCTAGGTAATTATTAGGTGTCTGAGATCGGATTTGAACCCAGGTACTCCTGACTCCAGGGCCGGTGCTTTATCCACTATGCCACCTAGCTGCCCCTACTTAATGCACTGTTGATAGAGACGTGAACTCATCCACCCTTTCTGGAGAGCAATCTGAAATTATGCAATAGGCATATAATTATGCAAAAGGCAATGAAAATGTGCATATCCTTTGATCCAGCAATACCACTACTGGGTCTATACCCTGAAGACATCATGAAAAGGGGTAAAAACATCACTTTTACAAAAACATTCATAGCAGCCCTGTTTGTGGTAGCAAAGAATTTGAAATTGAGTCAATGTCCATCAATTGGGGAATGGCTTAACAAACTGTGGTATATGTATGTCATGGAACACTGTTGTTCTATTAGAAGCTAGGAGGGTTGGAAATTCAGGGAAGCCTGGAAGGATTTGCATAAACTGAGGATGAGCGAGATGAGCAGAACCAGAAGAACATGTACACTCTAACAGCAACATGGGGATGATGATCAATCTTACTGGACTTGCTCATTCCATCAATGCAATAATCAGGACAATGTTAGAGTACCTGTCATGGAAAATACCATCTGTACCCAGAGAAAGAACTATGGAGTTTAAACAAAGACCAAAGTCTATTACCTTCATTTTTTTTAATATAAAAGTGTCTTATGTACTACATAATTATGCTATCGCTAATATTTTATTTTCTCCTCAAGGATATGATTTCTCTCCGAACACATTCAGTTTCAATCATTGTGCAGCACGGAACAATGTAAAGATTACCAGACTGCCTTCTGTGGGGGGATGGGGGAGAAAAAGGAGGGTGGAGGAAAGATTGTAAATTCAAAACCTTACAGAAAATGACAGGTAGAAACTACTATTATGTATAATTGGAAAACAAATGAAATATTAATTAAAAGATAATGGGTTTTAAAATTCTCTGATTGAATTTCTCCTCCTCCTCTCAACTGAACCTTCCTCTTAACAAGGTAAAAAAATTAAGTGAAACTAATGACTGTTTCTGACAGGGTCTAATATATTTCACAACAACAGTAATCACATTTCTTTCCAGAAAAGGAAATTGTGTTTCATCCTTAGCTCTTGAGAACTGAGACTGGTCCAGAATAATTACTCTTTACATTACTGTAACCACTATTTTGGTTCAGTGAATTCTTTTATCAGTTCATACAAGTCTTCCAACATTTCTCTGAATTTTTTTTTAATTCTTATAGAAGATGCAGAAACCAAAATTCCTCCCTTGCCCCCCAAGTTCTCAGTGCTTTCCTTCTAAGGTTACTTTTGTCTTTTTTTGATGCATTTCTATATATTTATATTGCTTCTCCAGCTAGCAAGGTCTTAATAAATACAGCTGATTACATGTATGGATATCTTCTTGTAGAAAATAACCTTGATCTTTTTCTATTGGGAATCTATGACCAGTAGTAGGGTCACTCAATTAAAAGGCATGAAAAGCTCAGTTACTTTCCTTAATTCCAAATTTTTTTCCAGAATTGGACCAACTGGATCAATTTATCCAACAACCGCAACAACAGCAATAATAACAATCTATCATTGTGTCCTTTTGCCCACAGCCCCTCCACAGATTTGTCCCCAAGGGCTATATTCCCCCAATTCACAGGGCAGAATCCTAGGTCAACCCCCAATTACTCTTAAGGAATGATTTCTTCAGGTTCAAGATACTCTTTGTATCTTATTTTGAAAACTATAGCCTACAGATCCCCAGTGACATGTTTTCCCCTTTCCAAGTCACTTGGAGAATAAAAATTGTTTAAATATAAAGGTACTTCTTACTACCCAAGAAAGATAAAACTAAAATAAAACTTGGGAAGCCTTTTCCCACAAACATATCTACCATGAAAAGTGAGCAAGGACAGAGGGAATACATCTAAGATTAGTTGATTTAAACACAACAGTTCTGGTGGTAAAGGGCATGTTATTCCTTCTATAGTTTTTGTTCTGTTTTTTTTGGTGGCCATTTCTTGGACTTTTATGGGTTTCCAATTATAGCTATTTCGATCCTGTTTTATTTTTCTGGAGTTTTACCCTAAGACTCTATTACCTCATTGTATCTCTGCATTGTATAGAGAATCTTCTAGGCCATTTCCTCAATCTCTTGGCTTTTATTTCTTTTTTGAGGGGCTTAACTCTTAAAATTTTCTCAGAATCAATCCCTTTGGCAGCCATTTAGTTCAGTCCAACTACTAAAGGAATCCCCATTATAACATATTAGTCTACATGCTGAATGACTGGCCAAAACCACCTACACTGAAGTATGGTAGGGTTATGCTCAACCATTTATCTTTTTTTAAAAAAATGCAATAAAACTCATCTGTCTGTTTTCCTCTCCTATTTTCTTGGTCAAGTACTCAGCTATATATTACTGTAACCATTCAAAAATTTTCTGTTTTCCTAATCTTCCTTTCAAATTCCTCTTAACGCTCCAGAGCATTAAGAGTTTACAAAAGCAAAGTTATTTGTTTTATTTGTTCTATTTCTTTTCTGTTAAAAAAACATGCCAACAATTTCACTTATATTTTATGAGATAAAAAACAAAAAGGAAAAAACTTATAAGTACAAAAATATTTACAACAGTTCCTTTAGCAGTGGCAAAGAACTGGAAATTGAAGAGATGTTCATCAATTGGGGAATGGCTAAACAACCTGTGGTATATGACTAATAGAATATTATTGTGCTATAAGAAAAAACAAGCAGGATATTTGTAAAAAAATCTGCAAAGATGTACATGAACTGATGTAAAGTAAGGTGAGCAGAACCAGAAGAACACTGAACACAGTAACAACAATATTATTATACAATGAAGAACTGTGAATGATTTACATATTTTTGGCAATACAATGATTGAAGACAGTCCCAAAGAATGAAGGATACTATCTTATCTCCCTCCATAGAAAGAATTGATATTGTCCAACTACAGACTGAAGCATGCTATTTATCAATTTGTTTCTTTCATTTTTTTATTTTAAGTTTTCTTAAACAAAATGACTAATATGGAAATGTTTTACATGATTCACATTTGTAACCTATGTCTGCTTATCATCTCAAGGAGGGAGTGATAGAATTTGGAATGCAAAACTTAAAAAGATGTTCAAAATTGTTTTAACATATAATTGGTGAAAAAATAAATTATAATTAAAAAATAAGTCTTAAAACAAATCTCTATGTTAAAGATCAAAGGAGTCATTTTTCCTAGGAGAATGGCATAATTTTATAATCTATGTAGCAAAATAAAAGTACTTTTCTTAAAGAATTTTTTCTTTAAATTTTTCATAAATTTCATAAATTTTTGTTATGTGGTATTAGCTGCCTACTAACCTTCTCCTGTGAATTCTGAGGAAAATGTTGAGGTTTTCCTGAACCTTGTAACGACTGCCAAATACTGCAAAATTCATCATCATCCTTAGTAGGTACCTGACAAAGGCAAAATATAAACACATTTAAGAGGAAAAAGAAAACCAATCCACACATAAAAATAATGTAGGACAATAAAAGAAAAATCTAAAAACAGCCACCATTTGTGTACTCAGTTTTGAAGAATCTGTTCTTCATTAATAAACAGACCATTAATTTGTAAGTGGATTATCTAGGTAACTTTCATTAGCTGTTATCTTTCAGAGTTTTTTCATTTTGAAATAATGTGCAATGGCTCCCGAAATTATGCTCCACTTTAGAAAAGTGATCTTTTAGTACAGATAAAGTACTAGATTTGGAGTCAGAACATTGTATTCAAATTCTGTTTCAGATTCAAATTCTGATTCAGATTGGGGCCAATCACTTAAATGGGGATAGTGCACCTACATTGGAAAGATTAAATTAATGTCTAAAAAGTGGACAATATGAATATTAGCTCCTATTATTACATACAATTTGTCTTTAAAGATTTCATACCAAGTATTAAAACTTCAACTGAAGATCTCGTAAGTTATTTTAAATCTACCTATAAATTAAGATAGAAATTAATTCCTTCCAAATTTTAGCTTAGATTTGTTCTATGATGTTTATAGATTTTACACACTCACAGATTTAAAAAGATTATTGGGACTTTAATCAATTATTTGTGCCTGACCTGTGGTAGAGCATTCCGAACTCATATTGGTTTGATCAGACACAGTTGAACATATTCTAATTTGTCTCTACTAACATAGAGCTGTTTTGGTCTTCTTTGATAATGAAGGAAGGACAAAAACCAATCTATAATGAGTCACTGATGAAAATGACATATTTTTTTTCTTTTCTTTTTGCAAGGCAAATGGCGTTAAGTGGCTTGCCCAAAAGCATCCAGCTAGGTAATTATTAAGTGTCTGAGGTCGGACTGCGCCACCTAGCCGCCAATTTTTATTTTTTTTTTAAAGAAAGATTTTATTTAGAGTTTTACAATCCCATCCCCCCCCATTCTTTCTTCCTTCCTCCCACCCCCCACAGAACGCATTCTGTTAGTCTTTATATTGTTTCCGTGGTATACATTGATCTAAGGTGAATGTGATGAGAGAGACATCATATCCTTAAGGAAGAAAAATATAGTATAAGAGATAGTAAAATTACATAACAACATAACACTCCCCCCACCCCCAATTGAAGGTAATAGTCTTTGGTCTTTTTTCAAACTCCACAATTCTTTCTCTGGATACAGATAGCATTCTCCATTGCTGATAGCAAGTCCATCAAGGTTGATCATCACCCCCATGTTGTTATTAGGGTGTACAATATTTTTCTGGTTCTACTCATCTCGCTCAGCATCAGTTTATACAAATCCTTCCATGCTTCCCTGAATTCCCATCCCTCCTGGTTTCTAATAGAATAATAGTGTTGCATGCCATACATATACCACAATTTATTAAGCCATTCCCCAATTGTAGGACATATACTTAATTTCCAATTTTTTGCCACCACAAACAGAGCTGCTATGAATACTTTTGTACAAGTGATGTTTTTATCCCTTTTCATAATTTCAGGGTATAGGCCCAGTTACACTTCATATTTTTTATCTATGTTCCATATTCATTGAAATTCTATATTAGACAAGAGATTTTTTTAACTATTTTCCTTTTAGATATACTCTTTAAGTCATTATAAACATAAACTACAAACTGTTAACAGTTTTTCTGATTGCTACATAAATACTTTCTGTGGTGAATTGGAATTGATCTGATTTTGAACTGTTATCTGTAATCCTAAAGTAGGAAAAAAACCCCCAAAACCTATCCTTCTTGATTTTCTCATTCATATTTTATATATTTTTAGTTTCTTTGGTAACACATATTTAATTTTAAAAAGACAGAATTTAACTCTTATAAGAAACTTAACTGAGTAAAATAACTTAAAAAAATTACTGTCCAATTATTTTAAAATCAAATACTATGAACAAAAGATTCACTTACAACTAAAAAAGAGAATTACATTTCCTTATGAATTGCCCTATTTGCATTAGGGGTACCTTCCATTCCCACAGGTTCATAATCTCTCTATGTTATTTTTGCCTATTCACTCTCCCAAAGTATAATATACACAATCTTGCCATTTCTATCTTCACAGTATATCTCATACTTCCATCCCCCTTTGCAATACTCATACAGCCACTACCCTATATAAAGAAAAATGTTATCCACCTTCATAGAAAGAATTGATAAAGTCGGAATGCAGAACAGAGATTGCTGTTTTCCCCTAACCTTTAAAAACTTAGGTGTTTTCTTTCACAATGTGATTAATTTGGAAATATTTTGCATATTTGCATACATATAGTCTATATCAAATTGCTCACCATATTAGGGGAGGAGGGAGGAAGGCAGAGAATCTGGAACTCAAAATTTGAAAAAAGAAATGTTAAAAATTGTTTTTATATGCAATTGGGAAAAATTAAATTTTTTTAAAAAGATTTCATTACCTTTCAACTTAAATACTGACACCTGTCTATCTGTTCTCCTTGCCTCTCTAATCCATCCCATACCCAGCTGTGGAACTGGTATTTCTAAAATTCATATTGATAAGTAGCTCCTCTTTTCAATCAACTCTGATAACTCCTTTTTTCTTCTAGGGTCAAATACAAATTTTTAGTGTTTAAAAATTCCTTTACAACTTGGCTTCAATCACCATCTATATTTCCAGGTTTATTATATATTTCCTTCACTTTAGTAGTCTAGAGTCCAACTAAACTTTCTTGCTGTTCCATTCACAAGTCATTCCATCTTCATATTTTTGTACAGGTTGTCACCCCAAGGCTAGAATGCACTTCCCCCCAACTCATATAATCCCCAACTTTCATTAAAGCTTTACTCAACTGTTGCCTTCTACACAATTCCTATATGATTGAATCCTAAACATTTAACCTCTATCCTTTTATACTACTCTAATAGACTTACTCTCCCCCACTTACGATTATGGCTCTTCCAAAACTTTTTTCCCTCAAAACTCCCCCTCTTACCAACCCTTTCAATTGAGAACACTGAGCTTCACAGTTCACTGAACTGAGGTCATTTGTTGAATGAAGCTCTCTTATCTCTCAGATCCCTTCCTCTACTATCTACTCCTTTACCCTGGGTTTCACATTCCTTTACAGGTATCTTTTATATTATGTCTAGTGCTTACAACAGTGCTTTTCCTACAGTAGGTGTTTAATAAAGCTTCATCTCTGTGAGATATTATCCTTGATCTCTCTTCTTTGAGAAGGCCATTTACAATTTGCTACCACTTCCTTTTCTCTGAATCTCTTAATCCCTGCTTCAAATCTCATCATTTGCCTCAGACTGCTCTCTCCTAATTTCTCAGTGCTTTCCTTTTCTCAATCTTCATGCTTCTCCACCTCTCTGCAGCATATGACCTTGTCGATCACCTTCTCATGGATATGCTCTTCTTTCTAGGTTTTCATGACACAGTTCTCTCCTAGTTCTCCTCCTGACTGATCACTTCTTCTTAGTAACTCTTTCCAGATCCTTCATTCATCCAACTGTGGGTATCCCTTGAGGCTTTGTTGTGGTCCCTCCTCTTTTCTCTTTTACTTTCACTTGGTGATTTTACCATCTTCCATGAAGATGATCTTCAGAGCCATTTATTCAAATCTACTATCCTAACCTCCAATCTTGCACCTCCAACTGCCTAATGGATATCTCAAAATGAATGTCCCACAAACATCTTAAAATCAAACACGTCCTAAACTGAACTCATTATCTTTTTCTCCAGTCCCTCCCCTACTTCTGAACTTCCCTATTACTATCCAGGGCCTCACTTCCCTCCCAGTTCTCCATGTTAACAACCTAGTTGTCAATCTTGACTCTTTCTTCATCTCCCTCTCTCAACCAATTTGCTATCAAGTCACACAGATTTTGCAGCACCGTTTACATACACTCCCTTCTCTTCTCTGACACTGTCATTACCCTAGTTACAAGACTTCATCTACTTATACCTGAACTACTGCAACAGACTTCTGGTTGTTATCCTTTTTTCCTCTTCAAAAATCCAGAACATTTTCATTCAACTGACTCATGACATGACCTCTTGCCCTCAATATTCTATGCTATCACTACAGGATCAAATATGAACTCCTGTTTGTCTTTTAAAGCCTTTCCATAACTTCAATGGTTATTCATTTTCCTTCAAGTCTTTCCAATCTTCCTAATCTTTATTCTCTTCCAGATAGGATCCAGTAAAATTGGCTTCCTTGCTTTTACTATTACAAACTTTTCATCTCCCAACTGCTTATTTTCCCCAGCTGTCCCTCAAACCTTGAAAACCACTAGGCTTCCTACAAATCTAAATAAAATTTCCATTTTCTACTAGAGCCCTTTCCTCATCCCATTTAATGCTAGTGCCTTCCCTCTGAGATTTCCTCAGATATATATATCTTATTTTACATAGTTTGCATGTAGTCTCTCCCACTGAAGTGGGAGGTCCTTGGGTCCTAGAGTACAGTCTATTTTTGCCTTTCTTTGTATCTCTGTCACTTATCCCAGTGCCTGACGTATTGTCAATGCTAAATCATCATTAGTTGGCTTGTGTCTCTTGCCTTTTATGTATACACTTACATGTGCTCATACTAAACCCACTGTAAGAATGTAGATTTCCTGAGGGTAACGAGGATTTGATTGTTTAATTTGTATCCCAGTTGCCTAAGACAGTACATACACGGCACACTTGAGGCATTTCATCTATGTTTAATTTGTCATTCTTTATAAATGGGTTTCTCTTCAGCTCATTAAAGTAATGTCTAATAATGCTGCATTTCTCTAGCACTTGACAGGATCCAAAGCACTTCCCAATGACTCTACATAACTATCCTATAAAGTATGTAGTGGTAGTGGGTGCTTAACCACTCAGGATGTGACACCCTCTAAGGGAATGTCATCCTACCTTCTGCAGCTGCCATCCGCTCCTCTTCCTGATGACGCAAACCCTATGATCTTCCAAAGACTTGCACACTGTGCTAATTACCAATGTAACCCAAGGGCCTTGGGGTCTTGCCATCCTATGCCCACAGCACTGTCAGAATTCTGAACTTTTTTCCCTACCATCTCTTCTGAATAAAGAGTGAGCTCCTTGAAAGCAGAGTAGTCTTGACTTTTTTATTTGAATCTCCAGGGGATTGGCACATAGCAGAAGCTTAATAAATACCCATAAAATCATACATTCATTCAACCAATCATCATTATTATTCTCATTTAAGAAATGAGGCACCTCAAGTTTAGCTATGCCAAGTGACTTGCCAAAGGTCACATGGCTAAGAAGCTGAAGAGTCAGGACTATTCTCAATCAAGTGATCCTTCTATTGCCCAAATAGGTGACATACCATCAAAATTAAAAATGATACTATTGGGGGGCAGCTAGGTGGCACAGTGGATAGAACACTGGCCCTGGAGTCAAGAGGACCTGAGTTCAAATTCAGACTCAATCACTTAATAATTGCCTAGCTGTGTGATCTTGGGCAAATCACTCAACCCCATTGACTAAGATAAAAAAATGATACTACTGACTTAATCCTGGTCAGGGATTGGTTTTTTTAAGTATTTTATTTTTTCCTGTCTACAAGTATAAACAATTTTTAATATTCATTTATTAAAACTTTAAGTTCCAAATCTCTATATTCCTCTTGCCTCACCTCCAACCCCCATTCAGAATGCAAGCAATTTGAAATAAACTAAAATGTATAGTCATGCAAAACATTTCCATAATAGCAGGAATTAATTTCCAGCAATGGTAATGAATTTGTGCTGATACAAATATCCTTTTTTTGTTTAGTGCTTTTCCTTTCTGACCAGTGGCATTCATTTGAAAACTGTCTATGTTATTAATGATGCGGGCTGTTGCTAGGGAAGGGAAAAAAGGTAATGGTCCCACTTGGAAAAACCCAATTAAGAAATACAGAACTACAAAATTTAAAACATTTCCCATGAATTTTGAAATGGGAATTGAACATCGAATGAGATGCAGCTATTCCATTTTGGTAGCTGAGAGGAAAATTTTAGCCATCTGCAGCACTTATGAGGTTCTGATGTTTCCTAGGGTGTGCAAGCAATACGTATACAAATCCATAATGAATTCATAAAGACATTTTTGAATGTTTGTCATTGTGTCACTTTGTATACCTGAAGAAATGGTTGTATAATTTTTCTGAATTTCATTGTAATGTTAAAAAAGCAAAACAAAAAGAGATAAAATTTAGGAAAGTCTTTAAACTTGTTTCTGGATTCAAAGATTTTGTCTTTTAACACTGAAATTCTGAAAAGAGAGAATACCATCCAATGTTATTGTACTATTCACTAATCTCCCATAAACTTAAGTAAAAGCCCTCAAGTCATAGTTTCACTTTTAGAAGAACTGAATCAAATCTTTTATATTATTTAACATAACTGGGAAAAAGAACTAAATCTAGTATTATAGTTAGAAAATTTTGGACTAATTTGAAAAAACAAAATGAAAGAAAATAGTAGGAGAATACAACCAAAGTAAGTATGTATCTATCTTACTTGAGTAGGAGTCAAAAGTGACCGAGAATTGTTGGGGCCTAAATGGGCTTTCTGAGAAGCTGCAACAAATGAGGCAGATGAACTTGAACTGCATGGATTCACAGCGGGTTGTGGTTTCACTATGGCTGTCAGTTTCTGATTTCCAGTCTCTGAGCGATTACCATGAGAAAGGTTAATTAAGGCACTTGTTGGCAGTCTATAACCTCTTGCAGGTGAGCACCTAAAAATAAAGAACAAGCTTAAAAGGAACCAGAAGGAAACAACATATAAGATTTTAGCTAAATTTTTGAAAATCATTTTGGGCAATACAGTATAGTTCTGGGTAGCCCAAACTTTACATAAGATTATAAAAATTTTTGTTAAATACTTTGCTAAAATCTAAGTAATCTATACCTAAAGCATTTCCTGGATCTACTGGACTAGGAAATCCAGTAAAAATTGGGAAATGAGTTTTAATTTGGTATTCAGGACTCATTCTTCATGAACCCACATTGACTTTCTCTGATAACTGTTTCTTTTTCAAAGATTTTCACTAACTATTCCTTTACATACATCAACATATTAAAATGTTCAAGAATTTTACCAGGAATCTAACTCAAGCTCAATATTAGATTTTGCTCTTTTATAAAAATCAAGAAAGTTGCCTGCCTAAAAATGGTTTAGCCTTCACATGGCCATATTCTTTCAGTTTATAGGATGTAGATTTGTCTAGCCTGGTAACTTGAAGGCATCATTAATGGCAATGTGGTTTTCTATCACTGACCTTGACTCTGGGAACTGTGATGTAGGTTAATACATGTTAAAACTGAATTACTTTTTTTTGTGTGTGGGGGGGTGCAGGCTACTATCCTGTGTATTGTTAAACTCAGAAGTCTAGGATTTAATATTTATCTCTAATACATTTTATTTTCTTAGCTTTTGGTCATCATGCAAGTCTGGTGAGATAGTCTCAGATCCTGGTTCCACTGTTGGAAGTGATAGTCATTCCCCTTCCCCCCAGAGTTCTGCCAAGGTTCATACTATATGCAAATTTGATTCTTTCAATTTTTATCTCCATGTAAGTCAAATTTTCTTTTGAGATACAACTTCCTTTTTTTAAGGTTATAAGAGTAAAGTACTACTTATCTTGCTGTTGTATTCAGATTAGTTAAAATTACAATAGATAATTTATCATCATTAGAGGTATTCCTTCATTCTAAGTTAGTTAGACAGAACAAGCTGACCAAATTTATCCCTGGGAACCAATTCATTTGGTATGAAAATTTTATATCTAACTTGTATTTGGTATCTAACTTCATGAAGTTTCCAGATAAAATAATACTATACTTAATGGAAAAATGATTATATAGTTTGCTTGTTAGACCCTACAAATGTTCAAAAGATACAGTGACAATACCTGTGACTTGGGGTAGATGAGGTAATAGATTCAAGTCATTTAAACAATTAAATTTGATTCAATCAACATTTATTAAATATCATATATGAAAACACTCTGCTACATGCTTCTAGAGCTTAAAAGGCAAAAATGGAAAAAATCTCTATACTTAGGGGTGTTTTGTTCTAATGGGAAAGAAAGGGTATTTTATATCTACATACACACACATGTATGTAGATGAATAACCATGTATATAACTAGATTCATATTGACAATGGATAATTTTCTAGAGAGAAATTACTGAACACAGTGTTAAGTAAGAGATGAGAGTGATATGGCTTAGAAAAATCTTACTAAATGAAAACCTAGATAGGAAGTCCTAACCTGGGATGCTCTGAAATGACATATACAGGTAATGTTTTTAAGCAGTGAGGCTGCTCAATGGGTAGAGCACTGGACCTGGAGTAAGGAAGAAGAGTTCAAAGACAAATTCAGAAACTTACTAGCTGTTTGATACTGAGCAAGTCACTGTGAGGATCAAATGGCATAATATTTATAAAGTACTTAGCAAAAAGTGTTATCTGTTATGGATTACTATAAGTGTTAGCTATTAGCTGCTATTAATTGGAAAGGTTAAGTCTGGGAGAGATACAGCATTTTTAGGGAAGAAAGATGAGTTTAAAATCCAATTGTGCTTTCAGGAGGAAATGTTCAGTGGACACTTGGTAATGGTGAAGTGCAACTCAGGAAAGATTAGGATTGAATATTAAGGTGAAGGAATTACAATAGTAATCATAACAGAATCCCTGGGAGCTAGTGGAAACATCAAGTTAAGGTGTAGAGAAAAAAAGAAAAGAGGATTCAGAAGAAAATTGTTTTAAAGATAAGGGAGATGGGGCAGTTAGGTGGTACAGTACATAAAGCACTGGCCCTGGAGTCAGGAGGACCTGACTTCAAATCCAGACACAGACACTTAATAATTGCCTAGTTGTGTGACTTTGGACAAGTCACTCTTAACCTTATTGCCTTAAATAGAGAAAATTAAGATTTTTTTTTAAAAAGGGTAAGGGAGGGGCAGCTAGGTGGCACAGTGGATAGAGCACTGGCCCTGGAGTCAGGAGTACCCGAGTTCTAATCCGACCTCAGACACTTAATAATTACCTAGCTGTGTGGCCTTGGGCAAGCCACTTAACCCCGTGTGCCTTGCAAAAAACCTAAAAACAAAACAAAACAAAAAAAAAAAGGATAAGGGAGATGTAGATGTAGTGAAGAAGACAAGAGATTGAAGATAAAAGAGAGACTCATCACTGGAAATGAGAAAACTTCTAAAAGACATCTAAGAGCAATGGAAGAAATGGTCTAAGTTGACAATCAGCTTTGGTGAGAAGAATTGCCTCTTTCTCAGAAGCTGGAACAAAGTAGAAAAAAATTGAGTAACAATAAAGAAGTGTTCTGAGATGGGAAATAGGAGCTCTCAGAGGCTGACCTTGATTTACTCAGGAAAGATGAAGAAGTACTCTTCTGGGGGGAATGAAGGAATATTCTGAGAAGCTCTAGTGAGGAGATTTAAAACAGCTTCTATGAAATTCCTAACAGGGGAGAATCACCATACAGCAATAAGGGTCCAGCGTTAACTTTTGGTGAAGTGACTTCATAAGATTTGTAAATGACTTCTTTTCTAGTGGCATTCAGATGAGTAAAATAAGATAAAGTAGAGGGAGGAATTAAATTTTAGCAAGGCATGAGTCCAAACAGGACAGAGATGCAAAGGAATCAGTAGGAAGAGAAGAGAGAATAGTTCTAACATGGTTTTTGCCTATTAAGGGATGGGAGTGAAATCAGAATAAGGGGATGAACAGGTAGTATACTGGTAGTATACACAAGAAGTGAAAGGACTAGAGAGAGCACTTAATAGGATGAGGAATACATTACAGAGAGGCAGATTCAGGATCATTGAAAAATTTCCAAACAATTAGAGTTATCAAAAGGTGGAATGGAATGCTTTGGGAAAAACAGCTTCACTCTCACTAGAGAATTCAAAAAAATACTCGATGATCACTCATCAGCATGTTGTAAAATGGCTTCCTCTTCATTAATAGGCTGGATGAGATGACCCTGGAATTTCTTATCAGTTCTAAGATGCTGTGACTCTAGTGGTCAAATTTGTTCTTCACACTCACTAGTAATAGAATCATCTCATGTACTAAAAAAAGATAAAGTATTCGTTAGTGGCCATTCATGTCCACAGATGGAATGATTTTTTTTCCTTTTCAAATGGAATTATAGTTTAGAGGCTATAAAGTCTAACCAGGGTATTTTTTAATTTATGGGAAGATATTTTCAGTTGTGCCTTTTGAGTGAAATGTTGCAAGAAAGGCTCATTTATTCTCTGGAGGAATTCTGCTCCTGTTGGTCAAATTTCTTTCCCCCATATGCTGAATTTGTTTCCCTCTTCCTAAGCCAATGTTCCCTCTTCAAAAAAAGCATTCTATCTTCAGTTTTTTGGTTTTTGCAAGGCAAATGGGGTTAAGTGGCTTGCCCAAGGCCACACAGCTAGGTATTATTAAGTGTCTGAAGTCAGATTAGAACTCGGGTACTCCTGACTCCAGGGCCAGTGCTCTATCCACTGCACCACCTAGCCACCCCTCTATCTCTTCAGTTTTGAGGAAAATGGGGATGACTGAACAGAGTACATATACCTGAGTTGTTCTCTGGACCACCCCTGGATGGAGATGTCACTGGAGGTGAAACTTAGTCTAATCTGAAGTCAAATTAAATCTCCTTTTATTTTCTTAAGTGTTTTTAACCAATTTAGAATGGTTCTCCAATTCTTATTCATTTTCCACAACCAAGTAAAGAATAATGAATGGACTGCCCCTTAAGGATTTTCAAGTATATACAAATTCCACAGCCCAAAATCATGTGTCTAAAACATGGTATTCAAAGAGCAATAATAATCAGAATAATGGAGGTAATGAATCAAGAAATAAGTCTAAGAATGAGTTTCCATCAAGGAGATGATGTAGCTTTTGGCTAGAATGATTCACTCTAGCAAGAACGATAAGGCAAAGGGCCCGATTCCAATTAAGAGCCAACTTTGAGAACCTAGCTGTCTCTGTTGATGACTTTTTTAGACTAGGATGAAAGTCTTCAAAAGGAAATGGTTTGGGCAAAAGCTGTTTCTACTACTAAATGCTTATTAGTGACTCAACAAGCCCTTTATTAAAGTATGTACAATGTGTACCAGGGACTGTTAGGTACTAGGGATACAAGTAAATACAGAGCATGAAACTCAAGGAGCCTACAGTCTACTAGGATACAACATGAGCAACTTTTAAGTATATACAGAAAAAATATAAAAGGCACCTAATATGGGGCAGCTAGAGAGAAGGATACAAGCAAGACCAGAAGAGGCTTCATGTGTTCATATTCTCTTGAGTGTGAGAGTGTCTAGCTATAAAGAAAAGCTTCTAAAGTGCAATCAACCCTAGATCAGAAATATTTTTTTCAAGTTGTATATAGGCCTCCAAGGGACATTCAGGCATGGCTAACAATCATATATGGTCCCAGGGGATGGCCAAAGATGTACATGAAACAATAAGCTTGTTGGCTGTATTGCAGAGGAAAACTAATTAGGAAATAAAACTCCCAACAAGGATAGTACTGAATTCCAAAAGCTAGACTAAAATCTCAAAACTGAAGATGCTGGACTTGGAAGCTATGAAGTTCAGTTACAGGGTAGTTGCTTCTTTACCAACAGTAAATGGGGGGGGGGGCGCAGGGAGACCATTCCAAGAAAATAGATAATTTACATAATGGGAAATCAACTTTGCCGAAATTTTTTTTTTATAACTACATACTAAAGATGCTATATACAAGAACTATGGAAATAATGAATTCTTATTGAAAGCAATTTAAAACCAAAAAGTTGTTATTTCATGTTTTCTCCGTAAACCATGGTACCAGCCAAACAACTTGAGGGTCTTAGATCAATAAGACAGACAGGAAAGTTGAAACAGAATGCTTTTTATAGTTACACAATGTGGAAAACTGAATGCAGTTGAAATGTAAAGCACTATAATAATGGCAGGTCATCCCCTGTAGTTAATATTTGTGATTGTAATTGAGGATCATGATTTTTAAGGGAGGAAATAAACAAGCATAACTAATGGGATTATGGGGAGAAAAAAAATCCCAATTTTAATATTAAGTTTCTCATTAATCAATAGAAAAGAACTCAAATTAAGAGAAAGACTTTTCAGTTTTTCTTGTGGCATTACAAAACTTATTCAAAATAAAAAGCAGAAATGAATTTAAATTTAGGTGATACATAGATAATGGAAGTATCATCATTAAAGTAACACAAACCTTATCCTTAAACCTCCATGAAATTCTTCATCAAATAATACTTCAAAAAGCACATCTGCTTCTCTACTAGCTGTAGAAAAGAGAATTATTAAAAAAGAAAAAGTCAGTTAATTTCACTTTTACTAATTACTCTTTCACATAGTCTCCTGAGATATAGTATTGCCAAAAAAAAAAAACACCTTTAAATTTTGTATTTTTATTCTTAAAAAGCTCAAGACTTCAAGGATTTAAAAAAAAAAAAACACCAGAAAAGCAACTGCAGACTTAGACTAGTTCCTGAATAATATTAACTGTATGCTGCAGTATCAGTTTTTCTATTTGGGAGCTTTTGGGAATCTAAGCAAACAAGTATTTCTTCTAGATAGCTAAAGATCTAGTTTTTACTTGGCAATAAGTACAATGGGAATCACCTGCATACAGATTATATAAATTACTGACTTATTGATACAGATATTTTAAACCAACAGTATGCTGTTTCCTTCTTGTCTACTGTGAAAGCCCATTTGCAAACACTCTTAATTTTGTAGGGGGAAATATTTCACTTTTCCATAAAAATCAAGAAATCCTAATGAAAAATAAGAGAAATATCTCACTTGTCTCTTAAAATAATTTTCAGACTGATTAAGTGAAAGACTAAGGTGAGGATAATTTTCTCTGATCTCATGAAAACTTATTCATACCTGCCAGAGGTCTTGTAAAATTTTAATGTGGTAAATAGAAACCTCCAATTTCTCAGCAGCCCTTTCTCAACTTCCCCGTCTTTTAACCACTCCCCAGATGACTAGGCAAGATAGAAAAGGAGGAGAATTTTTTTCAGAAAAAGATAAGCTGAAAATATTAATTAACTTTTAAAAATAGGATTGTTTTCCCCCTTATCTGATTGAAAGCCATTCCAACCTATTTTGGCATCAAAAAAACTAAACAAACATGTTTGTTTCCAAAATAACTATAGTTTAAACACATAAACTGGTATCTGAATGAAAATATTACCTCCTTTAATTCCTATGATGGTGCCACGGAGACCCACAGGAACTGAAAAGTTCTCTCTCACATTTACAACACGGTCAAAAAGACGGAATTCTGCCTCCCGATCTGGAATAATCCCTTGCTGTTGCTCTAAAGGCTAAAAGGAAAAAAATTAATTCCAATATTTTCTTAAAGTCCCCTGCCCCCAAATAAAAAAAACTAGGACACTGGGGGTTGGGGGGGAAGGGAAAAGTTAAATTAGTTGGATTTGCTGCATTTTGCTATGAACATCACTTACTCTGTACAGTAAATGGGGCTTCACTGTCACTCGTACTTTCTTATTACTCTTCCTTTGCTAAAGAGGTGAAAAATATAAATTTAAAAATTCAATTAACACATTTAATTCCCTTAATACTGTTATCAAGAAAGAATAGCCTCTAAAACCAAGCAACTACTCCACAAAGTGAAATCATTAAATTTGGGGATACAAGAAGAGTAAAGACTGAATTATCATAGCTAAAATAGCTACTTTTTATAAAATCTAAAATGGCACCAATTTATTAAAGGATTTTTGTTGCCAATTAAATTCAACAACCACTTATCAAACTTCTACTGTGTGCAAGTAATTGTGCTTTACTCCAGGAATACTGAGACTAAAAAGAAAATGAATCCCTGCCATCAAGAAGTTCTACTTTGGGATAAAACATGTAAAAAGCAAACCCACTAGGCTTAGAGCCTAAGTACAAAGACTGAAATAAATACTCACAATGAGCATACATGCCAAACAGAGAGAGAAAAAATACATACCTAACACAACAAAACAGTAAGTACCCCCCGCCCCCCCCACACACTATGAACAAAGTAGCTTGGGAGGGAAAGTATTAGCAGTTAAGGAGATAAGAAAAATTTTGTGTAAAAAAACAGAACCTGGTACCTTAATGGAAAAGGCAATTCTATAATCTGGAGTTAAAGAGGGTGCAGGAAGGTGAGTTTGAAGGCAAGGAGTCAGGAGATGAAGCACTGTGAGGAATAGTTTACACTGAAGAATTTGGTTAAGAAATAATGTTCAATGATGGAAAGATAAGAGGATACAATGTAATTCAGGGACCCAGAAAGTGCCAGAAACTAATAGGATTAGCAAAGACTTTTTAAAGCACCTCAAAGGAAGCAAAAGATTCTGAAAGATCAAGGTGAGAGGGCAAGTCAACTGTTAGATAAAGGTATAATAATAAAATGCCACTTAAGGGGGAAGAATACCAACTATGTCTGGAAAGGTCAGTTAGAAGGTGAAGGGTTTTTATATGTCCAATAGCATGATGCTTCCACACACATGCAGGCTTTTCAATGCTTTACTTTTTTCTTTGTACACTATTCTACAAGTAATGGGAAGGTACTAAAAACTCTTAAATAGTAAAGAGACAGGATTAAACTTATATTTTGAGGATATTATTTTGGCAGTTCTTCAGCTAGATATCTGAAAGGAAATCAATACTTCTCTGTCTTCTGTATGTGTCAAAAAGTCAGGCAATATATCTATTAAGCGCCTCTTCTGAGCCAAACCCTGGCAAAAAATGTAAACCGAATCTTTCACTCTGCTTCTGAGAAACTCTCATTTTAAAGGAAATTTGGCTCAAGCACTGTTTTCTACATGGGGATCTTTCCCAAGAGATCCAGACCTGGTCTCTCTCCTAAGATCCAGTTGGTAACTATTAGGCATTTTGAAGTGGATATATCAATGTTATTTCAAACTAAAAATGTCCAAAACAAAATATTTCTTCCCCTTTTCCCATACCCTATGTCTTTCCAGTAGCCCACCATTTGGCTAAATAACCAGGTTCTTATCCTTAGTGGCATCCCTTAGCTCTCTATGATCTATCCCACATATCCAAACAGTTGCCCAATCTTGTTTCATTTACATCTTTTGCATTTATCTCTGCTTCTTCACTTATATAGGCACCACTTTAGGGCAGGCCCTCATCATGCCTAGACTATGCCTAGGTCTCTAGGTTCAAATATAAATTCCTGTTTGGCCTTTAAAACTCTTCCTGACCTGGCCTCACCCTAGCCCTTTATCTCTCTCTCTCTCTCTCACAAACTTTATGGTGGAGGTTACTAAGTTTGATTCCTGTTTCTCAAATGTGTTGGCATTTGAGCCATTTCTGTACCTTGTCTCACCTCTGCCTCTCAGAATCTCTCATTTCCTTTGAGATTGAACTAACACATCACCTTTGACAGGATGTCTTTTTTGGCTTCCTCAGAAGCTAGTACCTTTGCCCCCAAAAGTATGAAAGCTCCTTGAAGGCAGGCAGTTTCCTAAAGTGCTGGGCATATAATAGGCACTAAACAAAAGCTTTTAGATTGATAAAATGATTAAACAAGTAACCTTTAAGAATTTTCAGCCCTCAACATTTTAAATGAAAAAAATCTGAGGCTGAAGTTTTGGCCTGGGTGTGGTGGTTATTTAAACTGCTTCACATTCCCTTAGGGATTTTACCTGTCTAAAACTGATCTCGGAGGCTAGTACTGCCCCCCCCCCCCCAACTTTCCTATGTAATTTCACCTCACTGAACATCAGCCTTTCTGAACTGTAGAACACATGCATCTGGGGCCAGGGCTCTTTTTAGTCCTTGCTTCCCCCAAGGCTGGCAGAGTTCATAGATCTTACAAATGCCTACTGAGTGTCTTCACTCTGGGTTCTTTCCTCCCCCTCCCCCCAGTCTGGTCCCAAATCCTTGCCATTTCTAGAGACATTCTTTGGCCTCTAACCACCTGACTGACTAGGGCCTTGGACTCTTCTTTCTGGTAGACCAACTGAACAGCTTCCTGACTCTTCTCCCAGTCTCCAACTCATCTTCCACACCCTGCTGTGGAGGCACTCCACGGTCAGTGCTTATGCCTTATTGCTCTCCATTCTCCTTCCCTTCTACTACTGAAATGGAATTCTGACTCCTGTGCTTCCTGTCAGACCTAACGACTTTCTCCCAGGCAACAGTCAGCTCTCCTCTTCCCTTTCACTCCCCTCCTCTCCCTTCTGTATCCCTATGCTCTCTTGCTTGCAAGATCCTTGAGGGCAGTACCTATGCTTGATCTACCATTGCAACTTAACTTCTAGGACAGTATATCGCACATGGCTGAAGCTTAATAAATGTGGTCAAATCAAACTTACCAGTAGCAGAATTAACACAGTATAGTGTTATCAAAAGAAATATTAGAAATATTAGAAAAAATATTAGAAAAAATGTTAAATTTCCAGAATAAAACAATATACATTTTGGGAGTTGAATCAGAAATAATGGGTGGTGTTTTTCTTCAAAAATTCTATAAACCTGGAAACATTTCTTTTATTTGCTAGTGTCATCTATGTTATCATTCAAAGTGGCTCAAGATAGGAAAACTAATTTCTCTTCAAACTAAGAGTGCAATCTTGCTTTTATCCATATATTAAGGTCTCTTGGAAAACAAGCAAGCTGCTCATTATGATTTCCTTGGAACACTGATTTGGACAAGATGGTTATCAACTCACATTATAGCTTCTCTTATGTATACTGGTATATATCAAATATTCTGTGATGATGGATACATAAAGAAAATCAAACTTACATAGAACTACAATGAATTATACAGTATACTTAGCAGACATTGAAATAAATGGATAAAATGCACAGACTAAGTATATACTCATTTGCCTAAGAAAGGCATTTTAAATTCATAATAAAGGCAGTGGGAACTTTGTCTTAGCATACCCATGTAAAAATAATTATGCAATTATCTAAAAATATTTAAAAAGTAACAAATATAAAAATAATGAGGTGGTATCAGATAATGACATGAATCTGCTATTACCTTAGATCCTTTGGGATATCAATCAACAAGCATTTAAGTGCATTATATGTCAGGTAATGGACTAATAAGTTCTAGGAAAACAAGAAAAAAATCAGAAAAAATTCCTGCCCTCAAGGTACTTATATTCTAATTAGGAGACAGTATATACACTGAGTTGTAATAACACTATGTGCACAAAGTAGAAGTTTAATGAATACTTGTTGAGCATTTTGATTAAAGCCAAGAAATTTGCATTTTTAATATAGTCACTCTTACATTTTTACTTATCCACATCTTAATTACAGAAAAACTTATGTGGGCAATATTGACAAAAATTGTGCCTGTCTCTAATCATTATCTACATCTCGCTTTTTAATTGGAATGCTAAATGCTCAACTGAGATGTAACTGGAATAATATATATATATATATTATATATAATATATATATATATGCTTAGACAATTTAATTAATTCTTGTTTAATCAAGATTAAAATAAAAAAATAAATTAACAATCTTATAATCTAGGTTGGATCAGACTTTTATTGATTTTGGTCAAAGGCCATTGTGAAATTTATACAATAGAATAAACTGTAATTGCTAAAAAAAAGACCAAAATTAGTATAATAACTGAATTTCTAAGTGTAAGATTAGGTAACATTTTAGAAGAGATTTCATAAAAATATATCAAGAATTTATGAATTTTTGGGGATTTAGATCTTTGAATTAATTTGTGTAGGCAATTTTCAATGTGGAAAGAAAGTAAGATATTTGTTTCTAACTTACAGTCTTAAAAGAATTGCTTGAGTGTAATAAAAGATTGACTATCATTTCTGTTGATTAGCACCTCTTATGTGTCAGAGGTAGGATTATGAAAAAATGTCTCTGACTCATAGGAAGGATCTCTACAGCCATGCTACCTCTCATATATTCCATATGTTTAATTAAATCTAAAAAAGATTTATTCTAAAGCCATAGTAACTTTTCATACTGAATAAGATCATCTTTGGCTTTTCAAGTAATTAAGAGATATTTAGGCCCTATATGGTCTTACTGTAATAATATTTTTTAAAAAATTCAAGACATAAAAGAAAAAAATTATACATCCAGACCCTGTATTTGCTGTGAAAGATGAATCAAAGTCCTTAGGATTCTTTATTCTATATGGTGAAAAGGATGTGATTCTACTAAAAATCACAAGATTAGTAGGTACCAATATGTAAATATGTTTATTTAGCAGTAATACAAAATAAGTCACTTGTAAAATTTTGAGTTCTTTTAGTTCTGTTGTATTTCATTTACTCAATACCATTTATTGAAAACGTGTACCTTGCACTTTTCTACTTCTTCTTCAATTTTCTCAACAATAGCTGCATCCAGAATTTGTAAATCACAAGATGAGCGAGACAAAGCACTGACAGGATGCGCCTTTAGCCACGTAACAATTTCTTGAACTTTCTCAGCACTACATTAAAAAGAATTCATTATTTTTCTTCCAGAGATAAAAATGCTCTGAGGAATTATATATCATAGCAAATTACAACAGTCCCCAGATTTATGATCTTAAGATTAATCATTTAAGTTCATTCTGGAGACAGAAATCCAATATAAACTTGGAAATGTTATGTCCTAAAACCAAAATCAACAGAACAGAAATCATATCTAAAAACATTTACTGAACAAATTAAATGAAAAAGATATCATCGGCATCATGATAAAAATAAAATTTCTATTACTTGAAAAATGAAGATTTCATAATTTAGTCTTGTCAATAACTACAGTATCACTGGAATGACACAAAAAGTTACATACCCATTCTCATTTTCACCAGGCCAAATGTCATCTTCATAGAACACGTCTTCTTGGCTGTTCTTAGCTACATAACTAAAGAGTTCTGGTACCCTACCAACAATAACAAAATATATTTTAATTATAGTGTTCCTCTGAAACCATTTATTCCCAGGTGCCATAGATGACTGATTATTATTGCTAGGTAATTTATAAAGAGTTCAGAATGTTGAAATCATTTGTGGAAAACCTCTATAGCCAGGATGTTCAAAGAGTAAGGCTGATAAGAGTTCAAAGAATTTGTGATATTTAGCACTGTTTAATCAATAATGTTGTATAAGCAGAAATAAATGGGAGAAAATAATATTTTAGAGTTTTGTTTTGTTGTCTTTATTTATTTATTATTTATTTATTTTCATTTTTGCAAGGCAATGGGGTTAAGTGGCTTGCCCAAGGCTACACAGCTAGGTAATTATTAAGTGTCTGAGGCTGGATTTAAACTCAGATACTCCTGACTCCAGGGCTGGTGCTCTATCCACTGTGCTACCTAGCCACCTATTTTGTCGTCTCTAAAACAAAGTTGAGAAATCATATTGCCGTAACTCCTACAATTATAACTATGACATAATCGTTTTTGAGGATCCACTCATACATGCTTAAATCCTAGTCTAATTTATTCTTATTACTATGAGAAAAATAAAATTTTCCTTTTCAGAAATAAATTTATAAAAAACAAAACAAAAAAAGAAATAAATTTATAAGACTGGATATTATAAGAATCAAAGAAAATACCAAATATGAAATTTAGTATCCCAGTGAAACAAATATATACACCTATATAGTTAAAGTTTTTGTAAAAACATTACCTACAGTACAGAAAATGTGAAAAAAATTATTTTGAAAGTTAGTTGATGAAAACAATGTTTTGAAAATATTACTTATGTGGGGAAAACATATCTAACATATGAAAATAAATTCTGAGTTTGACTCAGAAAACTAGAACAGTAAGAATCCTCATTCTATTACCTCCTTCACCCTCTCAAATAGTTATAAAATGCAAAAAAAATCAATTAGCAATATTTATTATATGTGCAGAGTATGAAATTATTAAATCATCAAAACTGAAATTGTAAGGGAATGAAAACTTTAAAATATCATATGAAAATTAGCAAGCTGATTTTAGTAAATAGGTGTTCACTTTGCAGTAATGCATTTTCAATTTCTCAGATATTTGTAAATAGTAAATTCTTTGTCAACATGTAAATGAATGATGTTGATAGTACTTTTAAGGTTTGAAAAATAATGTATATCATCTCATTTAATACTTAGGAGCTATCGAGCAAGCACTACAGACATTATTAGATCCATTTTACAAATGAGGAAACAGACTCAGTAGGGTCAGGTGATATACCTGAAGTCTCATAACTACTCAGTTCCAGAGATAGATTTGTACTTAAGACTCCAAGTTCAACACTCCAAAACATCACATAGGAGGTGATGTACACAGCATTAATTAATATGGTATAAAGAGCAGTGAATTGGGCAATCTGGATCTCTTCAACTAAAAGATATAAAACTATCTATAACACCACATAAACTACATCCACATATAAGTTTTAACTTCTGGCCTCAGTTTTCTCATCTTCTGGACATTTCAAAGGTCCTTTCCAGCATTACAATTCTAGGACTTTAAGGTCCTAGAAGAATAATTCAGATGTAAGACTGAAAAAAATTATAGTAAAAAAAATGGCAATATATATATATTTTTAATTAAGATTACAAAGAGCCGTGGAGTCTGAACAAATTTCAAGGACTATTCCCTTTAATTTAGGGAAAAAACCTAGATATCTTATTACCTGACCTTGTTATATCTCATAATTTTTGTTTCTTCTGTGATTTCTCTCTCATCACACTCAATTTGGATCAATGTACAACATGGAAACAAAATACTGACAGATTGCTTTCCGTAGGGGAGTGGGGGGGGGGGGAGGGAAGTAAGATTGGAAGAAAAATTGTAAAACTCAAAACTCAAATAAAATCTTTAAAAAAAAATTAAGATTACAATTATAGTTAAGTTTCACATCCTGTCTTTTTTGCATGAGATTTATATCTGGCTGATGCAAAGTTTCAGTTTAGAAACTCTCATTAATTATGGTCACTATTCACTCTATTTTGCCATACTGAATAATATGGACATTTGTGATAGTAGTGCTAGTAATTAAATTCAAATTGTTTTAATTGCTTGTACTAAGATCAGTGTAACAAAATGAAATAATGTCACTCAATCCTATGATCATGGGGAATAATATGGGAAGGCATAGTATGAGTCACTACCTCTCCAGGTATTCTGCCAGGAGCTGTTCCACAGCACAAGAATACATCCATTCATTGCCGACTTTTTTAGTGTAGCCTGGAACCTCTTCATTCTTCTTATTGAATTTCAGGTTCAATCCCACATTGGCTTTATGATCTCCATGGGGACTGTTTAAAAACAAACAAATAAAACTGGCTAATTCTGACCACTTAACAAATGAAATTGTCTCCCAATCTCAGAAAAGTTTGGCTTTAATTCTTTATTTTACTTATTGTGGCTATTTTGGGGCAAATAACAGTTCAACGTATTAGAAAAACTCCAAAAGTTAAATCAAGTAAAGCATAGATAAATCTCTTCATTAAGGGGGGGGGGGGAGATTCAACAAGACGCAGGGAATTGGACACTATTTAAAAAAAAATTAAAATTTTTCCTTTCAACAAAAATCTACCTTCTCTTCTACATTTTCCACCTCCAAATGATTTAGGAAAAAAATTCTGTTACAGTCAGTCAGGCAAAATATTCTCATGTTGACTATGTCCAAAAAAAAAAAAAAAGTCTCCATCTGTACCCCAAGCCTCTCATTTCTCCATGAAGTGGCAGGCAGGTAGGCAGGTGGGCAGGTGCTTCCATCCCAACCTCTGGAATCTGGGCCCCTCACTGTGCTGCTGATCGGCTTCTCAAGTCTTTCAAGTTGCAACATTGTTGCTCTGCACACTCTATCCTGCCTGTTCCCACCCTTCACTCTCTACTAGCTTATGCAAGTCTTCCAAAGCTCCTTTGAAAACATCCCCATCATCATTTCTTAAAGCATAATAGAATTCCTTCATATTTATACATTATAACTTGTTCTTTTTCAAAAGTAATGATAGGGACCCACGGTTTCAATTCTTTGTCACCACAAAAAAACAACTGCTATAAATATTTTTATACAGCCTTTGTTTTGCTTAGGAACTAATTTTGTTTCTTAAACTTATATTTCTTCCCTAGCTATCCTGTTCAATGAAATGTACTTCAGCACCTAATTCTGTGTGTGTGTGTGTGTGTGTGTGTGTGTGTGTGTGTGTGTATGTGTGTGTGTATTCTTCCCTCCCATGACCATTTTGGATGAGAATGAAGTTCAAATGTCAGTCTTTCCTCTCACTCCCCCTCTCCTTTGTGCACATGAAATGGAAGAGATTATACTCATCTATTTTATTATCATGTATGATCCTGAATGTGGCTTCTTGGAACTTGAACTCTTCCTTTCTAGTTGCTTGCAGTAATTTTTCTTTCACCTGGAAAAGTCTGGATTTTGGCTATAATGTTCACTTTGGATTTTTTCAAAGAGTGACCAATGGATTTTTTTTCCCCTCTGTTCTTTGCTCCCTAGTTTTAAAAGATCTGGGCAGTTGTTTTTTTAAGATCTCTTGAAATATAATCTAAAATAAATATAATGTTCTTTTTTTGATCATGGCTTTCAGGGAGTCTAAATGATTCTTATTTTTTCTCCTTGATCCGTTCACTACTTCACTTGTTTTTGCCATGAAAACTTTGCATTTTCTTTTATTTTTTTTCCACTTTGTTTCAATTATTTCTTGTTTTCTCATGGAGTTGTTAGCTTCCACTTAGTCCATTCTAATTTTCAGGGGGCTTGTGACTTAAGAAAAAACTTTTTTCTTCCATAGCTCCCATTTCTTCCTATTCTTCCTCTAATGCTCTCATTTAATTAATTCATTTTCTTTTTCTTTTTTTGAAAGGCAAATGGGGTTAAGTGGCTTGCCCAGGGCCACACAGCTAGGTAATTATTAAGTGTCTGAGACCGGATTTGAACCCAGGCACTCCTGATTCCAGGGCCAGTGCTTTATCCACTGCACCACCTAGCCACCCCTAATTAATTCATTTTCAAAAGATTTTCTTATTTTTCTAAATACATTCAAAGATAGTTTTCAATATACATTTTTAGGTAAGATTTTGAGTTTAACATTTCTCTCCCTCTTTCCCTTCCCCCTGACAGAGAACAATTTAATATAGGTTATACATCACATTTAATTTATTATATATATATATATATATATATATATATATATATATATATGTATATGCAAGGCAATGCTATCGAGTGACTTGCTCCAAGGTCACATAACAAGGTAATTATCAAGTGTCTGAAGCCATGCTTGAACTCAGGTCCTCCTGACTCCAGGACCAGCGCTCCATCCACTGTGCCACCCAGCTGCCCCTAATTTATAATAATATTTATAAGCCTTTAAAAACTCTTATTTCATCTTTCCTTAGGAATTCTAGGTGAACGTGTACCCAAGTTGTGTTTATCTCTTCTGGGTTTGTGTTGAGTATCTGTTGTCACATTAACTTTTTGTAGATAAGATTTTTATTTGTTTGTCAATCTACATCTTGATTTCATACTTCATGTTAGGATTAGGATCTGTGAATTTATAAAGGGATTGTTTGTTGAGCATGTATTCTCTAGGGATTTACTGCTGTTTTCTTGGTAAACTAAGTGTTATATTATTCCAGCATCTCAAGAAGGCTGGGGTCTTTGAACCCAGTTTCAGTGCTCCCGAAGTAGTCTGATCCATGGAAAACATGCTCTCTGTTCACATTCTGCAAGCTACTGACCTATGGTTGATTCTGAGACTCTTACTCTTAGTGAAGTTCCAGTAGAGTGTTCCCGGACTCAGCCACTATCAGACAGCTGGAAATCTCTATTGGTTAAATGACAAAATTGAGGCCTCCTCTTTGGTCTGGGTTTCCTGTCCTGCTTATTTTACTGCAATGTTTGATTGAGCTGGAGGATATGAGGAGCCATACAACTGCTGCTTTCTCTTTGCTTAGTACACAGCTAAAGCACATGACCACACTTCATCATGGAACATTACTCCTAGCTGCAGGTTCTGTCCTGTTCCAAGTAGTGAGTGACATAGCTGCCAGGTAGTACCAGTACCTGTACCCTGCACAACATATAAGATAAGACTCACTCCCTTGTTCTGAATCCAGGACCTCCTCTTGCTGTCATTCACAGTCTCTCCCTGACTAGAATACTGTGTCCCTGTTCTTGGCAAGGCACTCATCTGATCCCACTCCTTAGCACTACTCCTGCTCCCAGTTACCATAGACCACTCTATCTTCCACTTGACTATGTGAGATGAAAGATTTACTGGGATTTTTCCCTTAGATTTTCTGATCAGAACTCATTCTGCTGCATTTTCTCTTTCTGTGTGTTGGGAGTGGGAGGAAGGGGTTGAAGCTTTTCCTGCTATTACTCCATTTTGGCATCATCTCTCAAATAACATTTTTTAAGACTTACAGATATTCTGATATCTTTTCAAGGTTCAACTGGTTATTGAGACACTTCATAAAAGCTGAATTAGATGAAAAATCAGTTTTCAGAGGAATTGATGTAAAAAGCTGAGATAAGAAATATTTACAATTATATTTTAAATAGATATTGAAGCATTAAAGATTTTATTTTCTTTCCACCACATAGTATTATTTTTCTAAAAACTTACTTTCTCCTAGATCCTCTTCCAATAAAAATACTTCCTGTAAACCTTGAAACAAGGTATCCACTCACTCCAAGACGACTGGCCAAAACATATCCAGGATTGTATTTAATAGAATATTTCTTTAAACATAAAAACAAAAAAAAAATTTTTGGTGAGGGAAAAATTTTTTGGTGATATTAATAGGGAAATATGTATATACATATATACATATATATATAGTGCTTTATTTTTTCCCCTTTACTCTTAATCTCTGCACTTTTTCAAAGAGGATAAATCTATCGCTATACTCTTGACTCTATCAATGTAGGGATTCCTAAAGGTAGATGATTTCTGTACGGAGATTTTTTTTTTGTTTACCTCTCACAAAATATCATGTTCCCCAGATTAAAAAAAAATGAAAATATCTCTATACACAGATGTACAAGAAATAGAATTAAAACTTATTTATGCAAGGAAAGACACAATGCAGATATTTTGGACAAAAATCATACTACCAACCTACACATTTTTTCACTAGGCATGTTTTTTGATGTATTAATCAGTTCTGTTACAAATGGAAGGCGTCCCTAACATCAATAATAAAAATTTTATATCATGCTGTAGTTTGCAAAAAGTGTATAACCCATTTTATAAATGATGAAATGAGGGTTAAGAATTAGAATCTCTGCAGATGAAAACACCATACTTTATCAGAAACTTCATCATCAGAGATAGGAATGGGAGCCAGAGAGATCTCTTCCAAGGGATATGGAGATTACATTATGATTAAACACTAACTAAAACAATGACAAATGCCTATTTATAAAGTAAATATACTTTTGTGAATCTCAGGAAAAAGGAAAGGAGAAGTGGTTTAGGGGAAGTAGAAGAGAGGATGAGTCTGGGGAATGATAACAATGATGGATAATAGCCACACTATCTGACATTATCACCAAGATTGCTGATAAAGGAAAATGTAGGATCAGATCACTATAATCAGGAAAAGGGGAGCCATATTATGATATCATGCAATGATGCTCAACCCAAACAAGTTGTTAAAGCATTACATTCTAGGAGAGTTAAGGGAACAGATATTAATAGGGAAAGGGGATATAACGGTTATCATGCAGCTATCTATTTGTCAGTGATCACATTCCACCCTTGTTTGTCAGGGATCCAATATAAGTCCAGGAAGAAAAAAAAGGAGAGAGATTAGAAAAACATTTTAGTCTATAGGAAGAAGAGGTCCAGCCAGGGAAGGACAAACTTCATAGTATAAAATTTTGACCAGTGAGCCTTGTTTATCTTCAATTGGCAGCAGCTGTACTAAAATTTTTTAAATTCTATATGATTTAAAATGTTTTTATGTTTGTAATATACAATTTATATGTTATTACTTGAACAGTTCATTAATCAGAGAAAACTGCATAAAAAATTTTAACATTTAAAATCTGAATGCCATTTACTATTTTAACATCTCATGAATTGATAGAATATTTGCTTAGACAAGCTAAATGGCTATACTCACATGCTGGTTCTGTATTAAGGCATCAAGATGAGGTTCACATGGAATGTTGAAAACCACACGAATTCTACCTTCTGTGATTACATCTCCTGAATCCTGAACCTTGGGGGGGAGGGGCAGGGGGAATAAAAGTATGTTGAAGATCACTTTTATTTTAATTTAGGTGAAAAGTAAAACATAAGCTATATATTTTAAAAATATGAAAGAGAATGGAATAAGAACTAGAACTAACTTCGCCTGTGCAGCCATAGTAAGGAGTCCCCAGCATAAAGACTGTACTTCTAGGTGGAAACAGGTCATCCAACGTTTTGATATTAGAGAAATGTGTCTCAAAAGTACTGATATCCTAAAAACAAAAATATAAAAATCAGTAAGGGTGAAATTTTCTAAAGAATCTTAGATTTCTGTTGTGGATTTGTAACTGTATGGAAAGAAAATTTTACCCATAATTATTTTCTATGAATAATACAGTTAGATACTTTATATAAAAGGAAAGAGGCACCATGTATCTTTTAAAATCCATTTTCAAATATTCAGAGAGTAACTATACCTTAGGATAACTGTTAAAAAAGGTAATTTTATGTTTACTAATTTATTTAGGCTTATTTATTTTGGGGGGAGGAAAATATATTAGTAGCACACAAATCCTAATTAAATAAATAAAGGCATGACTGAAAATAGTATTTTATATTTTGAAAAAATATGGTTACCATAAGTTAAATTCTGTTTTGCCAATCCTATCTAGAATGTCAGCAATTTAGGATATATCACATTCATAATTATAAAACAAGACTATTTTTCCATTTTAATACCTTATAAAAGGTAATAGTATTTATTTTTTTCTTTATGTATTGTGCAATAGTAGGCATCAAGAAGAGATTGAAGCCTAAAAGGAGCCTTACCTTGACAATAGTTTGATAAACAAAAGGAAGAACTTGTTTTGACCACTGTTTCTCCAGATGAACCTCACCATTTTGATTTAATTGATATTTATGACCGGTAAGTAACTGAGCATACACAACAACAGAAGTTTCATTTATTATTATTCCTTTTCTTCTCTGGTAGCTAAAAGGGGGAATACAAGGGAGAAACTTATATATGTAAATAAGTCGGGAGTAGAACCCAGTCCCTGTCCAAAACTGTTTCAACTGGATTAATAATCAAATGCCCAGAAAACCTTTAAAGAAATATGTGAATAACTCTGGATATACTTTTCTTGTTTTGTATATTATTGATATTTTTCTGCTGCTACCTAATTCTACTCAGAAATATGCACAGAATATTGTGAGAAGAAAAAAGAATTACACAGAATTCTCATAAATAAAAGAAAAAACTAAAATAAATTTATATGTATATGCCTATATATATGCCTATATATAGAAAAAGGGAGCAGCAGAATAAAGCTAGTAATAGTAAAAATAACTTTAAAACTATTATACTTTTAAAACTGTCTAACATTTAACTTGAATATGTTTTCTATTTTAAAAAAACTACAAATTATAGATCAATATCATCCAGTATTAATACACTGACTCATTTTATAAAAAAAATTTCCAGAAACATAATACTTGATGTTACACTTCAATACTGTCTAATGCAAAATTAGACCTGAAAAGGGGGGAAAAAATCAAGACTAATAATTCTAAAATGAAACATGGATTTAATAAAATATAATATAAATAAAATATAATCTCTTCCCCTATTTCTTGATGACTTTATTTAATGTAAAGCAACAAACACTTGGTGTCTAAATATCTACTTCAATGATACTGTACTAGGAACTGGGGATATAAAGGTAAAAATGAAACACTCCTATCCTTAAAGACTTTCCTAGGAACACACAATACAGATAGATAAATGTAAGGTAATTTTTGAATGAGAAAGGAAAGAATATTAACAATTGGGGGGAAAGGAAAGATTCAACAAAGGATAACCTTTAAGCAGAAAGCTTTGAAGTATTCTAAGAAGCACAGCTAAAGAGAAGAGAATATACAAAGGAGGGCCTTTGTCAAGGCATAGGAGAAGAGATTGAATGCAAAGTTCAGAGAACAGCAAGTATTTCCTTTTGGTTGGAATTCAGAGTGAATAAAAAGAAAGTGAGATAAATCTGAAAAGCTGAGGGTTAGAGCCAGACTGTGGAGACAATTTAGGCCTTCAGAAGATTATTTTGGTGACTACACTGAGAATAGAGAAAATAAGAGGATGGGAGGAGGAAGAATTATTAGGAGGAAAAGAGATGACAGACTAAATTAGTATGTTGGCATTGTCAAGAAGGATATTGTGAGGGTAGAATCAATAAAACTTGGTAACCAGTTAGGTTGGAGATAATGGTTAAAAATTAAAGATGACTCTGAAATTAAGAACCTGGGAAACTGAAAGGATAGTGATTCCTTCCACAGAAAAAGTAGTTTGGATAACATATGGACATGTAAAGCTAAGTTTGAAATACTGATGAGATATATATGGGTGAAGATTACCTAGTAAGAAGTTGGCAATAAGAGACCAGAGATCAGTAGGATATCAAGGCTGGATATATAAATCTTGCAATTATTTGAGTAAAGGGAATTGAATCCATGGGATGAGATCACTGAAGAGAAAAATTAACCCCTGGATAAAGTCACGGGGAAAGCCAACTTAAAGAGTTGACTGATGATGATTCAACCAAAGAGAGACAAGGAAAGGCCAGGAGCAGAGCTAAGAGTGAACAGCGTCACAGAAGTCAATGCAGGAGGAAAAGGTAATTGACAGTATTAAAAAATTACTAAGTGTTTAAGTAAGAAAATACCATAGATACAGTAGGAAAAAGACTATTGATAACATTGGAGATTGCTCTTTCAGTAGATTGGTATAATAAAGAAGCCAAGCTTACAAGGGTTAAGAATTGTGTGCAAGATAAAGAAGAAAAGGTGAATATATATTTTTTCCCCAAGAGTTTGGCTGTGAAATGGAAAAGGAAAAATAGGATGATAGCTCGAGGTTATGACTAAATTTCAAGAAGATTTTTTAAGAATGAAGCAGACCTGGGCATGCTTGTGAGCAAGAAGGAAGAAATCAATATGGCAGAGACCAGAAAGTTAATTTTAGTGCTAAGAGATAAGAGAAAGAGACCAGACTTATCACAGGTTGCTGGGGGAAATGACAAAGGTCAAGGGCCTTTCAGAATTCTCTACCCAGCATAGCTGTTGCTATCTGCATAGAACAGAGGGGCTGCTGGGGTAAGTTTAAAAGTTTTCTTACCACAATATCTGTCAATCCCTTTTCCATTTCAGGAAGTGGAGCCCTGAGGATATTCACCTAAGCCAGGGGGTTCAGTAAGTCTGAAAAACTAAAATGTATTTCTGGTCACAGGTTAGGAAACAGTTGAAGTGAGAAACTCAGGTAAGACCGAAGAAGATAAGGCAGTTAAAAGGAGTTCAGTTCAAAGAAGAGTTCAGAAGAAGAAAATCAGTTAACGGAAGAGTTCTAAGAAGAGTTCAAAGGGCAAATCTGATCTTAGCTGAGGCCTCAATAGCTTTGGTGCAACCTGGCTGAGCAGAGGAGCTTCCCAGCCATTGGCTAAGAGAGCTCCATAGCTACTGACTAAGGATGCTGATCAAGGGCAGCTGTCAAATTTCCAGAAAGCCAAATAATCACAGTTGCAGATGAGTGAGGCTCATAAAAACTCCAAGAACAGACTGAAAAAGCTGTGGTTTTTCTCTGTAGGAAGAGGTTCAAGCACAAGATCCCAAGGGAGTGATAGAAGTGGTTTAAGGAGTTGTAATCCAAGCACTGCCAGAAGATGCTGCCCTGAGGTACTGGGGCCTGAAAGAGCTGAAGCTCATGACTACCAGGAACAACAGAAGAGAGAATCAGGAGGTAAAGGGCAGAAAGCAAAGGAGGCAGCAGCAGCTCCTAGCAGAGAGGAACACAATGGCATCAGGAGAAACCAGGTGTGACCTGCCTCTCAATCTGGATACTCTGATTACAGTCATCTCTGCAGGTGGATGCCCACACCTGATTCCATTTACAATAAATGAGTATGTTTTATGTTTCATCACCAGACACTTGTGAGCTCTGGTTTGGAGAAGGTATGACTCACAAGATACTTAGAACTTGGAGTAGCTAACTGGGGGCCCGCCCAAATGGAGGGAAGGGGGAGTTCTGCCTACACATTAATCATGTTTAAGAAGCATTCTTATTTGCACATCTAGAAATGTGCCGATTCAAACTCTTAAAATCTTTCAATGAGACAAGATTTCAGATAGAAAGAAAACTAAATCCAATTATTAGATTAGAAAAAAATAGGTATGGGAAAATGACTTTGTTTAATTTATAGTATACCAGTTTTAGAAACAATATACGTTGAGTAGTTAAAATAAGCAACAATAACAATTTTGGACTTTCTCAAAATGTTAGAAACCAAGTCTTTTCAATGTGTGGCACTTTAGAAAAATAAATATGTAATCATCAATAGTATCTCATTCATAATTACATTTATTTTTCTAAGCAAATAGTATGTCTAACTGTTCAGCACTCAACTATTAAATGAATAAACTGGTTGAAAGGATAGTCATGTTTTGGGTCTGTAATATTAAAATATAAATTTTATAACACTTACTGTTCTGAAATGGCTTGTACATCTTTCACCCAGTTTGACTGTTCTTTATCTCCAACATGAACCACTTTAGTTGGTGGGGCAGTTTTTCCCAAGTAAAGCTTCTGTGTTCCTTGAGCTTCTTCCAAGAAAAACCTCAAAATCAAAATAAAACGGATCTGGAAAAACTAATTTAATATGGAACCCTTATGATAAGTTAATTTCACTGCCTCAGATGCCAGAAGGATTATATCGTGTGAAGAAAATAATTCATTCTATTTACATAGGAAGTCCTGCCCCACTCCATCATGATTTCACTAACTTATTTGAGTAGGAGAAATCTTACAAAAATTAAAATGAACAATCATTCATATATAACACTCTCAAAAGTTCTAAAGAATACATAAACAGATCTCATAAGGAGACATATCCTTGAGCTGAAAGATAAGGCATAAGGAAAAGATGAAAGATGTCCTAATAAATTAATGCACTGATTGAAAATGAAAGCTCAATTCAAAAGATATAAAAACTACTTACAAGACAAGATTCCTTAAAAAAGGGTGAATATTTAATCAATTGTATAATCCAAGGGTGGCCAGTGTAGGCATATTAGTTTCTATAGGAATCTAGTATTTCTCTTGGATCATCTGTAAATTTATAGACGGCTATAAAAAGCTAAAAAGTCAGATGTACTGCCTTTCAATCAACAAACATTTATTAAGTATATACAGATACTAGGAACAAAATAATTAAATATCCATTTTTCTCAAGGAGCTGACATTCCACTAGAGAAAGCTACTTCATGGTAATCTTGGTCAAAGGAGATATAAGAGAACAGCACAGAACTCTCTTCTCTGATTTTCTTAAAATTTGCTTGTCTGGGAGCAGCCAAGTAGCACAGGGTTTAGAGCATTGGTCCTGGAGTCAGGAGGACCCGAGTTGAAATCTGACCCAGACCTGTAATTAATAATGACCTAGCTGTGTGACCTTTAACCATATTGGTTTGCAACACTCCCCCCCCAAAAGACTTGCTTTTCTCTTTCTTGTGATAAGATACTCAGACTTTTTAGCTGGTCAAGTTCTTCTAGGTGTCATAATTCTTACATTCCTTCTGAATAACTTGTCAGGGCCACTTGCTTTTTCTCATAAGGAATTAATGCATTTTTTTTAACGTTGCTGCCTTTTGCTGCTCCTCAGCAAAATTTTCTTCCACTTAAGTATATTTGAGTTCTGAAGTTTCCACCAAGATCTGTATTCTGTTGTTAATTTTTTTCAACTGTGCATGGAGAGCTATGATTTCCAACCTAATTTTGTTCCTAATTTTTTTAAAGTTTTATTTTTTTGTGTGAACAATTTTGGACTTTCTTCCTGCTGCTCCATGATTTAGAGAATCTGGATTTTCTTTTTTGGTTGTTTTTGTGAATTTTTACTTAATTTTCCTTCAGTTTTTATGAGTTTTGCATTGTTGCTGTAACCTAGGTTTTCCTGACCTTTTGGCATTCAATTATTCTCTTGTATTGCCAGTCACTCTTCTCAAGGGACCTCCCTGCCTTCTTTGTCTCTTCTCCCTTTCATTTCCTTTTCTTCTATCAATGACATTTGGTTACTTTCTCCACTGAGTCAATGGTAGAGGAGAAGAATCCTTTTCCCTTCTGGTCAAAGCTCTGCATCTTTCCCTCAGTTCTCCTTAACTGCTCTCCCTTTCCTTTGTGTGGTCAGGCAGAATCAAGGTCCCCTGTTAACTTGTGGGAATGAGGAGTGAGAAGGAATGGTTGGAAGAGGATCAGGCTAACTTAATGCCATCAGGAAATTACCTGGAGAGTTGTTTAGTAATAGCTTAAAGAATATTTTTGAAAATGTCAAATATGAACTGCACTAGTTTAAAAATGTTAAGATGTCTATCTTATTCATGTGTTTTAAAGACTCATAATAACTGGGTTTCGGGTAGGGTTTATTATTCATATAATGCTTTTTTTCTCTTCATACTAAGATTACTTTTTTGACAACCCTGAAGCACAAAAAGCCTGTGATAACTTCTCACACTCAATGGATCTAGTGTGTAGAATTGTTTGGGGGAAGGGGAAGGCAGCAAGGTGGGACAGAGGGAAGGGCCAGTCACTAAAAAAGAGCCCTAAATACTCCAGTGATATTTCATGAAATTTTTAGGAAGCACTTAATGCTTGACTTGACTGTGGTCTGTCTTCTCCCCTCGAGGATTCAAGAAAATTAGGTAGTATAGTGGATGGTGAGTTAGACTTTAGTCAGGAAGATTTAAATTCAAATCCTACCTCTGTTCCTGAATTACCTGTTTGACCCTAGGGTAAGTCACTGAACCTGTCATCTATTTTTCTTTTGTAAAATAAAAATAATGAAAAATAGCTTCTATTTTGGTTTACAGGGAGGTTCTGAGGACCAAATGAGATAACAGAGTAAAGTGCTTTGCAAACCTCAGAATGCTGTTTAAAAGCTAGTAATTATTATTCAATTTTAGTTATTCTATAAATACAATTCTGTTTTAACAAAAAGGTTTGTGAAGGATTTGCAAAAAATAATTACTCTGCCATCATACAACACATATGATCTCTTCAAAATGTGCTTTCCTAATGAACATGTTGAATTTATTAGCTACTTTGAAAAATAAGGGCAAGTTGTACATAGTAGAGATTTGCAGTTTCATGTCAAGTTCCCTTATTCTGTTCTTTTTTGGGCACAATGATAATTGTGTTTGCTGATGTTGAGAATAACAAAAAAGGAAAACAATTTTTTTTTCTAACGTATGTATGTTCAATATGGATTTATGTCACTTTAGAAAACTAGCTAGTTACATGATACATCTAAATCAATTTTTGCTTCTTGCTTAAAACTTCAGGGTTTTTTCCTCCAATCAGATAGCTAAATCATCATGTGATACTATTAAATGCAGGACCATTTGGACTTAGAGAAAAATATTAGTAGAAGAAAAATATTGATTGACAGAGGTCAATCAAAGGGAAAGCTGAGTGAATGGAAAACAATTAAGGAAGTTAATTCTTATTACATTTTACTTACTTAGTTTCTCCATCAGATACTGCTACAACTCTAGCTTCTTCAAGGTGAGGCCAGTTAACAAAGACAGACTTTCCAAGCACTAATGAAGCAACATTTTCTATTTGCTTAAAGAAAAAACCATTTTTATTTTAGTTATTTCATCAATCAGCTATTACAGGACCAATTTCTATTTGCTTAAAGAAAAAAACAAATTTTATTTTAATTATTTCATCAATCAGTTATTTCAGGACCAAGAAGTAAAATTTTTTAGCATTAGATTTTCAGTGAAAAAAATTAAATTATGAAAACTTTTTATTTCTTGCAAATGTTTTTTGAATGTGGGAAAAAATGATACTTTAACAAGTAATCACTATATCAAAAGCTGTGATTTTATTGGGAGGGGTACTTCCTCTCCCAATGCAGACTACAGGCTCTCTAGCCCTTAGTTCTACAGGTTTATGAGCAGCTGTGGCCCATTAAAGTCATCATATGGTGGCCAACCTTCATATTAATTAGACCCTCCTCACTTAGGTTAGTCCTTAGATAACATCTATATGTCACACAGCTAGGTTAAGTGTCTCAGGCCAGATTTGAACTCGACCTTATTACTTGCCTTTTCCTTCTTTATATTTCTTACCCCTAGCCCCAAATCAGGCTTGCTATTCTGCAGTTTTACTTTCTCTTGCTCAGTTTGACCTTGTTTGTTTGCCCTTCACTTTTCTCCCTCCAAGTCCTTCTCAGAAGAAGGGCACACACTTTGGCTACTCCCTTTCCCTTCATCTCCAAATCTATCTCCCCTCTGTCAATAATTTTCTCATCAGGAGAGAGTTGCTGTGACCACCTAAGTTCTTTCCTGTTATGTGGAAAGCAGAGTGGTACCTGTTTCTTACTTTAAGCTGTTAGCAAGGACTGCCTTTAATACTGAATGAAAATATTTGTTATATACTGGGGAAAAGTAAGTTTCAATATAGCCAAGCTGAACAGTGTTGGTCTATAGGTATATATGTCTCTGCCTACATATATCATTCAGTCAATGATAACAAATCTTAAAAAAATGTAGAACCCAAGAGTTCTGATTTCATTTCTACTCTAAAAATAAGTTCATTCCCTATATAACTTTTTTTTAGGTTATTGCAAGGCAAATGGGGTTAAGTGGCTTGCCCAGGGCCACACAGCTAGGTAATAAGTGTCTGAGGCCTGATTTGAACTCAGGTACTACTGACTCCAGGGCTGGTGCTCTATCCACTGCGCCACCTAGATGCCCCCCTATTACTTTAAATGAAACTCCTATTAATGTTAAAATGTTTAACAATTTAATATATATATCAAAAACAAACTTGCATTCCAAATTCATATTGCCCCCATTTAATATCCTAAACCATTATTGATAACAATTATTTTTACTTGACCCACATGAATCATTTACTTTTAGAAAAGTATCTTAATATTACAAACCATTGAGGTATATTTAAAATAATACAAAACTGTTTAATGGATATATGCATAAATTGTTACTATCAGACCTAAGCCAACTCATCTGAGTGTGTGTTTGTGTGGGAGTGTGTGTGAGTACGCATGTCTGTCTGTCTCCATTCTCTCTATTCCAAAATCCATTTTCTATTTTTTCAGGAAGAATTACCCCTTCTTTTCTTGCCTGCCTCCTGTCTTAGATATCATTTGGGTATCATTTTACTGATCTTTTAAATATTTATTCCCCTTTACTTATCTTCACTAAATTCTTCTTCGGTTTTACATATGTTAAGATATTTCCTGTCTTGAGTAATACTTTATCCTAATCTTTAAAATGGCATGAAACTGTGGTGCAATGGATAGTGATGGACTGGAATCATGAAGACCCAAGTTCGAATCTGGTCTCAGACACTTACTACCTACATGACTCTACCAAATCACTTAACCTCTTTATGTTTCACTTTCCTAATCTGTACAATAGGGATCTTAACAACAGCTACCTTCTCAGGGTTGCTGTGAAGATCAAATGAGAATATTTGTAAAATGTTTTGCAAATCTTAAAGCACTACATTTTACTACTGTCAATATTATTATTATTACCACCAATTCATACCCTTCTTCAGCCCTCACTAATTGACTTCTATCCCTGTCACACTATGAGACATGTACATTAAAAAATCATTGTCTTTAAATCACCAGACTCAATGGTCTTTTCTGTCTTTTTTCTCATGGATCTCTCTGTAGGAGCTTACAACACTGAATATCTTTTTCTTCTTGAAACTCTCTGTTTCTGGGACATCTGATCATTCAGTCTCCTTTTCTTGAAACTTTCCTCCTTTTGCTCCTAGCCGTCCACCTCCCAAGACTCAAATGACCTTTCTAGACATATTTTAGCATGTCAAACCAATTTTATAGCATCAGCTATCATCTTTATATCATTATTTCTCAAATGTTCAGTTCCACCCTTTTCTTTGAATCTCATTTCTCTATAAAGCCAACTATCTTTAGGCCTTTCTATTAAAACAAAAAAATCATAGTTGGGGTACCTCATCTTCCTCTTACAAATTAACTTCTTGATTCCCTTTAATGAAAATCATCTTCTTAAGTTATTTAGATCTTGGAGTCATAGTGGTTTCTCCCTACACTTTCAACATCAACATCCCCTTAATCCGTCATACTATAATCTCTTTTGTCGGTAGTTTCTAGTCTTAGTTGGAATTTTACCACTATTACCCTACTTTAGGCATCCCTACTGGAGGTCATTCCTGAACGAATACTTGTAAAACTCTGAACTGCCCAATTCATGCAATTTACTACCACGACATTAATTTAAAAATTCCATAATGCTAACTTAAAATTCTACAATGCTAAAAAACCCTATTTTCCTAGCCTACAGAGTCCAAATTCTTTAAGCGCTTCATGATTTACTCTAGCATAATTCTCTGATTTCACCTATCTCCTACTATTGTCCACCATAAGCCTGTTTGCTCTAGTCTTACTGGTTACCTCACTTCAGATCTCAAGAAAATGATCATGTTGCTCCTTAAGTCTAGGATATTTTTCCTCCCTTTTCCTTTATTCCCTGGTCCTAATCCCATTCTTCTGGGACCAAATCAAATCTCACTTTCCCAGGAATTCTTCCCAATGATGACAGTCTACCATGACTTTGAATTTTTAGAATACATTAATTCTATTCTGCTCACCTTGGTGTTTGTAACTATACATTGTTTCCTATTTGATTGTCTTCCCAAAGTATTTTCTTTTAAAAACTCTTCAGTTGCTAACATAATGATATAATAATGACTTAATGACTATCAAATGAATGAGATACTTACAAGTTCATCTGAGTCATCATCAACTAGGATTTCTAATATCATATTTTCTCCACGGCTACTTTGTTGGAATACTTGCACTCCACTTTTCTTCAGAAAAAACTTCAAAAAAGAAAACCCAAGAATTTAATTCTCTAGCCCTTATAGTTTTATATTAAATAGCAGTACTACAGCAATTTAAAACTAAGTAACTGACCTTGTGTTTGATGTGTTTTAAAGTAGGAAACCCACAGAAATACAGTGCCTTCTGGTCAATTTTAGTTATTTTATTGAGATTAATATCTACATGCCAAGCATCTAAAGAGATAATTTTATACCTAAAAAAAAGGAGCAAAAACTTTAGACTTTATTATTACTTAGACTATATTATTCCTCAGTTTATGAAAATAGTAATCTTTCTACTTTTCTTAGATTAAAAAAAAAGACTGAGGCAGTAAAGGCTTGCTTTTATGAATGGTCCTTGCTTTTCTTCCCCTCTCCCACTTTCGTTTAGTTGTTTTAATTGAGCTAGGAATAATTCAGTAGGTCACACTAACTCTTCTTTGGAATCTATAACTCTTTCCACCTCATATCCCCACTCTATCCTTGATGATTAGTAGGGTGGTTATGTGGTTACTGGACTGGGGGATAGGGAAAAGATGCAGGTAAAGAGAACCTTATAAGGAAAATTTTCAAGAGTTGGGCAAAGTGTCTGTGTCAATCAGCAAACTGAGACCTATGTTTATTGCTAGAAAATAAAAAAGGGAGTTCATTCCAGAATACAGATGGGTTACTGAAGCCTAGGATTGCCTGGCTCCTAAAGTCAGCTATTTAGACCACCAAAGAGCCATTTGATTGAGCCCTCTCATTGCCAGAGACTAAGTTAATGTGCCACGGTCACACACGGAACAAATGAAGGAGGTGGTACTTGAACCCAGGTCTTCTAAACCCAAAGCCAGAATTTTTTCTACTGCCCCTCTTGTCCCCTCTTGTTGTATAGCAACTAAACTGTACCGGAACTGAGTCAGAATCTCCTCAGAGCTGGGGAGAATTCCAGTACTCATAGAGAAATCAGGAGAGACATAAAGATTTGGGGAGAACACAATGAGATCTCCATGTGACCTGTGGCCTCCCTGTCATTTATTCATTCTCAAAAGGATGATGATGCCAGGTCTTTCTTTTTCCCTACTTCAGAGACCAGTTTCTTACCTGGCACGACACTTTTCAATGGTCAGGAATTTCTCAGGCCAGGGTGAGGGATACTTAAAGCTAGTGTCCTGGTCAAACCAGTACATCAAGCACTCACTGTGCCTGTTCCTCCTTCTCTCCTCTTCTCTCAAATATTTGTTGCAGGACTCCATGGCCTGCAGCAATCGGGTCTTAAAAAAAAAAAATCAGAGAGATAAGTTTGTCTCCCCAAAAATCTTCAGTCAGAAAAACTGCCTTCTATAAAATAACAATATTCCTTATATGAGACATTTGGGACACTCTCTATAGAACACACACTCTGACAAAGAAAATAATCAAAATCAGATATTTTTTCCAGGTTTACACCCTAAAATGGAGGATGAATTTCATTCCTTTAAGCCCAAAAGACTGATGTTACTGCCATCAACTGAAAGCTACTACTCCTGTAGAAGAGGTGGACAGGAGTAGTAGCATAAATTCGAAATTCAATAACTTTAACAAAGATGATTATTGTTATATATTCTACAATTGTAATTATCAGCATTTATGTAAACATTAATAAGCCTTACAATGATTAACATTAATTTGAGTGGTAAACTGTACTAGGAGGAAAACATAAGTCATAAATAATAATTTTCATTACTAAACTCTCAATAGGGATATGCTTTATATCAAATCTATTCTACTTCGATACTTACAGAAGTAGATTTCTGCCTGTAACCACAAATTATAATGGAGAAAAATAAAATAGAAATACAAGTGCCAATGAAGAATAAAGAAGGTCTGTTTTGTGATCTCAAAGATCAGGCAAACGAAAGTGTGCAAAAAACAACACTGTGAGGGCAAGGGGCAGAAATACTGCTGATGGCAGAACCTGTAGATGACATCACACTGGTCAAGAAAATCACTGTACTACATACAGATGGTAGAAAAATAGAAGGCACCTCCCCTTTAAATGGATTTGAATATGTAGAGAGCTGACTTTTACTAATAAGGGACCCTAGGGGGTACTACTTGTGATTTGCAGGTCAGTTCACTGGTTCCTTGGGGCCATGTGGCCAGTATGCAAGAGGCCAGAGTCAACTCTTTTGAGGGCACCAACCTCTTAGGCAGAAACTATTTAAGAAATAATTCATAGACATTTCTATACTTACTTCATCAATGAATGGAATTAAAACGACTGCTTCCCATTCTTGTTGTTTCCCATTTAGATCAGTTTTAAAATCTGGAGGATAGTATTCTATAATTGGAGATTCCTCACTAGTCATCAAATGCTGTGAATGCATAAAGTTAACATTGTCAGTAATATCACGAATAGAGGTACGAAGTCTAACCTACATATCATTCCCCTATACTGCAGTGGCTTCCTAACACTTCTAGGATAAAATAAAGGAATTAACAAATGGTAACTATTTTTTTTTCAGAGCAATGGGGTTAAGTGGCTTGCCCAAGGCCGCACAGCTAGGTAATTATTACGTGTCTGAGGCCAGATTTGAACTCAGGTACTCCTGACTCCAGGGCCAGTGCTCTTTCCACTGCACCACCTAGCTGCCCCAAGGATAACTATTTCTGTATATGTATTATCAGAGCTATAAACAGCATGTTTCCTTAGATATGATATAAGCATAGACAAAATTTATACTCTCTAGTGCTAAAGACTGCCCCAAAATGAAGCACTAGGTAGCTATGTGCCCTCATAGAGGCAAAGAATGGGCATATTTGTCTTGTTTAAGGTAAAATGATCTTTATTCTAATCTGTTTAAATTTTTCTTTTAATTCTGTAGACTATCATAAAATCTCTCTCAGAATTCCTACCTCCCCTCCTCTGACCACTCCTACAAATGCCCTATTTCTGATATTTTTCTTCCCTTTACTTTTTACATGCTGTCTCCTCCAATAAAATGGGAGCCTCTTGAGTCAGGGGACCATGTTTTTATCTTCTTTTGTATTCCTGCTGACTATGTGAGTACAAGTCTAGTAAGTTCAACCCAGAGTCATTTTAAAATCCTGACTAAAAACTATTTAAACAGTAAAGTACTTAAGTGATACCTTCTCTGTCCATTGTACAAATTTCCAAAATTAAAAACTGAAATCCAAAATTCATGATTCATACAATTACCAAATACCAATTCTTCTGTTACATAAAGGGATGTTCTGAATATATGTTTCATAAGAGAGGCAAGAAATCTGACCATGTCAATACCCTATTTGGCAGTAGCTCCCTACTACCTCCATGATCAAATAAAGAATTCTCTGGTTGGTTTTTAAAGCCTTTCATAACCTGGAGTTTTCCTACCTTCCTAGTGTTCTTTCATTTCTATATCTCCTTTGTTCCCTTGTGTTCTGCAAACCAGTGATACTGTCCTTCATGGTGGTCTTCACACAGGTCACTCTCACCAGTCTCTGGATACTTGCATAGCTGCTCCCTATTCTTGCATTGTTCTACCCTCATTTCTGAACTGAAGTTCCACCTTATCTAAAAAGACTTTCCCACTCCTTATTTGCAGTGTCTTCCCTCTGAGATCATCTACATCTTACCTAATACTGAGTTCCTCAGGAGTAGAGACTGCTACTTGCCCTTGTATGTATCTCTATCACTCACTGCAGGGCCTGGCACAAAGAAGACTCAGAATAAAGGCTTCCTAATCACCAGATGTGGCCATGCAGATATAATTAATAACTGAAGGGAGCAGTTTATTTTGAGGAATGTCAGAAGCCATAGTGCAAGAAAGGTTGAAGGTGTAGATATTGAGAGTAGACAATTTGGCAAATAAAAGAGATATAGAACAACAGCTTGAGAGGATGGAAGTAGGTCTAATGAAGTCATTTTTTAAAGGATGTGATAAAAGTAAATGAGACTGTAGTTTGAACTAATTAAGTATAGTCAAGATGGGAGATGGACAGAAATTTGTTTAATTTCTATTAAGTAAAGGCATTTAAGTTCTGATTAAGTATGAATGAATGAAGAATGGCTATCTAGATGAGGACAAACAATGGGTTTAGAAGGAATGAAGTATAAAGAGAGGTCAGTTTTCCAAGAAACAAAAAATACATATGTGGGAGAAGAAAGGCAGGAATTGGATTAAGGTTTCCCTCAGAGAGGAAAAGGGAGAGGAATTCTGGAAAATGTGGAAGTCTAACAGCTTTTAAATGCAAGCTGGGATGCCAACAAGAGGCCACTGACAAAGTGAGCTGAGGTCCATAGCCTTACTCTGCTTGCCTTATGCCCCTGAGGAAGACTTTCTGTAGGAAGGTGAAATCAATCCTTTGTAACCAATTCTTTCTTCAATTACCCTAAAAGGATTAAATTCCATATCTCTTCAAGCCTCATTCAATAGATGTGTATTTTTTTTAAAAGATTTTATTTTGAGTTTTACAATTTTTTCCTTAATCTTATTTCCCTCCCCCCACCCCCCACAGAAGGCAGTTTGTCATTCTTTACATTGTTTCCATGGTATACACTGATCCAAATTGAAAGTGATGAGAGAGAAATCATAACCTTAAGGAAGAAACATAAAGTATAAGAGATAGCAAGATCAGACAATAAGATATCAGGTTTTCCCCCCTAAATTAAAGTTAATAGTCTTTGGTCTTTGTTCAAACTCCACGGTTCTTCCTCTGGATACAGATGGTATTCTCCATTGCAGACAGCCCCAAATTGTCCCTGATAGTTGCACTGATGGAATGAGCAAGTCCATCAAGGTTGATCTAGATGTTTATTTTATTTTAGTCTTTCAATTCTACTCATTTTCCCCAAATACCCCTAATATGATCAATGAAATTCTTTTAAAAGCAAAAAAACCCAAAAAACAAAAAAAGTCAAACTTTTAGTAGAAAAAAAGGGATAAAATGAAGTTATATGATTGAGGCTTATCATACCCATAAATGACCTATGGTCCATACATATCAAATGAATACTAACAAGAATAATTACACTAAAAATCCCCCAGATTTGATAAGAAAACAGAAAGATGGAATATCTGACAAAGAATCATTGTGACAGAGTGAACTGAAGAACTCGGAGTTTGAGAACAGAAAGAAACTTTAATTAGAAGAAGAACCTGAGGACATAGAACTAAGTGATTAAGCCAAGATCCTAAAAGAATATTGAACTTAACCAACCAGGTTCTCCCTACATCCCTTCACCCCAAGAGGTGGGGATGATGCTAGATTCCAAGAGAGGAGAAATAGGGAAACAGGAAGAAGGGACTAGCAAGACAGAATGAACAAAGGCTCTGTCCAAATTAAAATGGATATAGAGCAATATAACTGTCATGACTGTAATGCTATCTGAAGGCATTACACATTTCTTAGTTAATACCACATCCCTCTTTCATTCCCTTGTTATCATTAAAGAATGCTGTGGTAGAAGTTAGGAAGTATTTAGGGGTTCTGTTCCCAGCACTGCCACTTCCTAAGAATAGAGAAGATCAAAGGTCTTCAGAGCTATTCAGTTACCCTATTTTGCCAAAGCAAATAATATGCCCAAAGTCACAAAGGTGTCAAGAAAAGAACAAATGGTCTATATATTATAACACATTTCTTTTCTGAAATATGGAGATAATAACTTTTCTGGACTGCACTGGACGAAGGAGAACCCATACCTACAAAATCCTATTTACATTGATAGATATTGCTATGATTAGTATTTAAACCTAAACCACCACATTTAACATGATTACTTTTGTGGGTCTAAAAAAATCACATTATGAGTTTTATGCAGCCATATTTTTAGCTTTAATGGTAAATTAACTAAATTGGGTTTTTTTAGGTTTTTGCAAGGAAAATGGGTTTAAATGGTTTGCCCAAGGCCACAAAGCTAGGTAATTATTAAGTGTCTGAGGCTGGATTTGAACTCAGGTATTCCTGACTCCAGGGCTGGTGCTCTATCCACTGCGCCACCTAGCCGCCCCAAAATAATTAAATTTTGAAAGAATCAAATGATACATGAAATACCTTCAATTCTAAAACCCACCTGGTAGCACCCTGGAAGCAAATCCTTACTGGCTGCTGGCAGTACAGCGAGAAGCTGTTCAAATGGCATGAAAGGTTTTCCTAATTCAAAGTGAATTTTGAGCTCACTAATGTTGCGAATATCTGACAGATAAGGTGCATAATGGTAAGGGTAATACCTATAAAACAAAAATTATTTGTTTATCCAGAAACCTTAAGAAACTGAATCAAGTTAACTCAATCTATTTTTTAATAATTATACACTTAGTATATAGATAACAATAAAAGTTTTAATTATGCTTTGATCTGGGGATCAGATATTAACATTAGATAAATTGTCAAGAATAGGGAAAAAAATAGTTTTATTTATGAGAGAGGGCAAATTAAAGATTTCCTTTTCAGTGTGGAGTTTTTTTTTTAGGTTTTTGCAAGGCAAATGGGGTTATAAGTGACTTGCCCAAGGCCACACAGCTAGGTAATTATTAAGTGTCTGAGACCAGATTTGAACCCAGGTACTCCTGACTCCAGGGCCGGTGCTTTATCCATTGTGCCACCTAGCCGCCCCCTTCAGTGTGGATTTTGGGGAAGACCAAACAGAAACATCAGACCAATTAGTTCCATACAAATGCATTTTTATAAAACATCCTAATCAACTACAAATTAATTTAGCTTTCGGGAAGTCCATTGTGTAAATCCTATCTAGACTGCCTGGGGCTGGGGGTAGTCTGGGAGTAAGTGACATAATCAGCCACATCCTCCAGTCTTTCATTAGACTAGGCCAATCTTTCATTATAATATTCATTTCTTCTATTTAATTTTTAACCAATCAAAGTTGGATTGCCATCTGTTGAGAATACCCACTCTTCCAAGGACATATAAGCATCAATAGGCTGCCATGATCCTTCTTTGGTAACATCAAAGACAACCAAATGACCATCCTTTCATTAATTATTCACTACATATTATTAATAAAATGGTAGAAATTAAGTCCTTGAACTTTTTATAGGGCATACTCCTCTGTCCTAGATGTAAGGGATAAAGGGATAAATAATGAAATAATGACCACTGGCTAATCAAGAGATTATTCCTGCAAATAATGCATTGCAAACAGAATGACAGGGTACTCTTTGCTATGAGTCATTAAAAATCTCTTTAAATTGATATTCATAGTAAACAATATTTTACCTATTTTTCAACTCAACTTGCTATTTATTTTACTTGAAAATTTAACATAAATAATAGTATAGAAAACTCCAAATTATAACCTAGTATGCCATAGTGATTATCAAAAGAAAATATAACAAAAATTATGGCATCATGTAATGTTAAGCTAAAGGGTTAAAAATCTACAACAAGGCAAGGATCTTACCAGCTCCAGGACTGAACTCCATGATAGTAGTAATGCAGAATCCACTGTATTGCCTGCACATAACATTCAGCTTGGTCAGCCAGAAAGTCACTGGAAAAGGAAGAGAGTCAACTGGGCATGTTTCCCTTTCTCAAAGCCTCAGTTTCTAGGTCACCTCCAATGCTTTCCCAAATGTGCTTAGATAGGCTACTTTCACATCCTCTGACCTGGCCCAAAGCTTTGTGTGACATACCCTGGAGCTGTTTTCATGCCCAAATCTTCACACATGTGTCTTATAGTTATCCTGGATTCTAATAACTCACATTTTTATAACACTTACAAATGGACCAAATCCTTTTTTTTCTTTTACACAAAAAACTATGGTAAATGATATCTGCAAGTCTTATCACAGTCATTTTAATAATAATAGCCAACAATTACAAAGTACTTTTTTAAGGATTGCAAAGCATTTTATGCCCATTATTTCACTTAAGCTTGGAGATGAAACTTGGTCAGTTTATGCTGTAGACAGAATGGAGCTGGGAAACAATCTCAGATTCAGCATTCATTCCATTATGTCATGTTGCTCCATGAGGTCAGGGAACTAGTTAATTATTGAAATTTTCTATCTTCCTCAGCATATCACTATTACAGTTCATGGAAACTATGAAAGATACTTACTCTGAAACGATTTCTACCCCCATCTTTGTCATATAATATGTTCTCTTGTACTGTCTAAATTCTGTTTCAAAGAGGTCATCATCTTCAGGTTCATCTTCTATGACATCTGGAACAAAGCCAAGAGAATGATGACATAAAGGCTCAAATATTAGTTATTAAGGTTCTCCCCCTCCCCAATATTGTTAAATGTTTACTTTGGATGGCAATACAAAAAAAGATAGACACGTTCTGCAAAAATGGAGGATAAATGCAAGGGAGAATGTTTTGCTCACTCTTTGAAGCCACCACTTCTTCTTCAGTTTTGTCTAAAGCAGCCAAACACATGGAATTTTCTTGGCCCTAAGATATTTAAAAAAACAAAACCTATATAAAACTAATGAAAGTTTATTTCAGACATTTATAAGCAAGAACAACAAGAATGCTAAAAGTATTTCAAATAATATTAAATGACATTTAAAAAGCATATGATTTTTATTAGTATAAGAGAACTGGATTTTTTTTTCTATAATCGACTCAAATTGCTCCAATAAAGAATTAGAGAAACTCCAAAGATAATTGAGGATTTCATAAATAAGACTTTTTGCTGCCTCTAATTTCCTACCTTCCTTCTTTTCTGTCATTTCACACACCCATATTGGTGTTATGGCATCAATGTTGATGATTTTTCTTTATTCTTTAATATTTTGTGTTCAAAATTCAAAATAAATCAACAACAAATAAAGATCCAATCCGGAAAAATAGAACTTTACTTCACCACTTATTTCAATTCTTGCAAAGTAAAGTGTATGATTACAACAAATTGTTAATTCTTCAAAAAAAAAAACCTTCAAAAAATGCTATTGTTGAAACTTGGTAAATATAAGAATTAAATCCTTATTGACTAAATTCAACTTTCTTATGTTCTTCACCATTTCTGAAAATCTGGTTTGTAAAGATGATGATAGTGCTTACTCTGTTCCAAGCACTGTGCTAAATTTTTATCAAGATTATATATTTGCTGCTCCATTTCATTACCTTTAGCTTTATCAACCTTAAGATCAATGATGATAAAACTAGAAGAAGAGGTAATAAGCCTGAGGGTTAGTTAATACATTGGGAACTTCAGAGGTCTTAGTGACAACTGTGACAGTGACAAAAGGTAAAACATTGGACAGGTGTGAGATTGAAGGAAGACTGGGAGAGTAAGCCATTCTCAGGAACAAACTATCAAAGTTTACTAGGATATAATTTATTGTGGCAGAATAGTCTAATGTCTGAGGATACAACTGACTTTGATCTTGTTTAATAATTTGTGTACATTCTGGTCATTATCAGGAAGTGAAGGATTAATGTGATAAAACAGTAGTTGTTTTTATTGGCTACTTCTTAGTGGTCTAAGACAAACTTAAAAAAGTGACATTAAGTAGAGGTAGAAATATTCTGTGGTGATGCATTTTTACAAATAGAAATGAGAAATATTTGTCTACATACATATGCTTCTGAATAAAATAACTTTCATGAATATAACATTTGCTTATAACAAAGTATATGACTAATGTAAAAAACAATGAGATATGGTCATAAATGTATAGGTTATATTAGATTGCTTTCTATCAGGGGAAGGGAAGGAGAAAAACGTGAAACTCAAAACCTTGCCAAAAAATGATTGTTGAAAACTATTGATATATGTAATTGGAAAAATAAAATTCTTTTCCACTCAATTCTTTTCTTCAATTGTCCTTTCATACTCTCTGATTTATTACCTATATACTTACTCTCCCTAATACCAATGTCACTGTTCCTCTCTTTCCTTTTCACAGCATCTCCTCTTATTCCTATTTACCCTGTATCTATGAAGTCTGGTGAAGAAAGAATGGAAGGTTGATCAAGAGAGTTACACTCTAAGTTACTGTTTATTTTTCAGGATGAGCCACATGTAATAAATTGAGTTTTATGTGGTCTAGGCCCACTAAGGTGTACAGCTACATCAAGTGCTTTGTAAACCCCAAATCATTAAAACAAATGGTAGCCTGAGTCAGAGGCACTCATGGAAATGAAAAACAAGGGCAAGAGCACTGTCTGGCCAGGGTGGAGGGGGAAGTTGAAGTCAAAGAAGGGACAAGGCAGCAGAGTTAACAGGGAACTCTGTTTTAGGAACTACTTCTCAACAATGATCATAGGCACAATAGAGCTTTACAAAGCAAAGACCAAAAGTTTCATATAGAATTTTCATTCTGTACATGGAAAATTTGACATTTAAGTTAAGAATAAAAATAAAAACTAATGTAAAGAACCATTCAAATTATCAGGCTTTAAAGCTATGTTAAAATTAGACTACTCACTAAAGATGCCCTGAATGCAAGGTTCAGAAAGACCAGATTCTGCCCCAAAGAGGTTTATATTCTACTGAAATCAGAATGAGGAGATTCATGCACACAAATATATATGACATAAGATGAGGAGTAACAGAGTGAAGGTAAGAACAGAGTGCTTCATCACTCTGGTTATAGTGAGAGTCAGAGAAGACTAATTGATTAGATTATTATCTGGGCTCAGAAATCTCAAAAATTTGAGATGAATATGAGTATGATCTGGAGCTTGGAGGGAGGAAACAAGATTCATAAGTTAACCCAAAGACTTAGAAGGAGACAAACGACTTTGTAGAAGACCAGAAAAAATATAAAAAAGGCAAAGGAAAAGGATACATGTATTTTTTAAAATATACAAACACGAAGAAATGTAAAGAATAAATTAAGCAGACTCTTAACACTATGAAAACAGCAATGAGAATGAGTTTTGTGAAAATGGAAAAAATAAAACTTTACTTGCCTTTAGTTTCTTTTGTTTGTAGTTCTTTGCTTCTTCTGCTGCAATACCTGCCGCTTCATTAAGGTATTTGTTTCCAACTTTGCTTTCAAACCATTTCAAGTCAACAAAAACTTCACTGAAGTGCTCACGATCAAACTGTATAAAAATATTTTAGTTTAATTTAAAATGAGTGCAGGAAGGGGAGACTTTTGGTGCAAAATGTTGCATATTTTGACAGAAATGGTCACTTTATCAGTTGAACTTTGCTAAGTTTTTTTTTACTATAAGACATGATTTAATTGGGAGAGTATATTGAGAAATAATGTGAAGAAATTTAGAGCTGCTAGGGTAATCCTTATCATTTAAATTATTTGTTATTCAACTACAAGGAATTCCTTTGCTGATTTAACATATAAGCTTTTACTTACTTACATCAGACAATTTTATAAGATATTTCTCAAACCGAGGTAAGTTGAGGTGGCCATTTTCATTAATGTAACCTAAAGGGGACAAAAAAATTATATTAAAATTCAAAGATACTAGTGGTTTAAAATTTTTTCCCCCCCTAAAAATCATATATGTAATGAGCAATGAATGGATCAAGATTGGTATAGTGTAAAAACAGTGAATTTGGAAAAAAAAAGTCCCAGGTTTATTTTTGGCTCTGCTAATAATAAGGTGAAACTGGGCATATCACTTCATTGTTTTGGGTTATAGTTTTTATCCAGGGCCTAAAACAATGCTTAGCATAAGGCATATGTTTAATACATACAGACTGAAATGTAAAACAATAACTCAGAATGGTCCTTTCCAGTTCTAAAATTCTAGGCACCCTAAGGCACATGACATTCTACAAATTAGCATTACAATGAAATGACTAATTCTATCAGACCTAGTTTCCATGTATGCATATATTATAAAAAAAACAGGTAGGTGGCATAGTAGATACAGCATCAGTCCCAGTCAGGAGGACCTGAGTTCAAATCCAGCCTTATATACATTAGCTGTGTGACTCTGGGTAAGTCACTTAATCCCAATTCTCTCTTCTCCCCATCACCCCAAAAATGAGGAAGAAAAACAGAATATAGGGCTATACAACTATAAAATTATTCATTCACCTATATAAACAACAAGAGTATTAAGGTAGAATTAATTAAATTTAATACAATGACTAAAACTCATTTGTATACTTTGTCTTGGCTTCTTCTCTGTTTATCTTCTTCCTTTTGTTGATCCTTGGTTTTAAGTTTTCCATAATAATATTGGCTCCTACTTGTTGAGAATTTTTTAAACCAAAGTTATGCTTAACTCTTATGAAGCATGAAGCTGGAAATTTCTGCCAGTCTTCTTAATAACATGCATTGCCAACTTTAAAGGGTTAATATTAAGTACTACAGTAATCTTTACTCTTCACAAAATAGTTATAGGCATAAACAATGTGCTGTGGAATCTAAATTCAGGATTTATTACCCTGACCCACAAGGAACCCATCTTTTTTCTAGAGCAGTCATTCATCTAGCTATCTAATAAACTGAGAACCATTTTTAGTATATATGAATGCTAAATTGTTTTAGTGTAATTGTTAAAGATTTCTTACCACCAAGCTCTGGCAAGACAGTCATATATGTTCTATAAAGAAGAGGCAGTGCATCATGATTGATATGTAAATGAGGTAGATGAGGAATAAAATCATTGCCAACAAGAAATCCCATTAAAATCCAATCATCTATTATCCTTTCAATTTCATATTCAAAGGAAATCTTGTCCTATTGTAAAATGGAAAAAGAAATAAATCCCATGAAAAATTCTACACATAAGCTTCTTTTGCATCTGGCTAGTGTGATACTTACCTTTAATGCAGAAAACTCATAGTCAATATATTCTCTCATTAAAGACAAGTGTAGGAGGTGAAATGTAGTTTCTTCTGGTGCACATACCCTGAAAATTAGGAAAATTATAATAGCTATTTATATTTTTAAGTCCAGAATATAAAAACATAAATTGAGTATCTAAATAAAGTTTTATAGTTTAGTATGATCATAGTATGCTATTACAGATAAAAGCAAATTATATTTTACAATAAAGAAAAATTTGAATGAAGTTTAAAAACATTATTAGTCACATGTGTTCTGTAGTAAAAAAAAATCTCAAAATATAGAAACTCCTGTGACTTGAAAAACACATGTTATCAAAAAATGATACCTAAATATTTGACTTTAGAATAGGCCTACCATCTCTAACTGGAATATAGCACAGTTAATGTGTTAAATGAAGAAAGGGAGGAAAATGGTTGAGAACCCCAACCCCCAGAGTGCAGTTACAACAGAGAGAGAACAATTCAATTCCTCTATTCATCACTTGCTATCCTGAAATTCAAGTTGTACATTTTTAGTTTAATAGGAAACTACCAGTTTAACTCTTAAGTATGATTAAGAATTAGGGGCAGGTGGGTGGCACAGTACATAGAGTGGAAGACTCATCTTCCTGAGTTTAAATTTGGCTTCAGGTAGTTATTAGCCATGCAATCCTGGTCAAGTCACTTAACTGTGCCTCAGTTTTCTTATCTATAAAATAAGCTGCAGAAGGAAATTGCAAACCACTCAAAATCTCTATTAAGAAAACCCCCCAAAAGGTCATGAAGAGTTAGATACAACTGAAAGGAAGAAGGCAGCTCTCTACTAGTAAAAAGGCTGCCAGGCATTGATGTGGTAATGAGACTTCTATACACAAGTAACTCATTGACTGGGCTTTAACAACAGATATTTTGTGGTTATCCAAAACTAGCAGAGCAGAGGCTCATTATTTTGCATTCGAGTTCTCTGCTACATGTCCAATATTTGAAGAAGTTACAAAGACCATGGGAAGAAAAACAAATGGCTATGAAACAACTGTAAATATACTGTATATAAGCTTTGTTGCTGCTGTTCACTCATTTTCAGTTGTGACCAATTCTCCCTGATCCCCTGATCTGGGGTTTTCCTGGTAGAGATACTGGTGTGGATTGTCATTTCCTTCTCCGGCTCATTTTACAGATGAGGAAACTGAAGCAAAGAGAACAAAGTGATTTGCCCAGGGTCACATGGCTAGTGTCTGGGGCAACATTTCAACTTAGGAAAATGAGTTCCTGATTCCAGGCCCAGTATGCTAGTCACTATGCCACCTAGCTTAAAAGTACACTAAGACTTTTGGATGTATGGACTGAATTTTTTCTTTTTTTAGGTTTTTGCAAGGCAAACAGGGTTAAGTGGCTTGCCCAAGGCCACACAACTAGGTAATCATTAAGTGTCTGAGGAAATGATAAGCTTTATGTTTCTTTTACTCTCTAAATAAACTAAATGATGACAAACTATCTTCAACTGTCTTCTCTGATTTCACTGTCCTATATTCCCATGGCATAGACTTTCCTAAGGCATGATTTACCTTTGTGTTTTCTTGCCACCAAATCGGACCTCCTCCCTTAAAAGAGAGAAATGTGACTCATGACTTGTTAATCCAAGCATAATCTGTTGAAAAAGGATTTAAGAGAGATTTCTATTCAGTTGTTAAAGAGGACATCAACATTTATGTACATACACTTTTTATTTCAGAATATGCTTTAAAAATATGCTTATAGGATTTATTAATGCATAAAATAATGTGAAGTGGGCTTCTAGCAAGAACTAGTTTTCTTCTGTATAATGTATGATGTTATGAACAGGGATAAATGGGAATTCTTTTATTTAAATAACAACTCAGTGATGTGATTAAGACAATAGTGTTCATATGAAAGTTAGAAAAGGATAAAAGCCTCGGTTTCAGTTCCCTCACTCTCCGTGACCTTCCACATAGCTTGTTTTGGCAATAGAATAGAAGGGGAAGTAAAAAGATGCCATCAAGGAGTCAATCTGGTCTGTTCAGTTTTACTGGTACATGTAAGTTTGGGATGCCCCAACTGCTTTTACTTAATACCAAGAAGCTTTCGGTAGGCACCAGGTTGTTCTCCCTTATTTATTTCTAAATTCTAGTAACAGTTTAAATGGAAGTACCAAATTCTCTGAATCTGTATTTATTATTCCTGATACCCCATTACCCATCTCTCTTCAGTTGCTTTCACTAGCTTTTCCTGGGGGATTTGGCAACCAGCACTATCTTCTCTCCCTTGCCAATACATACTCCATACAAGTATTTATTCACAAGGAAAAAAAAGGTATAAAAATTCTGAAGTAATATATCAGAGCAAGGTTAATTAAAAGTATGTACAAAGTATGCTGTGTATCATAATCAAATAAATGTTTACTAAGTGTCTATGACTCACCCCTGGGGATTCAAACACAAAGGTCTCTACCTTCAAGAAACTTAAATTTTACCGGGGAAGACCAGAGTACAAAGATAAATGAATACAAAATATTGGGGGATTTTTGGGAGGTGGTGTGGACTGAGTACTGAGGCAGGTCAGGAAAGTCCTTAGGTAGACAGTATTTAAGCTGAGTTTTTGAAGTAAAACTGGACTTTTAAGAGTTGGTGATGAGGAAAGAGTGCATTAAAGGTACAGTTGAGCAGTGACCTAACCCTGTAGTTAATCTTAAAGTCCTGAAGAACTATGATTCCTTTGGACTGGAGCCCATGTTTACTGCACAACTCTCATCTGATCCTAAAACAAGAATGCCATTTCTCTTGTCCTAAAGCAACACCTTAACAACCCAGGACTAGGATACTTAGTAAATGCCTGCAATCACAAGGAAGGACCTATTTTATACTTATTTCCATATATTCCCTTGGCTATATATTCCATATATTCCCCTTTTCACCAAAGGCAAAAAGGAAGAAAAAAGGCATATCAAGTACAACAACATATTCTGAATTAACTATAAAATGGGGTGATGATAAGTTTTAATAGCCTACTTTGATATACTACTTTAAAATGCTAAAGAGTGCTTTTCTCACAATAACCTTCTAAGTCAGGTTATTCGAACTGAGGTTCAGTTGGGTGAAGGGACTTGCTAGGGGGTGCTGGGCCCAATATACAGAGTGACAGGCCTGAAAGGCAAGAAGACCTAAGCTCAAAGCTGGTCTCAGATTCTTGAGGGTTGTATGAACCTATAAAAAAGTATAAAACAGATAAAAATAACATCTACATCTCTGGGCTGCTGCAAGGATCAAGTAAAGTACTTATAAAATGCTATTAATATTACCCAAAGTCTCTTGGACAGGAATTAGAACTTAGCCTGACCTGACATCTTTTCGATTCCAATTTCATGTCCCTTATACCATGCCATGATGATTCGAATTATTCTATGCTGTAAATTCATGGGAAAATACCTTTCATTGTAGAAGTACCTATAACACAAAAGAGTATGGACTACTCCAGAGACTGGTATATTCACTCCTGACTAGGATTCTGAAAACTGAAAGAAGGCATTTTCATCACACTGGTTCAGTTTCCAGTTGCCTTCTCACAGTCAAAAAAAAAAAACAAACAACTTTAAAGCTGATGGTTTTAAACAAAACTGGCCACTGATTCTTGGGAAAGTGGGTCCAAATGCTTATTTTCTTAAATTCTAGAGTATTTACTGAACTCAACAAATACTTACTAAGCATCTGCAGTAGTCCCAAGCACCCTCTAAGATCCTGTCTGTGGTGTGGCAGTTACAGTGAAACTGGTCTAGGGGAACACAATCCCTGGCAGGATCTCAAAAGCTAGAAAGCCCTAGGCTGAGGAACCAGCAACAGACCAAGTCTGGTTTCTGAGGATCAGCTCAACTTAGTATAATGACCAATAAATAGCCATACAACTGAAGAAAAAGAATTATATCGATTCTGACATAGCTATAAGAGAAACCAGAGAAAACAAAAGGAAAATAGGGCTAAATGGAAAGACAGGTCAGAGATTCTAACTGGAGAAGCAAATAAAGGATCTAGCAGAGTTGGTTTTATCTCTCTTCCAAATGCAACACAAAATATCATTTTATGAATCATTTTGGTTACCTTATAACTGAAATGATCCAGAGAATTATTTAAGAAAATAAATACAATGAAAATAATTATATCTTCTTCACTAATCCTTATTGCAGAGAATGTAATGGCAGAGAAATTCTATGAAGACTTTCTTAATTCAACAGAGCTTTTTTTTGTTTGTTTGTTTTTAGTTTTTACAAGGCAATGGGGTTAAGTTAAGCCCAAGGTCATACAGCTAAGCAAGTATCAAGTGTCTGAGGTCACATTTGCATTCAGGTCCTGACTCCAGAGCCAGTCCTCTAAGAGAAAGGATAGCTTGGGAAATACAGAGTAAAGAATGAGAGGTCAGAGATGACTAGATTACACAGAAATTTCATGTCTAGAAATCATGACTATTTTAAGAAAAAGTGGCATGACAAATAGAACAAATGTTCTATTTTAATAGAACAGAAGCAAAATGTTACGATTTCAGGTGTAGGGGATTATTCTCAAATCAGTTATCTTTGTATAGTCAAGTTGTTAGAACAAAAATTAATATAAAACTACATAAAAGTGAGAAAATATATAGTATGCAATTAAACTAGCTACTAAAAATGGGAAATGGAAACAAAACTGACATTATAATTGTGTATGGAAGTCTAATCAAGGGGCGGCTAGATGGAGCAGTGGATAGAACACCAGCCCTGGAGTCAGGAGTACCTGAATTCAAATTCAGCCTCAGACACTTAATTACCTAGCTGTGTGGCCTTGGGCAAGCCACTTAACCCCACTGCCTTGCAAAAACCTAAAAAACCCCCCCAAAACAAGTCTAATTAATGCAAATCAATTGCCACAATGAAGAGACCCCAAAACCCTAAAAACAGTTTTAATGGGTAAATATTTAGATGCATTTGGCAAGTGAGGGGATGGCAGCAACACTAGAAATCTTAAAAGAGAAGGATGGAAATTGATTATGAGTAGTCAAGTCATAAAACAGTAAGACATAGAATAGTGAAAGAAAAAATTCCACTAAGCAGCTACTTAATGAAAAAAATAAAACTGGAAGGATGACAGTACACAAAATTAAGTATTTTTATAATAAACTCTTTTTACCATTATGGACAGTAAAGTTACCATGTCTGAATTTAGCAGTCCTGAACCTGCTACTTAAGGGAGTATAAATGGCATTGAAAAATACAAAGATGAGAAAAGCAGAAGATAAAACTAAGTACACAGAGGTCACAATTTTGAGAGTACTAGGCAAAGTTTCCAAAGGAGTGGGAAGATGTCAAGGAGGGGTGGGGAGAGGGGGAGGAAATGAACTTTATTATTACCACTCTCAAAAGTAAGATTAAAGTTACATTTAACTACTAAACTATCTATGTGCCTGCTTTATCATCACCTGTAAAACTTTTATGAAATAATATATATAGGCATCAAGGTCATCCATGATAAGAAGTAAAAGAACATCACGTGCTTTTGTGAAGGATATTCACAACAAATTATAACTTTACTATCCCACAATTAGAAGGGATAGAGTTTACAGGGTCTTACTGTATTCTTATCTTTTTTTTTTTATTTTTGCAAGGCAATGGGTTAAGTGACTTGCCCAAGGTCACACAAGTAAGTATTAAGTGTCTAAGTCGGATCTGAACTCTCGTCCTTCTGACTCCAGGGCTGGTGTTCCATCTACTGAGCCATCTATCTTTCATTTATTAAATTTAAAAAAATGTTTGATTCTGTAGAGTAAAATACCACCTTAAAGATTATTCTTCAAGAAGGTACCTCCCAAGCATAAGCCAATATTAAATAAGATACCTTAAAAAAATATAACTGAGACAACCTTGTTCAATGACATTCTGATTATAAAAAAGCATATGGCAATATATGTTTTCCAATCATGCTCCCATCACTCTCATAGAGGAATTCAGTGCAATGTCCAATCTGAAGAGGGATTTTCCATAGAAGTGAGATCTTCCAGATGTTGGAACGACCATATATGTAGATGAAATTACTGAATTGCATCAAGTTTTGAAACAATGCAAAACCTCCTAAATCAGAGTCATAATCACTCAAAAGAAATTGGCCTGATTATCTGCATAGGAAAATAATACAAGAGGAGGAATTCCTAATGACCAGATTATGAGATATATAGCTGGATATAAAAATCTATGAAGTTCATCTTTCTGAATACCGTATACACAGGCATATACAGACACACAGAGCAAATGGACAATGAGCAAAATTTAATAGGAAAAGAATGAACTTGATTGTCTTCTAAAGATTCCCAAACTTTTCTCTAAAGCAAAGATCCATTTTTTAGGAGGATATGGATGGGAGGCAGAAGGAGTATATTTTTAATAGCTATATTTCTCCAGTGATGTTGTATGATTTTGAGTCATGGTCTGCTATAGCCTCCAAAGAAGTAAATTGAGGATTTCTAATACAGCAAGATGATGTTACATCACACACCAAAAACGGAAATACACAGAAATGGTATAAAGAATGTTATCAAAGCCAAGTACGGTGGAATAAAATGGAAAAATTAAGCACTTCAGTATGTATGGGGCTCTGGAAATACAAATATGAAAGTGAGAAAAATCCCTGCTCATCAACAGAAAAAAATCAGGTGATTCAGGGCAGCTAGGTGGTGTAGTGGAGAAAGCATCAGCCCTGGAGTCAGGAGGACTGGAGTTCAAATCCAGCCTCAGACACAACTGCCTAGCTGTGAAACCTTAGGCAAGTCACTTAATCCCATTGCCTTAAATAAAAAAAAAGTCAGGTGATTCATATAATAAGAGTGAAGGATACTTGACGGCAAGTTTGTGTGTTCCACTGTCTGTCTTATAACGTCAGGAGAATATGAGAAAGGCCTCTGTGAGGTGAAATTATGGAAGTTATAGATATAAGTCATAAGAAAGGATGAATGAGTTATGAAATTGTGTTATTAGAATACGTATATTAAGAAGGACATAGACCCACTGGGTAACTTGCAAAGAATTTTGTTAAGTGTTTGGGATACAAAGACCACAAAAAATTTATTTCAGATGCTCAAGCTTACATTCAAAGGCCAGAAATTGTAGATTCTTGCTACCAACGCTCTTCCTCCTTCAATTAAGAAAAACTTAACTATTTTTCCCCATCTTTGAGTGATTCCTTTTCATCTCACATATAAGCATGATCAAATTTATGTAGAAAGTTTCTACTAATCACTGATACTACTGAAATCATTAGGACAGCAGTAAATTTCAGTATCACAAATATACTTACCAAGTCAGCATCTAAACCATAAAGACAATGTCTGATGTTTGGATCATGATCTGGCTTTCCTTTCTCAGATCGAATAAATTCCATGATTTTGTGTTCTCCTTCTCCTGGAGTCTGAATATAAAATTAAAAAAAAAAGGGTAATATGATGTATTTTAGAAAATTACATTTAGAAAAATGCTTCAGTCAAAAGACAAAATAACCTCATGGCCTGATAAGTAGATAGCAACTCCTTGCCATGACTTGTCTGAAGAAATCTTCATATTTACAAAATATTTCAGATGCTCATGTAATCTGGCCATGAATTCAGTTCCTGTTAAAAAAAAAGAAAGAAATTAAAACAGAAAAAAAATCCTATCTAATGGGGTAAGAGTTCACTACCAGCAGCAAAAAAATATTAGCCTTGGAGTCATAATTTCTAAATGTCAAAATACAAGATGTATTTTTTGTGGTATCTGAGAGGCAAGCATAAGATTCTACAATTCACTGGGTCTTATGTATACTGAAAAATACAGACTTAAAGAGGCTAACAGTTTGGTATAACCTTTGTTCGGTAAATGGTCCATCTCTTTATATCACTAAGATAAGATAACCTAAAATTCAGTCACTGTCAAATAGGACAGGTACAAGATATACGTCTCAGTTATGGTTTGAATCATGATTCAAAAGTATATTTTTGGGGGGTCAAGAGAATATAATCATTTTTTAAAGCAAGATTTTATTTGAGCTTTACAAGTTTTCCCCGAATCTTGCTTCTCTCCCTCCACCCCCCACAGAAGGCAGTCTGTTAGTCTTTACATTGTTTCCATGGTATGAAGTGATCTAAGTTGAATGTGATGAGAGAGAAATCATATCCTTAAGGAAGAAACATAAAGTATAAGAGATAGCAAAATTATATAATAAGATAATGTTTTTTTTTCTAAATTAAAGGTAAGTCTTTGGTATTTGTTTAAACTCCACAATTCTTTCTCTGTATACAGATGGTATTCTCCATTGCCTATAGCCCAACATTGTTCCTGATTGTTGCACTGATGGAATGAGCGAGTCCATCAAGGTTGATCATCACTGCCATGTTGCTGTTAGGGTGTACAATGTTTTTCTGGTTCTGTAAGAGAATATGATCTTGCTAACCATACCTTTGTACTTCCTTGTAAGATTTCATTTTAAGAAATGCAAACTCAAGAACTGTTAAGAATCACTATTGCCATTGCTACTTTCTGTAGGATTGTTCCAGAGACAGAGTATAAGAAGGTAAAACTGGATTATAAACAACCAGATAGAAATTCTTATTCCCCCATCTATGTGAAGAGTGAATTTAGTAATTTGGAAATTTAAGACCAATACTTAGGAAAAATGACTCTTCCAATGATTCTCTGAGATACAACTGGGAAACAACAACAAATTGAACACTGTATTTAGGATAAAACAATTGAAAAAGAAATATCTTTTTGAAATACTTGTCAATGAACATTTTACACCTTCTTCAAAATTTCTTTCTAAATATATTTACCTGGTGTAATACAGTTGGAGTCAAATCTTGCTTCTGAAGGGAGAATTTCTCCCTTTTCTACTGCTTTTTTGATTTTGTCCTCTGCCTCCTTTGCTGCCCTTAAAAGTTAAGGGGGGAGAATGTTTTAAATATTTTGAGAAATGAAGATAATGGGTACCAAAGTTAATATGTTCAGATTTGAGATTTTTTAGAAAATTAATCTTCCTGAATGCCAAGAATAAAATTAATGACTTTTCTATACCTTCATCCCATGAGTGTGATATTTTAAAAGTTCAAAACTTTTATCTCTTAAAAATGTCCTGAACTAAAAATAACTGGTGAAGATAAACTATGAAAAAAATTTATTTTGTAAGGCAAATGGGGTTAAGAGGCTTGCCCAAGGCCACACGGCTAAAAAACTTTTTTTTTTTTTAGGGTGACATGAAAGTCATTGAGTAACTCATGAGAGGACTATTGAGTTGAAATCTGTAAACAACTTATTCATTCCATAGCATCACAAATGTGCTTAAAATGATCCTCAAAGCACTCCAAAAAATACCATTTGAGACTCTTCAAAGCTTGTTGAGCGTTAATAAAGCTGAACTAAGGTTTATGGGGTACCCTGTGTCTACATATTAAAAGACAAGTACTCAGATAAAAATTTAAAATGACAAAATTCTATTATAGAATTTTCTTTTGTCTACCACTTCCATCAAAAAGGTTTCAAAATAGGGGCAGCTAGGTGGTATAGTGGATAGAACACTGTCCCTGGAGTCAGGAGGACCTGAGTTCAAACTCCGCCTTAGACACTTAATAATTACCTAGGTGGAGGGTGGAGCCAAGATGGTGACAAGAGCAGATCCTGTCTTGGGCGCTCTCTCATAAATCTTCAAAACTAAGGACTTTAACTAAATTTTTGAGAGACAGAACCCACAGAGGGACCCAGTGAGGCAGTTCTCCTACTCAAGGTAACCTGGAAAAGAGCAGAAGGGCTCTGCTCCCCGGGGTTGGAGGGGCTGCTGGCCAGAGGGGTGGCCCGCCAGAGCTTCAGAACTTCAGGGCGATGGGAGCCACCACTCACAGCAGCAGGGGACCTCTATCAGAGCGAGCACTTGGAGCCCAGCCCTCAGGACACATGCCGAGCAGCATGGCCAAGGCAGTCCAGATCCAGGAAACATAAGCAGGCTGAGCTGGTAAGCAGGAGCCCCCAGGGCATGAGCCCATTGAACCTGGGGAGGGCAGTGAAGAGAGAGACTGCAGAGCTCTGTCCTCTGCCCCTATAACAGGCCTCTGGGGCTCTGACCACATTCAGATCCTGACCCCAGTCTAGGCCCTCCAACAGAACAACAGGGGCCCCCCACCTCAGCCCCATGGCAGAGGGGGGGTGCATATGGTCATTCACAGACCAGGAGGGAGGACAGAGCCTCACACACGGAGACCCTTGTGGGAGTGTCCCAAAAGCTCAGGAAGAACCCCCTAAAACAGGCTTAGGCTGGGAAAATGAGCAAGCAGAGAAAAAAAGAGGAACACCATTGAGAAATACATTATCTATGATCCTAAGAAGGATCAATATACTCTGTCTGAAGATGAAGAAGCACAAGCTCCTGCATCTAAAGACTCCAAGAAAAACAGAAATTGGGATCAGGCTATGACAGAGCTCAAAAAAAAAAAAAACTTTGAAAATCAAACGAGGGAGTTAGAAGAAAAACTGGGAAAAGAAATGAGATACAGAAAAAACATGAAAATGAAGTCAGCAGCCTAGTCAAGGAAATCCAAAAAAAAGTTGAAGAAAATAGCATGCTAAAAACCAGCTTAGGTCAAATGGATAAAACAGTTCAAAAAGTTATTGAGGAGAAGAAAGCTTTAAAAAGCAAAATTAGCCAGATGGAAAAAGAGATAAGAAAACTCTCTGAGGAAAACAAATCCTTCAGACAAAAGAATAGAACTCAGGAAGATTGATGAGTTTATGAGAAATCAGGACGCATTACTTCAAAACCAAAAAAATGAAAAATTAGAAGAAAATGTGAAACATCTCATTGAAAAAACAACTGATATGGAAAACAGACTTAGGAAAGATAATTTAAAAATTATTGGAATACCTGAAAATCATGATCAGGAAAAGAGCCTTGACATCATTTTCAAAGAATTACTACAGGAAAATTGCCCTGATATCCTAGAAGCAGAGGGCAAAATAGAAATGGAGAGAATCCACTGATCCCCTGAGAAAGAGATCCCAAAAAACCAACCCCTAGAAATATTATAGCCAAATTCCAGAGCTCCCAAGTCAAAGAGAAAATATTACAAGCAGCCAGAAGGACACAGTTCAAATATCATGGAGCTGCAGTCAGGATCACACAAGACTTAGCAGCAATTACATTAAAAGCTCATAGGGCTTGGAATATAATATACCGGAAGGCAAAAAAGAGCTTAGAATGCAACTGTGAATCAACTACCCAGCAAAAATGAATGTCCTCTTCCAGGGTAAAAGATGGACTTTCAATGAACCAGGGGATTTTCAAATGTTCCTGTTGGAATGGCCAGAGCTGAACAGAAGGTTTGATCTTCAAATACAGGACTCAGGTGAAGCAAAGAGGTTGGAGGAGGTGGGAAATATTAGGGACTTAATGATGATGAACTGCATGTATTCCTGCATAGAAAAAATGACACTGATAATACTCATATGAACCTTCTCAGTTAATAGAGCAGGTAAAAGGAGCTTTTATAGTTGAAGCACAGGAGAAAGCTGAATTTGAAGATAAAATATGGTGTAAAAATGGAGTCAAAAGAAAAAAGAGAAATGTAATGGGAGAAAGAAAAAGGAGAGGGGTAATAGGCCAAGATATTTCATATAATAAGATTTTTTATTACAATGAGTTATTGCAATGATATGGAAGCGGGGAGGCAAAGGGGAATGAGGGAATCTTCGCTCTCATCAGAGGTGGCTAGGAGAGGAAACAGCATATATATACTCAAAGGGCTATAGGCATCTGGAGTAAGAAGGAGAGAGGGTGGGGGACAGGGGGAAGGGGGGGATGTGAGTGATGGAGGAGAGGATGGACCATGGAGGGAAAGTGGTCAGATATAACACATTTTCTTTTTTTACTTCTTGCAAGGGGCTAGGATTGGATGGCCTGTCTGGGACCATAGGGCCAGGTGGATGCTGGGCCTAAGGGGTGGTAAGGGGGCTCAGAGCCTCTTGGCTTCAGAGCCGGGGGATCTGTCTGCTGCATCACTCAGCTACCCTACAGCAGAGACAGAGTGAAAGGAGAAATACGAAAGGAGGGAGTTGCGATCAGCAATGGCAACAGTGGAAAAATATGGAAGTAACTTTTAAGATGGACTTACCATAAAGAATGTGATCCACCTGCGATAGAGTTGTTGGTGTTGGAACAAAGACTGAAGCACATTTTTTATTATTATTATTTGGGGGGGGGGTGCAGGGCAAATGGGGCTGGGTGGCCTGCCTGGGGCCACATAGCAGGGTGACTGTTGGGTGTCTGAGGCTGGATTTGGATCAGAGTGCTACTGGCTCAAGGGCCAATGCTCTGTCTGCCACCCAGCCACCCCTACTATTATTACTATTTTATTTTATTTTGGGTCTTGTTTTTCTTTTTCTTTTTTTGGGTTTTTGCAGGGCAGTGGGGTTGGGGTGGCTTGCATGTCACAAGGCTGGTTGATTGATGGGTGTATGGGGCCAGATGTGGGCTTGGGTGCTCATGACTCCAGGGCTGGTGCTCCGTCCATTGCGCCACCCCTACAATTACTATTATTTTTTTAATTTTGATTTTTTTTCTCTCCCCTTTACTTTATCGCTCAAGCGAGTCTATATTTTTGGTGTGGAAGGGGTATTTTGTTTACTCTTAAACAAGAATATTTTATTAATGTATAAAAAAACATTATTTGTACAAAATGAGAATAAATAAATATTAAAAAAACAATTACCTAGCTGTGTGACCTTGGGCAAGTCACTTAACCCCATTGACTTGCAAAAAAACCCAGAAAAAAATCAAGTAATATTAATTATCTGCTATCAAGATTATTTTATTTCTTTGCTGAAATATTAAAATAACATGAACCCAGAAGACCTTTTTAGAGAACTGCCTAGGACTAGTCCAGCCCTGTCCCATAGCTGTAACCTAATGATTGCCTAGGCCACAATTTTAGGCGATAAAGGACATTTACTTAACTGTCTCACTAAGCTTCAAATGAAACTTGTACTCCCAATATTTTTACTCAATTTTGTGATTTTCTGTGAATTGAATCTTAGCAACACTTAATTGATAGCATGATATTCTTTTGTTTAAAGTCATCACATTTATTTATTTATTTCCCCAAGTACACGCAAAAGGTGGTTTTCAACAACCATTTTTTGGCAAGGTTTTGAGTTTTACATTTTTCTCCTCCCCCAAGAAAGAAATCTATTCTAGTTTCTATGATTCTGTAATATTCTTGTCTTTTTTAATTAAAAAGCAACAATTTGAAAAAACTAATAATAACAATCTAACTTATTATGTAAAAGTAAGTAAAACATTATTATTTCGAAATGCTTTTAAATGAAAGTTTAAAACATTACCGAAAACGTCTCCCTCGTTGCTGGTTCATTTTTGCCCTTGGAGCCACACCATCAACTGCCATAAAGAAAACTTTTCTAGGCTTAATAATACGAAACAATACCTCCAAGTAGTGAAAAATATCAGCAAAAATTTTATCATCAGAAATTCTGAAATGAACATCATCATCATTAGGATGTGAACACTGATGTATGATTCCATTCATATCCAGGTACAAGTTGTCAAATTCAGGAATCTAGAAATAAAGAAAAGAAAAAAAAACAATTTTAGAAAAGATACTATTTAATGAAAATCAGCCATGGCTTCATTTTCAAGGGAGTAAATGACATCATTCATTAAAGGAAGTGATAATGTTAATTCTAGCAAAATGAAGTACAAGTCACCAAAAACAGAGGTGTGGTGAGGACTTGAGAATGATGCCTTCAGAGCTAATTCAGTTTATTTTATTTAAGTAAAGTCCTTCAGATATGATTTCTCTCTCATCACACCCAATTTGGATCAAGGTACAGCATGGAAACAAAGTAAAGACTGACAGAGTGCTTTCCGTGGGGGGTGGGGTGGGGGGAGAGAAGTAAGATGGGGTGAAATTGTAAAACTCAAATATCTTTAATAAAAATAAATTAAAAAAAAATGAAAAGTCCAACTTCTCAAAGCCTATTTTCCCTCAATTAAGTTACATTATGCAAATCAAATCAAATGGACTTTAAAAAGAAAAGAATAAATGAAAAAAATTGTCTAAGTATAGCTACCACATTATACACCATGTAGCAGAGCTTCAATGTAGGTTAGGCCACTAGGAGCAACAGGGGCTCATAAGATAGATGTGACTCCAAGTTTGGAAAAGAAATAATTCATTCAGTTCGATTCAATAAGCATTTATTAGCAGGGGAAAAAAACATAATACATTGAAAAGTAAATATAAATTATAGACAAATATCATTTCTGATGGGAGGATTAACAAACCATGGGAATCAGGAAAGGTAGAACCTATACCAATACAGAGATAGAATGCCTACTTCAGGAAATTGCAAGTATTAGTTTGGCCAGAACATGTCAAGTCAGCAAGCATTTTTAAACTATGTGTGAAGCAAAAATAATACCTGCTCTCCTAGAGATCACATTCTAACTAGGGAGACAACCTGCACATGACTGTAAAAACAACACATATACAGAAAGGATAGATTGGAGAAAATCTCCACAGAAAGACTAGAAGCACATTAAGGAATATGGGAAGGTTTCTTGCAGAAGGTGGGACTGCATCTTAAAGCCAGAGAAGCTGGGAGGTTGAGTTGAGGAGGGCGAGTGCTCCAAGGCAGGAGGGGATAGCCAGGGAAAATGAACAAAGGTAAAGAAGTGTAGGTATAGAGTGAAGATAGAAAACAGAGATGCTATGGAGGTAGAACTGGTAAGATTTTGTCAACATACTGTACTGTGAGGACTAAGGTAAAGTGAAGTTGTGAACCTGGGCAAATGAAAGTCAGGAGGAAAAGATTTAGGGATAGAGATCATTATGAATTCAGTTTTAGACATAATGAATTATATATATATATATATATATATATATATATATATATATATATATGTACATAAAGGGGGGCATGGATGATGCCCCCAAAATAGACAGAAAAAGTACTCAGTCTTGATTAAATCCACGAGAGAATAGTTTTACTCCTTTCACCCAATGACCCCACTCCCCAAAAGAATCCAAACTGAGGAAGCTGTAAATAGTATCTAATGCTATAGCAGTTGAAAAACATGAGGACAGAGAAAGGATCACTGGATTCAGCAATAATGAATCACTGGTGACCTTAGGGAGAGTAGATTCAGTCAAAATGATGAACTTAAAAAAGAATTTAAAAACTAAAGAGAGGAAGAAGAAAAATGGAAAAAAGAAATGAGAGTCATGCAGGAAAATGATCAAAAATTGACTAAATAAATCAATGTTTAAAAGTAAAAATAACCAACTGGAAAAGGAAACACAAAGCTAATTGAAGAAAATAAAATCCTAAGAATTAGAATTGAACAAATAGAAACCATTAAATCTACAAGGCTACAAGATTTCATTAAAAGGATGAAAAAGCTGAAGGAAATGCAAAGTACCTTTTAGGGAAAAAAATGACCTGGAAAATAAGATCCAGGAGAGACAATTCAAGAATCATTGGACTACTAGAAAGACTAGATCAAAAAAAGAATCTGGAAAACATCACGCAGGAGATTATGAGGGGAAAAACTGTCCAAATCTGTAAAAACAAGAAAACAATAAAACCATTAAAAAAAAAATCCACAGAATCTCTCCAGAAAGCGACTGCAGGATAAAAATGCCAAGGACTGTTACAGTCAAATTCCAGAATTCTCAAATAAAGGAGAGAATATTGCAAGCAGCAAAAAAAGAAAACACTTCAAATGCAAAGGAAACACAAAAAGATTTACAAAGGACCTATCAGCCCCAGAACTGAAGGATCAGAAGACATAGAATAACATATCGGAGAGCAAAGAACCTGGAATTAACCCAGAATGCATTACCTTGCAAAATTCAATATATATACCATCAGAGAAAAAGATCAATGTTCAATGAAATCGAGAACTTCCAGAATTTCCTGACACAAAAACCAGAACTGAACAGAGAATTCAATTGCCAAATACAGGACTCACGAGTTGCATAGAAAGGTAAATGAAAAGGGGAAGGAAAACAAAAAGTTACTCAACACCATCAAATTGTATACAATGCTAAAAGGGAAAATATAACACTTCTAATTCTTGAGAACTTTACTTCTCTTTGGGTTGAATATAATTGAAAAAGTTGGACTTAAAAGATATGGCCATAGTTGGATCTAGTCCTCTACATTGAAGAGGTCCTAGATAACTTCACTATGAAATTAAAAATCCCTGATGAAAAGTAGGGGTGTTAACTTTAAATTTAAATGTCTCATTACCCTTTGACCCACTTTAGTTCTGCTGTGCTGACAAAGGTTAGCATCTTGTTTATCGAGGGCATCATAAACTTTGAGGTTCTGAGTTGGTGTCTCTGTGAATTACAAGTTCTCAGGAGAGACCTCCAGAGCTTCCCAATACTTAGAGATCTTTAAGATTCTTGTAGTTAAATAGATCAGGGTTTGACCTAATCCACGCTACACTTAACAAGGGTATGGGGTAAAGTGTGAGAGAAAATAGGTCATGCTTCACTTACTAGGGGTTAAGTGCCTGGGGTGGGGGTGTAAAGTGTGAGGAAAAATTAGCCTGGGGGAGGGGCACAAATAGTTCAAGAAATGATTTGGCTTTGGATGATACTTTGGCTCATGAAGAAGACTGTACTTGGAGCACAGGTAAAAAAAATGATTATAAATGTCATTGAATGTAATTTGAGACGATGCTGCTTCTCAAGCAATCTAGCAAGCAATCTATGATGATACTTTGATAACAATATGAGCTTGTCAAGCAATCAAATAATCAAACTGTGATTAATAATACCTGATTAATACTACTAGAACAATAAATAATAGCATGTGAAGAGGCACAAAGATTTATAATTTTAGAGGGAAAGAAGGGAGAGTGTGATCCCTGAGTAAATTCTAAATAGATTTTGGTCAGATTCAATAGATTTGGCCCAGAGAGGGAACAAGATACGTTCCCAATTGAATTTAAACATTTATCCTAATCTACTGGGGGGGGGAACATAAAGGAAGAAGAGACTGATATAAGGGAAATGAAGGTAAAAAATGAAAATAAACTGAAAGTTCAATTTTAAAAGGAAAGTCAAAGGGGAAAAGGAGTAAAATTTTGGTGAGGAAAAATAAGAGAAAAGGAAAGACAAAAGTATAAATGGAGAAAGATAGCAAGGAAGGAAATACAGAATTAGTAATCTTAACTGTAAATGTGAATGCCATGAACTGGACCATAAAATGGAAGTGGATAGTAGAATGGGTCAAAAACCAGAATCCTATAATATCTTGTTTACAAGAAACATATCTGAAGCATAGAGATACACACAGGGTAAAGATAAAAGGTTGGAGGCAAAATATATTATGTCTCAGCTGAAGTAAAAAAATCAGCAGTAGTGATGCTGATCTCAGACAAAGTAAAAGCAAAAATCAATATCATCAAAAGGGATAAGGAAGCAAATTAAATCTTCTTAAAAGATACCATTGGTAATAAAGCTATATCATTACTAAAGATGTTATGTACCTGGTGGTATAGCATCCAAATTCCTGGAGGAAAAGCTGAGTGAATTACAAGGAGACATGGACAGCAAAATTTTAATAATGGGGGACCTCAATCTCCCTCTCTCAGAACTAGATAAATCTAACCACAAAATAAACAAGAAGGAAGCTAAGCAGGTGAATGATACCTTAGAAAACTTAGATATGATAGACATCTGGAGAAAACAATAGGGATAGAAAATAATATACCTTCTTTCTCAAAGTACATGGCACCTATACCAAAACTGACCATGTATTAGGGTACAAAAACCTTTTAATTAAATGCAGAAAGACAGAAATAATAAATACAAACTTCTCAGACCACGATTCAAAAAGAAATTGTAATAAAAATGTAATAAAGGGTCATGGAAAGATAAACCAAAAACTAATTGGAAATTAAATACCTTCATCTTAAACAATGGATGGTTCAAGCAGCAAATAATGGAAATAATCAATAATTATATCCAAGAAAATGATACTAATGAGACATCACCCTAAAATTTATGGGAGGCAGCCAAGGCAGTTTTGAGGAGAAACTTTATATCTCCAAAAGCCTTTATGAATAAAATAGAGAAAGAGGAGATCAATGAATTGGGTATGCAATTAAAAAAAGAATACATTAAAGATCCTCAATTAAATACCAAATTAGAAATTTTGAAAAACAAGGGAGAGATTAATAAAATTGAAATCAAGAAAACCACTGATCTCACTGAGACTTGGTTTTATGAAAAAGCCAATAAAACAGACAAACCTTTGATTAATCTGATTTAAAGGAAGAAAGAAGATAACCAAATTACCAGTCTCAAAAATGAAAAAGTAATCACCAATGAGGAAGAAATTAAAGAGATAATTCTAACTTATTATACCAAACTGTACGCCAATACAGTGGATAACTTGAGTGAAATGGATAAATATTTACAAAAATACAAACTGCCCAGAATAACAGAAGAAGAAATAAATTACTTAAATAATCCCATCTCAGAAAAAGAAATTGAAGAAACCATATTAAAAAAACCATATAAAAAGTCTCCAGGTTCAGGTGGATTTACAAGTGAATTCTACCAACATTTAGGGGAAAATTAATTCCTATTCTACATACTATTTTAAAAAATAGGAGAAGGAGTGGTTCTGCCAAAGTTCTTTTATGACACCAACATGGTGCTGATACTTAAGCCAGGAAGAAGTAAAACAAAGAAAATTATAGACCAATCTCCCTAATGAATACTGATGCAAAAATCTTATTAAAATTTTAGCAATGAGACTATGTCAAGTTATTACTAGGATAACACACCATAATCATATAGGATTTATATTAGGTAGGCAGGGATGGTTCAATATTAGGAAAATCCTCAAAAATAATTGAACATATCAATAGCAAAACCAACAGAAATCATATTATTTCAATAGATGATAAAAAAAGTCTTTGATAAAAATACAATGTCCATTCCTATTAAAAACACTAGAAAGTTTAGGAATGAATAGTTTTTCTTAAAATAATAAATAGTATCTATCTAAAAAATCAACAAATATGTAATGGGAATAAACTCAGATGGGGAAATGGGGAAACAAGGACGTCCATTATCACCATTACCATTCAATATAGTATTAGAAATGCTAGTTGTAGCAATAAGGGAAGAAAAAGAAACAGAAGAAATCAGAATTGGCAATGAGGAAGCAAAGCTTTCACTCTTTGCAGATGAGAAGATGATACACTTAGGGAACATGAGAAAATCATCTTTAAAAACTCCTTGAAACAATTAACAAATTCAGCAAAGTAGCAGGATATAAAATAAACCCACATAAATCATCAGTATTTCTACATATGAACAACAAAGCCCAAAAGCAAGACATAGAAAGAGAAATTCCATTTAAATTAAACCCAATATAAACCCAGAAAGTGTATGAACACAATTACAATGCACCTCTCACCCAAATAAAGTCAGATCTAAATAATTGGAAAAATGCCAATAGCTCAAGGTTAGGTTGATAATAAAAATGACAATTCTACCCAAATTACATTACTTATTCATATCAATCAAACTACCATATCAATCAAACTACCAAATAACTACTTTACCAAGTTAGGAAAAATAGTAACAAAATTCATCTGGAGCAACAAATGGTCAAGAATAGCAAGGGAACTGATGAAAAAAAAAATGGAAAGGAAGGAGGTTTAGCTCTATAAGGTCTAAAACTATACTATAAAGCAGTAGTCATCAAAACTGCCTGGTACTGATTAAGAAATACAGTAATGGATCAGTGGATTAGGATAGGTTCAAAACAAACTGCCAGTAAATGACTACAGCAATCTAAATATTTGACAAACCCAAAGACATCAGCTTCTGGGATAAGAACTCATTATTTGACAAAAATTGTTGGGAAAAATTGCAAAATATTATGGCAAAAACTTGGCATAGACTCACATCCCACACCCTATGCCAAAATAAAGTCAAAATGGGTACAGGAAAGAGACATAAAGGGTGACACCTTAGTTAAATTAATAGACCAAGAAATACGCTATCAGATCTATGGAAATGGGATACATTCATGACCAAACAAGAATTAAAGTACATTATAAACTGAAAAATTAATGATTTTGACTATATTAAATTAAAAAGTCTTTGCACTAATAAAATCAATGCTGCCAAAACTAGAAGGAAAGCAGAAAGCTGGGAAATGATCTACACAACTAGGAGTTCTGATAAAGGTCTCATTTCTAAAATATATAGAAAATTGTATCAAATTAAAAGGTTACAAATCATTCCCCAATTCATAAATGGTCAAAGGGTATGAATAGACAGTTTTCAAATGAAGAAATTATATATATATATATATATATATATATATATATATATATATACACACACATACATATATATATATAAAATCATATGAAAAAATGTTCCAAGTCATTATTAATTAGAGAAATGCAAATTAAAACAACAATGTGATATCACCGCAAACCTATCAGATTGGCCAAGATGAGAAAAAAGGGAAAATGATCAATGTTGGAGAGGTTGTGAGGGGACTGGGACATTGATGCATTGCTGTCGGAGTTGTGAACAGATCCAACCATCCTAGAGATCAATATGGAACCATGCCCAAAGAGCAATAAAACTGCTCATACCCTTTGACCCAGCAATTTGAATTCTAGGTTTATATACAGAAAAAATTATAAAAAATGTGAGATCTCCTACACGTTCCAAAATATTCATAGCGATTCTTTTTGCAGTGGCAAAGAATTGGAAACTGAGGGGATGTTCCACAACTGGGGAATGGCTAAACAGGGTATGGTATATGAATACTATGGAATATTATTGTTCTATAAAAAACCATAAATGGTCAGACTCTAGAGAAGCATGTAATAATTTACAGGATCTGATGCTAAATGAAAGGAGCAGAGCCAAAAGAACCACGTACACAACAACGACGACATTGTGAGATGAACAACCTTGATGGAAGCAGCTCCTCTCAGTAGTTCAGAGCTAGAACAACCGTATTAGACTGGCTATGGACAATGTTATCCCCATCCAGAGGAAGAAAAATAAAATAAAATAAAACAAAAAGAAAAACCAACCCTTCTGAAACTGATGAACAATTTATAAAAATTATCTTTTATGTATCTCTTTCCCTTAATCCTAATTCCTCAAACTGAAAATGACTAATATATGAAAATGTTTATTCAAAATCTGTATGTACAATGCTAATCTGAATGTCACTGAGGGAAGGGGGCCGGGAAGGGAGAGTGGAAGGAAATTTTGTAACTTAAAAATATACATGTGCATATGGGTGAAAATAAATAATTTTAAAAAAAGGTTTCAAAGGAAGGAAAGTGAGGCAAAAGATCTTGGGAAAGTAGGGAGGAAACTTAGCAGCCAAGAATCAGGAAGTGACAATCCTTTTCCCCTTCTGGGAGATAGGTTCTGGGGAATGGTCATCACTGATTTTGTTTCTGGTGGTTGGCACAACATAAACATATAAATGTTAGCTATGATTCTGTTTGTTGGATGTAGTTAAATCACTTTAACTCCATGGGCCTTAGTTTCCTCATCTGTAAAAGGAGGGAGTTGGTCTAAGTAACTTTTAAGGTTCTTTCTAGCTATAGTCCTACAATCCTGGTGATATTTGTACATTGCCCTCAAATTACATTTGAATCAGGTGCTCAGTTCTGGATGATGATGATGATGATGACAGATTTATATAGTATCTCAAGTTTTTAAAGCACTTTACATCTGTGATTCCATTTAATCTCTCAACAACCCTGTGAGGTAGATATTATCCCCATTTTACAGACTTCCTCACAGAGGTTGAGAGAGATTGAATGACTTGCCCATAGTCAAAAGGTATTTTTAAATTATGTCTTTATTTTTAATAAGACAATGGGGTAAGTGTGAAGGCAGCATTTCCTGGGAAATCCTTCCCCCCCCAACTCCAAAAACCAACAAATTATGACTCTAGCCAAAATTTAGAGGGGCAGAACCCACAGAAAGAATGAGTGATACATTTCCCCAGTCCAAGATAATTTAGAAGTTCAATTTAGAAGTTCTGCAGGAAAGGTGTGTTTCACTAGGACTGGGTGCCACAGCCACAGTGCAGCCCAGCCTAGCCCAGCCCAGAGATCACCGGCAACAGCTTGAAGGGGCAGTGAGAGAACTCTGCTACACCAGAATGAGTGGAGTGAGGGAGCATGGGCCACAGAATCTGCAGCAAGAATCTGGAGAAAGCAGCCTGCACCCCCAGAGATGGTAAGGGGTCAGGGAAGACTGCAGAGATTTCTCTGCTCTCCCTTGGGGTAGGACTCCCTGCTAGCCTACACTCAGATCCAGGTTGCAGTTTGGGCTTCCATACTAAGATAGCAGGATCCTCCTTATAGCTCCAGGGCAAAGGAAAGTATGGGGGCCACCTACATATCAAAGCACAGGCAAAAAGCATAAGACCTTGGAGGAATAAAGGTCCTAGTAGGGTGCCCCCCCCCAAAAAAGCCCCAAAGTCTTGGAAGTGCTGTCTTGGGCTGAGGAAATGAGTAAATAACAGAAAAAAAGAAGAATCTGACCATAGAGAATTACTTTAGTCCCATGGAAGATCAAAACACATACTCAGATGACGACAAAATTGAAGCTTCTGTGTCCAAAACCTCCAGGAGAAATAGAAAATGGGCCCAGACTATGGATGCGCTCAAAAAAGACTTTGGAAACGCAATTAAAGGAGATGGAGGAACAATTGGGAGAAGAAATGAGAGCCATGCAGAAAAATCATGAAAACCAAATCAAAATCTTGAAGCTGAAGAAAATAATATGTTAAAAACCAGTTTAGGACTAATGGATAAGGCAAAACAAAAGGCAAATGAGGAGAAGAATACCTTAAAAAAGCAGAATTGGCCAGCTGGAAAAGGAGATAAAAAAGCTCTTTGAAGAAAATAACTCTTTCAAATGCAGAATGCAACTAAAGGAAGCTGATAACTTTGCAAGAAATCAAGAAGAAATAAAACTCTTCCCAAAACACCAAAAATTAGAATAAAATGTGAAATATCTCAATGGAAAAACAACCAACCTCGAAAACAGATCCAGAAGAAATAATTTAAAAATTATTGGGCTATTTGAAAACCAGGATCAGGAAAAGAGCCTAGACTTCATTTTTCAAGAAATAAAACAGCAAAATTGCCCTGAGATCCTAGAAGCAGAGGGTAACATAGAAATAGAATTCACCAGCCACCTCCTGAAAGAGATCCCAAAAGAAAAACTTCCAGGAATATTATAGCCAAATTCCACAACTCCCAAATCAAAGAGAAAGTTCTAAAAGCTGCCAGAAACAAACAATTCAACTACCGAGGCTCCATAGTCAGGATTACACAGGATCTGGCAGCATCTACATTAAGGGCTTGTAGGGATTGTAATGATATTCTGGAAGGCAAAAGATCTTGGTTTACAACTGAGAATCAACTATTCAGCAAAACTGAATATCCTCTTTCAGGCCAAAAGATGCACTTTCAATGAAACAAAGGACTTTCAAACTTTCCTATTGAAACAACCAGAGTTGAACAGAAAGTTTGATCTCCAAGTACAGGACTCTTGTGAATCATAGATGGGGTGGAAGAGAAGCACTATGAGGAACTTAATGATATTGAACTGTTTGTATTCCTGCAGGGGAAGAAGATACTGATAACTCATAGGAACTTTCTCATTTCTAAGAGCAGTTAGAAGGAGCATATATAGACAGTACATAGGAAGGTGCGGATTATACTGGTATGATATGGTAAAAAGATAGAGTCAATGGGTGATGAAAGTCCTGGGAGGAAGAGAAAGGAGAGGAAGAAGGGGCTAAGATATTTCACATAAGAGTCAAGAAAAAACTTTTTAATTGAATGGAATGGGGGAAGGTGAGGGGAATGAGTGAGCCTTCATTCTCATCAGAAATGGCTCAGAGAGGAAATAACATACACACTTAATAGGGTATAGAAATCTATCTTACCCTAGAGAAAAATGGGAAGAAAAGGATGGGATAAGGGGGGAATGGGGGGAAGAGAAGGGGGGAATAGGTGATAAAAGAGAGGGAAGATTGTGGGAGAAGGTACTCAGGTACAACACACTTTTGGCCAGGGCTAGGGTGAGAGAGACAATAGAATAAATGAGAGTGAGGAGGAATAGAGTGGAGGTACAGCCAGTAATAGCAAATGTGGGAAAAATACTGAAGCGACTTCTCAGGTGGACTTATGATAAAAAAAAAGCAACTCACCCTAGAGACAGAGACATTGGAATCTGAACACAGACTGAAGTACATTTTCTCTCTCTCTCTCTCTCTATTCTTGAGGTTTTTCATCTTCTTGGGGGTGGGTGGGTAGGGGGTTTATGTTTACTCTTATGTTTGCTCTTATAACACATTCCATTTACATCAATGTATAGCATGGAAACAATGTAGAGACTATCAGGCAGCCTTCTGTGGGGGGGGCAGGGAGGGGGGACATTGTAAAATTCAAAACCCTACAAAAATGATATTGTATATAACTGGAAAACAAATAAAATGTTAAAAAAAATAAGGCAATGGGGTTAAGTGACTTGCCCAAGGCCACACAGCTAGGTAATTATTAAGTGTCTGAGGTTGGATTTGAACTCAGGTACTCCTGACTCCAGGGCCGATACTCTCTCCACTGTGCCACCTAGTTGCCCCTAAATCGATGTCTTCTTAACTCCAGGTTGACCATTTACATGACTCAGTAATTACTGAATCTATTTTTCTCTACTTAATGTCCTTGAAAAAGCTAAATGAAAATTGAATAATCACAGAATGAGCAATCACATACACACAGAAATAAACTTATCCAGTCAGTTGTTTCCTTCAGCCAACCTGTCTACTCAGAAGCACATAGCAATGATATTCTAGCAGTGATAAAGAAGAGGAAGATCAAAGATTGGAAATACCTACTCATATGCACATTAAAGAAATTATACGCTGGTGTAGGGGCTGATGATTCCACAGACACACTATCTGATGAAGAACTGACACACAGCAGATTGGTGTGGAGCTTGAGACTGGCCATCTTAATTCTACATAGGTCACCAGAGACATTAATCTTGTTGGCAGTGAGAGCTTTAGATCCTCTTGGACAACTTTAAAGGCTCCACAGACACCCAGGAATGGATCTGAGTGCATCTTCCTTTGGTTTAGTAGGTCCTGAGTCTTTAATTACTGGATTAAGTACAATTCAGCAAAGCTTTTATTAAAGCATCAGACACTAGATTAGGCCTAGGGAGACAAAAATAAATGAAAGCCCTGGGCCTTGGAGCAGCTTCCTTTGTGTTCTTTGTACCAGACACTGGAGGCCTTCACAGTGGCCACCTCTCAGAGAATCCTCCCCTTCCTTTAGATACAGTTCAGGCATTACCTTTTACAGGCAAACTTTTCTGATCCTCACAATTGCTAATGTCCCTCCCTTCCTGTTTTGTATTTGTATTCTCTTTATATTTATTTGAACATTTTAATATAAGTACAAGTATAATTTTAATATAAGAATAAGCTTGGCACAGTGAATAAAGAGTTGTCAGAGTTAGGAAAAACTGGTTTCAAGTCAAGCCTTTGCTACATGGAAGCTGGAGAGCAGATATAGAATGGTGGAGTAAATTTTTCATACAGGCGAATTAAATCATTCCAATTTAATAGACTTGGCCTCATCCTGCCTGATACTTAATTTTGCTGTCTCCCTAGATAGAGACCAGGTTCCTTTGAAGTAAGGCATTTCCTTCTCTGCACATGTCTGGCAGTGTGTACACAAAAAGTGGATACAGAGTAAATACAAAGTAACTGAGGGGGAGGTCATCCCATCAGGACCAGGTATAGATCCAGAAAAGCTTTTGGCAGGAGAGGGCATTAGAGTTGGCCTTGAAAGGGAGATAGGGGAACATTCTGGGGGTAAGGACTGCCTGTCCCAGGGCATAAGGGCAACAGGAGGAGAATCTTCCCAGGTCACACTCTGCTTCTCGTGTATACAATCCCTCCTCCTTGAAGCCTGCTTAAAGAACCTGTTCCCAAACCATCTCTTCCAGGAAGACTTTCCTAATCTCTATCTCCCCAAGATGGGGACCATAGAGGTTGGAAATCAGATCCCTAAAGTATGAGCAGAGGAAAGGAAAAGTGAGCAAAACTGGCTGGACTGAGAATCCTAAGGGAACTTTGAGGAAGGTGACAAACGGTGATGGTACTTACTTAACTGAATTTATTTTAATAGAGTTACTAAGGAAGATTAGTTGGTTGTACTGACATTTAGAGTTAAGCTTTTAATGAAAAAAAATTTAAGTCAACATACAGTGTATAGTCCCTAATAAATGTTTACCGAAAGGAATTGTACCTCCTGGTCACATCCCACTAGATGCATTTTGGTGGGTATTTGTCACATTTTCCCAATTAAACTTGTATAGAATAAGGTCAGCATCATTTCCTCCAACCTATTCTGGACCTATTAAGAGTGTTGAATAAATGTTCAATCTGATGTGACAAGCTACTTCCAGATATTCAACAACAACGAAGTAACAAAACTGAACATCTTATTCAGGAAGGACTTCAGAACATCAAACTCATTATGTCCAAAATATAGTTTTTTATTTTCTACACAAACCAATTTACTGATTTGTCACCAGATTTTCAGTTACCCCTCTATTTTCCAAGCTTAGTCATTCCCACCTTCCCCAAATCCAGTCATTTTCCAAGTCTTGTTTGATTCAACCACCTTCTACTTTTTAGTATCCATTCCTTTTCTCCACTCGCACACTCTCTATCCAAGTTTACACCCTCATTCCCCTCCCTTTGTTAATCTATCCAAACAACGTTTCCAAATTAATATTCATTAATAAAAAGGTCTGACCACTAAAGGCAGGATTATGTAGGTGATAGAGACTTAGTCTGGAGGTCTGCAAAACCTGGGTTCAAGTCTGGTATCTGACATATATAGATTCTATACTTTGGGATAGGTAACTTAATCTTTGTGTACCAACTAACTCTCTTATAGGAGGAGAAATTGTGGAGTAGTTTCAGTTTTGTATAACTAAGAGTTTCCTCATTGGTCATTTCCCTATGCCAAAAGTCTGGACAAAAGCAAAACCCCCAAATCAAACAAAAACACAAAACTCACAGGTCTAAATCACTTCTGTCTTTAAAAAGTTTCAGTAAAAATGCAAACTCTCCTGTTCAGCATTTAAAGTTCTTCACAATCTGGTTTTAATCCCTGACTTGGGAGAAACAGCTGCAGTACCCTGTTCCATGAAGCTTGGCTTAGACTCAAACTTGTCTCATTCTTATTGTTAGCCCCTCACTGCTGAGGCTATGGCTGTCTATGGAGCCACAGGTACTTGTCATGAGTTTTGCCCACTTGCTAAAGTGGGTTGGTTCTCTACCAGATGGGCCCCTAGCAAACGCGTCTCATCTCCCTCCTCCAATGGAGTAAAGAAAGCTTTTTGCTTCTGACCACTATTAGTCTTTGGTTTTGTTTTCACATTTCAGAGTAAACTGTATTTGTGATAACCTTGAGTTATTTTAGAGTTAATGGTGATTGCACAACCTCTGTGACTGGTCATTTGTGATCAGGGTGGGTAACATCCTTCCTCAACTTCAGTAACAGGTTGCAGTTGTGACAGAACATCTAGTTGCTATAACTAAGTCTGCCAATAGGATGAAGTCACCTAGATTATCTTGCTTCTTGGAATGCATCCTATGTAGGCTTCAACAAATTGAATAAACGACAAATTATTGCAATCAATTATTGCAATATTTGAAATTTTTAAAAGTTATTCTCCCTTGGCTCTATTGAGGTACTGTCTCCGAAAGTATCCCAGAGCAAAAAATTAATGAAATCCACATTCTGTAACCTTTGCTCAACATAAATTATTCATGTTGGGGAAGCAATTATAGTTAACCTAGTTTAAGGACGACTTACTCATGAACTGATGAAATAGCTTTGGAGATTGAATGATTCATAAACTGGTTAAATCCTCGGTAGAGACTTCCTCGGTCATAGCCTGCAACCATCTCGTTCTCAAACAACAAGCGTGTGTAAGACAAGTGTGAGCCGCAGAAGCTTGGGCTGCTTTAAGGACGTAATAGGATTTGGAAGTATAGAAGCAACTATGGAAACGAGGCAGCTCAACCTGGTTTTGCTAATAAGGAAATTCAGCAACTAAAAGGGGAAACGCGGCGGTGTGTAAACAAAGACTCCAAGTGGGGAAGTCAGAAGAGGCAGGCTGTTTTCCCAAGCCCGTCCAAGAGTGCGCATTTTGCTTATGGGTTAGACTACACGGGCTTCTTGGGGTCCCTTCAAACTCTTAAAATCCTGCGAGTCCCCATGGAATGTTATGTTAAAGCTGATAACGCAAAAGCACCGTTCTATCCATCCTTAGCGACTAGTGCACTGGTAACAGGCGAGGAGGCGCGCTGCAGGCCGCACCGGGCGCCGCTCAGGCCGGGCGCGGGTGCTGCCGCCTCTTGGCGCCGGACGGGCGGCCCGGCCCGACACGGCGGCCCGGCGCGGCACGGCGGCACAGCGGCCCGGCGCGGCACGGCGGCACAGCGGCCCGACACGGCGGCCCGGCACAGCGGCCCGGCCCGGCACGGCGGCCCGGCACGGCGGCCCGACACAGCGCCCCGGCACGGCACGGCGGCCCGGCCCGGCACGGCGGCCCTCTCCGCTCAGCGGCTGCTTCTGCCGTCCCGGCTTCCCGGGGGCCCGCGGGGCCGGGGCCTTCCTGCCCGCTCCCGCTCCCGCTCCCGCTGTCGCTGCCGCCACACACAGACACACAGACACAGACACGCAGACACGCAGACACACAGACACGCAGACACATAGACACTCTGCTGCGCGGCCCCTCCGCGCCGCCCACGGCTGCAGCCCGGCCCCGGCCCGCGCCGCCCCCCGCCGGCCGCGGTTAAAGCCCCCTCCGCGCCCCCCGCGGCTCCCCGGGCCCGCCCCCCGGCCCCCGCCCCGGCCCGCCGGGCCTCCCCGCGGCCGCGCCGCCCCGGCCCGCCGGGCCCCGAGAGCGAGCCCCCGGGAAACGGCAACAAAGGGGCCGGCCGGCCGCCGCGCCCACCTGATGCTCCTTCACCACCTCGCTGAGGCAGGGGTAGCGCTCCGAGATCCAGCGGTAGAACTTGGGGACGCCCATGTCGCCCGCGGCCCACCCCGCCGGCCGCCGTCGCCAAACCGAAACCAAACCCCCCGCCCGGGCCGCGGCCGCCGCCGTCGCGCCGCCGATGACGACACAGGCCCCGCCCCGGGCGGCGGGGTGGCGGGGGCGGGGCGGCGGGCGCTCGGCCTCCCGGCCCCCCCCCTGGGGCTGCCCCCCCCCCCCCCCGGGGCCGCGCGCCGCCCAAGGCCCTCAGCGTGCGGCCAGGGCCGGATCCCCCTGCGCCGGGGAGGCCCCGGGTGCGGCCCGGAACACGGCTGCAGCACTTACTCATTGTACGAATGACAACTTTAGCTTCTAAAGATATTATTACAGTAGCATTTACAACAGTCTATTCAGCAGGATATTGTAGGGTTGTAATACATATTGTCCTTAAATGTACATCTGAACACAGAATTTTATCGTTGAAACCTATTAACTGGAATACCATTTTCTGGGGGGAAAAAAACAAACATTGACCTTCTAAAACTGTAATGAATGCATGTGACACAGAACTGAATCAGTGAAATAATATCAACTTGGGAGTCAAAAGAGGAAGTATGGCCCCTAACAGTTCCATTTCACAAATACGGAGTCCAACCAAGATACATCTGGCAGAGCAAGTTCTCATCGGTTGCTTCTTGAATGAGGTAGTGCACGTGTCCTTCAATAGACAAAGGGAGCCCCGTTACTCTATTCCTGGCTTTGATGACACCTTGCAGCCGCTGTTCAATGTCAAGGACGTGAGTCTTAGCCTAGAAAAGGGAAAACAGAAACCTAAATGAGACAAATTAACTCTACATTCAGGTATGTATGATTTTTGAATTCCTCAAAAACATTTTTCAAGTTTCTTTGCTTTGCTTTAGCCATTTTATAGACACACCAGAGACTATTAATACTTTTGCTGGAACATAGACAGGAAAGGGGAAACGAGAAAAGAGATTTCACCAGATATTAAGTTTAGGTCTGAATTCTGATTCAGTCAAATCAATACACATTCATTAAGCACCTAGCTTGTGTCAAGAACTGTACATATAAAAATTACAAGTTCATATCATAAAGTAATTTACATTCAACTCAGAGAGATAACATGTATGCACATAAGAAAATACAAGGCACTATGAGACAGAAGAGAGTACTACCAAATGTTGGAAATCAGAGAAAGCTTTGTCTAGATCATGGCAACTAAATTAAAAACCTTCAAGTAATGAAAGAATCTTAGAAGGAGAGCATCCCAGGCACGAGGGAGGCTTGGAGACTGACTAAACATAAAATAATCATTTGAGGAACAGCTAGTGGGTCAACCTGACAAGAATGTAGAGAGCATGAAGGAAATAATATTCAGTAAGTTTGGAAGGATAGGGTACTGTACTATTGTGGAAGGCTTTAAATGGTGGAGTAGGGAGCCAATGAAGTTTCTTGAGCAAGGAAGTGACATGTTCATATGTGCTTCAGAAATATCAATTTGTTACTAAATTGTACATTCCCTTTGATCTGATAATAATCACTGTCAGGCATATGCCCTGAGGAAGTCAGACTTTAAAAGAAAGGAACCTAAATGTAATCAAATGTTTATAGTTGCATTTTTCCTGCTTATTTTAGAAATTCCACAACACCCATCAATTGAGGAATGGCTGAGAAAATTGCAGTATATTAAATGTAATGGAATATTGTTTTGCCTTAAGACATGACAGATGGATAAGAGTCAAAGAAACCTGGGAAGACTTTCATGAAATAATAAAGAATAAAAAAATTCATATGGGAATAAATAAATTTTGTTACAACTGTGTTAATTTTATTACATCAATATTTTAAATTATGTAAAAACATAATTTCATATACAGTCCTTTTTGTTTTTCTTGCTGTGCTGAACAAAATGTTTGATGATTGTTAAATTTGTCATCTGAAATGTCAATGTTGATGTACTGAATGAAGCTGGGAGAATAGGAAGAACATTGAATCTGGGTGCATACTCTTTCAACTTTCTGTGATCTTTGGAAAATTTTTATCAAGGTTTTCTTCATTCATTTCAAGCAGCTATGAGTTGGCTAGTTTTATTTGGCTCTTTGCAATTTTTTTCTGTTACATAAGTACTAATGATATAATCAGTAATCATAGTGGAAGGCAGTTAATGGCAGTATTCACAAACTTTACAATATCAAAAAACAGAATGGCTCTTCACATATATACAGCATTTTGAGGTTTGCAATAATATGCTTTTGTTACAACAACTATGTGAGGAATATAATGCAACGTTATTTCTATTAAGAAGACTGCTAGCAGGTGGTACAATGGATACTGTTGGAATAATGAAGATCAAATTCAAAGTTTGATTGACTGTATAATTCACTTAGTCATTTCGGGTTTCTTAACTGTAAAATGAGAATACTCAGTATCTTACTTTATATAAGGTGGGGATGAAATAAGATAAGATTCAACAAGTTGTTACTATTACTATATTATTGTTAAAAATGAAGACACTGAAGCACAAAGGTTAAGTGACTTGCTCAGATTCATGTGGTTAATATGATTTAAGCATGACTTTAACTGAGGTCAAGATATGACAAATAAATATAAAGGAAAACTGAAGCCTATATGGAAGGTAGTCTGGTATAGGGGAAAGAATATTGAATTGGCAGCTTGAGTACCTGAGTACTCCTTTTTTCATCTAGTACCTGGGAGGGGGAGGGGGGGAGTTAAGAGTCATTATAACTGCTCAAAATCCTCAATTTCTTCATTAATGAAAAGTCTGTACACTGCTAGGTGGCACATTAAAGTCAGGAAGACTGATCTTCCTGAGATCAAATCTGGCCTTAAACACTTAGTAGCTGTCTGACCTGGGGCAAGCTTCAGTTCCTCATCTGTAAAATGGACTGGAGAAGAAAACGGCAGATCACTTTAGTATCTTTGTCAAGAATACCCCAACTGAGGTCATGAAGAGTTGGAAATAATGGAAACTACTGAATGACAATGACAACAAAAAGGGTATACTTCATTTCCTATCTCATAGCGCCGTGAGGATCAAATGAAGTAAAACATGTGGAAACATTTGGTAAAGAGTAATGTGTTACATACAAAGGATTATCATTTTTCATAAGTTATATCTTCTACTAACCTTTTCATTAACAACTTCCCCTGTTTCATTCAATGGTGCTTTTGAACTCCCTTTTACTGGTTTACTCCACTCCACAAGAGGATCATGAATAAATGTCTTTAAGACGCTAAAAACAAAACCAAACATTCTTAGTAGAATAGACAAAATTTTTTTAATGATCACGAAGACATAGCAACAAACTTGAATATTATTAAATAGATTTCTAACAATTTCAAAATGATTATCAGGGAGCCAATTATAATATTGGAACAAGTAGACAGAATCACCTTTCCAGTAAAGAACTGCGTTTTTTTGTAGGAAAGGAAATAAAGGAGAAATTTAGATTTCTCAAATAGAATGAGGAGCTGAAGAACTCAAAGAATTGATAAATGTCCCTAGGTAAAAATTAGAGTAAAAGTTTTTCAGGAAAACCTAGTAATTTCTCAATCTACCTGCAAGAAGCTTTCCTACATGGAGAATCCTGAGCCCTCATAGCCTGCCCTCCTCAGTCCAGAGGGAAATTTTGGGTGGGGTCTCACTGCCCTCCAAGTTTGACTTACCATCTCAAACCTCTGCTTTCCAGCTTCCCTTTGTAACCTGTCTCCCTCAGTAGAACATAAGCTCCTTGAAGGTAGAAAGTCTCATTTAGCTATACTTGTATCACTTATGTTTAGCATAGTACCTGATACACTGCATATGCTTAATAAATTCTCTGTCTTATCAATAACAAATAGAACTCTTACAAGGTAATTGTGATGGGGGAAATATTGCCAAAAGGCTACTCTGTTCTGCTTCACTCAGCCAGAGTGAAAGATGAGTTGAGGAGGTGAGACTCACTGCTGCAGGTTGGGGCACTGTTGAGCAGTTACCAGATCCTCCTGATCACCAGCTGAGGCCTAAAGTTTGTAAGTAATGAATGGTAGGTGAGTCAGTCTTTGTAAGCCAGTTAAGTGGGGTCTGTGGTTTGATGGTGATTCAGTCACCATTCTACTGACTTCAGTCAGAAGTTAAGATTCTACTGTGGGGTTGGAGGAAAAGTAGTTTAAAAAAAAGGCAGAGACTAAGGAAATGAGCAAATATAGAATAACTACTAATATAATGAAGAAATTCCATGCTAAGCCTTTAACAACTACCAGTAGAAACCTAGAAAATAAAAATAAGATTTCATTTTACAAAAATTTTATTTAACAACAGCAACACCAAAATGCCTATATCAGCTTTGAGTGACTGTAAAAACCCTCATATGGGAAATGAAGAGACATGAAATTAGAAAATTTGTTTGAATTTTCTCCTATGGAAAATTAAAAACAATAACAAAACAGAAGTTAAATGCCTAACTCACATGAAAAAAAAAATGGAGGAAACAAAGGCCAAAATAAATATTTGACCCAAGTCAAAAGATAGTCAACAAGTTGGAACATGAGAGATGTTCAATGAAATACTAGTGATCTGGGAAACAAGGCATGAAAATATAACAATCACCAGACCCTCAAAAAAGAATGATGAAACAGAAAAATCTGGATACTGCATTTCAAGAATTCAGAACTTAATCATCCAGAATTTCTCTAATCAGAAAGGTACAAGATAAAAATGGAATTCAAAGATCATCTCCCAAAGAAATTTGAATTCTACACACCCTGAAATATGTAAAACTTCAGAGCTTCCAGGCCAAAGAAAAAATAAAACTACAAGAGAACAGGAAAAGCCATAATATATAGTATGAAACAGCAATCAGAAACATAAAGGACTCCACACCTAAGAAAAACAAAACCAAAAAAGATCAGAATGATAACCATCAAATGGAAAAGGAAAAAGGTCTATATTCAGGAATATTTTACCCATTAAGCTTAAATGTTATCCTACAGGAAACAGTAGATTTTTTTTTAAACAGATTTGATATTTTTTTGCAAACATTTCTGCTCTGAAGACCAGAGCTGAATCAGTATTGGAAAGACAAATGTAGCCAATAAAAGAAAATCAGAAAAGTAAATTTGAAAAACCTGAATATGCTTATATTCTAAAGAAAGACTTTTTGTCTTCCTGAATACACTATCCTTAAGGACCAAAGAAGGAACAGGAAAACAGACTCAGGGATTAGAAATTCAGAAAAGAAACTAAGACAGGAATACCAAGAAGGTGGGAGTCACTTGCTGCCTCTCATTCTTTAGTAGACAGGGGGAAGTCTATTCAGGAATGCTAGTGGGAAATCTGGGATTGGGAATCTCATGAATTTTATATTTTTTTGAGGACAATGGGATTAAGTGACTTGACCAAGGTCATACAGCTAAATGGTTAGATTATTAGTCTGAGGTTGAATTTGAACTCAGGTCCTCCTGACTCCAGAGCAGGTGCTCTAGCTACTAGACTTCGCCACCTAGCTGTCCCTCATGAATTTTACTCTTAATTAAGTTAGAGGGTGGGGTAGGAAAGAAAGTACTTAGAACTTGTTAGGACAAGGAAAGGAGGGAGGAAAGGCAGATAAGAGTTGGAGAAGGAAAAGTCACAAGCAGAATAAAATACAATTATGGAGAATTGGTTATGAAAGGTGAGGAAGATGATGGGCAGAATGGATTCAAAAGAAAAATAAGCTGTGTTTTTAAGTGTTAATGCTATCTTCACTATCTAGCAAGACTCCTTTCTCAGTTGATACATTATAAACAGTTATTTTTGTTTCATTGTTTACAAAATAAATAGAGCCAGTTCTTGATGTTTATTTAAATCTAAGGTAGAAGCGGGTTTTGATATAGAGATGAGCAAACCTACTGAAAATAGGTTTCCTTCAAGTTTACTAAATAAATGATATGTAATAAACTAGGATGATGGCTCAAAAATGATTAAAACAGCATCATAATTTTCATAGATCACAAGAAAAAATTATCAAGGCATACCCTTGAAAATCATAGAACCTATGATGAGAAGAGAAAGCAAATTAGTATAGAAATCTGGATGACCTAATTACAAGAATTTACTTAGCTAGCTAGGAATGTGACATTAAAAATCTGCTACACAGAAAAAACTTAAAAGAGGTAAAATTGAAAAGTTGGATGAACAACTACAATTCCATGGTGAATACCATGTACTAAACTGAGATACATTTTTTTTTCAATTAAAGGTTTTACAATTTTTCTCCTAATCTTACTCCCCCCGCCACTTCGCCATAGAATGCAATTTGTCAGTCTTTACATTGTTTCCATGGTATTCAGTGATCCAAATTGAGTGTGATGAGAGAGTAATCATATCCTTAAGGAAGAAACATAAAATATAAGACACAGCAAGAATGAGATACATTTTCTAATGTTAAGCATGTATATTTGTTTTGATTGACTATGGTAATTTGAGGCAAAGTAGGGTGTTTTTTTAGGAATCAAGAACAGTTAGTGATGGTGATTTCCAAAAAAAGGAGGAAAGAAAGAAAAAAGATCATTTAAAATATACAGAAGTATTTGGAAAGACATTTAGAGAAATAAAAGAAAAACAGGGAAACAGAAACTAGCAAACTATTATATAGTCACACATATACATGTGTATGATTTCATGTGCAGCCCCTTTTCTGTTCTTTCTGTATGGAGATGTTTATTAGTATCTATCACATTCAGCTTAAAGAAAAATATTAAAGCAAAAAATGGGTTGGAGCAGATCTTTTACCTCAGCTGAATATAAAAATGAAGGGATGCCAGTCACTCTAACAAAGTAATAGTAAAAATTAGGCATAAATATGTGTATATCAAAATGGTAAAAATTTTAAGTACTTAGAGGAAAACTAACTATACTAAAGGAACTCCAATAAAACAGTAAATGCTGAATATTTCTACATTGCCACAGTCAATTTTAAGAAAAAAAAATCACCAGGTATGGCAGAACATGATTTTTGGTACCCCTGGTGGATCACTTGAGTTTGAGATATCTTAGATGAAGTAGGTTATGTTGATTGAGCATCTGAACTAAATCTGGCAGCAAATAGGCTGCCTAAGGAAAGTGAACAAGCCAAGATTAGAAAATAGGACAGATAAAACTACTCTGATGAGACCCATGTCTACCATTCAATCTGGGTGAGAGATGGTCCAAAAGTAAAATAAAACAAAAATCTAAGAAACATGAATAATATAATTATTTGAACAGACTACTTAAAATATAAACTATGTGTGTTTATGTGCATATACATATATCTGTATTTTAGTATTGTACGTATCTTTTCTAAAAACTAGCCATGTGCAAGAGCATAAAGAATTCACATATAAAGGCAGAAATGCAATCAAATTAAACTTAATCTTCTATAGATCACAATATAGTAAAAATTATAATTAGTAAGAAAAATATAAAAGATTCAGACTTGCTGGATGGGTCAAAGAAAAAAATCACAGAAATTATTATTATTAAGATAATAATAATAATAATATTGTTTGCCTTCATTCCTGAAGAAGACTATGACATCAGGGAGGTAATGGCATGATAAACATATGAATTGAATTTGAGGCAAGGGGGTGTGTGCTAAAACACCATCCTCTCTTTCTCTTCCAGAGCCATTCAAATCCGGTGGCCAGATATTAATCAGGATAACTGGAGATGGTTCTAGATGTGAGGCAATCAAGGTTAAGTGACTTGCCCAAGGCCACACAGCTAATAAATGTCTGAGACTGGATTCAAACTCATGTCTTCCTGACTCCAAAGCAGTGCTTTAGAGTAATCATGGAGAATGGCTACAAGGTATGAAGGTAGGTAAAGAGGAAGATAAACTGAAGACAGTAGGGAAATTGATAGAATGCACCTTAAAGGTAGGGATCATTCATTTTTGTTTTTATCACCAGTGCCTAATATACAAAGTCAACGTTTAGCAACAGTAGGAGATAAGTATTTACAGAATTAAATATAATCTGCTCTCTCCTATTTTAGAGATAAGGTAACTAAGTCACATACTAATCATGGCTGATCACAGAATGAAATCCAAGTCTCTTTATTCCCATCTCTGGTTTTCCTAACACATTATTTTGACCAATTTTCTTTAAATCCCAGTGAAAAATATTGTAAGTCTTAATTTAGAGGGTTAGCAAGAGATTATACCTCTTCCTCATGAAAACAATTGAATTCTTATTACTATAAAATTAACATTCTCTCCACTTATTTGGTTTACAAACTTCAATGAACAATTTTTATTCTCATCTAACAAAATTGATTTCAGACATGAAATTTCTACCACAAGGGTTGGGAATATAGCCATATAATCAGGATATCCTGAAGAAACCCAAACAAACCTGATCATCTCCTTGAAAGCAGTCAAAACATTGACCCTGAAAGATTAAGTGACAGGCGACAGTCAAACTTATTAGCTATGTATTGATTTTCTTCTTCCTTTCTAATAGCACTTCACCTTCTTTAATTATACTTCCCAACTCTTTACCTACCCAAATCCTATTTATTCTTTAAAATCCCAATTCCCTGTAAAGCCTTCTATGACTACCTTTCATTTAAGGATAAAAAAATTCACATATACCAGAGGGGAAAACATTCTCTCCCTGGAAAGCTATCAGCACTGAATCCAAGGTCTATGCAACTAGAAGAATTAGATAATAGTTAGCACCAAGATTTTTCGACATAGCTGCTTGAAATTTTTAGTCAAATTTCAGATTGTTAATGCTATATATGATTATGATGACCACAAACCATAAATTGGAAATTCATAATTATGAGATGAATGGGAAAAGCAAAGAACAGAAGAAAAGATAAAGACAGAGAAGAAGGTAAGACTGAAGGGATATTAATGCATTATTAATCATAATTTTTAATTATTATTAATCATAATAATAGGGCAATCCTTGGGCAAACTGCAAACCGCAGATTCTATCATTTTCGGTAAAAGTTCCTTTTTGGGGTGGCTAGGTGGCGCAGTGGATAAGAGCACTGGCCTTGGAGTCAGGAGTACCTGAGTTCAAATCTGGCCTCAGACACTTAATAATTACCTAGCTGTGTGACCTTGGGCAAGCCACTTAACTCCATTACCTTGAAAAAACTAAAAAGTTCCTTTTAATTCTTTCAGAGTACATTACTTTTCTTCATACTCTAAACTCAATTGACATTCTTTAAATGTATATTCTTTAAATAAGTACATTCTTTAAAACCAAATTAAATCAAAACTGATAACTGCTTCATACTTAATGTGAACACATAAGGTACTATTTCTCAATCTATCATTTGAGATAATATACTTACTTTAAAAAACCCATAGTAATCTTTGTCACTACAAATATTTTTTTATTAAATATTCTTAACTTAAAACAATAACAAATAAGATTATTTAGAACTTTCAACTGAAAACTCTTCCTCATGAAAAGCATAAATCATGGAAAGAAAATCAAAGTTCTCTTTGTGGTGGCAAAGATTTGGAAATAAGGAGGTACTCACTGACTGGGAAATTAATAAATTATAGCCTATGAATATAATGGAATATTATTGTATGTCAGGAATAATAAAGGAGACAGTTTCAAAGAAATCTGGGTACTCTTGTATCAGTTGATCCAGAGAGAAATGAACAGAAACAGGAGAATAATATATACATTCCTATATACAACATGGTAAAGACAAACTCTGAAAGACTTAAGAACTCTGATCAATGCAATGATCAACCATGATTCCAGAGGACTCTGGATGAAACTACATAGGGTACCCATTAAAATGTATAATTTTTTGATCAATGCAGGAATGTCTTCTTTGAAACAAGAGTTTTATTACTTTTTCAATGAGGGCTGGTGAGTAGGAGGGAGAAATAATACTTATAGTA